>NW_027507758.1:507763357-508439190 GCF_037356315.1 Lithobates pipiens
ATAGAATAATGCACACATATTCATATTCGTATTTATTTTCATTTTAAGTGTCAGTGAATCATTTTTTATTCATGCACTTTTTTCTTTATAATTGATCAAATGTGTCTGGCAATAAGATAGCTAAAAAGGCATCAATAGAAAAAAAAACCCTCCCCCTATATTATTAGCATCCTGTGTGATGTGTTTTGATGCATCTTGCCTTAAAAAATCCCAATCATTTACATAAGAGGAGCCTGGAGATAGAAATCACTGGCTGTCATTTATTTTAAGTCATTGTATCTTGTACATGTATATTTACAAAAGGAATCAATCTCAGGGGACATATACCTGTGTCTTTGAGTTTATTTTTGTATTTGGATATGACATAGCTATGTTTTTTTTTTTCATAAAGTAATTTCAATGGTGACTATTTTAAGAAGACTGTCAGTAATTAGAGTGTAAAGGCATACTGCAGTCAAGCATGAACATTTAGCATTTTGACTTTGATAAAATGGTTGTAAACCTCTGAAATAAAAAATGTACAAACTATATCCTTCGATAGTGTGTATTTGCCTCAATCCAAAGCACATTGTGTGATTTATGCCTTCTCTCTTCTTCCTCTGCTATCCTCTGCATGAGTCGCTTTGACAGTGATTTTTTTGATTTTTTTTGCAGGTAAAAACATGTGCATTTGTTATTCGTATAACACAGGAGCCTGCAAAGTATTGCACCCACGGTCAGGGGATAAATGCACACTCTCCCTCCAGCCTTCTGCTTGTACCTCCGATAGAAAGCTGGAGGGAGTGTGATTGGAATATGAATGCACTGATCAGTGCACTCCTAGTCCATTGAGAACTACAAGCCCTCTGCTGCAGTGGTAGATGGGACTTGTAGTTTCCCTGTAACTGAATTGCACGGTTGTGTGGGCGGAGCTCCACCCAGCTATGCTGATTTTAAATGCAACAGCAGTTGCAGGGAAGACAAACCCCCAACTTCTTTCAAAGGGTAGAGGGGTGGGGGGGTTGTGGAACATGTAACATATTCAAAAGATGAACTTATCCTTTAATGTTAATAATTGTAAAATTATGCACACGGGGCAAAAAAAAAAAAGCTGTGCATCATACATTCTAGGAAAACACCAGGGAGAGTCAATGTTAGAGAAGAATCTGGGAGTTCTGGCAGATCATAGACTTAATAGTAGCGTGCAATGCTAAGCAACAGTTTGTAAAGCTAGCAAAAATGTATTTGGAGTGTAGACCCCAGAAGAAGAGAGACATCATTTTGCCCCTGTATCAGTAAATTTACTCACAGTTTGTAAAAATAGTTGATTTTACAGCTGTCTGTAAATGTAAGTTAGGGAAATTTTATGCCCATAAAATTACTCCCATTGCTCTCCCCAGCATGCATAGTACAACTTGTTTTTTAACTGTAAGCCAGCTAGGTGACTGATAATTTGTCATGCTGTGTTGACTTTTTAAATGTAAATCAGGCCAGTTACCTGTTATGGGTATTGTCAGTGTTTCTAGATTGTGTTTATAATGTTTAAATATCAATTGCTTTAGTTTCTAATAGGCGTTCTGTAATTTTTTTCAGGCTGTGAGTAAAAAAATGTGCTCTGTCGTGAGGTTGGCAGTTCATTTTTGGGCATTAGTTCACAAAGGATATTGGAGTCCTGGAGAAAGTGCAGAGAAGGGCAACCCAAAAAAAAAAAGGCATGGAGGAGCTCAGCTATGAGAAAAGTTTTAGCTCCCTTGAGAAAGGGTGACTAAAGGAGTATATGATCATCATATATAAATACATAAGTCATCCATACAGTGAACTTGGTGTTGAGTTATTCTGTTTAAGGTCATTACAGAGGACAAGGGGGCACTCTTTACAAATGGACAAAAAGAGGTCGAACCTTGGCATATGGAAAGGCTTCTTCACAGTAAGAGCTGTGAAAATGTGAAATAGACTGCTACAGGAACTAAATTTACCCAGATCAGTTGATTGTTTAAAAAAATGCTGAATTCTTTCTCAAATGTGTAGAATATAAGTGATTATTAACATTTATAACATCTGAGATTGTTGATCCTGGGTTTTTTTTCCATCCTCTAAATTAATCATGTGTATTGGGTTTTGTATATGGAGTTTCTCAATTCAGTTTTTTTTCTCTTGGTTGAACTAGATGGACGTTTCTTTTTTGAATAACTATGAAACTAATGTCTGATTTTGACTTTTGGCTAGAATTACAGTTCAATGACCACGGTCAGCCAAACTAATATATACGTTTTTGAATCAATAAGACATAAGCAATGCAAGCCTCTCTCCAACAAGAATTGTTCTTTGAAGTCCACACTTTAAATATTTATGTATGCTGATGCCTAATATTCTTAGTAAATTTATATCAAGAGCTAAAGTGGATTCCATTCCTTCCACATCATGAATAACTGACTGCAGGTCCGGAGAAAGCTAGCGCTTAATATAATTGTGCACATTCATTTTAAAAATATCTGCCCGTTACTTCTTTAGATTAGCACCCATCTTTAAATATGTAGCTATTTTTTGTAAACTTTATTACTACATTATGCTCTTTATTTGGCAAGTTTAAATCCCTATAATATTTGGGACCTTTTACAAGCTACCAGACAGCTAGGTGGAGCAGCATTATTATTAATCTGCTACTACCTAACATTCGTAAAATTGAAAGTCCAAACAGAACACATTTTTAGTTTTTGATAGAGTTTGGTCAGGCAAGGACATTTGTTATGTTTGAGTTGCTGCCTGTGTTGCTGTGAAAGTTGTGAGGAATTCTTTATTTGACAGTCATCTAAGCAGATATTCACTATGGGAGATTTTTTCCTCTACTCATATTGCGTCAGAACTGCAATAACTATAACATCTTATTATTATTATTATCATGGTGATTATGGTCACTAGGACACATAGTAAAGTGAAGATTAGGGTCCTACCCTTCTGTTCTCTGTATTCAAACCTAGAGATGTCTGTGTCCTGTATGTTTTATTTTCTTTCACTTCCAGAGACACAGCATAAAGTAAGAGAAGATATCTTTAATGCAAGGGGAATATCCCCTTTTATAAAGTTTCCTCATTGAAAATTTTCCCTCACTTTCTGTTTCTGTGACAACTCTGAAATTTCAAATCCCCCATGACTTTCTGCACTACATTGATCAGCAGAACAAATAGGAAAAGGGTCCTTTCACACAGGCTGTCCGATCAGGTCCTATGTCATATTTTTAATCGGTTTGTACTAATCACTTATCTGTGCCCATTCCTTTCTTTAAATTAATTGATTTTGTCATTTTGTATAAATAAAGTGAGTTTGTATTTACCATAGTGTTTTGTTCTTTACCCTCTTAGGAGAACTTTATTCTCCTAGTTGTTTTTTGTATGCCTTTAGGGTAACCAGAACTGCATCATGCATGTTTAGTGTGGATGAGGGATTACATATTTACCCCCTAACCTTTTTATTCATATTCAATAATATTTAGAGTTGATCAAGGCAATCTTTGTCCGATCAGATCCACATGTCAGTTTTTCAGGCGGACCTGGTTGGATTTTACAGTGTTTGCTATGGAGTGGCGGATGTCAGCCGACACAGCAATAAAAATTGACCCATTCACATTCTATCTTAAATTAAAAGAAATAAAAAAATGGCTTCACAAACACTTTGTCAGAAACTATGAATCAGACTGAGACAGAAGTACAGTTAAACCACACTTGTTTAATAATAATAAAATGTAAACATAGTCAAAACAATGTCAACCAAGAAATCTTTAACAGGAACATAGGAGAGCGTCTCTAGAGATGTGACCAAGGCGAAGACAGAGGACATCTGGACTGGACCGCTTAAGTAGGCAGGACCAATGAGCAGGATAATCAACAGGTGAGTCACTGTGGAGAGATAGGAGCTGGCAATTAGCCAACAGCTGAGTGGCCATCTCAGAGAAGGAAGGGCTGGGCCCAAGCCTGACACACTTTAAAGTCCCTTTTGCACTGGGGTGGTTTTCAGGCGCTACAGTGCTAAACATAGTGCCTGTATAGCACCTGAAAAAACAAGCCCCTTTCACTCCAGTGTGAAAGCCAGAGGGCTTTCACACTGGAGCGGTGCACTAGCAGGACAGTGAAAAAGGTCCAGCTAGCCGCATCTTTTGGGCGGTGAAAGAAGTGGTGTATTCACCACTCCTAAACCGCTCCTACCCATTGAAAGCAATGGGGCAGTGTGGCTATACCGCCGGCAAAGTGCCACTGCAATGGTTTTAACCCTTTTTCGTCTGCTAGCAGGGGTTAAAACCGCTCCGCTAGCAGCCACAGACTAGCGCTAAAACTACGGTAAAGCTCCGCTAAAAATAGCGCCACTTTACCGCTGATGCCCGCACCACCCCAGTGGGAAAGGTGCCTTAGTCAAATAAGAACATTAGAATCATTTTGACCGTTATAGAGGTTTAATACAACACCTCAAAGAATCTAATAGGATGATCTAAATCCAAACTATTTACCACTCTGACTGAAAGAGTTTTTCCTTAGACATTTCTGTGATTTATCTGAGCTGTCAAACTCTCTTGATGCTATTTGATAAGCCTGAATTAATGATGTGGTTGCTATAGTTCATTAACTTGTTTTCATTTGAAGAATCTGAAATTACCCACACGTGACTTGATGTACTTTTGCCGATCAATTTACAAAGATTAAACACTATTATTTTATCACGCTGTGTAATTATATGAGACCCTATGTATTACCAGCAACTAATTCATGTTTCTTGTAACATGACATGCGTGGATGAGATTATTAACAATTTTTATAATAGTATATATTTTTCCCATGCTTTTATTTATATTTAATTATAATTTTTATATATATATATATATATATATATATATATATATATATATATATATATATATATACTCCGACTGTGACCCAGGGATGGTACGGGAGGCTCATAAAGCTGTTACATGGGGAATGCTCATTAAGCATGGCTCCCGAATCAAAACAGAACGGTGGAAACAGTTAAATCTGCTGCTCACCAAACTTCATACTGTTGAATCCAAACATAAACATGCACCCACTCCGGCTCTAGACATTGAACTTACTTCCCGCTGTGGCCAGATCAACAATTTACTACAGTATAAAGCCTAGGCAGCATTGCAAATCTGTCACAAACCAACTTCGGAATCTGGAGATAAATGTGGGAAAATTCTGGCTAGGTCAATTAGAGAACATGAACTTAAAACTTACATACTTCAAATTATGACATTGAGTTCTCAAAAAACTGTACTGCCCACACAGATTTCCCAAGTATTTAGGGACTTTTACTCTTCCCTCTATAACTTACCTACTCCATAATGATCCCAAACCCTAATAGACGAGTACATTGCATCGTCACAGATCGATGTTGCCTGAGGTCCGGGAAGAATTAGATGCTCCAATAAAGTTAGAAGAGCTAGAACAGGCCATTAGCTTGACTAAACCATGTAAGGCCCCAGGACCTGATGGTTTTACTCTACAATTTCATCTACAAGATCCTTGGCCCTTACATGGTGGACCCGTTCAATGACCTTGGAGTGGATATGGTCCTCCCTTGAGATATTTTGAGGGCACAAATTTCCATCATCCCTAAGGAAGGAAAAGACCCTACCTTGTGTAGCAGTTATAGGTCCATCTCTCTCCTGAACATCAACCTCAAATTATCCACTAAGATTCTTGTGAGCTGTCTAGCCTGCCACTTAGTGGACCTGGTCCATTTGGATCAGGTAGGTTTTGTCCCCACTAGGGAAGCAAGAGATAACACAACTAAAGTTCTCAATCTGCTTCATGTCACCAACTCAACTCATATGCCCTGTGTCTTTATTAGTATGGAAGCAGAGAAGGCTTTTGACTATTTGAACTGGAAATTTATGTATTCGGTCTTTCGTCATCTCTGTCTGGGGGAAACTATAATTCATTGGAACGCCAAAATCTATTTCAATCCTACAGCTCATGTCAAAGCCAATGGAGTTCTTTCTGACCCCTTCCCTATTACGAATGGGACTAGGTAGGAGTGCCCATTGTCCATTTATTTGCAAAATGCCATTGAGCCCGCATAGTAGAGGCTTATCGATTGGAGATATCTAATGCAAAATCTCAACGTATGTGGACGATTTATTCTTCTTTCTAAGCCCTTGTACACACGGTCGGAGATTCCGTCGGAATGTTTCATATCGGAGCGTTTTGTCGGATATTCCGACTGTGTGTGGTTTGCATCGGACTGTTTCCGTCGGAATATCCGACGGACCAACTTTTCCAACTTGCCGGAAATTTTTTCCGACAAAATGCTCCGATCGGACATACTCTGATCATGTGTAGCCTACTCCGACGGACAAGGTGCCACGCATACTCACAATCCAATTCGGACACAGAAGCGCTCGCTCAGGTAAAACTACTGCTCGTAATCGATATAGCACATTCATCACGCTGCAATGTTAAAACTTCTTTCATGAAGCGCATTTTCTTGTTCTTTACAATGCTGCAAGAAGGAACTTCTTTTGATGCTCATAGTCACACACACTTCTCCCGAACGTATTTCCTGACTCCTTTTTACTCATTTCAGCAATACAGTTTTTGAATTTGTCACATCTACACAATTTTATTTTTTGTTTATTGTTTTTTGGGTGAATTTTGTGTTTGTTTTTTTCATAAACATCTCCTTTTTTTGACAGTTTGCCCATCTTTCCATTTTTTCGGGTGTGTTTTGTGTGTCAACTTACCACAACAACATTATTATCTTTTTTATATTTTGTTTTTATTTTTTAATCTACAGGAGGTTGTTTAGTGTTAGTGCCCCTTGTTATTCATTTCACTTTGTTTTTTTGAAATGTACCTGCCTGCTCACAAATAAACTGTCCTTTTTGAAGTAAAACACATACGCAAGTATTTCTTCCAACAAAAAAAAACTTTATTTAGGTCTCAAATAACTAAAAAGAGGAAGGCAGCGCTGGAGAAACTTGTTACTTTGGCGAAGCCTTTGGCCCCCAGGGCAGACATGAACTAATTAGAAAAAGAAAAATTGGTGGCCATATCTCAGGGAGAGAAGTCTGGTCCAGAAGTCCTAGAGATCAGGAAAATCAGATGCCATCTATGTCCCCAGGATGTGGTTCTTCAAGAGGCTGCATCTTCTTTCAGACCAGACTGAACCCAGGCCATCATTCTCTCGTCTTCCTTAGGCACTTCCCACCAGGCATCCTTCGAGGCTGTGGCTGGGCTCCTGTAGTTGTGGCAGGAGGAGGAGAAGGAGGGCGTTGGTCGACCTCCTGGCTGCCACTTGCCACAGCCTCCCCTCGACTGAGGTCTTCCTGTGTATGAAAATGGGACATAGTTTTAGTTTTTTGCTCATCAATCACACCATTTTTAGCTCATGACTTTTGCAACTTGAATGTTACCAAATAGAACAGACTATCATTCTGAGCCCAGTATTTTTCATTCTGGTCCCAAACATGTTTGCTCACTACTGTCTATTGAGATGTAAACCACTTTCTTAAATCACAACTTACTGATCAATAAGAACATCTAGTTAACATCATTAAATGTACCACAAGAAATATGTTCAACAATGCAATACCTGTCTCAAGCTGGGCCCCACCACATGTTGTTGCCTGGAAGGCCCAGGTTGGACGTTGGAAGCCTCAGCTGGGGGTGAAGGAAGCCTTGAAGGAAGACTGGAGAGTGGTGGCCTGGGTACCCCCTGGTCTACCAGAAAATGAAGCCTCTGGAAGTAAACCATCCTGGGGTAATAAATGGCATCTGGATCTCCTGATCTCAAGAACTCCAGGTGCTTCTTTCTCTCTCTGAGATATATACTCTTCATTACACCAATTTTCCTCTTCACATAGGCAATGTCTGCCGTGGACCTCTTTCTTCTGTCGTGATAAAACGGGTTGTTGATCTGCCACAGGCAGGGCATCTCCCTGTACAGTTCCAGGAATAGACCCATAAAATTGGGGTTTTTGAATGGATCCATTCTTCTCTGCAAG
This sequence comes from Lithobates pipiens, assembly GCF_037356315.1. Classification (NCBI taxonomy): domain Eukaryota; kingdom Metazoa; phylum Chordata; class Amphibia; order Anura; family Ranidae; genus Lithobates; species Lithobates pipiens. Next base: position 507,771,348 of record NW_027507758.1, read on the forward strand.
ACACAACACAAGACCCTAAAATACTAATAATGCCATGATAAACCCTCCTAATCTTGTCCCAACATCGGCCTAGATAGAAGTAGTCTAGTCTAGTGATGTACCAAGTTCAAAATTTTACCTTCGTTTGCACGATTGTCGTGTCAGCTCCTCACTCTGTTCACAGATCTTACGGACGACGCACGCGTGTTGCGTTTTATATACAGTGCGCATGCGTGAAACTCCGCCCGCCCCTGACGTTCTTTCTAGACTATTCCCCGCCCCTTCGCTTTCGGAGCAGTGGGGAGAGCACATGGCGGAGAAAACACAGGTGCGCAATCAGAGTTCCACTAACGAGGAGGAGGGTGAGGAAAGCCCGGAGCCTGAAACGTCCCGATCCAGAAAGAGAAGATTTGAGGCCTCAAATATGTCTTTTGGAGAGATGTTGGAGATGGTGAACAGGACCGACTATGATGGGAAGTATAGACCTTACCCAAACCCAAATATCAGAAAGGCCAAGATCATGTCTAAAGTTGTGAAGAGTCTTCAGAAGAATTTTGGGGTACGCCGATCCAAGGATCAACTGAGAAAATGCTGGTCAGACCTGAAACTGAGGGAGCACCATCAGTACAGAAGGATCAAGCGTGTTCTTCAAAAAAGTAAGTAGTTGTCGTGTGTTCATATGATTATTCTTGCTTGCATACTGCTCCATGTGCTTTGATTTTATGTTGTGCATTTTAAAATAGCCACTTTCAAGTTCATGGTTTCATTTGTTCGTAAGAAACATCGTTCTGCAGGTAAGTATTCCAGCTTAACAAAGTGTCCACAATAATGTTCTCACCGTTGAACTCGGCCAAAAAACACAATTGTACAACACGTCCAAGCAATGTTTCATATTCCTATTTCTGCCCTTTGTGTGCTAATTATTCTTTTTTTACATTCTCATAGGGGAGAGAAGACTCTGCAAGTATGAGGACACCAGGGACCCCACCCCTCCCAAAGAAGGCCAAATTCACAAACCAGAAGCAGAGGAGCAAGAGGAGGAGGAGGAAGGAGAGATCGTTGAAGTTGGACAAATTGTCACCACAACAGATAAGTGTCGGAGAACACAGCTTCTGGTAAGCTCATCAATGTGTGTCACCATATTTATAATACATGGTGTTTTTTTTTTGGCTTTGTTTTGTAGGTGATGTGGAAGAAGGATCCCATTTTACCAGTGAAAGTGCCCAGATCCTGATTGGGGAGATAATGGGGTGCAATCGGGATTTAGAAAATATACAGCAAAACATCAATGATGTTAAAAATAAAATGAAGAACATCATTGATGTTTTGGGGAGAGTGTGAAACAGCCCAAACTAGTTAGGGTTATATTTTTTGGCTTTTAAACCACAACTTTGGTAGTTTTGTAAATCCAAATTTGGAAGATGCACAGAGTGTGTCAACATGAGCTATCTCCCATCATGGGGGATCAATGTACGTGTTTTGTGGAAAGTGGCTGAGATGAAGGGGTTGCAGCCCCAAAACATGTACATTGATTCCCCATGGTGGAATATAGCACATGTTGACACACTCTGTGCATCTTCCAAATTTGGCTTTTCCAGGGGTGACACCCCATGTGATGAAGGCAATATCAGCCCAGTTTGTACATACTCATGTCTGATATTGTCTTCACTTTTCAAAGTTGAACTTTGTAAGTTCCTGCGTTCTGTATGTTACGCTTTGATACATGCCTGTTTACACAAAAACACCAAGTAAACAAAAAAATTGGTGAAATAATGTTTTTGATACACCCAATTTGTTGGTTTGTTGTAAAACCCTTTTCTAAACGCTAAATCTAAATCAAAGCGTACTATACCAAGATATAGTCCACAATGAGAAACAAATACTGACTACACGCACTGATTATCAGATACGCAAAGACAAGCAGAAACTGAAGAGCAGTAGCGAACTGAATCACAAATCTGAAAAGCGCAAATCGTCTCTCACCAAACTTCTACTAACACGCGATGCACACGAGATCAGCAGAAGGAGCCCAAAGGGTGCCGGACGTGGTGCTGAACTCCCCTTTTCTAGTCCCGCCGTACACGGCTTACGTCACCGCGTTCTTGGCAACCGGAAATTCCGACAACTTGGTCCGACCGTGTGTATGCAACATCACTTCCGGACCTCGTCCGGAATTCATCCGTCGGAATAACTCCGACGGATTTGGTTGTCGGAATCTCCGACCGTGTGTACAAGGGCTAAGGAACCCTACCATATAATTCCCAAACCTCCTCCGAGAATTTGAGCTTTATAGATCACTTTCCAAATTAAAAATAAACTTTCAAAAATCGGAAGCCATGGGGGTGGAGATACCACCTACCCTCTTACCAACCTTAAAGTCTAGCTTCAACTAGATGGATGGACTACAATATTTAGGCACCTATATCCCTGCAAATCTGTCCCGTACTTTTGACTAGAACCCCCTGTTGACTAGAACCCGTATCCTCTTAGAGAACTGGCATAAGGGACTACACTCCTGGTTTGACAGATGTAACCTACTGAAAATGTGTATCCTGCCAAAGTTTCTTTATTTATTCCAAGCCCTGCCAATCAAGATACCTCTTCATTACTTTAGACAGGTACATCCTCTTTCTGTTAGGTTCATATGGGCACAGAAAAAGCCATGCCTCCCTCGCCACTTATTATCACTACCAAAACAATGCGGTGGTCTAGCACTTCCTGATATTCAGAAGTATTAGCAGGCAACTCAACTTGGTTGAATTGTCTATTGGTATTGTAACCACTGGTCTTAGCTATGGACACAACTGGAGCAGGCCCAAACTGACATCCCATTAAAAAGGGCTTTGTGGTGCTATGATCACTTACCACCACTGCTGAAATCCCACCCTTTACTTGGTACAGCACTGTGTATTCTGTATGCTCGCAGGTCTCTATACAGAATTCTCTTTCTACCTCAGACTCTCCCTTTTTCGCCATTTTAGGAAACCCATGCTTCTCCCCCGGTCTTGATGCCCATGCGTTCAAGACCCTACACCATGTGGGTCGGGTTTAATCATCCCATCTATTAGCCTTCCATAGAAGTTTTGATGAGTGACACGGGCCCCTTTAAACTTCCCTTTTGGACCGCAATCCAATTTTTACACTTTCTCAATTCTCTACCAAACCCTCAGCGTTTTGGCCATCCTCTGATGACCTTTGAAGAATACTGTTCCAAGGGTGGCACCCTTCCACAAGTTCTATCGAAAACATATAATCTCTTGCCCGGCTGAACAACCACATATACCATTCCTGAACAAATGGGAAAAGGAATTGCAGCATACATTTACGACTGCCCAAATACAACACATCCTCAGATTTTCTCTGAAATCATCAGTCTATACGAAAATCCATGAGACCAACTATAAACTTTTGAAAAGGTAGTACCTCATGCCTTACATTGTACCTATTACACAAATTTTACCCCACCACAACAGATCATTGCTGGAGATGCTAGGGGGAAAGAGGAATGTTGCTCCACATATTTTGATCTTGACCTAAGTTAACCAACTTCTGCGCAACAGTCAGAGAGGTTGCCTAGAACACCTTTGTTTCCCCATTTTCCCCTCCCCTCTCCTCTTTTATTCTTCTTTTTTCTTCCTTTTCTTCTTCTCTCAACTTCTCTTGACCATTAAAAAAGGAAAAATGGTTTTGGGTAACCTCAAGTCTTACCCCATAGCTTGTCCTTTATCGCTTATGACAAACAATTGACAATAGACATCTGATAGTTATTATTATTATTATTATACATGATTCATATATTATATACAACAGTTTACACAGTGCTTTACAATGTATAAGGGGGGACAGCACAATTACAGTACAATACAAAAGGTACTGCAGGGCCCTGCTCGTAGAGATTACATTCTAAAGGGAGGGGGAGGGGAAAAGGTAATAGCTGCAGAGAATGATTTGATGGGGTGGCTCGGGGACAGTTGTTAGGTGGGTGTGGGATAGGCTTCCCTAAATAAATGAGTTTTCAGGGATCTCCTAAAGGTGGACAGTTATACATTTAACTATCCTATCCAATATATAACTGTATAACTATCCACTATTCATTAACACTCTCTTGATATTCGTACATTTTCATTAACACTCTCTCTTGATATTCGTTGGTAATCTATCTACAGGGTTGACAACCTCCCGCAACATTTTTTACTGACAAAACATGGAAAATTTACTGGCGGAGCACATTTTTTACTGGCAACCTGAGAAATGACAGAATTCCTATTGTAAACTAACAGTAAATATTTAAACAGTATAAACATGATACAGAAATACTGACAATACCTATAACAAGGTAATTTGCTTGATTTATACTCAAAAATTTAACACAGCATGAAATTATCAGCCCCTGCTATTTACTGGCAGCTGTAAAAAAAAAATACAGATTTTTACAAACTGTCAGTAAATTTACTGCCGGTTGGCAACCCTGTCTATCTACTTTCCAAACTGATTTTTTGATAGATGCAAAATTTATATGTCTGATGTTTTCAATGTCTGCATAATGTAGATGTAATGTCTTTTTTTTGCCCGTTTTGCATTTCAATAAAAACTATATTTGAAAAAAACAAACAAAAAAAACAAGGCAGTTCGCCATTCTGTCAGGGAGATTGAAATCTTTTGTGTTTACTAAGCAGGAACTCAGATCTCTGTCTTAAAAGAGAATATTCCTGCGCCTAATCAAAGAGTAATCTAATTGTTGCACTGCTGCACACACTGAAATGGGGTACTTGAACCCCAATTGGAGAAGACAAAAGGTAAAGAGGTAGTGGTGCGCGGTACTATGGTGAAGAATCTAGTTAGAACAGGTTTAATATATTCAATAGGTACTCAAAAGATTAGAAGATAAATGTAATATCGTCTCCACTACAGGTAATAAATGGAACGTAGAAAAAGAAAAGACAATATATGTATATAAAAAATATTAAAAATATATATATATGTATATATATAGTGAGGGACCCTCACTCCTATGCGTAGTAGTATTTTGAGTGGTGGACAAATGGATAAGAAAAACAATTAATGATAAATAAGACTAGTGGTCCCAATGCGATTTTTTAGGTAGCAGAGTTGCATAAAGTGGCAGTGCTGAATATAAAGAAGGTCCGTGAAAATAACTACTACTGTATTTGTTTCAGTGACTAAAGTACTATACATAAAATAGTGGACGAAATAAAAAATATATAAAGTGAATCACCATGCGATTTGTTAAAAATGACGAAAAACGCATACAAAGTGCTAATGCTGAACAATAAATAGATCTGAAAAGAAAATCTGCTAAGTCAAAGTATATGTGTAACAGTGTACAAAAGTAATCATTAGCTAGATAAGGCAAAAGATGTAAGTAATGCTTGCCTTGTGACTAAAGAAATCGCATATGGTGTTAAAGCCAAGGGAGGGTTAAGCAAAGTGACTCTGTGCGGGTGTCTTTATACCATAGACTTAAATATCGGTGCAGTGCACTAAATTGAATCATACAATCAAAGAAAATAAATCAAATTGTTGAATCAAAACAAAAACGCATAAACGATCCAAGTGTTGGTGAGAGGGAAACAACCCTCTGGGAATAATCCAAAACAGAAGGAAAAAGGTGCACAGTGTTTGAAGCTATAAAAAATATAAAAAACAACAATGGAACAGTAATCCTAGTTAAAATTGTCCATTCAGTTGGTGCAACAACAAGTGGCGATTAGCCCAAAATCGCATGTAACAAGACAGTCGCCTGCAATGCTGGTGCTTAAAATATATGTGCACTATAAGGTAGAGATTTAAACAGTGATAATGGTGATGGTGGATATCTCCCACGTGGTCCTGTGTAATCAGAATATGGGTGTCCCCTTACCTTACAGCTGTAAGGTAACAGCATATGGTATATGTATCCTCAGGGTTCCTGGTGGTCCTTATCCCTCGAGGTCCTATTCACGTGTCCCCGGGTCCTGGCGTCTCCTGCTTACTGTGCCGTATTGGGCTCTGTAAGTGGTCCCTCAGCGGTACTTCAGCGTGGGGGGGGGAATTGGTGGTATACCTCGGCGGTTTTATGCAAGGGGTTAAACAGATAAGGAGGAAGGGAGCCCCATAGTATAGTATTTTTCAACAGTATTGAAATTTATTTATAAAAACAGCTTTGGTACTCACAAACAGACAGAGTTTTTGTATGGTGTATAAACGAGCCTCGAGCTCGATTGCGTCACTTCCGGTAGCGTCCCGACTAGTGTTCGTCACGGTCACGTGACTTCATCAGGGGATGTCTAGTGCTCAGGGAAGTGTCTTTAAATAGAGCCATTAATTGCTTATTTGGCAGCCATTTTGGGGAAGCCCCGGAAGTATCCCGGCGGCCATTTTGCGGTGTATCAGGTCGCCCGAAGTGTGCGGACGGCCATTTTTTTGGTGGTCACACCGGGTTTGTTGTGACCACCAAAAAAATGGCCGTCCGCACACTTCGGGCGACCTGATACACCGCAAAATGGCCGCCGGGATACTTCCGGGGCTTCCCCAAAATGGCTGCCAAATAAGCAATTAATGGCTCTATTTAAAGACACTTCCCTGAGCACTAGACATCCCCTGATGAAGTCACGTGACCGTGACGAACACTAGTCGGGACGCTACCGGAAGTGACGCAATCGAGCTCGAGGCTCGTTTATACACCATACAAAAACTCTGTCTGTTTGTGAGTACCAAAGCTGTTTTTATAAATAAATTTCAATACTGTTGAAAAATACTATACTATGGGGCTCTCTTCCTCCTTATCTGTTTAACCCCTTGCATAAAACCGCCGAGGTATACCACCAATTCCCCCCCCCCCACGCTGAAGTACCGCTGAGGGACCACTTACAGAGCCCAATACGGCACAGTAAGCAGGAGACGCCAGGACCCGGGGACACGTGAATAGGACCTCGAGGGATAAGGACCACCAGGAACCCTGAGGATACATATACCATATGCTGTTACCTTACAGCTGTAAGGTAAGGGGACACCCATATTCTGATTACACAGGACCACGTGGGAGATATCCACCATCACCATTATCACTGTTTAAATCTCTACCTTATAGTGCACATATATTTTAAGCACCAGCATTGCAGGCGACTGTCTTGTTACATGCGATTTTGGGCTAATCGCCACTTGTTGTTGCACCAGCTGAATGGACAATTTTAACTAGGATTACTGTTCCATTGTTGTTTTTTATATTTTTTATAGCTTCAAACACTGTGCACCTTTTTCCTTCTGTTTTGGATTATTCCCAGAGGGTTGTTTCCCTCTCACCAACACTTGGATCGTTTATGCGTTTTTGTTTTGATTCAACAATTTGATTTATTTTCTTTGATTGTATGATTCAATTTAGTGCACTGCACCGATATTTAAGTCTATGGTATAAAGACACCCGCACAGAGTCACTTTGCTTAACCCTCCCTTGGCTTTAACACCATATGCGATTTCTTTAGTCACAAGGCAAGCATTACTTACATCTTTTGCCTTATCTAGCTAATGATTACTTTTGTACACTGTTACACATATACTTTGACTTAGCAGATTTTCTTTTCAGATCTATTTATTGTTCAGCATTAGCACTTTGTATGCGTTTTTCGTCATTTTTAACAAATCGCATGGTGATTCACTTTATATATTTTTTATTTCGTCCACTATTTTATGTATAGTACTTTAGTCACTGAAACAAATACAGTAGTAGTTATTTTCACGGACCTTCTTTATATTCAGCACTGCCACTTTATGCAACTCTGCTACCTAAAAAATCGCATTGGGACCACTAGTCTTATTTATCATTAATTGTTTTTCTTATCCATTTGTCCACCACTCAAAATACTACTACGCATAGGAGTGCAGATCTCTGTCTTCACCCAGTCAAAGCACCCCCACAGTCAGAAAGCACTCCCAGGGAACACATTTAATCCTTTGAGTCCCCTCATGTTAACCCCTTCCCTTCACAGTACAGAGACAGTGCATTTTTTTTAGCACTGATCACTGTATTGGTGTCACTGGTCCCCAAAAAGGATCACTTAGTCTCATATTTGTCCGCCATAATGTTGCAGTCCCATTAAAAATAGCTTATCACTGCAATACTAGTAAAAAAAATGTAAAGAATTAAAAGTCGATAAAACTTTTGCGCAAACAAATTTATATACGCTTTTGGGGATTTTCACTTTTTTATTGGATATGTTTTATAGCAGAAAGTAAGAAATATGTTTTTTTTTTTCAAAATTGTCAATCCTTTTTTGTTTATAGCACAAAAAATAAAAACTGCATAGGTGTTAAAATACCACCAAAAGAAAGCTATATTTGTAGGAAAAAAAGAAATCAATTTTATTTGTACAGTGTTGCACCACCGTGCAATAGTCAGTAAAAGCAATGCAGTATCGTATCGAAAAAAAAGGCCTGGTCAGGAAGGGGGTGAACCTTTCCAGAGCTGAAGTGGTTAAAGCAAAGTTCCACTAATTTTTGTGTTTATTAAAAGTCAGCAGCCACAAAAAGTGTAGCTGCTGACTTTTAATAAACATACACTCACCTGTCCCACGGTCCAGCATTGTGGCCCTTGAACCCTCTTTCTCTCTCTCGCCTCCTTGACACCGATATTGCAGCTGTGGGCATGCACCCAGCTGTGACAGCTTACAGCTCCACTCAGTATTAAACCCTACGGACTAAGCCCTTGTGCACACGGTCGGACATTCTGCCAACCAAATCCGTCGGATTTTGTCCGAAACTGTTGCATACACACGGTCGGACCAAGTTGTCGGAATTTGCGGTTGCCAAGAACACGGTGACATAAGCCGTGTACGGCGGGACTAGAAAAGGGAAGTTCAGCACCACGTCCAGCACCCTTTGGGCTCCTTCTGATGATCTCGTGTTAGTAGAAGTTTGGCGAGAGACGGTTTGCACTTTTTAGATTTGTGATTCAGATCGCTACTGCTCTTCGGTTTGTGCTTGTCTTTGCGTATCTGATAATCAGTGCATGCAGTCAGTAAGTATTTGTTGATCATTGTGGACTATATCTTGGTATAGTACGCTTTGAAAGGCATTTTTTATTGTCTGCTTGCTTCTGCTATTCAGGTCGTTCTTTCAGGCCTTGCTGTTTATCGGTGCTTTCTGGTGTCCGTTCTGACGAGCCGACCGTTTTCAAACCAGGTTTTATCTACGTACTCATCGTAGAGTTTGTGATGTGCAGGTGATTCGTGTTGGGATTCTTACTTTGACACAAGCCCGGTCCATGAACAGGGAGGGGAGGCGTTTGTGGACCAAGAATTGGTTGCGCCAGCGTGACCAGTTCTCCGTGAGATCCAGGAGAATAATCCTGATGATTTCAGGAATTATCTCCGGATGCCGGACCCCGTTTTTCACAGTCTGCTGGCTTTGCTGACCCCTTATATTACCAGACAGGATACCTGCATGCGGCAAGCCATCACTCCGGAGTAAAGGCTCATCGCCACGTTGCGCTACTTGGTGACTGGGAGAAGCCTTCAGGACCTCAAGTTCTCTACAGGTATCTCCCCCCAGGCTCTGGGGATCATTATTCCAGAGACCTGTTCTGCCATCATTCAGGTCCTGCAGAAGGACTATATGAAGGTAAGTTTTATCCTTTAACATCACATTCTATGTATTTCATGATTGCTAATGTCTTGCATGTCTTTCCTCATTCCCTAATTACCATCATTGCTCAAATTCATATACTCTGACCCTTTGTCGTCAGGCATATTTGCCTCACTAACTTCCCCACCATGCTCTTCTTGGCCCATAAAACTATAGTCTAGTCACTTACCAATGTCTTTTGTCAGCTCCATAGTATTGCTTTCCCCTAAACACTCCCTAAAATGTCTCCAAATGTGATGTGTATACTTCAATGCATGCAGAGTGACATTTTTTTTGGGGGGGGGGGGGGGGAAACTCATTAAGAACCCCCCTCCCCCCAACTGCTAGCTCAGCTGATAGCAATCCTCTATCTGCTGACTTTACCAAACCCAATACACACTCTACCTACCTTTTTGATGCTCACATTTATGAATGAATTCACCAAAGCATGTAGTGCAAGGGCCTGCCTCAATACTTTCAAATGCTATATTTATTTATTTTTTAACCTATTAATTATCTGGATATGTAATAGCAGAATGTCAAAAAATGGCTTCCATTTTGGTTTCTTTTTGTTATTATGACACTTCTTACCTGTCCGGTGTGCTGCCAATAGTGTAATTAAGGAGGGGCTTCCCAAAGTAGCACACATTATTTAGGCATTCAGCTCTCAATCAAGTGGAGAGGGTTACCTGACCTAAACATCCCCCCCTCATTTTTTTAGCAAGGGCCCATCAGATGGGGGATATGGGGGATGGAGGAGGGATGGGGGGGGGGGTGATGACTCTCATAAGGGGACATTAGACTTTAGGCTTTAAATACTCAGTTCCCAAAATGTTATACAAATTTTGTCCAAAAATGTTTATGTCTAATCTGCTTGCAATGTTGATTTGTCAAATTACAAATTTTTGTTCTTGTTTCACGCCACAGTGTCCTTCAACGCCACAGGAATGGCAGACTGTGGCCTCCCACTTTGCCAGTCGTTGGGACTTTCCCAATTGTGGAGGAGCAATAGATGGGAAGCACGTCCGCATCATCCCACCAGCCAACTCGGGGTCGTACTATTATAATTATAAGGGGTTTCATAGTATCGTGATGTTGGCGGTGGTGTCTGCGACATATGACTTTTTGTATGTGGACGTGAGGCAAAATGGACAGATGTCGGATGGTGGAGTCTTCACACGGATGGGGTTCTACTGGCGTCTCCAGAGTGGCAGTCTGGGCTTGCCACCCCCAGAGGAGAATCAGGAAGGACTCCCATTCGTCTTTGTCGCGGATGAGGCGTTTGCCCCGGCGAACCATCTGATGCGGCCTTTCCCCATGAGGACCCTCACCCCAGACCAGAGGATTTTTAATTTCCGCCTGTCCAGAGCCCGAAGAGTGGTGGAGAACACCTTTTGGTATACTGGCCAGCCGGTTTCGCCTTTTTCTTATGCCTATTCACATGGCGGAATACAAACTGAATCACACAGTGCTGGCGTGCTGTGTTCTGCACAATTTTATGAAAAAAGTTTCTGTGAACTATGCGGTCTCAGTTGGCCAACAAGGCTGGCTTGCCCCCCCAAAGCGCCCGTGAGGTTAAAACACAATACATGGACTACTTTGTGGGTAGGGGGGCCATTGATATGCCAGACAACGTCTGAGCGGCATTTTTTGACAAATAATTTTTTATTGAAAGGCTAAGAAAATACAAATATCAATACATCGTAGTGATATCGCATAAACATTTGTATAGCATACAGGAGAAAAGTTTTCAAAAATAATACAAAATAATACAAATTACACAAATAATACAACAGAGTCTTTTCAATCAAATACAGCATTATTAGCCTCTTCTATTTATAGATACATTAACATCTCCATTTAGTTATAGCCAAAGGATTTTATTCGTATGAGAAACAAAGCAAAAAGACAGAAAGAAAGAAGTATAAAGTTAAGGCCGAAAGTTATATAATTTTCCTAGTACCGATCCAAGGTGCCCATTGAAAATATAGGCTAGAAGATTTCCCCTCTGTCGTGGAAAGAATTTGTTCATACTTAAAGGTTTCATCAATTTTTTTCGTTAGTTCACTAATACAAGGGGGATCAAGGGATTTCCACTTTTTGGCTATCAAAAGTCTGGCTGTTGTCAAAATTTGAACTACTATAAATCTAAGGGATGGCGGAAATTGGTCTATGTGTATGTTTAGGATTGCTAGTTCAGGGGTTGCATCTCTAAGAATACCAGTAGTTCTGGAGATAAGGGTAAATACTCCTCTCCAAAAACTTCTGGTGCAAGGGCACTCCCACACCATATGTAACAGCGTACCCACTTTTCCACACCCTCGCCAGCATGCGTCCGAATTCTCCTTTGCAAATTTCGCTGTAATATATGGAGTGAAGTACCACCTAAGAAGTAGTTTCTGTGTTGTTTCCCAATGTGTTATGGATCTGATGTAGCGACCAGTACTTTTTATAGCTGCTTTCCATTGCTCATCTGAGAATGAGGTATCAAGATCTCTCTTCCATCTCTGAAGAGGATGCGTTTTCGTAAATTGACTTTTAGATTGCAAGAGATCATAAAAAAGGGAAATACCCCCTTTGACTTTCGTTACATCAGTCCAAAACGACCATGCCTGGTGAGGAATTAGAACAGCGGTGCCCCCATGTTGTTTTAGAAAATAAGCTATTCGTAAATAGGTAAAATAGGCTGTGGAGGGAATATCGTATTTAATCGCTAGAGTTTCAAAAGGGATCAGCTTATTGTTTTTGAATAGATCCGAGACCAATGTCAGACCCTTTTGTTCCCAGAGTGACAAATCAATATCTGTCATGCAGATACACAGTGAAGAAATAGGAGTTGATATCTCCGTTAAGTTCTGGTGATTGGATACAGTAAGAATAAATTGAGTTCAGGTATCTGTCACTAATTCGATTATGGGGTGTTGCGACATAACCCTTGTGTTAGGAAATGAGGACGCCAACAATGTAGAGTATAATGAATTGGGGAGTAGCCAAGCACTCTCAATGGTGGCCCATTGTTTATTTGCTTCTGCTTGAATCCAATACTTGATTTGATCAAGGACACATGCCTTATAATAATCTCTTAGTACAGGGAACCCCATACCCCCCAAATCTTTTCTGCTACATAAAATAGTATTAGAGCTTCTAGGTTTCCTTCCTTGCCACACAAATGAAGATAGTTGCGATTGGGCTGATATGAAAAAGGACGAGGGAATTCGAATTGGTAACGCCCTGAAGAGATATAGAAGTTTCGGGAGTACCAGCATTTTGTATGCTGCCAGTCTTCCCATCCAAGATAGACAAAATTTCGTAAGTCTGTTCAACTCATGGTGAAGGGAGGAGAGTAAGGGTAGAAAGTTAGCTTTAAACAGGCTGGAACTAGGCGACATTATCTCAATGCCTAAATATGGAATTAGTTGATTCGTCCATGGGTAAGGGAATCTTGTGGCTAGGTCTTTACGAGTTTGCCCCTTAACATTGATTGCAAGCAAGTTTGATTTAGACGCATTAACCTTGTAGTAAGAAATTTTATTAAACTGTTCTGAAGTGTCGTGAACTGTTGGTAAAGAGAGGGATGGCTGTGATAGGGATAAAATGAAATCATCGGCAAATAGCGTGATCGAATGAGAAAATTTCAAAATTGGGATACCTAGGATGTCTGGATGCGTGCAAATTGTTTCAGCTAGGGGTTCCATTATGAGGGCAAAAATTAACGGAGACAGCGGGCAACCCTGTCTCGTCCCATTTGTAATTTTAAAGCTTTCCGAAAACATCCCTTCCGTGAATACCATCGCCGAAGGGTTAGTGTATAGGGCCGAGATAGCAGAATGTATGCTCCCCTCCATACCAAATTTGGTGAGTACTCGACTTAGGTAGCCCCAGTGGACCCTATCAAAGGCCTTCTCTGCATCTAAAGTAAGAAGCAGAGAAGGATCCCTCGAGGTCTCGGCCGCATGGATCAAATTAATAATTTTCCTGGTGGCATCAGGGGCTTGACGACCCTTAATAAATCCCACTTGGTCGTTTTTAATTAGGGAAGGTAAAATTATGGATAACCTATTTGCCAAAATTTTTGCGAAAATTTTTAGGTCAACATTTAATAAGGATATCGGTCTGAAGTTTTGAGTGGACTCTGTTGGTTTGCCCGGTTTGGGTATTGTTATTATTGTGGCGGCCAACATTTCTTGAGGGAATGAGGTGGATAGAGTAGCTTTCTCAAATGTTTTTAGTAAATGTCTACCTATGATGGGGTAGAATGAGCGATAGTATTCCGATGAAAAGCCGTCTGGGCCTGGGGATTTATTTAGTGGTAGCGCTAAGATTGTTTTGTGAAGTTCACTCAGTGTTATGGGTTCGTTTAAATCGCTCAGTTGGTCCTTGTCTAGGCTTGGAAGTGTTAACTTGTCAAGGAATCGTTCGATAGCGTCTGCGGTCGGTTGGGGAATGGAGTTGTCGCCTCTTAAATTGTAGAGGGCGCTATAGTAGTCCCAAAAAGCGTTAGCGATATCTTTTGGGTTGGAAAGTTTGGCCCCGGTAGTCGGATGATAAATGAAAGGTATCTTTTGTTTAATGGTTTTTTCCCTAGTTTGTCTAGCTAGTAGCTTTCCTGCCCGATTCCCTTGTTGATAAAAGCGGGCCTTCCATTTCTTAAGCACGTGCTCATGTTGTGATATCAACAATAATCTGAGTTCGTGCCTAAGACTGTCTAGTTGGGAACCTACCTTATGTTGGGGCGCCTGTTTGTTTTGGGATTCCAATTTTTCAATCTGGGAAAGGAGACTATCAATTTTTAGATTTCTCTGTTTGACGGCCGTACATTTTAATTTGATTAATACCCCTCTCATAAACGCCTTGTGTGCGTTCCATACCGTGAAGGGGTCTGACACAGACTGGGCATTGTTTTTAAAATAATCTTGTAGCTCCGAGATAATCTGCTGCTTAAATTTGGGATGAGAAAAGAGAGGCATCGTTTCTCCATCTATTAGCCCTTGTCTCCGTCGAACGACCCTCCACCACTACGGAAACTGGGGCATGGTCAGACCACGAGATATTATGTATCGAGGACACAGTAACTTTCTGAAGTAGAAATTTGTCAACCAGAAATAAGTCTATTCTAGAGTACGAGTTGTGTACGCTAGAATAGTAAGAGTAATCCCTTTCTGAGGAATGTTGGCATCTCCATACATCGAACAGACTATAAGTTGCCATAAAGTGCGCAAGGGTAATCCTACCCCCGGATTTGCGAGGTCTAGAGGACACATCTAGAACCTGGTTCGGTATCGTGTTGAAATCGCCACAGAGTATGAGATGACCCCTGCGCACCGATACCACCTTCTTGCCTAACCTGTGCAAAAAAGACAATTGTTTGGAATTTGGTACATACACATTGACAATAGTATAAACCACGTTGTCTATTTCCCCTATTAGAATAATATATCTACCCGCAGAATCTATTTCAACCTGCAAGCATTTAAATTGCAACTTAATTTGAAGCAGTATAGCTACTCCTCTCTGTTTCTTCTGAGCATTGGACAAAAATACAGTTGGAAAATGTCTATTCTGAAGCTGCGGGTGTTTTGAGTCCAGAAAATGCGCTTCCTGAAGACAAAGAACGTCACTTTGTAGTTTCATGGCTTCTTTCCACAATAAGCTTCTTTTGTGAGGGCTGTTAAGACCTCTAACATTAAATGTCGAAATCTTAAACCCAATCTTGAGAACGTGAAGGGTGATAAATGAACAGGTTCTTGGATCGGCACTAGTAGCAGTGCGAGAAAGTCCAAACCGACTTACAGTTGCGGTGGACCCAAAAAATTAAAAAGCAGAGAAAAAAAAAACGATAAAGAGAAGAAGTAGGCACTTAGACTGTAGAAAAAAGTGAGGTAGTTAGCCCCAAGTGGTGACAAAACAAAAGAAACAAAACGTCAACTTGTAAGGTCCTGAAAGAACAAGATACAGCAGACCACAAGGTAGCGGGTAGCCTAACCTGGTCTAAGTATAGTCCAGAGGAGAAAAAATAAAAAAGAAGATTGCAACGAATCTGTAGGGAAAAAACCCTTTAAACAACGGAGGGCAAAAGAGAACCACATAGGTATCCACCGAGCACCGGAGCTCTAAGGTTTAGTAAGGATGAAAAGAAATACCTGGGAGGTCAGTCCGGTAATCGTCTCGGCCAGGCAGGGGATTCGGCACGGGGAGATGGAGTTCCGGACGGCGAGCTCTCTTCCTTGTCCAAGATTTGCCATTCTCTGAGGAGTCGAATGCCTTCTTCGACTGATTTAATAGCCGTGGTGGACCCATCTTTGGAGACTAGAAGTCTAGCTGGATATGCCCACTTGTACGGAATTCGATGGTTTCGCAGGGGTTTCGTTATCGTCGCCAGGTTTCTTCGCCTTTGCATCGTAAATGCCGACAAATCTGGAAAAAAAGACAAGGCTTGTGTGGACAGAGGTATGGTGTCCGGGTTGCGGATACAGAGAAGGAATTTTTCTTTAGTTTGAAAAAAATGGATTCTAGCGATCGTGTCCCTCGGTAAGTGAGCTGGGATGTGTCTAGGTTTAGGAAGCCTATGGATTCTATCAATGGCGAGGTCTGTTAGCGATGCATCCGGTAAAGCTTCCTGTAGGATTGTTTGGAAAAAAGGGAGCAGGTCAGTAGGTTTCACTGATTCTGGTATACCTTGGATTTTGATGTTATTGCGTCTCGATCGGTCCTCGAGGTCGGCCATTTTCTCTTTCATAATAAGCAATTCGTCCTCCTTCTCATTATGAGCATCTATAACCTCGTTAATAGTACCTGCGAATTCACTCATTTTACGTTCTATGTGGGCAACTCTGTTATCCACAGCTCTGACTTCCTCTTTGAAATGACTAGTAAGGGATAGAATGTCTGCATGATTGCAGAGTGCTCTGAAGTGATACCAGCATATCTTTCAGGGTGGTGTCAATAACTGGCTGGTTCTTGGTAGGGAATTCAAGTATGGAGTCCTGTAACTCTCTTGTGTCGTTCAGGGACGCATTGCACACACCCTCCTCTTCCTCTCTCTGCATGTGAGGCTGTTTAGCCTTGATAGGGCTGGAGGTGGATGAAGCTGAAGGAGAGGTAAGCTTGTCTCCCTGTGGCGAATCGGTCTGGTCTTTGGCTTGGTAAGCTACAGATGCTCTGCTGCTCACATGGCTGCCTTTCCCCTCATCACCCTGCTTACCGGGTCGCCATCTTGGGACTGTGAAGTGCGGGGCTGCCGATAGAAATCCGTCATTCGGCTTAGACGTTTTGCCTCCTTTCTCCTGCGGGACATGTTCTGTATGTCTGCCCGACCTCCGCTATGCAATTACCGCTGAGTTTGGCCTCCCAGGTCCGTCGGAAAAAGCTCCGGTGTATAGGCGGTGGACGGAGCTCTCTTACTCTGCGGCCATACTCCTCAGCTGCCGGCCACGCCCCCCTGAGCGGCATTTTAAGAATACATTTTTATCTGAAACTCCTTCATTTACTGCTTGGCTTGGTTTTAGGTGTCTCCTAGGTATATTTAGTTTTTTTCAAGTTGTGCCTTTTTCACCAACAGTGCAAACCCCAGTTCAGAGTGAAATGAGGGGACAGTCTCTTTTTCAGATAATGTTATTATGTTGTCTGCTACACACACACCTTGTTTTTGTAACTAATGTATGTAGTGCATTACTGACCAAAATCATGCTCATTTTCTGCACCATGGCAGGAAAATGGCATGATTGTAAAAATTTACACCTCACTGTGGGTGTTTTTTACTAAAGGCACATCCACTATGCACTACAAGTGTACTTCTCAGCACAAACTAAAATTGTACTCCAAATACATTTTTGGTGCAATGAAAAAGGAAGCCACACATTGTTGATAATTAAACTTTTTAATCCAAGCACATTCACATGTGCGTTTCGAAAAGGTTTTTACAACAAACCAAGAAATTGTGTGTTTCAAAAACAGAGTTTAATCAAAATTTTGTTTACTTGGTGTTTTTGGGTAAACAGGCATGTATCAAACCGTAAAATACAGAATACAGGAACTTACAAAGTTCAACTTTGAAAAATGAAGACAATATCAGACATGAGTATGTACAAACTGGGCTGATATTGCCTTCATCACATGGGGTGTCACCCCTGAAAAAAACTAATTTGGAAGATGCACACAGTGTGTCAACATGTGCTATCTCCCATCATGGGGGATCAATGTACATGCTTTGGGGCTGCAACCCCTTCATCTCAGACACTTTACACAAAACACGTACATTGATCCCCCATGAAGGGCGCATGTTTACACACTCTGTGCATCTTCCAAATTTGTAATTTCGATAAATACAACATTTTGTTTTTAAAATAGCAAAAATAAAACCCTATCTAGTTTTTGGTGTTTCACACTCTCCCCAAAACATCAATGATGTTCTTAATTTTATTTTTAACATCATTGATGTTTTGCAGGATATTTTCCAAATCCCGATTGCACCCCATTATCTCCCCAATCTGGATCTGGGCACTTTCACTGGTAAAACAGGAATCTTCTTCCACATCACCTACAAAACAAAGCAAAAAAACACACCATATAAAAATATGGTGACATACATTGATGAGCTTACCGGAAGCTGTGTTCTCCGACACTCACCTGTTGTGGTGACAATTTTCCCAACCTCCACGATCTCTCCTTCCTCTTCCTCCTCCTGCTCCTCTGTTTCTGCTTTTGGAAGTTGGCCTTCTTTGGGAGGGGTGTGGTCCCTGGTGTCCTCATACTTGCCGAGTCTTCTCTCCCCTATGAGAATGGAAAAAAATAAAGAATTAGCACACAGAGGGCAGAATTAACAATATGAAACATTGTTTGGAAGTGTTTTCCAATTGTTTATGTTAGCCGAGCTTCAAGGTCATAACATTATTGGGGACACTGTGTTCAGCTGGAATACTTACCGGAAGAACGATGTTTCCTATGAACGAATGAAACCATGAACTTGAAAGTGGCCATTTTAAAATGCACAACATGAAATCAAAGCACATGGAGCAGTATGCAAGCAAGAATAATCATATGAACACACGACAACTACTTACTTTTGTCAAGAACACGCTTGATCCTTAGGTACTGCTCGTGCTCACTCAGTTTCAGGTCTGACCAGCGTTTTCTCAGTTGATCCATGGATCAGTGTACCCCAAAATTCTTATGAAGACTCTTCACAACTTTATTCATGATCTTGGCCTTTCTGATATTTGAGTTTGGGTAAGGTCCATACTTCCCATCATAGTCGGTCCTGTTCAACATGTCGACCATCTCCAACATCTCTCCAAAAGACATATTTGAGGCCTTAAATCTTCTCTTCCTGGATCGGGACGTTTCAGGCTCCGGGCTTTCCTCACCCTCCTCCTCGTTAATGGAACTATTATTAGTGCGCACCTGTGTTCTCTCCGCCATGTGCTCTCCCCACTGCGCCGGAAGCAAAGGGGTGGGGAATAGTCTGGAAAAAACGTCAGGGGCGGGCGGAGTTTCATGCATGCGCACTGTATATAAAACGCAACACGCATGTGTCATCCGTACGATCGGTGAACAGAAGGAGAAGCTGACGCGACGAACGTGCAAACGAAGGTAAAATTTTGAACTTGGTACATCACTAGGCTACACTGCTTCTAGATTGAGGCCTGCATTAGTGGAGTTTAGACTGACATTAGGGTTTGTCTTGTGTTGTGTCTTGCAGACATTATGGGCGGCTTCAATGACCATAGCTTCCTCCCTCTGTTCATCGATAAATACAGAGACATGCCCATCCTGTGGCAAGCAACACACCCACTATATAGTAACAAACAAAAGAGCCTGAAGCAACGCATTAGATAGGACAGTTATACTACTCTTTGTTAACACCTAAGGCCTAAATGAGGAGTTGCCACTCCAACTTTCTTTTCTTACCCCCCAACCTACCCGCTTGTACTGTATTCCCGGGGAATATGACAAATTCGCCCAAAATCTCCACTTACCTAGCAAAGGGAATGAGTATGTATCTTCTCCTTTCACCTGATACTCCCCCTCTCCCCACATTTCCAAGGTTTGATGTATTCTGCTCCACTTTGTTTAAAACTCAAAAACTTATTAGGCCTTAACGTACCAGAATGTTAGAGATATTTGCGTCCATTCCAGAATCGAAAGATTCCCATCAAATTTCTATAGATTTAGAAGTAATCCCTTATAGGGATTTTAATAGGATTCAATATACTGATTATTGTACTTTTGTTTATTGCACCACTTGATAGATATGTTAATGTTGATGCAATTGCGGCTGCGCCCGCACTTTATCTTTCATGCTCTATGTGAATGGACATATGACTATGTTTGTACTAAAGTCAAGATAAACGAAGTAAAATTGTTGTTAAAAAACAAGAGGCAGGCAGCACTGTTGCAACTGGTTGAGTTTGTGAAGCCGGTGGTCCCCAAGGCAGACGTCAACTATTTAAAAAATAAAATTGGTAGCCTCAGGAGTACATATATGAGGGAGAGGAGCAAGGTGCTGAAGTCCATGCAATCTGGAGCTTCAGCAGATGACGTTTATGTCCCCACCCTGTGGTATTATGACAGGATGCATTTTCTGGCAGACCAGGCTGATGTCAGGGAATCACTCTCTACTCTTCCTTCCACGCGTCCTTCTATGCTCCATTCCACACCCGATGAGTCTTCCGACGCCCAACCTGGGCCTTCCACTCAGGAAGAACTATGGGAGCCCAGCTTGAGCCAGGTATAGTATTGTTGTACATATTTGTGGAGTCAAAATGAATTATGTTAACTTGATTTTTGCTCACTAATTGCTGAGTTTAGAAAGTGTTTCACATATCAATAGACAGTAGTGGCCAAAACCTTTGGGACAAGAAAGAAAAATGCTGGGCTCAGAATGATAGCCTTTTCTATTGGTTAACAATTTGCAACAGTCTTGATGTGAAAATTGTGTGTGTTTGATGAACCAAAAACTAAAACTATGTCCCTTTTTCATACACAGGAAGAACTCAGCCAGGAACAGGGGGGTGTGGAATGCAGCAGCCAGGAGGTGGCTGTGGAAAGTGGCAGCCAGGAGGAGGCAGGGGTAAGCGGCAGCCAGGCGGGGGGCAGCCAAAGGAGCCTCACTGAATTCCAGGTCCCTCCCCTCCGCCTTCCATGCAAAAGGGCAAGAAAGGGGGGGGAATGTTGAGGAGTCGGCCCTGAGGCTGATTGGTGAGGCTTCTGCGGCACTCCAAGCAAAATCCACCTACCAAGAGTCCTTTGCCGCCATGGTTGCGTGCAAGCTTGATAAAATGGAGGAGGGGCAACAGATCTTGTGTGAGGAGGTTATTCTCCACACCCTCAACAAGGGTCTGTTGGGCCAAATGACACCAGAAACACACTTGTGTGGTTTGGCCCATGCCCCTGCTCCTCCTCCTCCTCCTCCTCCTTCTGCTACACCTCCAGCACCACAGCCACAGCCTGGAAGGAAGCATGGAAGGAAGACCAGAGAGTGATGACCTGGGTTCAGTATGGTCTGACAGAAGATGCAGCCTGTTGTAGTACCACAGCCTGGGAACATAGATGTCATCTGCTGCTGTTCCGGGTTTCATGGACTTCAGGACCAGACTTCTCTCCCTCAGACATGTATTCCTCAGGCCACCAATTTTTGCGTTTAAATAGTTGATGTGTGCCCTGGGGGCCAAAGGCTTCGCTAATCTCCCCAGTTTTAACATTGCTGCTTCCCTCTTTATTTGTTACTGACACCGATCGGACCAGTTTGTCGGAAAATATTTCCAGCAAGTTGGAAAACTTGATCCGACGGATATTCCGACGGAATCAGTCCGATGCAAACCACACTCAGTCGGATTATCCGACAACACGGTCCGATAGGACACATTCCGGCGGATTCTCCGACCGTGTGTACAAGGGCTTAGAATGGGATGCCATTAAAGTTCACGTGTGTGTAAAGGTAGGCGTTCCAATACTTTTGGTAATTAGTATATATATATATATATATATATATATATATATAGGAAAAATGAGGATGGAATCTTTTACTTCACATATGCATCTTCATACAAAAAATAGCGCGACGGATAAGCTCTGGCATGTTTGCAACTCCACGTGCGCGTTCCCGCCAGGAAGCTGACACTTCACAATGCTAATCACAGGTAGTGAGACATTTTCTGATCTGTGTAGCTGCGGATCGGGAAATGTCTCACTGCCAGTGATTAGCACTGCGGAATGTCAGCTTCCTGGTGGGCACGGGCACGTGGAGTTGTGAACACGCCTGAGCTCATCCTTACTCTTCATCAAGCTACAGTTGTAATTCTGTTGCTATTGAACAACTCTATATACCCAAAACAGGTTGTGACTGCACAGGTGTGTCCTCTATTCCAATGTACACTGATAGATCCACACAGAATATTCACTTCTGATGCATATTTGAAGTAGAAAGACTTTATTGCAATATCTTGGAGATCCTGTTCTAATTTTTCCTGGATGTTTGCTTTTGAGGGATAATGGAAGCCCACCATTGATGAGATCTCCAGTAAAATTGTAACACAACAGGAGTGACTCACTCTATTTTTTATTTTGTATATATATATATATATATATATATATATATATATATATATATATATATATATATATATATATATATATATATATATATATACAGTGGTGTGAAAAAGTGTTTGCCCCCTTCCTCATTTCCTGTTCCTTTGCATGTTTGTCACACTTAAGTGTTTCGGAACATCAAACCAATTTAAACAATAGTCAAGGACAACACAAGTAAACACAAAATGCAATTTGTAAATGAAGGTGTTTATTATTAAAGGTGAAAAAAAATCCAAACCATCATGGCCCTGTGTGAAAAAGTGATTGCCCCCTAAACCTAATAACTGGTTGGGCCACCCTTAGCAGCAACAACTGCAACCAAGCGTTTGCGATAACGTGCAATGAGGCTTTTACAGCGTCCTGGAGGAATTTTGGCCCACTCATCTTTGCACAATTGTCCTAATTCAGTTACATTAGAGGGTTTTCGAGCATGAACGGCCTTTTTAAGGTCATACCACAACATCTCAATAGGATTCAGGTCAGGACTTTGGCTAGGCCACTCCAAAGTCTTCATTTTGTTTTTCTTCAGCCATTCGGTGGTGGACTTGCTGGTGTGTTTAGGATCATTGTCCTGCTGCAGAACCCAAGTTGGTTTCAGCTTGAGTACACGAACAGATGGTCGGACATTCTCCTTCAGGATCTCTTGGTAGACAGCAGAATTCATAGTTCCTTTTATCACGGCAAGTCTTCCAGGTCCTGAAGCAGCAAAACAGCCCCAGACGATCACACTACCACCACCATATTTTACTGTTGGTATAATGTTCTTTTTATGAAATGCAGTGTTCCTTCTACGCCAGATATACTTGGACACATACCTTCCAAAGAGTTCCACTTTTGTCTCATCGGTCCACAGAATGTTGTCCCAAAAGTCTTGGGGATCATCAAGATGTGTTGTGGAGAAATTGAGACGAGCTTTGATGTTCTTTTTGCTCAGCAGTGGTTTTCTCCTTGGAACTCTGCCATGCAGGCCATTTTTGCCCAGTCTTTTCCTGATGGTGGAGGCATGAACGCTGACCTTAACTGAGGCAAGTGAGGCCTGCAGTTCCTTGGACGTTGTTGTGGGGTCTTTTGTGACCTCTTGGATGAGTCGTCGCTGCGCTCTTGGGGTAATTTTGGGCGGCCGGCCACTCCTGGGAAGGTTCACCACTGTTCCATGTCTTCGCCATTTGTGGGGATAATGGCTCTCACTGTGGTTCGCTGGATTCCCAAAGCTTTGGAAATGGCTTTATAACCCTTTCCAGACTGATAGATCTCAATTACTTTCTTTCTCAATTGTTCCTGAATTTCTTTGGGTCTCGGCATGATGTGTAGCTTTTAAGGATCTTCTGGTGGACCTTACTGTGTCAAGCAGCTCCTATTTAAGTGATGCCTTGATTGTGAACAGGTGTGGCAATAATCAGGCCTGGGTGTGGCTAGAGAAATTTAACTCAGGTGTGGACAACCACAGTTATAGTATGTTTTAACAAGGGGGCAATCACTTTTTCACACAGAGCCATGATGGTTTGGATTTTTTTTCACCTTTAATAATAAACACCTTCATTTACAAATTGCATTTTGTGTTTACATGTGTTGTCCTTGACTATTGTTTAAATTGGTTTGATGTTCCGAAACACTTAAGTGTGACAAACATGCAAAGGAACAGGAAATGAGGAAGGGGGCAAACACTTTTTCACACCACTGTATATATAATATATATATAGCGCTCTTTTACAACCTACTAAATGAGAATAACTTGTTCTACAAAACCAAAACCATGCACAAATAGGAAGCTGAAATAGGTGGACTAGCTGCAAAACTGCACTCTCCACTATGCATAATGTCTCCTACTGTTACAATCACTGAGAACAAAAAACACTTAATCGTTGGC
The DNA here is from genome assembly GCF_037356315.1 of Lithobates pipiens. Taxonomy (NCBI): domain Eukaryota; kingdom Metazoa; phylum Chordata; class Amphibia; order Anura; family Ranidae; genus Lithobates; species Lithobates pipiens. The sequence goes on from NW_027507758.1 coordinate 507,795,400, forward strand.
ACCTCACCCCCTACAAGTTGCCTAAATTCTACCCAATATGATTCTCTATGTCATGGGTGCTCAACCTGTGGTCCTCCAGCTTCTGCGGAACTAGAAGTCCTATCATGCATCTGCCTTTGGGAGTCATGCTTGTAACTGTCAGCCTTGCAATGCCTCATGGGACTTGTAGTTCCGCAACAGCTGGAGGGCCACAAGTTGAGCACCCATGCACCTAAGTGTTGGCCACTATGTGGAGAAATTAGATCCCTTTTGTACAGTGCCTTGAAAAAGTATTCATACCCCTTAAAATGTTCCACATTTTGTCAGGTTACAACAAAAAACATAAATGTGTTTTATAGGGATTTTATGTGACAGACCAACACAAAGCGGCACATGATTGTGAAGTGGAAGGAAAATGATAAATGGTTTTCAAAAATATTTTACAAATAAATATATGAAAAGTGTGGCATGCATTTGTATTCAACCCCCAGAGTCAATACGTTGTAGAGCCACCTTTTGCTGTAATTGCAGCTGCAAATCTTTTTGGGGATGTCTCTCCCAGCTTTGCACATCTAGAAATGTATGTCCATTCTTCTTTGCAAAAAAGCTCAAGCTCTGTCAGACTGGATGGAGAACATCTGTGAACAGCAATTTTCAAGTCTTGCCAGTCTCAATTAGATTTAGGTCTGGACTTAGACTGGACAATTCTAACACATGAATATACTGTGCTCTAACTCAATCCATTGTAGCTCTGGCTGTATGTTTAGGGTCATTGTCCTGCTGGAAGGTGGATCTCCACTCCAGTCTCAAATCTTTTGCAGATTCTAACAGGTTTTCTTCTAAGATTGCCCTATATTTGGCTCTATCCATCTTTCCATCAACTCTGACCAGCTTCCCTGTCCCACTTGAAGAAAACCATCCTCATAACATGATGCTGCCACCACCATGTTTCATGATGGGGATGTTGTGTTCAGGGCGGTGTGCAGTGTTAAGTCCCATACACACTATCAGATTTTCTGCTGATTTTTGTCTTCAGATTTACAAAACCTTAGAAGTTTCAATTTGTATGCAATCAGGCAGGCCCTTGCACTACATGGTTTTGGTAAATCTGAAGACAAAAATCAGCAGAAAATCTGATAGTATGTATGGGGCTTTAGTTTTCCACCACACATAAAGTTTTGCTTTTAGGTCAAAAAGTTCAATTTCGGTCTCATCTGACCAAAGCGCGTTCTTCCACATGTTTGCTGTGTCCCCCACATGACTTCTTACAAACTGCAGACAGGACTTCTTATGGCTTTCTTTCAACAATGGCTTCCTTCATGCCATTCTTCCATAAAAGCCAGATTTGTGGAGTGCACGACTAATAGTTGTTCTGTGGACAGATTCTACCACCTGAGCTGTGGATCTCTGCAACTCCTCCAGAGTTACCATTGGCCTCTTGGCTGCTTCTGTGATTAATGATCTCCTTGCCTGGCCTGTCAGTTTAACTGAACGGTCATGTCTTGGTAGGTTTGCAGTTGTACCATACTCTTTCCATTTTTGGATGAGGGATTGAACAGTGCTCCATGAGATGTTCAGTGCTCAGAATACTTTTTTATAACCTAACCCTGCTTTAAACTTCTCTACTAATTTATCCCTGATGGGTGGTGCGTTCCTTGGCCTTCATGATGCTGTTTGTTCACTAAGGGTTTCTAACAAACCTCTGAGGGCTTCAAAGAACAGCTGTATTTATACTGGGATTAAATTACACACAAGTGTACTCTGTATACTAATTAAGTGACTTTTGAAGGCAATTGGTTCCACTAGATTTTAGTTAGGAGCATCAGAGTAAAGGGAGCTGAATACAAATGCACGCCACACTTTTCAGATATTTTTTTTGTAAAAAAAAAAATTAAAACCATTTATCATTTTCCTTCCACTTCACAATTATGTGCCACTTTGTGTTGGTTTACCACATAAAATCCCAATAAAATATATTTATGCTTTTTGGATATAACAGGACAAAATTTGGAAAATTTCAAGGGGTAAGAATATGTTTTTCAAGGCACTTTGCAGCAGTGCCACTCTATCCACTCTTACTGGAACTGCATATTTTCCCTAGCCTATAATTTAATGGGCACACAGATCTTACATGGCCTTGACCTCTCATTATTGCAGTTAGGTATTGAACAAATACCATCTAATGCTAGATCTTTGGTTCTCCACTTAGCTTTAGAAGCTAAACCCAACATTGTTAGACTGTGGAATTCCATTTCACAATCCAGTATAGTTGACACTCTTATGCAGCATACACACGACCGGTTTTCCCATCGGAATAAACTCTGAAAGTTTTTAAGACAGAGTTCAGACGGAGTTGCGCTGAAACTGTCTTGCATACACACGATCACACCAAAGTCCGATTGTTAAGAACGTGGTGATGTACAACACGTACGATGGGACTAGAAAAAGGAAGTTCAATAGCCAGTAGCTAATAGCCTCCATCTCTTACTTGCTTCAGAGCATGCGTTGCTTTTGGTCCGTCGGAACAGCATACAGACGGACGATTTTCCCGACAGGAATTGGTTCTGTCGGAAATATTTAAAACATGTTCTATTTCTAGGTCTGTCAGAATTTTCCTAAAAAAAAAGTCTGATAAGGCATGCACACGATTGGAATATACGATGAAAAGCTTGTCTGACTTTTTCAGTCGGACATTCCGCTCGTGTGTACGCGACATCAGAGACTTAAACTACCAATGTGAAATGGAAAAATCAAAATTAGCATCAAAACATTTGGTGTACAAAAAGTCACTTCGCTATAATGTTTCACAACTGAAAATTGCATGGCTTCATTCTTCTGTGCCCATGTACTGTTTTTTTTTGTTTGTTTTTTTAAACTAAAGTAAAATATTGGAAATAAAGTGGGAATCTTAAGTGCATACTGAACTCTATAAATACTCTTACAGTTTGGTGAGTGTGCATTTGAATTAGCTTTGTGTACCAACATCATACACTGTCTGTTCATGTTTGATCAAGACGTTTCATGTAAGTTTCATTCCTGGGTTTTATTAAGGTAATTTTCTGGTTTTAATTAACTAAATTGCTGCATTATGGAAGCGTCCTTTCTCTTTGTATGATTACGTTATCAGTAGCTATCCTAAACAGAGAAATCTTTTGTAACTGGGAATCTAAAGCGCATACTGAACTCTATAAATGCTGTAAGGTCTTATGCTGCGTACACACGATCGGAATTCCGGCCAGAAAAAGACAGATGAGAGATTTTCATTGGAAAATGTGACCGTGTGTATGCTCCATAGGAATTTAGCTGTCCGAATTTCCGCCAGCCAAAAATTGATAGCATGTTCTCAATTTTACCGACGGAAAAACTTTCTATCGGTAATTCCGATCGTGTGTGTATGCAATTCCGACACGCCAAAAATCACACATGCTCAGATTCAACTATGAGACAGAAGCTATTGGCTATTGGCTATTGAACTTCCTTTTCCTAGTCCCGTCATATGTGCTGTACGTCACCACGTTATAAACGATCAGAATTTGATGTGACCGTGTGTAGGCAAGACAGCTTGAGCCGAATTCTGTCGGAATTCCGTCGGGAAAACCATCAGAACTTTTTCCGACGAGAATTCCGATCGTGTGTACATGGCATTACAGTTTGGTAAGTGTGCATTTAAATTACCTGGTGATGATGGTGACTAAAAGACTTGAATATACTTATTTGACCTCTTTTATATTCTGAGATCAACACATCTGGTGAGTTATGGTAGTATTTAACTATAGAAGCTGGGTGGTTACATAAGCAGGCGATAGTGTAAACAGAGTTTCATTTTTGCACTGCAAACATGTCTTTAAAGAGGAAGTAAACTCTTGCACTCTGATGCTTCTTTTCATTTAGTCCATTATAATAAGTAATTATCAAACTATAGCTACTGTAATCCAGCCCAAATTACATATTACTTACTGTTTAAAGAAACTTTAAAAAAACTTGTTTCCAGGATTTAGGCAGCGCCATCTTAAATATTGTCCACAGTGGAGTGTATTTTCACCCTTACATTGAGCACTTCCTGTACTGTTAACCAAGCCTCCTTCTAAATCCAACGTTTCTATGGCAACCCTGCTTCCCTGTTCATGGGTGACTTGTTTATTTCATAGTATTTACTTGTGCTGATTACCTAGTGTTTGCCTGTGTGAGTCCTATCAGCTTCAGCTGATAACACTACAGTACTGCTGTCCCATGCCCTGCTTTACACTGTATGTGATGTCACATGGTCACATGGTGTGTAGAAGGAAGCTCTGAGTGATTAGCAGCCTGCTGGAAGTTCAGTGCTGTGCCGTAGGAAGTTCTGATAACAGATGAATAAGACATAGAGAGTGTGCCGTAAATCAGGGGAGATCTGGGCATGCTCAGTGACATCATTCCAAAGAACAAAAAGGATTACAACAATACTAAGCAAGTAAGGAGATATCTACAAGCAGTGTTCATTAAGGTTTTTGTATGCTGATTCACATGGGACAAAGTTGTAGGGAAGGGTTTACAACCACTTTAAATGAACTGGTGGTTTCATTCACATGAGAGCCTTGGAACAATTTTGGCAGCTGTATACAGTTGGCGTATGACATTTTAAAGAATCTCATAGTATGATGTAAATCCAAACTATTTACCACACAGACTGAGACAGTGTTTCCTCAGACAGCTCTGTCATTTCACTCAAATTTATCTGAGCTGTCAAACTCCTCTGATGCTATTTGATAAACCTCCAAAGAAATTTAATAGCTGACTGATAATGTTAGAGACAATGTGTTTTTTCTTTTGCTATGATGAAACATAATTATAGGCTTGATAACACTTCTTTTGTACAGCTATCTCTGATGCATACAAGCTTAATTTAACTTTCTTCTTGGATCCATGATACTCCTCTCAAGGAATTTCTATATAACATTAAATTACACGAATTCTATATAACCACACATTATTTTTACTCTCTTTTTAATGGCTGACTACAGTAGTGGTCTTTCTCTTCATATATTGCTTCTACTACACTAGATAACTGAAAGTAGAAGAAACAGCATGTACTGACTTTGTAAGTACTGTGGACTAATCATTTCAAGTCAGGTTTATAATGTACATTGGTTATATCATAGCTCTAAATGGTTTGAGGAAATATGGTTGGGTAAAGTGGTTGTAAACCTCTGAAATTAAGAATAAACAAAGCATATCCTTCTTTAGTGTGTGCTTGCCTGGATACAAAGCACTTAGTGTGATTTCTGTTTGCTCTGCCATTGCTCTGCTATATACATTCACTATGTAACTGTATGGAAGTGTGTGTGTCCATTCCTCCACTCAGATCTCAGTTTACACTCAGTTCCCTGGTCTATGTTGTGCAGCATTTAATACCAGATCCTCGCTCCTGCCTTCTAAAGCTTGGAAATATTGTGTAAAATATGTGCTTTAGGAGGACTGCAGACAAACAGGTACAACTTATAAAGAAGGATTTGTTTCATCTTTGTGTGTTATCATAGGCTAGTCACTTCACAGGGTATATGTGAGGGTTTACAACCACTTTGCGTACTCTAAATCAGTGGCTCTCAACCCTTTCCTCAAGTACCCCCAACAGGCCATATTTGCAGGTTTTCCTTTATCTTGCAAAGGTGCTTTAAATCAGAGGCAATGACTTTGTATTTTGGACAGCTATTTTATCTAAGAGAAATTCCCAAAACATGTCCTGATACCTCATGGTACTTGAGGACAGGGTTGAGAACCACTGCTCTAAATGTTATCTCAAACAACTGTCTTTTGGAGATAAAATTCGATTGGCAATCAATAGAAGCAAGCTAGATTTTGCTGTTATTTATATTTTGGAAGCCTACCTCCTGTATGTCCTATGATAAATACTTTTATCTCTAAAATCTCTGCAAATCTACTCAACTGCATGGATATTCTCCCTCTGCTTGGGAAGTACTGAACTAATAAAGGGATCCTTCAGATCCCTTATAAGTTACCTGGTTGGAGCATGTGCACTGTACTGGAGTGTAGGGTCCACACACAACACTGCACACTTCAAGTCAGCAGTGTGTACCTTTATATTTTTTACTGGTAAGGTATGCATGGGGATATTGAGTAGGATAGCCCAGTCCCTATGAAACCCTTGTACTTGTTTACTTGCTTTATGAAGACGTACAGCCTGTAAATGCTCGGAGACAGATCATCTGGTAAAGGGAGCTGAGAAACCCAGTGACAGATGACAAAGGAGCAAATTGGTTCACCATGATATGCAGCAAACATTTACTTGTCAAAGATCTTCTTAATCCAGTGCAAATCTCAGTTTGGCCAAACATGTTTTTCACTGTACATTATCAACAAGGTTAAAACAATTTTATACATTTAGCATAGCCAGTCCTTGCTTGTAAAGCAGTTCCAGAAACTTTATAAACTAGGAATGAATATTTGGCAATTCTGTGACCTCATCTGCAAAACAGAGAACACTGAGCTCACTGTTTTTTAGAATCCCCTGTTGGTCCACATTGTGATAAAATTAACTATAATACTTTTTAGTTGTTTTTGATGTATTTATCTTCCTGTTTATGCACACATACATACACAAATTCTAGTGCTTCTGAATTGTATAGAGGGCCCCTTCTGCCCCTTCTATACCTGTAATGAACCAAACTTACCTGGACCCAAGAAGACTGACGCATCTCAAAGATTTAAATAGGCTTTATTTAAAGGCAAAGCTGTAGAAGGGAATCGGTTTACAATACATCAATGTTGTTACATAACAACATTTGTCACTGATCATTCCCCATGTCCACCTGGGAAGGAACAAATGCAAAAACATGCCCTAGGTGGGAATGAGAGAGCGATATTGGCATGTAATGCCAATAAACATAGTACAGCAGCACAGTGGTAAAAAATGACTTTTGCAATAGGAATATAGCCTACATCAGAGATGCCCTATCTAACCACTGGCCAGTGGGACAATGCAGAGCAATGGGGCCCTTGAGTTGGAGCATTTAGTAAAGTAAACAAGATGGTGCCCATGGGCCTCTCTCCACTGATGACTCTGATTCTGGTCCGGAGTGGTCCCTCAGTGGCCAGAAAAAGGGTGTTCCCTCTTGAGCCAGCTCTCCCTGCAGGTGGTGGCAATGGTAACATGTGGTCACTGTGAGTAAGTGGAACACAATGAAATGAAAACACAGTCTCTCATCCCTTACTGTAGACAGTATTACTCAGCACAACAACAGCTCAAAGCTTGGTTCCTGTACATAGTTCAGTGTGTGATTCAGGTGAAGCACCACTCTCGGCAGAACAGATTATCTGGCAACAGCTAGTTGTTAGTAGCTCACAACAACAGTCCTATGTCTTCTTGCAGTCCCAAGCCCTGTAACACAGGCTTGCATGCTAACATTCTCTGGGCACACACAGCACAGTTCAGCTCCCAGGCTCTGTGACAGCAGTCACAGAAAGTTCTCAATACTGTTTTCCCCTTCGCAGGACACTTCGTAGTCTTATACTGTACTGTACAGGCACTCCTGTTTCCTAAGCATTTGCCAGGCTCACAAATGGGGTCCTAGAGCTCTCTACTTGAGGCTCATGTGGATCACTAAAAAAAACAAAGTCTGCTGTTTAATTTGTCAACACCGTTGGGCAGAATTGAAAGTGCCCAGCCCAGAGCTACATTCTCCACCAATGAATCTTTGGTCCTCTAATGAGCAAATGTTTTTATTTTAACAAGTAAACATAAAATTAACACTGACCAGGAACCAAATAACCTTTGTTCATATAGGAGATAGGCAACTGAATGTTCCAACATTTACCTGGAGTTAAACAACTGTTCTGGTCATACTGAGGTGATTTGCATAGAGGCCAGGGGGTGTCACTCACTGATATGAAGGCTTTGGGCACTTTAATGGTGATGATTTCAGCTGAACTGTTCTCTCTTGCCTCATTCATTTATTCTGCAGTAGGCCAGATCTATTGCTTAACTGTTTGCTCTTTGGGCTCTGACATTTTTCTAAAAGAAGGTTCTACTGTGACTTCATAAAGCTATGGAGAAGATGTGTCTTCAGGACCCCGAATCTCCATCTTTTCCTCAAGTCCACGGGATACCTTTTCTGGCTGAGACACTTTCTCTGTTGGGGCCTTTTTTTCTTGGAGCAGACAGTGGTACACTGGCTACAACAGTGGGTGCAAACTTTCTGGTGAAAAGCACATCTAGAAGCAACAGGCACTAACAATCGTCTTTTTACCAGATCTGTGTTTGTTTCCACGATAAAAAAAACTCCCATGGACCCTGGTGGCTGAGAACACACAATGGCGTGTCAAAGTTTCCAGGCTGTCCATCCATCAATGGATCAATTGATAACTTAGTCTGCAGGTACCCATCACAGGGTTAATTCTTTATTCGAATAGCCTGGATCTCTAGGTCTCCCAACTTTCATATTTTCCATAAAGGTCTCTAGGCAGTAAAGTAATGACACCTGACTCAAGAAGGACTCTCGTGTAAATTCCTTTAACTAGAATAGGTAGTACAGGCAATGGCCCTACAAACTTAACAGGAAGTTTGAAATAAGCATTTGAAGTAACAGTTTTGGAAGTCTGGACTCGCATCTTTCTTCTTTTACAGTGTTCAAAGTTACATAATAGGAGAGGTTGAAAAAAGACACACGTCCATCAAGCCCAACCTATGTGTGTGATTTTATGTCAATATTACATTGTAAATTCCTGTATGTTGTGGTCGTTCAGGTGCTTATCTTATAGTTTTTTGAAATTATCGATGCTCCCTGTTGAAACCACTGCCTGTGGAAGAGAATTCCACATCCTTACCACTCTTACAGTAAAGAACCCTCTATGCAGTTTAATTGTAAACTGCCTTTCTTCTCATTTTAGTGAAAGGCCGCATGTCTTATTAAGTTCCCTTTCACGGAAAAGTGTTATCCCTATTGTGGGATCACCAGTACGGTATTTGTACATTGAAATCATATCCCCTCTTAAGCATCTTTTCTCCAGAGAGAACAAGTTCAGTGCTTGTAATATTTCCTCATAACTAACATCCTCCAGTCATTTTATTAGTTGTGTTGCCCTTCTCTGAACTCTCTCTAGTTCCAGCACATTCTTCCTGAGGACTGGTGTCCAGAACTGGACGGCATACTCCAGGTGCGGCCCAACCAGAGTGGGAGAATTATCATTTTATCTCTGGAATCCCCTTTTTAATGCATACCAATATTCTGTTTGTTTTGCTTACAGCAGTTTGGCATTGCATGCCATTGCTGAACCTGTCATCTACTGGACCCCCAGTTCTTTTTCTATCCTAGATTCCCCAGAAGTTCTCCCCACAAGTGAGTAGATTGCATACATATTTTTGCCATCCAAATGCATTATTTTACATTTTTCTACATGTAGTTGCCCTCCCCATTAATTTGTTTAGATCTTCTTGCAAGGTTTTCACATCCTACAGAGAAGTTATTGCACTGCTTAGCTTAGTATCATCCGCAAATACAGAGATTAAGCTGTTTATCCCATCCTCCTGGTCGTTTATGAATAAATTAATTAGGATTGGTCCCATAAAACAACCCTGGGGACCCCACTTTCCACCCCAGACCATTCCGAGTACTCCCCATTTATTACTACTCTCTGAACTCGCCCTGTAGTCACTTTTCAATCCATATACTCACCCTATGGTCCATGCCACAGAACTTACTTTGTACAGTAAACATTTATGGGGAACTGTATCAAATGCTTTTTCAAAATCCAGATACACCACATCTACAGGCTCTCCTTTATCTAGATGGCAGCTCACCTCCTCATAGAGGGTTAATAGATTGGTTTGGCAAGAATGATTCTTCATGAATCCATGCTGATTACTGCTAATGATATCGTTGTCATTACTAAAATCTTGTATATAGTCCCTTATCATCCCCTCCAAGAGCTTGCATACAATTCATGTTAGGTTAACTGGTCTGGCAATTACTTGGCTAAGTTTCCTAAGGACCCTCAGGTGCAAGATTGTTTCTAGTTGGTGCGTTTACCATCTGACGCATGAAATTGTCCAATAAGACATTTAGGAACTGGCAAGCCTTAGATGAATGTGCGGTTCCTTCCACTCAGTCTATGTCTGGATAATTAAAATCGCCCATTAGAATGACACTTCCTGTCCTTGCTACTAATCCAAATTTTAATAGGAGGTCTGCCTCCTCTCTCTGGTTAGGGGGCCTATAGCATACTCCCAGTATTATTTTCCTCTTAGTTTGCTCCCTTTGTAGCTTTGCTCATAAAGATTCCACCTCCTCCCTTGCTTCATTAGTGATGTTGTCTCTCACATTCACTTGTATATAATTTTTCATATACAGGCATACCCCTACTCCTTTTTTACCCTCTCTATCCCTGCGATATAGGGAATACCCTTGAATTGTTGCCAGACAATCATGAGAGCTATTGAACCAAGTCTCTGAAATTCCTACAAATTTGAAATCCTCCTCGTACAACAGTAGCTCTAGTTCTCCCATCTTGTCCACCAGATTCCTGGCATTGGTGAACATGCCACGTAGTTTAGAGTGGTCACATATTATCTCCTTATTGGGTCTTCTGAGGTTGAAAATAGAACTTGCTACTATACTTACCTTGGGTTTAGGTGCTTTAGTCAACCTACCACTAATGTCCCCCATACTATCCTGTGAAATGTGTTCCGCGCTGAATATCTCTAGTTCTGAAACCCTCCAGAAAGTGATGTTTCTGGTGACCTTTTTGGAGGTTGGTAGACATAACTTGATACAACAGCAGATGTCTTCAGTTTTCTCTTGGGGCTTCTCTTCACTTTTTTGTCACGTCTTGACTGGAAGATAGCTGAAGTAACTGAGTTGATCTGGAATCCACCTGCTGAATTCTTCCAGTGCCCTCTGAAAGCTGAGCTGGCCTGGCACTCAGCTGTCGCCATTTACCCGGATCCCCCTGAAATTCCTCTGTGAATCCTGCCAGCCCTCCCTCCTCTTCAATTTGCTTGGGCAGTCTCATTAGTAATGACCTTCACCTTTACAATTTTAACAGATCTCTGAACCTGAGAACTTCTTTGCTGGAATCATCTGTGACATTTCTTCAAGTTGTGCTCTCTTTGTTAGCTGGGTCACTACTGCCATATTCATGATTATGTGTCATTAATGGGGTTATTTCAAATTAGATGTCAGGCTTTCATGGTTTTTTGAGCAGTCTGGAGGTGGTGACTGGGTTCATATTGATGACTTGACTCATTGAGGTGAAAATCACACTGCGAACAGGCCTGAGTTCAAATCCCAGATGAGCCCCCACTTGTAGCGCTTACACTCCAAAGGAGCCGCTGAATTGTATAGGGCCACCCCAGGCTGTTCACTCCTGATTTGGACTACTGAACACCACCCTAAAATAACCACAACATGGGGGAATTGTGTAGTACACAGAAGAGAACCGGGCAGGGCAGACTGACAAAATTTTTGGAATTTCAGTCTAGCACAGGCAGCATGCAAAGAAAGTTAGGAGCACTGGATTTGTTGGCACTGTACTTGCCCTTTTTTGAAGAGAGAAAACATGGGAATGTGTGCATGTATTGCAAAGATGTACTGCATTTTTTTCCCCTGGCATTTAAATAAAAAGGACATTAGACACAATAAGGTTCACATAGAAAATGGAATGTTAATTTTCAAATGTGTATGTTTCCTTCAATTAATGTCAGCAAATAATATGAACCTGTGTTCATTCGAATAAACACTCGCGTGGGAGGGAATAATTAAAAAGAAAACTGATATTTTGCTAGCATATGATTAGGTATTTCAAACAAAAAATGCCTCACCTTTTTTACTAACATTCATTGAACAGTCTTTATGACTTTAGTAAAAGAAAACCTCATTGATCTGAACTGTCCCCCATATGTACCCTCTAAGAAGTATCTGTGTAAAACACTGAATCACAGTGAGTCTGATTAACTAAATGGGTTAAGAAACTTCACAAAATAAATTGTGCGAATATTCACTTCAATTTTCCAATCATGTTAAAAACATAATGCGGGAATCTGAGGAGCTCCGCTGAGGCCTTCTGCTAATCCGAGGCCATCCTCACCCAGCGAGCTCCCCAGAAGTTCCACGCCGCACATCACGGGTGCGGGTAGCGAGGGGCACAGTCCGGTGCCAATATCGGACACCTAGACGCCGAATCCCGGTCCGCGGACGGCCGCATTACACGGCGCGGCGCCGCCATCTTGAGGCCTACCGGGTCCGTGAGCCTAGCGCTGGCCTGTGGCGCTCCGCGGATCCCCCTCCACGTCCGAGGACCACCCGGGGAGCCCCCTGACAGCGGAGCCTCGAGAGCCACCTTTCCAGGAACAGAGGGACCGGCGGATGAGCCCGAAAAACGGAGGGCAGGTGAGAGGTACAGCGGCCATATTGGTACACCTTGGGCCCACCACTCCCAGATCTGAACAGATCCCCCCCTATTCCCCACCGGACTTCCTCAGCCTAAGTGCCCTAGCTACTTACACCCCTGAACCACCTCTCAGCAGCCAGGGGCTTCTCAGATACTCTGCAGCCCTCAGACCTGTGCTGGCTTTCTGTCCTATGCCATACACCGGGTGGCCATCTTGCTTCACCCATCTGACTTCACCCACCTATCATACTGCAGATATTCCTACTAGTACAGATGTGCTTCGCAATCCACCGTACTCTCTAAACAGCAGGTGTGTGTTACCCCCGCCGGGGGTGTGCTCCGAGCTCCACATTTATTAAATCTGGACTTTTGGCTATCATCTGGCTATCAGAGACATTACAACCTGGTGACACTACACCCTCTCCTCCTCCTCCCCTCCTTTACAGTTTTGAGGAAGCGTGACACCTCATCCGAACCTATACACCTACCTCTCCCCCCAAAAGAAGGGGAAAAGCAAACCCAGAACAGCTCATACTTGTCACATAAGGTCTACAAATGTGATAGACTACTAAGGCCGGGACCTGGCTCCCCCGTCATCTCTCCATGACTCCCGTCTTTCTTTCATGTGAGCTTTTACAGACACGGGTGTTTCCTTTTTGACTCATTTCAACCGGCCACACGCCCCATGGGCAAAATTGGGGACCAACGACGCACCTATTCCTCTTCTATAAAATCACAGTCCTCCGCGGCTATGGACCGCTACTTGAGCAAACCCTCTCAAAATGCCTCGGGGGCTCCCGAAGGCTCTCAGTTCCCACCGGAACAGCCTGATATGTGCACTAACATGCTCTTCAATGCCACCTCCTCGCTCTCATCCTCCCCATCTCCCCCCCTAACGGCAGAGCTACTGGACACTAAACTACACTCCCTCTTACAAGCAATCACCCATACCATTGCACAGGAGATAGGGAAAGTAGCCAAGGAATTGAGAGGGGAGATTGATCAGCTGGGTGAACGCACAGACTCCTTGGAATATAAATTTGACGAAATGGTGCAATATGTCCAGGTTCTCGAGGAAGACAATGCCACCATTAAAAATACCGTGACTCAATTACAAGCCCAGCAGGAAGATCTGGAAAACAGAGAGCGTAGACAGAACCTTAGGTTCAGAGGCATTCCCGAAACAGTGGAAGACAAAGACCTGCGCAACTACCTCCTAAGCCTTTTCAACTTTTTAGCCCCTAATGTCCCAGACATAGACTGGCGCCTAGACAGAGCACATCGGTCGCTGGCTCCGAAACCTCCTTTGGGGGCCAACCCGAGAGATGTGATTGTGCGTTTTCACTATTATGACAGCAAAGAAACCCTGACGCTAGCATCCCGCAACCAGTCCAGAGTTGAATTTAAAGGCTCCAAGCTCCAAATCTTCAGTGATCTGTCACCCACTACCCTGGCGAGGAGGAGAACCCTTCGACCATTGACTTTGCATTTACAGTTTCACAAAGTGGCCTACCGGTGGGGCTTCCCTTTTCGTCTTTCCGCTTCTAAAGACGGCATCCAATATTCCCTACGTGATCTGCAAGAATGTGACTCTTTTCTTCGCAACTTGGGGCTTCCACCTCTTCCAGAAGAGGATTCTCAGCCTCTTCCAGCTACGCCCAAGCCTCCGCTGGCTCCAAGCCGCATCTGGACCCCGGTGCGACAGAAGACGTCCAAATCTAACTATACGCCCCGGAAAGGTCGTGCCTCCAGGCTCCCAACCTGAACTGTCCCCTCCTGACTCACTTTGGATACCTTATTTACTTTGACACCCAAGTGCTATTATGGGTGGTCCATGCCCCCTAGAGGGTAGATCTACCCCTTGTCCAGTGGGGTAGGTGGCCGGACTTATCTGCCGCTGCCTCCAGTTTAACTAACTTTTTTTCCTCTTCCCTCAACAGGTTGTGATATTTTTGTCTGATAGAAACTATAGTATTATGATTTGTTTATGTATTTTTGTGTACGGTTGCACACTTATGGGGGTCTGTACATGTAAGTGTATAGCTCCCCCCCTTTTATTTATTTTTTTTTTTTTTTATTTTTTTTTTTCACTTACACAACCGAGGTCTCCTGTTCACACTGGGGGCACCCTAATTATTTCGGAGAGAGACGGGGGAATCCATGTTCCTCCTTTTTCTTTTTTTCTTTTTGCATGTTTTGGAGATATACAAATCTCCACTTCTGACCCATGGCTTTGACCTGGGCTCCCTGGTGGCGCCGAGCCATCCAGGTTTCTATTGGTTGGTCGTTGAATTTCGACCCCTCATTTTACCCCCGTTTTTTCCCCTTCCCCCTTTTCTTTTCTGGAACGTTTTTTCCACTCTGGGTGGGACACTGGGATCTTTCCCTGTCTTCCACTGGTTGTACTTACCTCTGGTACAGGTTTTTGTTTTTTTTTTTGTTTTTTTTTTGAACGATTGCACCGATGTTTATGTCATGCACATTGCTTTGTTATGTATTATATATTTGTTTTGGGTCCACTGTTATACCCTACTTGTTGCACTTGTGAGGTTTTCTGCCATGCTCTGGTCCTTGGTTGACGTATTATGGCTTTAAAACTCCTAACATATAATGTTAAAGGATTAAATTCCATTCAAAAGAGATGGCTAGCTCTGAAGGAGTTTAAGGCCTCCAGGGCGGACGTGATATTGGTCCAAGAGACCCACTTCCGTGTTGGAGGTTCACTTAAGTTTGCTAGCAAACATTTCCCGACCTCCTTTCTGGCATCTGACCCGTCGGGTAAGGCGGGTGTTGCTATACTGATTAGTCGGCATTGCCCGTTAAAGGTCACATCATCCCATTTAGACCCTCATGGAAGGTTTATCATCCTGAAATGCTCCCTACTTGCTAAATCCCTCACCATAGTTAACATTTATGCCCCTAACTCGGGTCAGCTTAACTTTTTGTCCTCAGTCTTTGACACCCTCGACCGCTTTGCCCAACCGTTTATGATATTAGGAGGAGACTTTAATATGACGATGTCGTCAGACAGAGATAGATGCACTCTCTTTCCCTCAGCTTCCCCGCCCCGAGCCACTCGCCTATCCAAATCGTTCCGTAGGCTGATAAGATCTAGGCGTTTGTTAGACATCTGGAGGATAAAACATCCTACTCATAAACAGTACACCTTTTTCTCACATCCCCACAAACTTTATTCCAGATTAGATCATTTCTTTATCTCCTCGCCCCTATTAACGTCAGTGGTCTCCTCTGAAATCAACCCTATCACATGGTCCGACCACTCTTCAGTCCAACTGGATATCCACCTTTCATCTACCTTTCCTAAGACATGTCATTGGAGACTGAATGAGACTTTCCTCCATTCTCCAGAAACTAAGAGTCTTTTAACCAATGGTCTCACGGAATATTTCCAACTTAATACTGACTCGGTCACGGAGCCCTCCACCCTGTGGGAGGCCCACAAGGCTGTTTTCCGCGGACAGTGTATAGCGCTGGGGTCCCGCCTTAAAAAAGACGCGGCATCCCAGCGTTCTGCCATTATGACTGACTTGCGCCGGGCAGAGAGATTGCTGTTGGCCTCCCCCACGGTGGACAGGCTCCGGAAGGTCGTCTCCCTGCGCAATCGGCTCAAATCCTTAGTCATGAGCAAGATAGACAAGTCTCTTCTGTGGTCCAAACAGAAGTTTTATGAATTCTCTAATAAACCTCATAAGCTGCTGGTAAATAGGTTAAAGCCACGCCCCTTTCAACCCTCTCCCGACTTCCTACGACAACCCGATGGCTCACTTACATATTGCCCCCTGACTATGTCACGGATATTCGGAGACTTCTACCATAACTTATATAACTGCCTACAGACAGACCCAAATTATGACTTTACAAAAGAGAGATTCGATCTCTTCTTTAAGCAATTGAAACTACCTAAACTTCTTCCTGATCATCTTGCTACCCTGAACTCAGCCATATCACCCGATGAACTTGAGAAAGTAATCATGCAGCTCCCTAGCCAAAAAGCTCCAGGCCCAGACGGGCTACCCTATTCCTATTACAAGACCTTCCTTCCTATCCTGAGCCCCCACATGATCTCACTCTATGCCTCCCTACTTAAAGGTTCTACTCCACACGCCCAATTCCTCCATGCCCACATATCGGTCATTCCAAAGCCTGGTAAGGACCCCTCCCTACCGGACAATTATAGGCCCATAGCGTTGTTAAACTCGGACTATAAAATTTTTTACGAAGATCCTGGCTAACAGGCTGACCCATATAATCCCTACACTCATCCATAGAGACCAAGTGGGCTTTGTACAAACCCGTCACGCAGGAGATAATACCAGACGTACGATAGACCTGATTGATTTACTGAACAAAACCTCCCGCCCAGCCCTGGTCCTTAGTTTGGATGCTCAAAAGGCCTTTGACAGACTTAGTTGGCCATATATGTTGGCCACTCTTTCTAGATATGGTTTCGCAGGTCCTTTTGTAGCAGCCCTTGAAGCCCTCTATTCCCGCCCCTCTTCTCAGGTCAAATTGGCATCCTATTTATCCTCCTCCTTCCCTTTGAGTAACGGCACCAGACAGGGCTGTCCCTTGTCGCCTCTTCTTTTTATTCTATGCCTGGAACCCCTAGCAGAGGCCATCCGTATACACCCAGACATTAGAGGGGTATGTCTACGCCACAGGGAATACAAACTGTCCCTGTTCGCAGATGACATCCTCTTGACGCTGACTAGTCCCCACATCTCACTCCCAAACCTCTTATCCCTGCTGAAAGACTTTAGCTCCATATCAGGGTACAAGATTAACACAAGTAAAACTGAAGCTTTACCCATACATATTCACTCTTCTGCTCTCAATTTACTGCAAGATAATTATACCTTTCACTGGTGTACAGATTCCATTAAATACTTAGGGATCAATGTTACGCCCTCCTATTCAACCTTATACTTGGCTAATTACCCTCCACTATTTCGCGACATTGATAGGCTATTGAAGCAATGGGATTCGCTTCCCCTCTCACTTCTGGGCCGTATTAATGTCCTGAAGATGTCGGTGATGCCTAGGCTCCTCTACCTTTTTGATACTCCCGATCCCAGTCCCTATGTCCCAACTAAAAGCAGTTCAGAGAACTTTTCTTAATTTTATATGGCATTATCGAGCACATAGGATTGCAGGTCCGGTGATGTTAGCTCCAAGATGGCGCGGAGGTCTGGGAGCCCCAGATCTGATTAAATATTATTACGCTACACACCTTAAACCAATTGTTACCTGGTCATCCAGGAAAGCCCCTACAGTGTGGGCAGAAATTGAGATGAGCATCACCAGACCTGCACACATTTGTGCCATGCTCTGGACGGACCTTAAAACCTCCATGGGCCCACTTCGCAGCATCTGTCTAGCCCCGATGTTATTCTCCCTGGATGTCTGGAGGAAATGCTTAAAGTTGTTCTCTCTAGCCTCCCAATGCCCTCCTTTGATAAACATTTTGTTTAACCCAGATATCCCGGACAGCCTGGCTTATGATAGGATGATTCCTTGGTCCCAAGCTGGTATTTTTCAGCTCCGCAACATAGTACATCCTCTCACCAGGAAACTTCTATCGTTCGCGGAATTGCAGAAACAGCACCAGATTCCCAAACAACTTTTCCACTCCTATCTCCAGATCAGACATTATTTCGCTTCTAAATCCCCCACCCTAAGTCTCGACAAGCCAACCCCATTTGAACTCTTATGCGCACAAGGCCCATACCAGGCCCATTTAATCTCTGACATATATCGAATACTCCAGGAATCGGTACCCATTACAGAATCTTCCCATTCTTATATGCGGAAGTGGTCGCAAATGCTAAAACATCCCATATTGCTCCCACAGTGGCAGAGAATATGGGCAGCTGTCTCTCAGACATCGCGTTGTGTAGAACAGAAGGAAACAGCTTATAAGATATTGCTTTTCTGGTATAGAACGCCTGAAATTCTACATAAATATGACCCCACGGCCCCTGCGGTCTGTTGGAGATGCCGAGGAGATACAGGTTCTCATTTTCATATTTTTTGGGAATGCCCACTGATTAGCCCATTCTGGCTGACAATACAGTCTTTCATCCAAGACTTGTTTGAGATTTCCCTCCCACTAGATCCTCTGTACTTCCTATTAGGGTTACCGATTCCTGGACTTTCTAAACATGCTCAGAAGCTCGCCACCTTCATTTTACTAGCGGCTAAAAGAGCCATCCCTACTCGGTGGTTATCTCATATTCCGCCCGATCTCACCCAGGTTTTGCAGAACTTAGAACATATCAGCCGTATGGAAAAGCTTACAGCCATAGTCCACGATACTATGCCCCAGTTCTCCAAGATTTGGGATCTGTGGAACCGCTCCAAACTGAATACTGCTGCGTAATTCAGATTACTACTCCACGCCCTCTTATGATGAGTTTAAATGCTCAAATTAATCGACCAAACCATGTCATATAATTCTGAAAGGAAGGCATTCCCACGCCCCCGGCTCACTGAGACTTGGTTATTTGAAAGTGGCATTTACGGATCTGTACTGCAAATAACTGATAATCTTTTGAAGACATAATAAATAAATATGCTGAACTATTATGCCCCACCCTCCTTCCCCCCCCCCCCTCCTTTTCCTTCTTGTTTTTGATTTGTCTCATATGTCAAACTTACTGTTTCTATGAACACTTGTACAAGTGTAAGATACTGTATTCTTGTTATCTTTCTATTTTCAATAAAAATACAATTAAAAAAAAAAAAACATAATGAGTTAATTCCTTTAGATGTATCTGGGCATTCAGAAGTGAACAGGGATTTGCTTTTCACATGATTGGATAATTACGGTGAATATTTACACAATTCATATCTTTTAGTAAATCAGCCTCACTGTGTATGGAAAACTAAACTCAGAAGCCTTCAATAAGAGTGGAAGCTGAGTGCAAAACTTTTCTAATGGACTTCTAAATATGAGCGTTTTTATCATTTCCAAATGTGCTTTGTTTACCTATTCCTGTTTTAAATAGTTCTTATAACAAAATGCCTGACCTTCACATTAATACAATCCAGTGTACAAAATGGCTTATTTTACTGCTGGTTTTGAGATAGGAAGATGCCAAACACGATAAGCTGCTTAGAGTGCTTTAATTTAAATTCCCAATGTTCCTCTTAAGCATTCATTTATTAATAAGACAACTCAAAAGTCATTAGGAGTTATAGTTCTCAACAGTTCATACTTCATCTGTCAAATACCAAATAAATATCTTATTTAGCAACCCATAAATCCGCATAATGACATTTATGGAAATCCAATATGATTAACCTTTTCCGTTACATTCACATACAGATTTCAGGACTCTAAATTTCTGACATTTAAAGCTCAAAATGAATAGAAAAGATTGGGGAGCTGGTGTTACAAACTGCACAGAATGCTGGAAATACGATTTAACTTATTTTTATTTAATAATACATTTGTGCTGAATCAAGTGCCCATTGTGCAGAATCACATGGAATAGAAATACCCAGTCATTTACTGTGACTTTTATTTTGTAAGAAAGTTTTGTAGTAGTAAGAGGTTTTCTTTTCCTTTTCATCCTGATGCAATTTTATGAAATGTTTCATATATGCATAAGGTGGTTGTAGCCACATTAGTATAGCACCCACCTGCGTGAGGTCCAAGCTCCACATCCAAGCTTTTCTGGCCCTTCAAGATGTTTGGAGTTCCTCCATGGCTCATCAATCCCCAAGCGTCACCAGCTAGGCCCCAAATCCAGGCCTCTGTCCAGCCACATAGTCACCCTCTCAGCAGCAGGTCTAGGAGTTCTCAGCAACCAAAAATAACCTTCCCTTAGGCAGGAGGCCCAGGGGATAACAGACTGAGTTCCCAAGGTCCCTGAATATTTATACCTTCTCCCAGCATACACAGTGACAAGGAAACACCTACTGGTTGGCAGGGAGGGATAAATATTCATAACTCTGGTTAGTGTAGTTCTCGTTATTAACAGTAGTGCCACCTGCTGGCAGCACGACACACACAATAACCAGGGCCCATGAGAAACCTAAAAAAGCTAAACTATTAATTTGGCCAAGCTGACTACAGCTTGACACAACCAAATTTACATAGACACTCGTGCTTAGGACATGAGGGACTAAATTAGTGCACTGTAGCAAAACATAAGTATTATGTATGTTTTTGTTTGCTTGCACAACTGATCTTTTAGTTTAAATTAGCCTATTATATAACAGCTACACCAAAACAAAAGAAGTTCAAAGTCTCAGAGTTTTTTTTATGTGGAAGTGGTGTCTCTGATTTCTCTCAGTACACCCCCGCAGAATCAGGCCTATAGCTCTGCTAGCTATGGAGAGCTATGATTCAGCAGGGAGCATGTCAAATCTTTTAATGAGAGAGTAGTGCTTCCACACAGGAAAAAAGGATACTTCTCTGCAAGATGCCGGAGGGGGACAGACTTTTCTACTCAGGCTGTGACTGCTTTCTAAAGCAGCTTTGTGAGTAAATAGATTTCTCTCCTAGGAATGGACACATTCAGGTTTCCAGCTGGCTGGGCCTATTCACACGCAAGTGTATAAGTGTTCCTAACGTTCAGGGCATTATGTGCCCAGGGCAAATGGCCGGAATGCAATGCTTTGTCCCTGGGCGCTTCCTGCCCTGAATATTAGTACCACTCTTTGCAACTCTCCACCTCTCATAGTGTTTAACAGGCTACTGGCAACAGGGCTGAATGGTGTGTCTGTGCCTTTTGCCTGCACTTAAACACGGAGATCTCATGCATCAGAGTTAAAAGCCCAGCGGGAACAAGGCCTTAAATAATGTCTAGATAAAAAAAAATCGTTCTGGGTGTACAATATCAATAAATATAGAAAATATAATGTATATTTAACTACTTCCCGCCCACCGTCAAATGACAGAGTGGCTCTCATTCTAGGTAGACGTTATATGATGGCCCTCCAGAACGACCACTCTCACGCACCTGTGGGGACGAGCATCGTGGTGATCGGTGGTGCGGTGTGTCAGTCCGATCTTGGTAAAGAGCCTCTGAAGGATGTCTATCAGTGCTAATCAATAGCAACCAATAAAATTCATAACGTTGTGCAAGTATCTGTCTGTGATAATGAAATACACTTCATAATATTGTGCAAGTTTCCAACTGTGGTAATGAATAGTAACCAAGGATCATGGTGCAAAACTCCAATCTTCTCCGAGGTGTCAAGATGTGCAACAACTTCAGTGGGTAAACTCACTGGGAAAAGTGGAAGCACTTTTCCCAACTTATGATAAAACAAACAGTCCTTTCCTCTGTCAATAGATCATTATATCTCTCTTATATTCTCCAAATTATTATATTTAAAGAATGAAGAAATTACATGGTGTGTATTTATAAAAATAGCAATTTGATCTAATGAAAGTGCATGTACATTCATTCTGTGTGAATATGGCAAAAAGAAAGCTAATTACTCTGCTGGTCATATGTTGATTTAAAACAGAAAATACATATTTTTGCCATTGGATGGCACCAAGTATCATAGGAATTTCCTGGCACCTTCTAGTGTGCAAGTGTGGTACTTCCCATTCTAACTCAATGAAAATCATCCATCCCGTACATAAAATAGTCTTAACACATTTTTTTTTTGCCTCCATTTTCACAATGTCAAGGTACATGCAGTTTCACTGTGCAAATTGCTATGAGAAATTTATTTTATAAATAAAAGTGTATAGATAAAAAAAAAATTAAACTCACAATTTTAAGCGTCATTGCTAGCACTAGCCAATGTGCAAGATCTCCTGCTTTTTCTGGTCTGGTATGGGAGCTAGGAGCATACAACCAAGCTCAATGACCTTGCTGATGTCAGTTAGTAGCCTACTATATATTTTAGTTGCATATCAAAATGCCTGTCCGGAGTTTTACCATTTTCTTCATCTTTCAGTGTGTGTATTTATATCTTTTTGAAATTAAGGATGCAATGAATAAAAGGTTAGCTGGCAAATGTTGCAAACTTACATTAAATGTATACTTTAGATTTTACCATTGTGTCTTTATATCTCAATCAATAATTAAAATATGCCTATAGCTTTCAAAACTGTAAAGTGCAAAGAACCATGAGGGTTTTATTAATATTAAATAATAATAATAATAATTCTTTATTCAGAGTCCTGCATAATATTTGAGTGTAAGGAAGAGATGAAATAATATTTCCATTATTCCAACTAAATAGATCAATACTGTCTATTCTACTTATAGATTTGAAATTCCAAGACTGTCATTACAGAGATTAATATTTGCATAAGAACAGCTGCACGAACATCTCGAAATGAAACATTGATGTCCTATATTTCTGGATGCAAATGGATTTTAATTTGCATGACCTAGCTTACTAACAGAGTAATACTTCTGGCCTGAGGTTCAGTGGACGAGATCTCTTTCCATAATTTGGGGCACTATGCATGAAATATATTATTTCAATAAAAAGAAATCAAAGAATTTCAAACATAGCACTAGTGTTCCTATCTCCATAAAGCAGCAAGACGTTACTGCAGCCGAAAAATGTTACGGAGCGTGCCTGTGTGCTATACTGCATTTCTGCTCTCCACTCACCCTCCACCTGCTTTCTTTCTGAATATCTCTCTTCTCATCTTCCCACAATGAATATTCCTCTCTGCAAGAAAAATAGCATCAAACTTACATAACAACAGGTTATGTTCATTGCTCTTTCTCACTCTAATTGTGGAACACAAGAGTGTGCACTAAATTCAGCTTCTTACATGTATTAAAGAGGAACTTTACCAAAAAATTAAAAGTCAGATGCTACAAATACTGCGGCTGCTGACTTTAGCTGTGCGGAGTCTGGCTTGCAGACTGGTCCCTCAGCCTTCTAGGACATGTGACATGTTGACAGAAGGTTGCGGGTGGGAGTGGACAAGAAAAGTTTAAGTGGAATCAGCTACTTGACATAAATAACAGTTTCCAATAATGGCACTGGAGGGGTGGAAGATGAGGATGAATGTGAAACCTCCTATTTTAAGTGAGGTTCCCCATTTAAAGGATTAGTTCACATTTCAAAACAATACACCATGCCGGGCAAGGCACTGCTACCCATAGGGATTATTTGGACAGGCTTTGGGGTGGGACCCAAATGGCCCACAGATATGACTTAAAGCGGGATTCCACCCTAACGTGGAACCTCCGCTGATCGGATCCCTCCCCCCCTCCGGTGTCACAATTGACACCTTTCAGGGGGGTGGAGATACCTGTCAAAGACAGGTATTTACACCCACTTCCGGGCATAGACTCCTGTGGGAGTCTACGCCATTTCCTGCCCTGCCGCGCTGTCTGCTGGGACACACACGGGTCCCAGTGGCAGCGCGGAGATTTCCTATTGCGCGGCGCGACTCACGCATGCGCAGTAGGGAACCGGGAAGTGAAGCCGATTCGCTTCACTTCCTGATTCCCTCACCTAGAATGGTGGGGGCAGCAGCCGAGAGCCAAGCGATCGATCGGCCTCGGCTGCCGGCATCGCTGGAACCCGGGACAGGTGAGTGTCCATTTATTAAAAGTCAGCAGCTGTAGTATTTATAGCTGCTGGCTTTTAATTTTTTTTTTTGGTGGAATCCCTCTTTAAGTAAGTAAGCACAATGATTTAAAACTATATATATTATTAAGTGTGTGTGTATATGTATAATTAATATATATATAAACACCCCCCGCCCCTGAATTTGTGGATCTCCCTGGTGGGATTTGGTGGTCTTTGTTTCTTGGGAGCATATAGAAGGCTGGCACTCTGGGATGTTTAGTACCTTCGATCGGCGTGCGCTCCAACAACTGGAAGTGCCGACCGGACATGATGTCAGAACGGACCTGGAAGTGATGACACCTGTGGAGCCTTGACTAATTTTACTGATCACGTCTTCCAGAAGCCACCCAGGTGATCCTCTGTCAGAGGTACGGTGGTGTTAACTCTTGTTTGCCTGGTATTATGAATAAATGAATGAATGAATGAAATACTTGTATAGCGCACAATGCGAACTGAATCGCCTCTAGGCGCTGTGGCAAGCTTTGATCATCTGCTAAAAGAGGAAGGTCTTGAGTTTTTTCCTAAAAGCCAGGTGATTTTCTTCCAGGCGGATGTTGATTGGTAGAGCATCCCATAGCCAAGGCCCTTGGACAGTGAATCTCCGATCCCCCTTGGATTTATACCGGGCTTTGGGCACGAGAAGGAGGTTTTTGTTGGCTGATCGAAGACTGCGGTTTGGTGTGTAATGATTTATTTTCTCCATTAGGTATTGCGGAGCTTGTCTATGCACGCATTTGTGGGTGAGGCAAAGGGTCTTGAACGTGATCCGATTTTTTATGGTTAGCCAATGTAAGCTCCTCAGCGAAGGAGAGATAGATTCCCAGTTTTTTTTCCTGTTATCAGCCTTGCCGCCGTGTTTTGGATCAGTTGTAGTTGTAATAAGTTGATATTGTGGTAATCCTATGTAAAGCGAATTTGCGTAGTCCAGTCGTGAATTAATGATTGTTCCAACTACCACTGCTTTGTCATAAAATACTACACTATAGTATTTCTCTGGTTTGATGTTGGTATTCTTGGAGTGAGGATGGAAGAAATAGGGGTATTTTGGAAGATCTATTGACGGGTGGTGTGACCGATCTGGTTGATATTATTGCCTATCCCAAAGTGTGTGTTGACCTTTATTGATTTGGAGGTCACTGGATAGACAGTGAGTGTGCACTTCTCACTGTGGTGGTGGTCTATGGTGTTGCACTATTGGAAGATTATCAAACAGGACACAGAATATTTTACCACACAGTGTGGGCTACTACTCATGTTAATGGACATGTATTCATTTTTTTTTTTTTGGTATTTTGTAGTGATCTGCTTGTGTTAGTGCCTTATCCTTTTTCTACTTAGGTTTATGAAGGGTGATCATTTTTTTCACATTAATCACTTGCCGGCCATGCCCTGCACATATACGTCGGCAGAATGGCATGGCTGGGCAAAGTAATGTACCTGTGTGTCATTTTAAATTTCCTGGCATGCACGCACACGCGCCATCGGCGGAACACTAATGCCACGAGCTCCGTGACTGTGCCCCCAGAACCCGTGAACTTGATGTCCGTGGGTATTCCCGCAATCGTGTCATGGAGCTGAAGAACGGGGAAATGCTGATATAAACATCTCCCCATTCTGCCTAGTGACAGGACACTGATTGCCTGTCATCGGGAGAAGCAATCAGTGTCATGTCACTGCTAGCCCATCCCCCAAACAGTTATAATCACTCCCCAGGACACACTTAACCCCTCTCCCACCCCCTAGTGGTTAACCCCTTCACTGCCAGTGAAATTTTTCCAGTAATCAATGCAATTTTATAGCATTGATCGCTGTATTAATGCCAATGGTCCCAAAAAGGTGTCACAAATTGTCCTATGTGTCCATCATAATGTGGCAGCCATGATAAAAATCACTGATTGATGCCAATACTAGTTAAAAAAATATATTAATAAAAATGCCATAAATCTATCCCCTATTTTGTAGATGCTATAACTTTTGTGCAAACCAATCAATAAACGCTTATTGCGATTTTTTTTACCACAAATAAGTCGAAGAATATGTATAGACCTAAACTGAAGAAAAAAATGTTTTATATATTTTTGGGGATATTTATTATAGCAAAAAGTAAAAAATTATGTGTTTTTTTTCAAAATTTACGCTTTTTTTTGTTTATAGCGCAGAAAATAAAAACCGTAGAGGTGATCAAATACCACCAAAAGGAAGCTATATGGGGAAAAAAGGACGTTAATTTTGTTTGGGAATGAACGCGCAATTATCAGTTAAAGCAACACAATGCCGAATAACAAATGCTCTGGTCTTTGGCCAGCAAAATGGTCTGGGGCTTAAGTGGTTAACCCCTGCACAGGCTTCCTTTACCGGAAGGGCATCCATGGACCTCATCCACTGTTCGTGCTGCCCAAGCACCCCTTGCAGCACATAGGTGGCGCACTCTGTAATCGCTGAGTCCTTCGGACTCACCTGATCACAGACTGAGGTAAAGGGCCAATCACAGCAACTCTTTACCAACATGATTAGCTGTGTCCAGTGACAGCTGATCATGGATATAAACACAGAGCCGACAGCATGGGGAAAGGAGAAGAGAGCCAATACTTGGCTTGTGTCAAAGGGACATCTACACTGATAATCAGGGCAATCACTATCAGTGTCCTGATTATCAGGGCAGTCCCAACAATGACAATCAGTGCTCATCAGTGCCGCCTATCCATGCAGCCTCATGGATAGGCACCTATCAGTGCCACCTGTCAGTACCCATCAGTTCTGCCTCATCAGTGCCCATCAGTGCAGCCTATCAGTGCCCATCAATGCAGCCTCATCAGTGTAAATCAGTGAAGGAGAAAAATGCCCTGTTTGAAAAATTTAATAACACACTTTTTTGTTTGTTTAGCAAAAAGTAAAAAACCCAGTAGTGACTAAATATCACTAAAAGAAAGCTCTATTTGTGTAGGAAAAAATGATAAGAGTTTAATTTGGGTACAGTGTTGCATGACTGCGCAATTTTTATTCAAAATGTGACAGGGTTGAAAGCTCAAAATTGGCCTGGGCAGCAAGGGGGTAAAAGTACTCAGAAGGCAAGTGTTTAAAGAAGGCAGCTTCACAGTATTGTATTAATTCAAAATGATATGCCTTTAATTATAATAAAGTGGACTTTTTATATAAGGACTATAGGTTTTGTATTGTTTATGGTTGCTTGCAAAATCCCATTAGAGGTTGAAAATGCTATTAACCTTAAGGGTAAAACATATCAAAGTGCCTATACCCAATTTTGCAATTTTGACATATGTTAGTAAAACCGAACATATCATCACAACTACTTTGTGCATCAAGGTGGATTATACATTTTTTTTAGGACAAATGGCATTTTTATTTGGTGGTAAATGGTAATGGGTATCTCCTGATTTTTAATTTTTTTTTATCAATGGAAAACTGCCACAAAATATATATATATTTTTTTTTAATTGAACTTTCTTACTACCTACCAACAAAGAACACTCCAAAATAAATCCTCCTGCTCCTGACAATTGCAGCAATACCTATGTGTATGTTAGTTGTTTTTTGTACCCATAGTACAGCCCAAAAACAAGTGCGCTTTTAGCTTTTTTTATCCTACCTAAATTCTACCTAAATAACACTGACACTAACTAACACTGATGACCCTGACCTTTGACTCTGACCTTGACCCAAACACTAACCCTGGCACTGACCTAGATCAAACCTTGATCTAGGTATTTTTTTTATTTATTTTTTATTTTCTTCACACACTCTTTTTCTACCTCTGCAAGGACAGAGAATGATACAATGTATCTCTCTCGTCCATTCACAGAGACAGAACACACGTGGGTGAGCTTCACAGTGGCTGATTACTGTGATAGCCAATCAGAGGCTATCATAGTGATCAGATGCCCTGGAATTGGCTGTTCCAGGTTCTGATTGTTAGAACAGCACCTGGAGCTCTCGGTGAGACCGTGGTCTCTGTGCAGCGTGCTCCCAGTACAAAAGGAGATACACAAATATGCGGTGCCGAGGAAAAAAGGCCAGTCCAATCGGCCCACATATTTACATACGGTCGACGTGAAGGGGCTAAGTAAAATGTTGTCAGGATTTCTTTAGTTATGCAGGTTATGAAATTTGCTGTGCATTTTCTACTATGTCCAGAGCTTCCAAGAAAAAAGGAAACACACATCAATTCCACTTCCATGTGATTTTTTGTTTTGTATGGTATTCTCATTTATTTATTCCACAGATTATTTAAGCTCTGATTAGTGAGTGTTCTAAATAAAGCTGCAACCTTTATGAAAAGAACAGCAAAAAATGTTAATTTTCATAAAAAAGCTAATTGGAAAAAAATGATTACCTTTAACCTAAGACTGGTAACATTTCAATGAAAAATGCATTGTAACACTGGAGGGAGATCCACATTCATTAATCAAAATGCATAAAGTAATATTTTCCTTAAACAATAATAGAACACACATGCTCCCCTTTCCATGGTCGTTGCACATCACACTCAAAATAAGGCACTGCGGTTACTTAGCTGCTGTTTCTATACAGCAGTGATTCTCAACCAGGGTTCTGGGGAACCTTAGGGTTCCTCCAGAGGTTGCTAGGGGTTCCTTCAGCATTGGGAAATTTCTGCCCCTTAGATAAGTTCCTACTCACACCATTGATCTTTTTAGCTATCTGTAAGGAGGTAATTCTTCCCAATGACCACAAGTGTAAGGACCATTCTTCCCACTGACCATCACACTAATTTATCATGAGTTGTAGATTTCTAATTTTTAGCAGGGGTTCCTCAAGGCCAGATAACTATTTCAAGGGTTCCTCGGTATTGAAAAGGTTGAGAAAGGCTGCTATACAGTAAGTATAGAAAAGAATAATGAAGATGGACATTTTAGCCATTGGTATTTACTTTAGTGCATCGTATAACATCTAAGTGAAAGATATAACGCCAACATAGCCAACTCCAAAGACATGCTGGTAGGTTAATTGGCTTCTGTCCAAAATTGGCCCTAGTATTTGAATGTGAGTCGGGGACCTTGGATTGTGGGCTCCTTGAAGGTAGGGACTGATGTGAGTGTGTGATGTATGTGTAAATTGACAGCTTTTAAGAATAGCCATCCCCTTTTTCAAGGGGCCAAAAGTAATTGGACAATTGAATCAAAAACCATTTCATGGTCAGGTGTG
The DNA here is from genome assembly GCF_037356315.1 of Lithobates pipiens. NCBI lineage: Eukaryota > Metazoa > Chordata > Amphibia > Anura > Ranidae > Lithobates > Lithobates pipiens. The sequence goes on from NW_027507758.1 coordinate 507,824,530, forward strand.
GGCTACTCCTTTGTTATTTATATGTCAAATAAGCAGGTAAAAGGCCAGGAGTTGATTCTAAGTGTGGTATTTGCATTTGGATTCTATTGATGTGAACATACATCATGCATTCAAAGGACCTATCCATGCAAGTGAAACAGGCCATTGTAAGGCTTCAAACATGAAACAGATCCATCAGAGAGATAGCAGCAACATTAGGAGTGACCAAATTAACAATTTGGTGCATTCTGAGGAAAGAAGAATGCACTGGTGAGCTCAGCAGTATAAAAGGGCCTGGACGTCCACAGAAGACAACAGTGGTGTATGATCACAGGATCCTCACTATGGTATAGAAAAACGAATTCACAACATCCAGACAAGTGAAGAACACTCTCCAGGAGGTGGGCGTATCATTGTCAAAGTCTACAATCAAGAGAAGACTTCACAAGAGCAAATACAGAGGGTTCAACACAAGGTGCAAACCATTCATAAGCATGAAGAATAGAAAAGCCTTATTAGACTTTGCCAAAAAAAATCTAAAAAAGACAGACAAGTTCTGGAAAAGCATTCTTTGGATGGATGAAACTAAGATTAACCTGTACCAGAATGACAGGAAGAAAAACGTGTGGAGAAGGCTTGGAACAGCTCATGATCCAAAGCACACAATGGGGTTATTTACTAAAGGAAAATCCACTTTGCACTGCAAGTGCACTTGAAATTGCATTGAAAGTGCACTTGGAAGTAAAGTCGCTGTAGATCCAAGGGGGACATGCAAAGAAAAGAAAAAACAGCATTTTAGCTTGCACATGATTGGATGATAAAATCAGCAGAGCTTCCCCTCATTTCAGATCTAACCCTTAGATTTAGAGCGACTGCAAATTGGATTTGCCTTTCGTAAATAACCCCCCATGTCTTCTGTAACACATGGTGGAGGCAATGTGATGGCATGGGCATGAATGGCTTCCAGTGGCACTGGGTCATTGATGTTTATTGATGATGTGACAGAAGACAGAAGCAGCTGGATGAATTTTGCATTGTTTAACCACTTACAGACCGGACCATTTTGCTGGCTTAAGACCAGACCACTTTTTGCGATTCGGCACTGCATCACTTTAACTGACAATTGCGCGGTCGTGCGACATGGCTCTCAAACAAAATTGATGTCCTTTTTTTCCTACAAATAGAGATTTCTTTTGGTGGTATTTGATCACCCCTGCATTTTTTATTTTTTGCGCTATAAACAAAAATAGAGCGACAATTTTGAAAAAAAAAACACATTATTTTTTACTTTTTGCTATAATAAATATCCCCAAAAATATATAAAACATTTTTTTCTTCAGTTTAGGTCTATACATATTCTTCAACATATTTTTGGTAAAAAAATCGCAATAAGCGTTTATTGATTGGTTTGCACAAAAGTTATAGCATCTACAAAATAGGGGATAGATGTATGGCATTTTTATTAATATATTTTTTTAACTAGTATTGGCGTCAATCAGTGATTTTTATCATGGCTGCGACATTATGATGGACACATAGGACAATTTGTGACACCTTTTTGGGACCATTGGCATTAATACAGCGATCAATGCTATAAAATTGCATTGATTACTGGAAAAATGTCACTGGCAGTGAAGGGGTTAACCACTAGGGGGTGGGAGAGGGGTTAAGTGTGTCCTGGGGAGTGATTCTAACTGTTTGGGGGATGGGCTAGCAGTGACACGACACTGATCGCTGCTCCCGATGACAGGCAATCAGTGTCCTGTCACTAGGCAGACATTTTTTTCCCTCAAATTAGGCTGATACGTATTCTTCTACATATTTTTGTTAAAAAAATCGCAACAAGCGATTATTGATTGGTTTGCACAAAAGTTATAGCGTTTACAAAATAGGGGACAGTTTTATGGCATTTTTATTAATAATTTTTTTTTTTAAATAGTAATGGCGGCGATCAGCAATTTTTATTGTGACTGTGACATTAGGGCGGACACATCGGACATTTTTGACACATTTTTGGGACCATTGTCATTTATACAGCAATCACTGCTATACAAATGCAGCGATTCCTGTGTAAAAGACACTGGCAGTGAAGAGGTTAATCAGGGGCAGCATAGGGGTTAAGTGTTCCTAGGGGTGTGTTACTAACTGTGGGGGGCTGGGCTTTGTTTTAGTGAACATTCACAATCACAATCACATGGAGCAGAGATCAGCATCACTTGTTGCTAGGCAGAACGGGGAGATGCTGTTTACAAAGGCATCTCCTCATTCAGCCACCCCGTGAGACGATCGCGGGTATGCCTGCGGCGATCAAGTCCATGGGACCCGCGACCGGACTCACAGGGGTCCCGACCGGCATGCGAGCGTGCCGCCGCCGGCGCACTCGCAAGGGCAGGGCGGCATTTAAAATTGGACATACCTGTACGCCAATATGCCTGCCCGTGCCATTCTGCCGACGTACATCGGCGTGTGCCGGTCGGAAAGTGGTTAAAGGTATACTGTCAGCCCAGATTCAGCCAAATTCAGCAAAGTTGACTGGACAGCGCTTCACAGCACAGATGGACAATGATCCAAAAGACACTGCAAAGGCAACCCAGGAGCTTTTAAAGGAAAATAAGTGGAATATTCTGCAATGGCCAAGTCAATCAGCTGATTTCAACCCAATAGAGCATGCGTTTCACTTGCTGAAGGTAAAACTAAAGACAGAAAGACCACAAACAAAGAACAAGTGAAGACAGCTGCAGTTAGAGCCTGGTAAAGCATCAGAAAGGAGGAAACCCAGTCTTTGGTAATGTCCATGGGTTCCATATTTCAGGCAGTCATTGCCAGGAAAGGATTCTCAACAAAATATTGAAACATTTTATTTTTGATTATATTCATTTGTCCAATTACATCTGAGCTCCTGAAAATGGAGGGACTGTGTATAAACATGGTTGTAGTTCCTAAAATTTGTACTTGATAATTATGTTCAACACCTTGAATTAAAGCTACACTTCAAATTAATTTGGATTGTTTTGTTTTAATATTATTCTGGTGCCATACAGAGCCAAAAGTATGAAAATGGTGCCCCTGTCCAAATATATATTGGACCTAACTGTACAGTGTAAATCTTTCCTCTGAGAGCTTCATAAATTTTAAGTAGCAAGGAAACCACTGACTGATCTTTGAAGTCTCAGTTGCAGACATACCCTTTATAAGTAATGTATAATTGTTTTATAAATATGCTCTTTCTTCTTATCACTTAAATAGGTTAAGGATTAAAAAAAAAAAATAGTTGGATAAATATGAATTTTCTGCTTTGAGCTCCTTTTCACGTTTTTGGCAAGTAATCCTTACTGTTTTGGCAAAATAAAAATAAAAATAAAATAAAAAATAGCTCAAGCTGAAATCAGATACTAAGTCTTTATATTCATATATACTCCATAAGCTGGGTGTAGATGTGATGGGATGCTTCCTCCAGGAAAAATAATGTGACAAATTTCCCCACAATAAGTTTATTTGGGAACTATTCATGTTTATCTTGAAGCATAGCGAGTTTTTGATGGGTCCACTGCCTCCAAGTGAAGAGCACTGCTATGGGCACGTACTGTGCTCCTGCCTATACCAATCTGTACCTGGAAGAGTGGGGAGGCAATTTATTCAGTTATGCTCAAATATCAATGGGTCCAATTGGAAATTTCTCCATTGAATCCTAAAGCTGCTCTATGACTTTGTTTTAAGGATATAGGACTACATTCTTCTTAGCCTTTGCTCGCTTATACTGTTTTGGAGTGTTGGCATCATTATTTAAAATGATTTCCTTTGTCTTCTATTCCAGCTCCACTTACTCCTGTAATAGATAATCCTTCTCTTCCTTTTAGTGTTCATTCAAATGCTATTCTAAGCTGGGACAAATCTTATTGGCCCCAAATTAGACATATGATTTTGGAGGGTACCTTTATGTCATTTGTAAATTTTCAGACTTTAAATGATCAAAGGAAAAGTATATGGTTTGTTTATTTGCAATTGCGGAGTTTTTACTCCACCTTAACTCCGGAATATTCTATCCATCAACCGTTTACAGATTTTGAGCAGCCATGTATATCTGTAGAACCACCAATACATAATATATCTAAGATATATACATTATTATCTACTCACCTGGTTTACCATCATATATGACCAAATGTGAGCTGTAATTAAACCGATTAGCACAAGAAGAAGATTGGTATCAAAGTTTTATTAATACTCATACATTTTCAATAGCTTGTGACACCCAAGAGTGCAATATTAAAATGCTATCCAGATGGAACCACACTCCAGTTAATTGAAACCAAAATTTTCCATTGCAATCAGATCGATGTTAGCGTTGTTTTGTCGCTACAGGTAACTTATCCCATCTATGGTGGGCCTGTCCCTCTATTTATAAACTATGGTATCAAGTAATTAACTTATATAATACTGTTGGGGATGAATCAATAACTCTGTCGAACTGGCTCTTTTTTCTTTTTTACCTCAATTATTACCTAAAACCAAAAAATCTCTCTTTTTTTTGTCAGCAGACAATTCATACCAAGATACTGGAAATCCCCTATTGTTCCTACCATTCCAGAGGGGATTGAGACTCTTAATATTATGCATATGGAGATACTGGTAGCTGAAAATGATACTACACATACTGTAAGTTTAATAGGGTGTAGCAGACCTGGATTATATTTACAAATTCAGCAACATTTTTGGAATTTTGTTAATTTTCAAATGTATTGCTGTTGGAGCATATGTATTCTATTTTGTTTGAAACAACTTTAAGGGAGGAAGAAAGATTCTATGATTTTGTTAATGTGTGTCATGGTTATGCAATAGTTTGTCTGCTTACCTGTTCCCATGTGTTCATCTAGAGACCAGCCGACCCTCACCTGTCTGCTTTTGTAATCCATCCTCTGGCATGGCTCCACCCTAGCTCCTATCAGGGAGCTCTATATTAACCTGTGCACTGCAGGCCAACGCTGCTGATCAACCTTTGTGTGTTAGCTTCCTGTTACCTGCCGTATGCTCTTCTGTTGTTCCGTTACCGACTTTGGCGTGTTCTTGACTATCCCTGTTTGCCTGTGATCCTGACCTTTTGGTGTGTCCCTGACTATTCCTGTCTGCTTGTGGCCCCGACCTTGGCTTTGTCCTTCACTAATCCTAGCCTCCTGTTGCCTACAGTGGGTGTGAGCTGGGGAACCCTGGGGGTCACGACCTGGAGCCAGTTGCAGCCAAGTCCATCCTCACCACTAGAGGTGCTGGTGAACACCTGCTGGCTCTTAGACTCAGCGCCCCAGGGAATCTTACGCTCTAACCCCAGTGGGATCTGTCCCCATCTGCAGCAGTCAGCCATAGGGTCCACAACCTTGCGGTGCACTCCTGATCCCTACGGTGTGCATCTGTCACCTTGCCTCAAGGTGACCTGACAATGTGAGAGTGTTTTTTCCCTATTCCCCCCCCCCCCCTTTGTTTTCCCCTCCGAATATATAGAGGAGGGTTTATTTTGAAGAAATTTATTATTATGAAAGCTAAATGATTTAGTAATTATAACTTTAATGAAGTTAAATATGTATTCGGAATCACTGTATTTGCTTGTGTATGTATATGCGTTTTGCTGTTTGTATAACATTTAGGAAAAGCAATAAAAATATATTGGAATGAAATATCAATGTATCTGTGTTCAGGTGTGGCTTGGATACATTGACGATGTTGTGAGGTGATGCAAAGGTGTTCCATGCATCTGCATGCAGGTAATCTCATTCATGTCAATTGGGAGGCAGTGGTGCATGGACAGCTACTCCCAGTTTAACATTTGTGTAAGTGTGGGTGCATGTTTCCAAGTTTCCAGGGTGTGTTTGGGGACCCCCACTTCATGGATGTCAAATTGGCATGTACTGAACACCTGCACATCCCACATGGGCAAACACGGTCCTTCACACAGGCGTATGCTTACGTACACCCATGTGAATGAAGCAAAATATATATGGGATTTGAATACCTTTTGTCTTCATGGTATTAAAAACATCTATGACTACAGTGCGTTTCAATAGAGCAGCAATATTTTTAAATGTATATATTTACATTTCTGTTAATGTTTGTACTGTATTATACTCTACATTTGTGTGTCCACATTTTTTTTTTAACCTGGAAAGATTTTATACAGAACTTTTAGACAGCATGTATTTTTGCAGAGTATTTGAAACAGCTCTATTACACTTATCTGAATATGATGATCTATGGCAATCTTGTACTAAAATGACTTTCAAGATTCGGTTTTATAGTATTTACGCTCTTGGCATGGTCTATTGCTGCTTATTAGCTATATATACTGTTTTGCTTCATTTTATTCTGTTTTGTGTTTTCTTTCTCCTCCCTATTGAGCTATTGTATTCTGACAGCAGGAAGACTTCCTCACCATCTGAATACACTGATCAGTGTTGCAGGCTATAGCACGCAGCACTGTTCCAGTGGGAAAAATCTGAACAGGGTGGTTGTACATAAGTCGGTAGATCGAAGCCGGTAAATGGACAGTCCCTGCTGAACCATCCAAATTTCAATCCATGCATGATGGGCTAAACCCCAAGATCTCTGTAGAGAGGTTTATTTAATCTTGGGATCTAAAGGCAAAAAACTATCACTGTGCTTTGTCTTTAGAAAAGCCATAGTGAACCTGTGAATCATGTGTCATAAATGGGTAAAAAAAAATATAAAACATTAGTTCAATGTTAAAGAAATCCTAAAATGTTGATATTTGATGGTCTCTGTGCACCAACTTAACTCATAGCCTCAACTAATCAACTAGTTGCTGTGTTTTTTAAAAACGCTAATCTTAATGCCTCTTTAAATTATAATTTGTGGTCATGGGGTGCTCTGCATTCTGAGTTCTGTTTCTTATGGAAAGTAGATTTGGAGGGTCCTCCTTGAAATTCCAATTGCACTACCTAGGTGATCTAGACACCCCCATCGGCTGTCCATCTGTGGGGTCCTCACAGGCTCCAGTAGACTGCAATAGTATAGGAGCTTCATATTGAAGTGACTAGTTGGTGGTGGGCACAGACTATAGAACTGGATTACTGCTGTCCTATCCTGGAGGAGGTGCTGCCTAGATACATGTGAAGGTGGATTTAGGTAAGTAAAAAAGAGGTTTTCATTAAAAAATTATTTTACATATGTGGGAGGGGTGGCATAAAGAATTGGGAGGATTACTTTTCGCAAGCATAGATTTTATTGAAACTTGTCATTTGTAAAACGTGTAGAAAACCACTGCTGTCTTTACCTTATGATAATGTTAGTTGTCTGACTGTCAAGCTGACCCTTTTGGCTTAGTACTTTGACTCACCTTCGACCTGAAACAGGTATGCAGACAAGCACTGCTCTGACTTCTTATTTTGCATACCTGTTCTAGGCTAGTGACTTAGAAAACTATTATGCTAAAGGGTTCGCACAATAGCTAGAAAACTAGTGTAACGGATCCTATCCCACACTCCACTGAGTGCTTCCATCAGTAATACCGCTTCCTCCAGTCTGACCATCAGGGAGATATATTATTATAGCTGCATTGAATACAAGTCTAGCCAAAAATAGCTTGTAGAATCTTGAATGTTTTATTAGACAGAATACAGTCTTTTTATACACTTTTAACAGAAGGGGTTAGAAAACAAGGTAGGGCTGGCTCATGGATACCCCCCCTTATAGCAACAACTTAAAAGACAATTATATAATTAACATGTTAATTAACGCAGCACTTAAGGCAGCCTAGATGACCAGACAGTCTGTCTCCACCGGTCAATGTGATCAGCTCTTTCAATGATAAGGTATTGTTCAGAATTAACAACTAAGAATAGTCTTTGGGCAAATCCAAGAAAACCTTCTAATTATAGCAGACAACAGATAGGTGGCTGGAGTTGATGACATCAGCATTTTCTATGACCCCCAACATTATGAATCAGTCACTATTTACAATATGGCACATAAAGGGTTCCCAGAGTCTGTGTGTCTTGGGGGGACATGGACCTGAATCCAAAGTAACACCACCTCAAGGGTCCCCAGGCATACAGCTCACAAAGAGGAAGTGTGCCAGGACCCATGATCGGTAGCAAAAGGCTAGCATTCAGTCCCCTCTAAAAGCCTCTGTCCTGGCTAGGTCTGTCGCAATTAGCATTTTCAGAGAGAAGTGGCAGCCCCTGTAATTTTCTTATAAGGAGGTTTGTTTTGCAAAACATTATTGAGTGCCACAAAGTGTTTATGATTGGCTGCAGTCTATAGATATTCTAGATAAATCAGTGTTCCTTTATAGATCACCATCTGAGAAGTTGGCAGAGACACAGCAAAATGAACATTGTGCTCATGGTTCTGAGAATCCAGCAGGGAATAGTTAAAGTTTTACAGCAGTATTCTGAGATCAACACGAAGAACTGGTATAAAATATTGTTTTTCTATAGAAGATGTGCTGGTAAACATTGATGTTTCAGTAACCATATAACCACCTAATGATCACAGTACAGTGTAATAAATGTGGTTTTATATGGTATATCCTGAGGAGTCTGAATGCTTACACAGAAATAAATGGAAAAAAAAATGATTTAAAGGAAAAATGTATATTGCATTTTTATTTTAGATAGGATAAGAATGAATGTAATAAAAATCATTGACACTCCATCCATCTCATATCTATCTATTAATTTCCCAATCGAAAGTGAATATTTTTTAGTTGCACCATCAATATCAATGCATTTGTCTGGAGATAGTAAACTTTAAAAAAAATGCAGCATGTGAAAACATAAAGGGTAAGTTTACCTTTGTATTAGAATTAACTATGTAATATAGGGGCCCCAGTATTTCATAATATTATAATACTTATAATTATAATATTTAATATACAGTGCCTTGCGAAAGTATTCAGCCCCCTTGAACTTTTCAACCTTTTGCCACATTTCAGGCTTCAAACATAAAGATATAACATTTTTATTTTTTGTGAAGAATCACCAACAAGTGGGACACAATTGTGAAGTGGAACGAAATCTATTGGATAATTTAAACTTTTTTAGCAAATAAAAAACTGAAAAGTGGTGCGTACAAAATTATTTGGCCCACCATTACTTTCAGTGCAGCAAACTCACTCCAGAAGTTCAGCGAGGATCTCTGAATGATCCAATGTTGTCCTAAATGACTGATGGTGATAAATAAAATCCACCTGTGTGTAATCAAGTCTCTGTATAAATACACCTGCTCTGTGATAGTCTCAGGGTTCTGTTGAAAGCGCAGAGAGCATCATGAAGACCAAAACACCAAAACACACCAGGCAGGTCCGTAATACTGTTGTGGAGAAGTTTAAAGCTGGATTTGGATACAAAAAGATTTCCCAAGCTTTAAACATCCCAAGGAGCACTGTGTAAGCGATCATTTTGAAATGGAAGGAGTATCAGACCACTGCAAATCAACCAAGACCTGGCCGTCTCACTAAACTCCGATTTCCTGCGCGTTACGTCTCGAATGGACTTCCCAGTTGAAGTCCATTCGAGACGTAACGCGTAGGAAATCGGAAGTGACGTTCGTATCTTTTATCGATCCGTCTAGTTGTGTGTGCCTGTTTATTCGCTCCTGTTTGTGAGTAGATATAGTTTGTTTTACAAATAAATTGTTTTTTTAAAAACTACTACACAATGGAGGATATCTTTTACTTGTTATTTTGAGCATTGTTGGTCGGCTAAAACTACAAGGAAGAGTGGCACTGTCAGAAGTCCCAGTCACAGCTCATCTGATCCCCTGGAATTTCCCCTGCAAATTTACTTTCTCGCTGTAACCTTACAGCTGTGAGGTAATTATTTAGGATTATCCACATTAACACGGGATACCGCTTGGAGGAGAGCTACCTTGGCACATTTGCACTTTATGTTTGGTTGTGAAATCACATTTTAGATCTGCACGATTGGACTGTGTATGGGACACTATCGAGATTCACCATTTGTCGTTACAATTTTTTGCTATTTTTATTTTTTTTCACTAAGGATCATACTGTTGGTTTTTATGGTCTTTGCACTTTTAAACCATTCATAGATATTTTTTTGGACTATTTATTACACTAAGCTATTGATATACAATGTTTGTAGTTTTATTTTAGATGTTAGATTTTTTCCCCCCTTTTTCTGTTTTATCTTAGACGATTCACTCTATTTTATATAGCTATTGCAATCCACTTTTTACACTGTATAGCTGGAGTCCCCCCCGTTTTTTATTGTCCTTTATTATATAGGCACTGGTATGATGCACTATTAATATATTTCTATATATATATATATTTTTTCAGATGTTCATTTCTATGCACTTTTTTGCACAGTTTTTTTGATACTTTGTGAACGATTGACAGTCACTCTTTATCACATAAGCTTATTGTTTATGTTTATTTATTTATTGTTTATTTATTTTTCTCTTGGTATTTAAGGAAGCGCAACACACCCTCCCTCTATCATTTCTATTTCTATTGAGAGTTCACTCATAACAGTGTCTGCTGCTCCGATTAGAACCTTTTTTTCACTCCACTTCCAAAATTGTTCTTTTTTTGCCATAGAGCGCAGGAGCCTTTTTACATACATAATGGATTACCATCGACACCTAGCGACCGTCATGAATTTACACAGGACAGAGCCCTGCCTATGTAAACAAAGCAGAGCCCTGTCCTATCAGCAGGGAAGTAATAGATTTTCTTTCCCACAAAGCAGGGAATAAAATCTATTAGTTCACCTAGTGAAAGCATCTAACATAGTACATCAAAACACTGGCTTGGCACACATTTAACCCTTTGATTGCCCTAGATGTTTAACCCCTTCCCAACCAGTGTCATTAGTGTAGTGACAGTGCATATTGTTAGTACTGTATTGGTGTCATTGATTCCCAAAAAGTGTCAGGATTTCCGTCACAATACTGCAGTCCCACTGATCGCCGCCATTACTAGTAGAAAAGATAAAATAAAAATATCTCATAATTTGTAGACGCTATAACTTTCCAATCAAAACCAATCAATATATGCTTAAAGAGGAGTACCATCCAAAAGTGGAACTTCCACTCATTTGTCTCCTCCCCTGTCCGGTGCCATATTTGGCAACTTTCGGGGGAGGGAGGAGCAGATACCTGTCCTACTTTCACAAGTCCGGGCTGCAGTGAATGACATTAGTGGCTCCCTCCTCCTCCCTCTTCCTCCCCCCGGCCAGTAGGAGAGTCCTACCCTTTGCTGCTGTGTAGAAATAGCTGTTTCTTTCACTAGATTGCCTGCATACTCATTTTGTATGGGAATTACCAGTTTTTTTTATAATCAGCTGATGCACTTTCTGTGTTATAATGTGTTAAGCTGCAGTGTATAGCTCCCATTGGAATTATGACTACCCCTTGGGGATTATCACGCCAGAACGCACATTTCTATTGCTAAAATCTGACTTTTACCTTCATGCAGACTTCTGAGAAAATCATTCAGCCAATCAAATAAGCAGGAAATTACATTTGTGAAGGTGCGCTGCACACTGGCTGTATACAGAACACCTCCAGGTTATCGCATTGAATTTTACAGAAAATTACAGCACTGCGGATTGAAAAGAAAAGGTCATTTTTAATAACATGCAATTACAACATGGCTTTTGTAGCAATTGTATATACTATTTGTTTTTTGTTTTTGTGAAAATTAAGTTAACCTTTAAAGTAAACTTGTTGCTCAGTACTGGATAACAAAGTACAGGTTCACTTTACAGAGTACCTGTAGCCTTTGGTACTAGAAGCTTTCACACACAGTTACAGTACATCTTTTACAAAGTGCTTTCCTTATATTTTTTGGGAAGCAGTAAGACAACATTACATTACATTAACTTTCCAGATACCTTGTGGATGATAGGTACATTATTTTTAGAAGGACCTATAAGAAACGAATTTCAAGGAATGGAAACTGCATTCAACATACTCCCCTGCTACATTTATATACGTATCCCAGCATTTAACCAATGCCTGGAAAGCTTTGGCATAGAAAGATTTGTCAGTACACCTGAACCATTCTTCGTTCACTGTTCCCACAGAAAGATGCATCTCTTTTCACGACAGGTTATGCATTGATTATCATATCTACCATAATGATCTAAATAAATTGTGTACAACAAACGCAAATGGCCCCAACCCATATAGTCAAAACACACACTATATATACTGAGAAAAATTATAAAAGCATCACGTTTGTGTTTGTCCCTATTTATCATGAGCTTAAAGATCTACAACTTTTTCTATGTACACAAAAGACCTATTTCTCAAAAAATTTGGTTCACAAATCTGTCTAAATCTCTGTTAGTGAGCACTTCTCCTTTGCTGAGATAATCCATCCACCTCACAGGTGGGGCATATCAAGATGCTGATTAGACAGCATGATTATTGCACAGGTGTGCCTTAGGCTGGCTATAATAAAATGCCACTCTAAAATGTGCAGTTTTATCACACAGCACAATGACACAGATGTCGCAAGTTTTGAGGTTGCGTGCAATTGTCCACCAGAGCTATTGCCCTTGAATTTAATGTTAATTTCTCTACCATAAGCCGTCTCCATAGGTGTTTCAGAGAATTGGGTAGTATATCCATCCGGCCTCACAACCACAGACCACATGTAGCCACACCAACCCAGGACCTCCACATCCAGGCTCTTTACCTCCAAGATCGTCTGAGACCAACCACCTGGACAGGTGCTGCAACAATCAATTTGCATAACCAAAGAATTTCTGCACAAACTGTCAGAAACTGTCTCAGGGAAGCTCATCTGCATGCTTGTCGTCCTCATTGGGGTCTGACTGGTTTGTCATTGTAACTGACTTGAGTAAGCAAATGCTCACATTCAATGGTGTCTGGCACTTTGGAGAGTTGTTCTCTTCACGGATAAAACAGAACAAAATATTACAACGCACACAGTGAGGTAGATGCAAGCCATAAGGGAGCCGCTGATAGGCAGAGAATGGTCAGCCTGACCATTCTCTGCCTATCAGTGGCTCCCTTATGGCTTCTGCATTGGCCAGATCAACGATGGGAGCTCTAGGATTGGCTGGTCGGTGGTCATGGTGGGAGATGCGGAGGGAAAGTTAAAGGAGAATCATATACCTTATGCTGCAAGCATGGAAACAAACAGCTGACGCAGTGGAAAAAACAGTGGCGGATACTGTGAAAGTGAAGTACCCCTGCGTGGGGGGGTGAATGGTTCCAATGAGTGCAATACCTATAGGGCACTTATAAGAAGCACTGAGCACTTTTTTATTCATATATTTTTTCATCATTTTTTCTTTTTTCTTTAAAATGAAATATGGACTATATATAATATATGTTTTTTGAGATCGATGTATAGGAGTATCACACAGGTACACATTTGAAGGGAACTAGTCACTTTATGAAAGGGTTTATTTACATACCATTTTCAGCAAATGCACTATGGATCATATGTATATGTTTATTTCTTTGTGCGTGATATTGATTTATATGAACTACATTGAGGCAACAGTTTGTAGAGCAGCTGTCACTTTAAGTAGGAGTCTATTATATTGCTGCACATGTGCATTGGTAGCATTCACACAAATTTGATTTACACTAAGCACAAGACACTTTATTTTATTTTAATTCAATTTTTGAATTATTTGAATGTCACACAGGGGCATGTAACATTGCACCACAGAACAGAACATTTCTACCTGTCCCTTTTCAAACATGTTACCCATTGAGCATGTTTGGGATACTCTGGATCGGCGTATACGACAACATGTTACAGTTAAGAGAAAAAAAAATTCCTGCGCTCCTGATCTAAAAGATTAAAAAACAAAAACCCAGTTACAGCTGCAGCTACCAGGATGTGATACACATCCAAAATACAATGCATATAAAGACCAAAATTAGCTGCGCTACATACCCCCATTGAAGCTATTACTGTTTGTGCAAGGAAATGAAAACAAATTAGATAATTCCAATAGATTAAGTGAAATCAGCTAGACAATTCATATACAATCAAAATTAAGTGATAAATGCTCAAAAATTTTATATTATTAAATGAAAATAGTGACTAATAACAGTTGATTATATTCAAAAAGTGAATAAATAATTATAAATGAATAAATACATTCATTAATTATTGACTATAAGTAAACTAATTTAAATTAATTATAATCAATAAATAAATCATTATAAATAAATACAGTGATTATTAATTATAATTAAATAAGATAAAAACCCAGTGACAAATTAATAAAAAATGATATCCAAAAAAAGTGAACCAGTGAACCACAACCAATGAGAAAAAGTCCAAACAAAAAGTCTTTATAATGGAAGAGATATTTCTTTAAGAGGGTGCCAGTCAACCGTGCGATCCACCTTCACCAAGCCAGAAACCCATGAGTCAACATTGGGAATGCACAAATACCAGAAAGCTGTATGTAAACGCTCATTGAATTTGTCACCAATCCTGACTCCTATTGCGGAAAAACACTTTCGAATGGACCATGGAGATTTCCACATAAGCAGGCAATGGTTTAGATGGTAACTCGGAAAACACAAAGAAAGCCTCCCATAGCGTAAACCAGGCAGGATATTTTTATTTAAATAAACAAAATATACTCACAAACATAGCAGTAAAAAAGCATGAAATGCCGGCCGGCATGCGAACGCCCGTTCAGAAGGTCAACGTAATTGCGTCAGCACATCTGGACCATCCGACGCGCGTTTCGTCATACGGTGACGTCGTCTGGGGTAAGTGTGTTACAGTTCCTGCTGAAATCCAGCAACTTCGCACAGCCATTGAAGAGGAATGCACCAACATTCCACAGGGCACAATCAACAACCTGGTCAACTCTATGCGAAGGAGATGTGCTGCATTGCATGAGGCAAATGGTGGTCGCATCAGATACTGACTGATTTTTGGACCCACCCCAATACAGTAAAGCTGCACATTTTAGAGTGGCCTTTTATTGTGCTCAGCCTAAGGCACACCTGTGCAATAATCATGCTGTCTAATCAGCATTTTGATATGCCACACCTGTGAGGTAGATGGATTATCTCAGAAGTGCTCACTAACACAGATTTAGACAAATTTGTGAACAATATTTGAGAGACATATGCCTTTTGTGTACATATAAAAAGTCATAGATATTTAAGTTCAGCTCATGATAAATAGGGGCAAACATAAAAGTGTTGCTCAGTGTAACAAAAGTAAGTACACCCCTCACAATTTTGTAACTATTTTATTATATCTTTTCATGTGACAACACTGAAGAAATTACACTTTGCTCCCTTACGGCTTCTGCATTGGCCAGATCAACAGCAACATATTCTGTGGTTTCTTCCTCTGGCTTGTACATCACTAGAGAACATACAAGCTGATGGAAGGAACCACTGCATTTTGCAGAGAAAACAGGCATTTTAACAGTCAAACACTTGTCGTGGTCGGTAAGCAGTGAAGCTGCAGCATTTCAGGGCACGGGCCACCTGAAAGGTAGGTTTAGCCTACAAGTGATACAGTGCTTATACAGCCAACTTAAAGTGGAAGTAAACCCATCCATTTAACTGTTTCAATAAAATGTTACATTTCCGGCACTCCCATTGGTTGTGCTCTCAACCAAACTGTCAAACCATCCAATGGCTGGTGTCATAGCTGATCACATGTGCAGCATCATGGCTGTTGTACAGTATACAGAGGCCAAAATGGCAGCTTCCTTGGCTGAAAATGATAAAGAGGGTTTACTTCCACTTTAAGAGACTTTTTCCATTTTCAAAGGAGTGGATCCTAAAAGACCACTAATACCTTACTAATGCTAAAATCTTTGTGAAAAGCCAGAGTTTAATTTTTTCTTTATTTTTAGAAACCACTCTTATTTGCTTCTATAGTTTTCATAACAGATCCTTTTAGGAACACAATTACTTGGGGAAAGGTTTTATATTCAAAATTAACTTTAAATAGGATCATTATGCTGCCGACTCATGTAGTTAATCAGGTTCTTCATTTTAATTAATCCCAACAAATATAGGACCCCCTAAGGGGGTAACTCCTGCTATCCCACTAATGTTTGTATAGACATTAGAAAGTAAATCTACCTATTCAAAACAAAGTAAGTTCCAACCTGGAATACATCTGATACGATTGGCTCTTCCATTAGACTTTTCCTTGTCTGAGCATACAGCAATATAGACCAAGTGTTGTCATTCTCTGAATATGTCTCTTTGTGGTTTTCCCTGCAGGATCGATCATGTGACACAAAATTGCAGCCTATCTAAAGCACTATATTTAATTTGCCAATATGACAAATTTGGCTGCAATGGATAATGTAAATATGAACATGTTGAAAGGCTTTTGCATTCAAGTATTTATACGTGCATCCTAACTTTCTGAAAAAGGAAATAGGGAAACTTTTAGCATAATTTAGAAAAAAGGCAACCTTCTTGCCATGCCTCCAGTTACATAAAACATGACTAATTATGGTAATATACAGATGTTTAGGAAAGGCTGTTAGGAAAATGTAGTTTGGCTCCACTGTAATCAGTGGAGCAGGTGTTGATTGGTAAGGGCTGCTCAGTTTTTCACAGGTGGCTGTTCTGCTGCTTTCAACTGTATTCTGGAACTCTCTGGAGGTCCCCAGAACATAATGGGTGGAAAGGCAGAGGCTGCCATCTGAATATTTATGGGAGGTGTTCCCAGAAGGTGGGGAAAAAGCCCATAAGTAGTTTGGGCCTTAGCAGCAAGGGGAGACTGTAGCATGCTGGAGTATGACAGCATTCCAGGATCCAGCTGGAAGGAGACCCTGCTGAGTGGCTTTACCTCCTGGCCAGAAGCCAGGGGAAGTAGCCAGTAGAAGGCATTGAGGGTGACAGCTAGGCTTAGCTGGAGGACCAGGACCAGAACAAGAAACAATCTAGGAATTTTAAAGGCTTATATGCAAGTTATTGTCATAAAAAGTGTATGGGGACCTGAGTCCTGAACTAGGGGACATGTATCATTGCAAAAAAAAAATTTAAAACTTTTTTCGGGAGCAGTGATTTTAATAATGCTTAAAGTGAAACAATAAAAGTGAAATATTCCTTTAAATTTCATACCAAGGTGGTGTGTATAGTATGCCTCTAAAGTAGCGGTTGTTTCCCGTGCTTAGAACTGTCCCTGCACAGTGTCATTTCTGAAGGAAAAAAATTAATTTAAAAGCACTCGCAGCTATAATGAATTGTCGGCTCTTGGTAATACAGAGAACACTCATTGAAAGACATTGATAA
This sequence comes from Lithobates pipiens, assembly GCF_037356315.1. Taxonomy (NCBI): domain Eukaryota; kingdom Metazoa; phylum Chordata; class Amphibia; order Anura; family Ranidae; genus Lithobates; species Lithobates pipiens. The sequence goes on from NW_027507758.1 coordinate 507,841,765, forward strand.
AAAAAAATGTGTGGGGGTCCCACCAAATTAAATATGGATATTAAGGGGAACTCCACATCAATTTTTTTTAAAAATGAGGTGGGGTTCTCCCCAAAAATCCATACCAGACCCTTTATCCGAGCACGCAACCTAGCAGGCCGCAGGAAAAGAGAGAGAGAGCGATGCCTCCTGAACCATACCAGGCCACATGCCCTCAATATGGGGAGGATGCTTTGGGGGTCTGTGACCCCTCAAAGCACCATGTCCCCATGTTGATGGGGACAAGGGCCTCATCCCCACAACCCTTGCCCGGTGGTTGTGGGGGTCTGCGGATGGGGGGCTTATCGGAATCTGAAAGCCCCCTTTAACAAGGTGACCCCAAGATCCCAGCCCCCCTAGTTTGAAATTGTAATGGGTACATTGCACCCCTACCATTTCACAAAGAAAGTGTAAAAAATTGTAAAAAAAACACACAGGCACCATTGGGATGAGTCCTTTATTAAAAATATATTTTTTTTAAAAAAGATTCCAGTGGTGGTAATCCACTCTCGGTATCCTGCGATGGGTGATATTCTGGAAGAGAGGTGTTTAGCCTCAGACAACAATGTGAGATTCTTATGGTCAGTAAGGCACAGTGAGGCGATGTCTCCATTCTTTCAGGGCTAAAATTATCAGTAACAGCTCTCTGTCATCCATCTCGTAATTGCACTCCGCAGGTGACAATTTCTTGGAAAAGTAGCCACAAGGATGCATAGTGCTCTCAGAGGTAAGACATTGAGACAGAAGGGTGCCAACTCCAGTCTCAGAAGCATCAACCTCAAGTATAAAAGGTAACGTAGGATCAGTATGTGCCAACACAGGAGCAAAAACAAAGGCAGCCTTGAGACTCTCAAAGGCCTTAATGGACTCTGGAGACCAACTCTGTAGGTTACCATCCTTTCTGGTCATATCAGTCAGAGGCTGACCAGAGATGAGAAGTTATGAATAAACTTCCGATAATAGTTGGCAAAGCCAAGAAAACGCTGCAGAGGACATAAACCCATGGGACAGGGGACACTGTAAGACTGCTGTGGGTCCATCAAAAAACCAGCAGTGGAAATGACATAACCCAGGAATTTAGAATTTAACCTGTTCATGATGGAATTCACACTTCTCCAATTTACAATAGAGATGGTTCTCTCTTAGTCTCTTAGTTTCTGAAGCATACGACAGACATCTGTGTGGTGGCTCTCCAGGGACTTATGAGGATATCATTGAGATAAACCACTACACATAACTGCAACATATCTCAGAGGACATCGTTATTAAATTCCTGGAAAACTGCTGAGGCATTACAAAGGCCAAAAGGTATTACGAGGTACTAATAATGGCCTGTTTTGCTATTAAAGCAGTTTTGCACTCATTGCTCGCCTTAATCCTCATGAGATTATATGCCCCTCTCAAATCAAGCTTTGTGAAAACTGTTGCTCCCTTGAGGCTGTCAAATAACTCTGTAATCAACGGAATTGGATAGGCATTCTTAATCATGAAAAACAATTTAGACCTGTATAATCAATACTCAGTTCACCACTCTTCTTCTTCACAAAGAAGAACCCAGCACTAGCAGGAGATGAGGATTTGCAGATGAAACCTTGAGAAAGTGCATCTGCAACATACACCTCCAAGACCAACAAAGGGTAATCCCAGCCAAGAGGGGGTATGGCACCAGGTTGAAGGATAATTACGCAATCATTAGACCAATGTGGAGGCAAACTCCCGGCTTGACCTTTGTCACAAACATCACTAAGATTGCGGTACTTCTCCGGCAGGGAGGAGAGTGAAGAGGTTAACAGGAGCTTGGCTACCTTCTGGAAGCATGTTTTATTGCATTGTGGTTGCCAGGAGAGAACCTCAGCATAGAGCTAATCAAAAGAGGGGTTGTGCCTCTGTAACCAAGGATAACTAATAACCAGCAGAAACTTAGGTGAGGAAATAACTTGGAATTGGTTTATCTCATGGTGAAGAGCCCCGATGGCCGTGGACAATGGAATAGTCTCATGAGTCACAAGGGCAGGCTGGTCAAGGTCTACCCTCAAGAGCCTCAATGGCAAGTGGAGTGTCATGCAGCTGCAGCGGAATCGAGTGCTTCAATACAAAGGCAGCATCAATGAACAGGCCTGCAGCCCCAGAATCAATTAGAGCCTGTATCTCAATGGACGATTCAGCCCAAGAAAGGGTAACCCAAAACCAGGGGCTTATCCTTCTGGATAACTAGGGACAAATCAACAACACCTAATGTATGACAGGACCTCAAGGTTCGGGTGTTCCCTGGACGGGGAGGACAAAACTTCAAAAAGTGACCTGCCCAGCCACAATAAAGGCACAATCTCTCCCTCCTCCTAAGGGTTTTCTCATCCGGAGAGAGACGCGTGAAGCCCAAGTCATGGGTTCACCTTCACTGGCCGACTCAGTACCAGGAGACATGGGAGGTGAGGGAGGCAAGGGTGGGACTGCAAATCTTGGAGACAAATGTACAGGAGGCTTCCACAAGCGCTCCTTAAAAGAGAGTCTTTCTCTGAGTCTGGGGTCAATGAATATGTCAAACATGATCAACTTCTCCAGCTCAGTGGGTATATCTCTGGCTGATATCTCATCCTTGATGGTATCATGAGAAAAAGCAGCCATGAGGGCCTCATTGTTCCAAGCAACCTCTGCTGCCAGAGTATGGAATTCAATGGCGTAATCGGCAACAGTTCTCACACTCTGTTTAATGGACATGAGGCACTTGGCAGCAGAAGCGGAGCATGCAGGAACATCAAATACCCTTTTAAAAGAAGCCAGAAACTCAGGGTAACTCAAGACAACAAGTTTTTGCTTCTTCCATAGAGGGTTTACCCAGGCCAAGGCTCTCTCAGAAAGCAAAGATATCAGGAAACCTACTTTGCTTCTGTCCATGGGAAATGCCTGGGGCAGCATCTCAAAGTATATCTCAACCTGCTTGAGAAACCCTCTGCATTGGACTGGATCATCCCCAAATTGCTGGGGAAGCAGAGCGGAACCAGACATACCTCTTATAGAGGTAATACTCGAGGCAGGTGCCTGCAGCAAGGACGGCCTGCAACACAGGTTGTGCCAGAGTAGTAAGAAGAGCCGGCAACACTGTAGTCCTTGAAGTGTCATTTATTGATACATCAGAGTGACAGTAAAACAATAAAGTTGACGCGTTTCAGGTTGGCCCGGAGCAGCCACAGTAGGAGATTCCAAGTGAGCTGTGTGACTCAGGAGCGCCATGGCAAACTGATCCATGCGATGATCCTGCTCATCCAATCTGGAAAAAATAGATTGACTGCATCTTCTGAATTCATGGCCTTCGCCTACTGTCAGAAACCATGATCAGACTGAGACAGAAGTAGATTTAAATCACACTTGTTTAATAATAAAAACCACAAAAACAAACCCTTACTGCTTCTTCAACCAGAGAGAGACTGCTGAAAATGCTGTGTGCCTGGCTGTGTGTGTGCTAAGGGAGGAAAATAGGTCCAAACTATCAGGGGGTGAGCTACACAAAAAAGATTGGTTAAACCCACATACGTTTTTTTGTCCATTACTTTTATGTATACTGGCTTTTCAAATTAGTGCATGTTTTAGCCCAGCGCTGCCAAGCCCCCAGTCCAGCTGCTATGTTGAAAGTGCAACCTGTGGAGGGGTGGAGTTTGCTGGAGCACAGTGCACAGACATGAGAGAAACAAAATGTTACCCCAGCTCCACTGCCAATATGAAAGTCCACTATCTGTGATCTGGTGCACTAGCCAGGACGTCCAGGCCCCAAATACAATACTTGAATCAAAAAGGGCTGGAAAATTGGATTCTCTTGAATAAAAGTCATTTATTGGTTACATGGGTACATGGATACAAGCTACACATTGATGTGTTTCAGCTAAGTAGCCTTCATCAAAGCATACTATCCGAGTTGCCAGCCCTTTTTGTTTCAAACACAGCGCACAGACACTATGCCCACCCACGGGCTTTATGCCCACCACTATAGGGAAGGAGGAGATGAAGAGGACAAAGCTGTCACATGACTGCAAAATAAATCCCCAATAAAAGGTGCATTGCAATTTTTTTCTGTAAATATATAAGTAATTTTGGTCAGGCATATGGGTTTGCTGTTTTGCTACTGACTTTGAAGCTACAGTGTTAGCAATTATTTTAACAAGCAGTAAATGAGCTTCAAGATATGCCCTCTCTGACCACACTGTGGTAAGCCACTGTGGAGTAATGACACCTCAAAGTTCATAGCAGAAGTTGTTCAAGCTGAGTCTCAGCACTCTGCTCTCTTCCTCTTGGAGAACATGCTCTCTGTTTAGATAAGAGATTTGGAAGTTGAAAGATTGCCAAATCAGTGCTAGGAGGGGAGGCAAGATGAGCTGTGCTACTGAAATTTTAGGCGAATGTGCGTCTGCTATTCATTTTGTGGATTACTTCATAGCATCTTTAGCTACAAGACTTGTTCTAAAGCTTATTTACTGTTTAGTAAGAAGATGGGAATATTTAAAAGCCAGGCTACAGTTGTACTTTAAAAGTCCAACTTCAGCTTACATTTTTTCATTAATTTTGGTTACTGTTTGAGTTAGAACATCAGTTTCATTTTTATGGTCTGGGTCTTCTGTCCTCACCCTTTTAATGCTCAGGCATCACAAACAGCTATAAAAGCTTTACTGAGGCTCTAATCCTTCCCATATCTAATAAAATATGTTTTTATTGCTGACAACTGACATTGGACATGAATGGTTGCTGTCAATCCCAGCTGTCACTGACAGCTGGATCCCCCTTGGTGATGGAGGACCAGTCAACCTACGTTGATCCGGCTTTAATCTAATATCCTTTGCAAATTCTGTCTTCTGATACAGCTAGTGCAGGCAGACAGCACAGTTCCGATATGCCTCAAAAATAGGGAAGAGAGGTTGGACAATATGAAAGTGATAGTTACTTACACATTACAGTGTCCTCCATACCCTCTCTCTCACAAAAGTACTGAACGTCTAACTTTTACAATTGATTAACGATAATTGAATAAAGTAAAGTAAGGTATCAGCAACATCAAACACTTCAAATGCCATAAAATTGTTTGTTCAGGTCAGTAGCTGCATTAATGTCATCCTGTGTTTTATTGAATATTTAGTTACAACAATAATATGAATAATAGATGTAATTTATATTGTAAATTTCACAGTCTTGCAATAACTGTTTTCCTTTAGTGGAACATTTTGGTGTACAGTGACTAAATGGTAGCCAAATCTTTCACGTAAATAAAATGAAAAAAGAAAAAAAAAAATGAAGTGAAGATTCCTGTGGGAAAGGTAAAGCCAGCGAAGCAAGGATATGTAGGATGGAGCTGACAAAAAATAAATGTAATTTATCTTGTCGTTTAGCAGAAATTCCACCTCTCTGCTCGAAAAAGAGTCAAATTAAACATTAAAGTGTTAAATCACTTTTAGCGCTACAAGGTTACCATCTCCTAGGATGCTAAAGACCAGAGAGAGTCTGAAAGTTCTTTGCGGAATAATTTAATCTGTAACAAATCTTCACATCACATAGAATCAGGATCAGTGAAAGCAGGAACTATCAGATCTAACATTTCCAGTATTTCATTTATAAAATGTGACCACAGAAATCCTCCAACCACGCCGTTGGCAAGTAATGGATGTACCATCATGTCAGCGTTAATGCACAGTGAAAACTATAAATACTAGTAATTTATTTGCGTGACCAAATATGACAGCTGACAGATGATCTGGTGACCCGGAGAAATCAGGCAAAGTGTCCACAAAATGCAGGAACTATATTTTCACAACTCAAAGATATATTGTATTTCCCTATCACCAGCTAAAACAAACATAAATTAACATGGGTTAGGACGTTTAGAATTATAGATGAGTTGTGATTAGATGTTACCACTGACTCTGAGGCTATAATAATTCAGCAGAGCAATGTAATTTTAGATAGAGGAATTCTGGGCCCCAAACCATTAAATGACAAGGAAAAAAAATTAGCCTGTTTTGTGTTGGAACTTTTTGTTTACTTGAACATCTGAGCAGTACACAAATGTCTTTGCTCAAATATTTAAATAGAACAATGCCAATAAACTATTAAAGAGACCCTATTGCCATATCATTCATTTCAACACAAATCTTCCCATAAGCTTATATGTTCTTTTAAAGTATTTTATAAATGTTATTTACCCATAAAAGCTTTCTTTGTGTAAATATCTGAAATCCCTGGGAATGCTGCTGTGTTCTGCCATCTTGGATGGGGTCAGCAACCCCAGCAAACTCAGAGCTTACAGGGAGTAAACGTTTTAAAATTCTATACACCGTACATTTTATTAGCTCTTCACTTAGCATTGCAGGATAAAGCCCAACTCTAGCATCCTTATTTACCTTTTTGCTGGTTCTCTTCCTACGTAGAGTGTTCTTTACTGTAAGAGCAGCAAGGATGTGGAATTCCGTTCCACAGGTGGTGGTCTCAGAGGGGAGCATTAATAGTTTCAAGAGACTATTACATATGCACCTGAACGAACATACAGGGATATACAATGTAATACTGACATATAATCACACACATAGGTTGGACTTGATGGACTTGTGTCTTTTTTCAACCTCACCTACTATGTAACTATGTAGCTATGGTGACAGAACAACAATGGCTTTCTGTTATTTAGCACTGCCACCTCTCAATTTTGTTATTCAGGCTATGAACAATAGGTAAATTCCAAGCTGGATGAAGTCTATCATTTACCAGCCTCCCTGCAGTCTTCTGGACTAACGGGAGACCCCTTGTCATTGCGCTGACAGCAGTATAGGACATTACATGCATGATAATGCAATTTGGTAGATTAAAGAAAAATAAAATTTGCATGCCAGCCAAAAGTGCCCAAAAGATGCACCTTCCACTTAGATCAATTAGAAACACATAGAAAATGCACCAGAAATGCTCCCAGGGTTTATTTTAGATACATTTTATCATGGGCTCAGATGGCACATAGATGCTGGTTGTTAAGGAGCAGGCGCTCGCTGGCATCCTTGAAAACCAGTGAATAGCTGATAAAGCAGAACTATACTCTGCTTCCCCTCTGACATCTTCGAGTTGCTGGCTTTGGGGTCTTGTAAACAATGCCCCCCCCCCCGCACGCCTCCCTAACCCCTCTGCAAAATGTATTAGCCATTTAGCTCCTCTGGTCCAGCTACCCCCTCTCCTCCCCTCACAGTCTTATAGCTGGTGTTCCAGGCTGACCCACCCACTGTCTTTCCAGCTCCTTCCCCCTACATGGGTAACATCTCTCCTGAACAAGAGGAGCTGTAGCCTGCTGGCCACTGGGGGAGGCATTATCACTGGTTGTTAAGGATACTGGCAGGTTCCAGTTTCTTATCAACCACCTGTCGGCATCCTTAACAACCAATGAATAGCCAGTTGTTAAGGAGCGGGCACTCAATGGCATCCTTTAAAACCAGCTATTCACACATATGTCCTGCAATGCGTGTTTAAAAAAGCATAGTGCATTTTAGAAGTGCTGCTATGTGAAAGCAGCTGTGTTGTAGTGTGAAAGCAGCCTTAAAGAATAAATCAAGTGATGATGTCACTGGGTGTGCATACTGATATATTTTAAGATTGAAGCAAAGTAATTATTTTTGCTATGCCAGGTGTCAGAGTGGGACATTTGAGGAGGGTTATTTTACTTCCCAGGCATTAGACTCTAATAACATTCCATAAGAGTTAACAGCGCATGTATAACCCCAGTCTCTGAACATAACATACATTTGTAAATGTATGTGCTGCTACTGAGTAATTAAAGTAATTATGCATGGCAGCATGAGAATTACACAAGATTTCCAGTGTTGTGGGTTCTGCTTGATATCATCACTCTCTAAATTTAAACCAAAGTAACAAAAGAAAGTAATCAGCTACATCAGCAATAATGAGTGTTTCACTGCTGAAATGCAGCATATAGGAGAAAGTGGCTTACCTTGATAGAAGAGAAAGTTGTACTTCCCTGCCTCTTCCTACAATGGGAACCGATCACTGCAGCTAGTGTTAGCTAGCAGGTCACCTATCCATCTCCCGTAGTAGGGACTTTTGTTATCATGCTTGCTCTGGTTAACACATCCCTAGGAACAAGTAACATCCCAAAGACCAGTGTAATTAATTTCAGAATCATGCTGCCATACATCTGGTAACTACAAATTTTGGTGTGGAAAAATTGCTCTTCCGTCCCTTTTATAAGTAAAGAATACCAATTGTTAAACATGTGCCTGTGCTTATTACATTTCCCAAGGTTTAGCTTTAACCTCGAACAGGGATTTTTGTGAAGAGGTAAAAGAAAGACAGATGAAACTACTTGGATTCATTTTATATTTTAATACAGTTTAAAACTAATAATGATAACTATGTTTTTAAAGATGGAGTAAAACTGCTTCCCTGTACTAATTGGGAGAGAATAAAATATATAAATATTTTAATAATTTTGGATAGACTTAGAACCCCGGTCACCCTTGTGAGGAGAATCCCCTGTATCCCCTTGTGAGGAGAATCTTACTCTCTATTGGAAAAAGAGAGAAAATCCAACATTTTAGGATGGTACAAGAACTGGAATAGAGAAGAGATCTTTCATTGGGGACACTTGTTCCTGTCAAAACTAAGAGGTGGTTTTACTTCACCTTGGAGACATTTTTTCCCACTTTTATTGGAAAAAAATGACTTGTTTATTTGTTTTTGATTTGTTGGCTATTGATAAGCTTTACATTGCACATGATTCCTCCATTCCCACAGTCACTCCTGGGGCTACAAAAATTGTGAATAACCTAATTCGCTTTAACGTCAGTGAATGATATTTTAGATGAGGGATCCCTGTGTTTTTGGTCGCTGTCCTGTACGCCCCAATAGCATCCCATCTTCTTTATCGTATTTCTGTATTTATAATATATTTTCCCCTAGCCCCCATAATAACCTTCAGTTGTGTAGCGCCACCCTCTTCCCCTCCTACCACGGCCAAGTGCCACCCCCTCCTTTTTCCCTTCCCATCACGGCCAAGTTCCATCCCATTCCCTTAATCCACCCCTTTTTAATTTGTATTTTATAGATATGTTTTAATATTGATATATTTGATATATATATATCTATATACCGTATATTTTTTTCTGTATATTCATTTATATTTTCTAAAATATATATGCCCCCTTCTCGTTCATTATCTTTTTTCTCCTTTGACTCCTGTTTACAACCAAATACATCTTGTCCATTCGCCTTTCACTACAACCCGCTGTGTAATGTTGTCATGCTCTCCACCTTCAATTACCAACCCCCGTAGCCTCCTCTTATGTTCCTTATTCACGCCCCCTTCATCTTTATCCGCCTTCTGTTTGCTTTATAGTTTTGTTCAAACCAATGCTCCAGCCCTGCCTCTCTTTCCGCTTAGTCACGCCTTTTAGTTAAATTTCTCTCTATTTAAATCCCTGCCTCTCCCCCTCATTCTGATTGGCCTGATGAAAGAGCGCGGTCGTCCTGCTATCTCGACCTGAACGCTCAGGAAACACGTCGCCCGCCATGACATCATTATTCTGCGTCGTGTGTGCCACAACAGACCAAACCTCATTCTGAGACGACAGCCTCTGCGTCCACTGAGCCGGCTTCTTTGAAACATCTTACCAGTGGTAAACGCCATGAGAATGTAATGGGACACATGCGGACCGGACTTTCTATTGACGGATTGAATCAGATGACCCTTCTTGTCCTTAAACGCTTTTTTAATTATGGAACATGTGAATGCAAATCCTCTTGTTTTTAAGTAATTATGAATAAACTCCGTTAAAAAATCTGCACCCAGAGGCGCCCCCTCCTTTCTTCTTTTGTATCTTCTAGCATTCAGAAGAAGGCCAGGTATAGTAAACAGTGAGCGTAGTCAATATAAACAATTCACTTTTCTTGGCAAAGAAAAAATAAACAATTCACTGATATGTATACAGTCATTATTAATCCCTAATATTTTATATGTGAGAGATGAGGAAGTGCTACATGTGTATTTTAAAAACATTATAATATGGCATATGCATGATCATAATTTTTTACTATTATTATGATTACTAGTTACCCTTTCAATAGTATATATTATCTACAGTAAGTTAATTTGATCATGTACGCTCGATCAGCTGAATAAAGAGAGAGTGGGTAATTAGAACTCTCTTTCACATTGAGTTCCTGTGGAGGGGTAAATTTGTTGCACAAGGACAGTTTAAGTGTTCTTAGATAAGCTGACTGTGGGTGACTGCCAGCTCATGACAGGCTAGAAGTAACTCTGTGGAAGGCAAAGACAGAAGGAGAGCAGCGCCATCTAAGTGCAGCATTATTAAGACATTTTATTCCATAAAAGACAATTGGTAACTCATAAGATGTATGAGATATCAGCGCATGTGAGATTAATAATGTGGTTCATCCGCTCGTGGGGAAGACAATCTTCTCACTGGTGAAGAGGCAGCTGACAACTTCCAAGTCCAGGATCAGGGACACCGGTGGTTCCCAGTGCTTCCAGACACTTAGGATGGCTCACAGACAGACAGCAGTGTATGTCACATGACTGTGGCCATTTTGGAGGAGGTATATATAGTCTGTTATAGCCAGGACTAATCAGGCATTACCCTGGCAACCTTTGAAGGTGGTAATTAGTGGATCACGGGGCACTGAAGTGTTAGATTAACTAGTTAGATACCATCAAGGTAATCTAATAGCAATTCTGATAAAAAATTATTGTGTACTGGATGGTTGCGAATGAACTCACTAGGGAAATTAAGTGAAAGACTATAGGATGACCAATTTGACAATGGGGGTAAGGTACATTGGGTACTTACTATTGGAGGATATTAAGAGCAGGAATAAGACCGTAAGGGTCTTTATGCCTAAAAATGATTGATGATGAAGGTTGTTAGCCAAAACAAATGAAAGATTGTAATAAGGCAAACATAATATATATAATATATAGTGGTGCATGTTTTTACCAGGGCGAAATGTTGTGTATATATAAATAGGAGTACACATGTATACAAGATAGAATGGAGTATGGGATTAGAAGTTAAATGGTGTTAATCTAGACCAATAATTAAAGTAAATGGGCAATTACTACTAGTTCCTCATTCAGCCCACCTGGCGCAAGGGAATATAATCAATATATCCAGTCAGATTCTCTTGCGTAAATGCGTCTGAAGCGTTTGGCTGCTGGGAAATGATTGGGGTTTGCTTCAATTACCCAAACTTTCAGGTCAACGGAGGAGTGTTTGTGGGGAATGAGAAATTGTTTCTGGACAGTATGTTGGTCTGACCCGGTGTCCATTAGGTGCCTGTGTTCCCCAAACCTTTTACAGAGTGTACGGATTGAGTGGCCTGCATATTGTAGACCACACAGACAGGATAGGCAATGCACCATAAACTCTAATGAGCAAGTATAAAAATCTGGATATTTTTGGCCCTTGGACTATAATTCTTTTTGTCTGTGGATGACATGTGAACAAGTCAGGCACTGAGACTTACAACATTGAGACATGCCTTGAATGCTGAAAAACCTCAGGGGGGCACTGGTGGAGGAAAAAGTTGGTTTTAATCTGCTAGGTGCAATTTTGGTTTTTAGGTTCCTGTCTCATTTTGAAAAAAGATGAGGGATTGGGCTAAGAGTATGGATTTAAGGTGTGGGTCCTCTTGTAGAATTGACCAATGCTTTTGGAATATGTGTTCCATATTTCTAAATTTAGTGTGAAAATTGTTCATGAATCTCAATGGTTGCATGGGTGAGGTGTTTTTATTATTTTGTCTATCTGTGGTATTGTTTTGTTGTGTGCAAAACATGAAGGCTTCATCTATGAGGGTGGGTGGGTAACCGGTAACCTTTCTCTAGGAATTTTTGTTTAAGATGTTTACCATGGGTAGCATAATGTTCATCTCTAGTACAGTTATGTTTGAGGTGGCAGTACAACTGTGGTAATACAGATAAGAGTTGCTTGTGGTTGATTTGGTGTGAGTGTCAGGTCAAGGAACGATAAAAATGTATCATCATAGACTGAAGTGAATGATAACCCATATCATTGGTATAACAGTGGACTACAAATTATAATGATATCATCGATATATCGGCCATAAAAGGTCAAGTGTGAGGAAAAGGGATTGTTATGCCAGATGTAGCGATTCTACCACAGACCCATGGTGAGATTGGCATAGCTTGGGGCAAAGTTAGCACCCATGGCTTTGCCATGAGTCTGTAGGTAGAAGTTGCCATTGGATTCAAAGTACAATGCATTTCAAAAGTGTTCACCTCCCTTGGCTTTCATGTTTTGTTGCCTCACAACCTAGAATTAACATGGATTGTTTGAGGATTTGCATAATTTCATTTACAGAACATGATGTTTTTTATTTTTTTATTGTGAAGCAAACAACAAATAGGACAAAATAACATAAAAAGTCAATGTGCATAACTATTCACCCCCCTAAAGTCAATACTGGTGTTCTATGGGTGATGTAATCTGTTGGTTTTGCGCCAGACATAGCGTTTTCTTTCATTGCCAAAAAGTTCAATTTTAGTCTCATCAGACCAGAGCACCTTCCTCCATACATTTTGGGAGTCTCCCACATGCCTTTTTGAAAACTCAAAATATGCCATTTTGTTTTTTGCTGAAAGTAATGGCTTTCTTTTGGCCACTCTGCCATAAAACCCAACTCTATGGAGCGTACGGCTTATTGTTGTCCATGTACAAATACTGAAAAACGTGAGTTTTGCCGTATGGCAGTCTCTTGGCAGGTTTGTTATTGTGCCATGTTCTTTCCATTTGGTTATGATAGATTTGATGGAGCTCTTAGGGATCATCAAAGATTTGGTTATTTTTTTATAACCTAACCCTGACTTGAACTTCTCAACAACAATGTCCCTTACTTGTTTGGAGAGTTCCTTGGTCTTCGTGGCAGTGTTTGGTTCGTGGTACCTCTTGATTAGGTGTTGCAGCCTCTGGGGGCTTTCAAAAAGGTGTGTATATGTAATGACAGATCCTTTGACACTTAGATTGCACACAGGTTGACATAATTTCACTAAATATGGGACTTCTGAAGGTAATTGATTGCACCAGAGCTTTTTATGGGCTTCATAACAAAGGGCATGAATACAACGCACATGGAAGTTATTAGTTTTTTATTTCTTTATCAATATATTTTTCTAATTTTACTTCACCAACTTAGACTATTGTGTTCTGATCCATCACATATAATTCAGACTAAAAAAATGTTGAACTAAAGGCTGTAATGTAACAATATAGGTAAAAAGCCAAGGGGGTGAATACTTTTGCAAGGCACTGTTGTTTCCCATCCTTTTTTCCCCACCCCTCCCCCAACCCACCTTTCACCTTCCTAATTTCCTCCTCTTTCCCCTCTCTCCCTTATGCCTCTCTCTGTCCACATTTCACTTCATGTAACTATATTCCACATTCAAACCTATTTTTTATCTTTATTTTTATTTATTTTTACTTATTTTTTTTTTATTTTCAGTTCATAATTATTGTTTGTATCCTTATATCTAGTTTATTTTTATCTCCCCCTTTATATACACATATATTGCCCATAATCATTGTCTCAATACTCACTGATTGGTTCATTGTTTCTAATCATAATTGTAAAGCCTTGTTTCATTTGCAACCATCCAGTACACAATCGTTTTTATCAGAGTTGCTATTAGATTACGTTGATGGTATCTAACTAGTTAATCTGACACTCCAGTGTCCCGTGATCCACTAATTACCACCTTGAAAGTTTGCCAAGGTAAAGCCTGATTAGTCCTGGCCTCAATAGACTCTATATACCTCCTTCAAAATGGCCACACTCATAGCCTGATAAAGAAGCACGCATGCTCTGAACGCGTGCTTCTCCCTACTCTCTCTCCAACCAGACACCTCTGTCTGTGAGCCTGAGTGTCTGGAAGTGCTGGGAGCCACCGGCATCCCTGGACCCATCAGCTGCCTCTTCACCAGTGAGAAGATCATCTTCCCCATGAGTGGATGAACCACATTATTAATTCCACATGCGTTGACATCTCAAACATCTTGTGTTTTATGGAATTAAATGTCTTAATAATGCTGCACTTACTGTAGATGGCGCTGCTCTACTTCTGTCTTTATATTATCTACAGTAGCTGAATATAACCAATACTGTTAAAAAATGCAAAATATCCCACCTACCTACACCCTACTATCCAATGTCAACTATCCAGTGTCCAATCAAACACATGCAAGCCTGTAATATGTTTCATCATGCTTGTTGTAGTATCTACCAATATAAGCTGACATCAGAGCATATCCTGTCACAAGACAATTTTGTAAAAAATTCCTAAGCCCAGCTGAGACTTGCCTATAGTGAGGGTGAGACCCACCAGCGAAGCTTAGACCTACCATTTCACACTTGGGTGTCAGTAACATCCACATTGGGTAGCATTACTGTGTTATAAGATATAGCTGCTTTGCTAATCTTTTTTTTCCTTCTGCTTCTGTACAGTCCTATTCGTCACCCCAGTGACTCACATTTAGAACATTCAGTTAGTTTTTCTCTTTATATCATGTTTTTTGAGAAACAGTTTTAAACTAGCTGTCTCATCACCACTCACCGCTTGATAAACTTTTCTGTTTTACATATGGACATCATTTCTTGAAGAAAACATATGTTTTGCATGAAATGTACATTCTTTGTTGAATGTTTTTCATTTCCCTGGAGTGCCGTAATTCTTTCTATCCTCATATAGCAAAGCACAATTGTACAGATTTATTCCTAATGGTTTTCAGCCTCTTTCCTCGTCCCTGAGCAGCACGTCTGAGCTTTGCCTGCAGCAGCTCCCCTTTCCTCATACTCATGTACTAAATCCTCCAGCTCTTGAAATAGAATGTGGCACCAACATTACTCATTATCCTTAATCCATGTTTGAACAGAAATCTCAGACTGTGTTTTGTAAGCTGTAGTTGCAAATGCATTATGCAATGTTGACAGCATTATTATGAAATTATGGTGTGTTTATTAATACAGAGGCAAGCATTGAGCCTTAAAGAGTAACTTCACCCTAAGGGGAAAGTTTAGCTTGATCCCCTTCTCCCCCTCCTCTTCTTCTTTTGACACTTTTGTGGGAACCCTGAGTGGGTATCTGGTTTTGAATCCTACTTCCACTTCCAGATAAATAGCAACAGCGATTCCACCAAAAATGATCCCCCTTTGCCTGCCCACAACCCCCTGGGACATGCAATAGGTCCCAGAAAGCTACAAGACCATTCACAAAGCACAGCATATGTGCAGTGGGAAGCCAGCTGTGAGGCCACAATAAATCACAGCCAGCTTCTCACAGTAAACCTGGTTGCACCGGAAACCTGAAGACTGGTGAAAAACCAGCCTGAATGGGGACAATCCTGTATCCCTGGGCAGGTAAGTGTACTTTTATTAAAAACCAGTAGATACATTTTTTTGTAGCAGCTAACTTTTGTTTATTTTTTATAAACAGGGTGAAGAACCTTTTAAAATAACACTGCCAATCCATTATAACTCAATGAAGACAGCACAAAATCAAACGATAATATACAAAAATACAAGTAACCAATTGGCTTTAACTTTACAAAAATAAAATATATTTCTGCTATGATTTCTGACTGGTTGCCATTATTGCTCTTTGCATCAAACGTGTCTTACAGTGTTAGGGTGTAACTCTAGCCAAAAGAGATCAAGAAAATGGTAAGGTTCCCCTCCCTACATAAGACCCAACTATACCTTTTAGCAAATAATTTTGTATGATATTAGTAAACATATATTTAATCACCTACATTGGATTAAAACTATTAGTATAATTAATTGGTTTTCTGAGGTCTCAGTAGTGTGATATCCTCTAAAATGGAGACTAAAGAACAGTCAGCAATAATTTTGCTATGAGCCTTTATCATATAATTTTACATACAACCCTACTGAGATCTCATTTGTATATATCCTGTATTTCATGTATTTTCAGAATGTATAAACTTTTGTTATGCAAGTTTACATGAAAGTAATGATTTTGTCATTCTTATTCTATATAATCATTATATTGGCTTTACCTGACTAGCTGAAAAAGCTGAATTTCATAAGGAAAGACCTAAATCAAGATGACCTTTTTTGGTTCTAATACCACGTACACATGATTAGAATTTGGTCGGAAAAAGCTCTGATGGTTTTCCCAACAGAATTCCAATGGGATTTCGCTGAAGCTGTCTTGCATACACATAGTCACACCAAATTCCGACCGTCAAGAATGCGCATGTTTTTGACCACTTAACTTATTTCTCAGGTTTTGTGATATACATTCTAACATGTCCCTACATTCTAATTTATGTTGGAGAAAAGACCCATGAAATCAGTGACTGCCCTATATTCCAGACACACCCAATCTCCTTGTTTTACACCATTTCACTTGGAAAGGACACTCAATAGCTTTATGGTGATCAATGTGATGCCGAAACTAAGGGTGCAATTAGGTTCTTTCGCTCAAGAGAATGGAAATGTAGTAGAAACACCAGTTATTAGCTTTATAACCTATTGGTCTTAACAACATTTTGATGTGTTTTTTGTAACAAGTTTCATAATAATTACATTTATTACTTTTTTACATTCACAGGAGCATCGGACTTGGATGCTGAGCCACCGGCATGATGATCGGTTATCATTTCATGTTTTCAGTTACTCACTAATGAGATTGTGATCTTGTGATTTCTCTGTGTAATGTGATTATCCTTTCATGTGTCTTCAGTCACCTTGTAATGAGCTTGGGATCATAAGTTTCATTTATGTAGTGTGGAGGGCTCTTCACAGGGGGAATGGTAGAGCCATTTTGGAACTGAGTAGGGATGCTCATTTTATATCTTTTTCTGATTGTGTGTTTTCGGTTTCTGGTATTTAACTGATGGATTAAGCATTTCCTTTTACTGTTTGAAATTAAGGATGAGCCGAACACCCCTCGGTTCGCACCAGAACCTGCGAACAGACCTAAACTTCATGTAAACTTTAGAACCCTATTAAAGTCAATGGGACTCGAATGTTCAAAATCAAAAGTGCTAATTTTAAAGGCTAATATGCAAGTTATTGTCCTAAAAAGTGTTTGGGGATTTACTGTTCACAAAATTCACTGATAAATTCAAAATTTTGAGTTGCCAGCATAAATGCTTGTTTAAAGGAATATTAAAGTCATATTCATTACATTAATTATTATTCACAAGCACTAATCACTGACCCAAAATGCTGTATTATTATTGTAGTGCTAGCTCCTGACCAGCAGGCACTATAGTTTTTTTCAAAGTTAACTTTCCTGAAACCACAGTTTGGTTTTGGGGCTAATTTACTAAATTTAAGGTTTCAGTACCAGCCCAGCTGGGTTGCACTGGGTTTCTCCTTGGCCACAGGTGTCGCTGTCAACGCCGGTGTTCTGCCCAATTGAGTCCGACCATCGATATGTGTCCGTTCCGTACTGCGCATGCGCAGTACGGAGCAGACGAAGCTTCGGAAAATCTCCGAAGCTGAACGGCGCCTGCGCCGTGAGTGGAGGAGGTAGCCCCACTATCCAAGCGGACATAGGGTTTAGAATTTTAGAGGGCCCCTCGCGGGCGAGCTTTGCTCGCCACGCTTCGGGCTCGGCCTCGCTGCGCTCGGCTCTTTTTTATTCTAACTCTATGTCCACTTGGATAGTGGGGATAGAACCTGGACTCACGGCGCAGGCGCCGTTCGTCCTCGGCAATTTTCGGAATCTGTGCTCCTGTGTACTGCGCATGCGCAGTACGCAGAGGACAGCATCTGATGAAGGACCCTATTTTACAAGACACCGGCAAGGGTAAGAACACAGTCTAGTTGGGTGTATTGAATGCCACGTTTCTTTTGGAACCAGCCCAGTGGGAGTGTTCTCCTGCTGTGCATTCTGGGAGGTGGTATTTAAGGTACCGACGGGGTTCGGGGTTCCATTCCGGAGAATATTTTCTGTCTGTTTGATTCTGGTCCTCCTGACCAGCCCCATGGCCCTCCTGGCCTGGGGTGTGGAACCATGCATTTCCAAGTCTCGGGCTGGCTAGCCTGAGGAAAACGTAACTGCAGGGACAGGCTTGAATGGATCTCGGGGCCTATTGATTCAAAGGTGGTCCGGTGCCATCTCATCTAAGCCCAGCAACTGGAGAAACCCCAGGGGAGGACTCTTCAGGAGAAGGCCGTGCACAAGGCTGGCTTCTCTAAAGGAGCCTGGAGGCTCAGTTGAAGGACACTTCATGGATCTACACTCATATGGTATCACCGGATTGGATGAGATATACTGGTACCATATGATAGCTCTTTAAATTGGTCTATGTCCCTCAGTTACTCAAGTCTGTGGCAGAGACTTTTACTAAAATATTCCACACTCAAGTCTGTGGCAGAGACTTTCCTTAGCACCCTGCTGGCTGCTAGGCCTAGTGAGAGGAGGTCTATCCGGGGGTTTCAAAATCCAGCTGTGTGTACTGTGTACATCACCAGAAAAGTAGTAGCAACTGCACTGTGGGTGCACGGTATTGTGTATACCACCAGAAGTCTAATAGCAAGTGCAAGTGCACGGAAATGCACGGTACTATGTACTGTGTACACCGCCTGATGTATATTAGAAACAGTGCACCAGGAATGGCCTGCAGTGAGATATAGCTAAACTGTATGCAGTGGATATATGCTGACTTATACCACTGGGGGGGGGGGGTGTTGAGAGTCCTGCAGGGGAAGAGTTAATAAGCCCAGCTGAAGTAAGTGGGCTCATTAAGACCTCAATAAAAAAAAACAGCATGCTTAGGGAGATGCTCCACCCTGGAACCAGTTCGGTGTTTGTGTAGACTGGGGAGTATGGTATCTGTCCATGTGCGGTGAGTGAACGCCTGTGTGGCAAACTTCTAAAACAGGGAGATAGGGACTGGGGCAGCACAAGGCTGTACCTAGTTGTTCTAGTTGTTAGATAGGGACTCTACGTGTGCAGTAAGCGGTCAAGCTGACCAGAATTTCTTTTCATGTTTATTTTTTTGTTTTGCTATTATATTAACACTGCATATAGTATAAATAAAGCGCACCTTTGTTTTGTTTCACCTACAACGCTGTCTGTTGTGCCTGATTTTGTGTGGTGAACCAACCCAGGGGGTCACACACACACCTGCTGCCAAGCTAACCCCCTCACAGTTGGTGGAGAAGCTGGGGCAGTTTTTTTTTTTAAGGCCAGCATGAAGGAGATACTGAGACAGCTGGCTCTAGAAAATGCAAATCAGCAGCAGACAAATGCGGGTTTGCAAAAGAGCCTTGCAGCTCAACAGCAGATAAATGCAACTTTGCAACAGAGCCTCACAGCTCAGCTGGAAGCTCAGCAACAAGCCCAGCAGCAATCTGAGGCCCGCTTCATATACCTGTTGCAGAAGCAAGAGCAGAGTCTCCAACAACAAATAGTGACAATAATGCAGCAACGTCCGCAGACCAGTGAGGCAAGTGGTTGCACTAATACCGCCTCCTTTGGTGTGAGCCATTTACTGACAAAAATGACCGGAGATGATGATCTGGAGGTGTTTTGACAACATTTGAAAGGACTACTGAAAGGGAAAAATGGAAAAATGGCCTAAAGAGCAGTGGGCTGGACTGGTGGCCCTCTGTTAACTGGGGAATCACAGAAAGCTTATTGAGACCTAGAGCCTGATCAAGCAAAAGACTATGTGGTGCTAAAAACTGAAATATTGGCTCAGCTGGGTGTCACCCTGGCCGTCCGGGCTCAGCGTGTACATAACTGGACTTTCTGGCTTGGGAAATCCCCCAGGTCTCAAATGTATGATCTCATTCACCTGAGCAGGAAGTGGCTGCAGCCAGAGACTTTGATCGCACCAAAGATTGTGGAACATGTTATGGATCGTTTCCTGAGAGCTATTCCTACTGCCATCCAAAAGTGGGTAAGCCATGGAGACCCAGAAACTGCAGATAAGCTTGTGGATCTGGTTGAGAGGTACTTGGCTACAGAGAACCTGACCGTCTCTTTCAGGGACTCACGGACTTTCCACCCTAAGACCAGACCACCCCCAGTGATGGGTAAGATGACTCCAAGGGGTGAGGGTGGAGAGAGTGAGAGGGTGGGTGTTCTACCTAATGTCTGGTGGGAGCAGACCGGAAAGCCAAGGCCGCAAGAGGCAGCAAAAAAGATTATTTGCTAACACTGCCGGCAAGAGGGATATATTGCAGCCAATTGCCCAGTTGTGGATGAACCTATGCAATGTGACTTTATAAGGGACAGACATCAGTCACTGTTTGCAACAGTTGCATGCACTGCCATTCGGGGACCTGAGAAACATTTATGTAAAATGTGTATTAATGGTAGAAATGTGGTTGTGTTGCTGGATTCAGGTAGCCTGATGACATTGATAAAATCTGAATTAGTTACTACAGAGGTCTCTGGGAATAACAAGGTGGCTGTTATTTGTGTGCATGGGGACACTCAAGAGTGTCCTGTGACTACAGTGGTTTTTGAGACCCCCAAAGGTAACCTCTCTCATCATGTGGGGTTAGCATCTCACTTACCACATGATTCCATTGTGGAAGGGATTTTCCAAAGTTCTGGGAACTCTGGGTTTGTTCTGAGCCCCCTACTAGTGCCTCTATAGACCAGGAAGGTGATGACCAGAATTCCTCTGAGAGTGGTGCGGACTCTCCAGAATTCCCCTTGTTGGTATTGGTGGGGGAAAGTCGAGAAACTGGGGAGAAGCCAACATCCTCAGATGACCCACAAAAGTCCTTTTAAGGACTGGTATAGGTGTACAGTATATAGGGTTGTAATACACTTATAATATACTTTTTTTCGAATATAGAAAGTATATTATGGTACACAGCTGTGCTGCTAAGTGCTGACCGATTCTGCAGCTGACTTTTATCAGTGTAGGGACTGAGGGACAGTTTGGTGTTTGGAGCAGGGACAGTCTGCAAATCACTAGCTACTAGGTCCACAAAGGCCCTTTTTAAGGACTGGTATAGGTGTACAGTATATAGGGTTGTAATACATGTATAATATACTTTCTTTCAGATAAAGCATATTATAGTGCACTGCATGTCGTTTCTCAGTGTAGGGAGGGACAGTTTGGTGTTTGGAGCAGGGACAGTCTGCAATTCCCTAGCTACTAGCTAGCTACTATTAGGTCCACAAAGGTCCTTTTAAGGACTGGTATAGGTGTACTATTTGGTGTGCAGTATATAGGGGTGTAATACACGTATAAAATACTTGCAAATATAGAAAGCATAGTATAGTGCATTTCCACTGTGCAGCATTGTGACTGCTGAGCTGTTCTGCAGCGATACTACAAAGAGTGACAAATGCATTTAGAAAAAAGTATTATAACTGGTGTGATAGACCAGTGCCCCCCCCAAAATGACAAATTGAAGCAGGGTGTTATATACCTTCTTCCACATACATACTGCACTTCTCTAGAGACTTTTGTCACAGGGTCATTTAAAAAATCACAGGCAGAGGAAGAGGCAGGCCCTTCCACAGGGGTGGTAGGGGTAGGGCAGGAGCAACAGGCTTTAGCCAAAGTGGCAAATTTCAGAAGGTGCATTCGATTACGTCAAAGGACACACCAGACTTGGTTGAGTGGCTCACCCAGCCTTACTATTCTGCACCCTCCTCATCCTCTTGATCTGCACCCTCTTCACTCTCTGCTGTGTGCGCCCCCAAAGACACTACCACCAACACCACCACCACCATATACCCTCCGCTTGAGTCACAGGAATTATTTTCCGATCCATCACAAGACATTGCAAATGCGCAGCCACTCTTGCCATTGGATCAGGAAGAGGAGGTAGCAACAACCGCCACTCAGCAGTCTGACGACAGTACCCAAATCAGCCCAAGGAGGAGGTTGGTTCCCGGTGTTGCTGCCTACTCCGAGATCTCTAATTATAGTGGTGGGGAAGGTGACGTCGATGATGATGTGTCTAGTGATGTCACGTGGGTGCCCACAAGCGAGGAAGAGGAGGAGGGGAGTTCAGAGGGAGATATGGACCAGCAGATAGGGAGGAGAAGCAGGTGGAACTTACATTGCACAGGAAGAACAAACCAGACTGCTAATGTATCAGGAGCGAGGCATGAACCATGTAGGTCACATCTGGTGCTTGCAGGATGCCGGCACATGGCTCTGCAGTGTGGGCTTTTTTTAACGTGTCCGCTGCTGACAATAGTGCTGCCATCTGCAGCCTTTGCAGTCAATGCATAAGTCGTGGTAAGCCCAACACTCACCTAGGGATGACTGCCTTAAGAAGGCACATGAGCTGCCATCACTGAGCCCAGTAGGAGCAACGGAACCCACAAAGACACATGTCCAGCCTCGTCTTCTACTTCTCCTTCTCCTCTATCCTCACAATTGTCCTCCACTCCACTTTCCATCATGCCATCCTCACGTTTTTCTGGAAAAAGGCAGGCTTCCGTGGGCCAAATGTTCAAGTGTAAAAAAAAAAAGAATGCCGGATAACCCTCTTGCCCAACGGTTGACGGCTGGCTTGTCAGAACTGATAGCCCGCCAACTACTCCCATATAAACTGGTGGACTCGGAGGTCTTTCGAAAATTTGTGGCCATTGGAACACCACAATGGAAGGTCCCAGGAAGGAAGTATTTCTCACAGAAGGGCATCCCAGAGCTATATGGCCATGTTCAGCAGCAAGTGAATGTATCTCTGGCACACAGTGTCGGTGCCAATATACATCTGACCACAGACACGTGGTCTAGCAAACACGGCCAGGGAAGGTATATAACTTTTACTGCCCACTGGGTGAACCTTCTGATGGCTGTCAAGCATGTAACCCATGGCACCCGTGTAGATTTGGTTTTACCACCACCGATTGCATGCAGGCCTGCCTCTTCTTCTCCTCCTCCTACTCCATCCTCCCTCTCCTCCTCAGCTGACTCCTTCTTTTCCACTGCTAGCATCTCTTCCGCTGTGCTGCCCAAGATCCCCAGAACCTATTCGACATGCCAGGTGAGACGTTGCCATGTTGTGCTGCATCTGTTGTGCCTGGAAGCCAAGAGCCACACTGGCCCTACACTCCTTTCAGCTTTGCGTTCACAGGCAGATCAGTGGCTCAATTTGACAGTTGGTAAAGTGGTGTGTGACAACGGAGCCAATCTGCTTATCGCACTGAAGCAAGGCAAAATTACACACGTGCCATGCATGGCACACGTCTTAAACTTGGTTGTGCAGCGATTCGTTGTCAAATACCCTGGGGTCCAGGACATCTTGCGGCAGGCAAGGAAAATCTCGGTCCATTTCAGAAGATCTTACACGGCCATGGCTCGCCTTGCTGACATTCAGCGGCGACACAATCTGCCGGTCAGACGTCTTATTTGCGATTGCGCGTCACGATGGAACTCAACCTTCTATATGCTTGATAGGCTTCTCCAGCAGAAACGTGCAGTTAACGACAACCTGTACGAACTCTGCGGCAGAACAGGTTCTGGGGAGCTTGGTTTTTTTTCACCGCGCCAGTGGCTGCTCATGCGCGATGCATGCAGACTTCTGCAGCCATTTGATGAGATCATCAAACTGGTCAGTCGCAGCCATGGCGCCATCAGTGACATCGTACCTTATGCCTTCTTTATGGGGCATGCATTTCATTGTGTCATTGATCAAACCGTGGGGGAGCAGGAAGATGAGGAAGTCGCAATGCTGGATGAATTCCCGGGGGGGCTACTCTATCTGAGACAAGTTACCAACAGGAGTCTAAAGAGGAGTCAGAGGAGGATGGAGCTGGGGCAGATGAGGAGGGGCAAGAAGAGCATGCTTTAAACCTTTCTGAGATCTCTGTTGTTGTGCGTGGATGGGGAGAGGAAAACAAGGAGGACGACATTATTCTGGATGATGAGCAGGAGCCAGGCCACCACACCGCTTCCAGTTTAGTGCAAATGGGGGCCTTCATGCTCCAGTGTTTTAACAGGGACCCCCTTATAAAAAGCATAAAGGTCAAGGACCATTACTGAGTGGCAACGTACTTAGACCCCCGGTACAAACACAAAATGGCGGAAATGTTACCACCATCACAGAGGGCTGTCAGAATGGAGCACTTACAGGCCTTGCTTCGAGAAATGCTGTATTCTGTTTTTGCGTGCGTTGGCAGAGGAGGAATTCCCACTCCCAGAGAAAGAGTTGTGGGTACCAATCAAACAGCGCCTGCAAGAAGAGGGCGGCTTGAAGATGTGTTGGTCACTTCTGATATGAGATCATTCTTTCAGCCGACCCATCGACAGGTGTCATTCGGATCCAGCATCAGGGAACGCCTAGACCGACAGGCGTCCTACTACATCGGGTTAACGGCCGATGTGGACGCTCTGAAAAGTGATGAACCCCTGGACTACAGGGTGGGCAGGCTTGACCTCTGGCCAGAGCTTGCCCAATTTGCAATGGAACTGTTGGCTTGCCCCTCATCCAATGTCCTGTCCAAAAGAACGTTCAGCGCAGCAGGGGGGATCATGACCGAGCTGTCGCCTAGCTCACGACAGTGTTGACTACCTCTCATTTATAAAAATGAATGGGGCATGGATCTCGGAGGAATTCAACATATGTGACCAGTAGACCATGTACAGTATATGCATAACTCTATAAACAATTTATTTAATCTAGCACACTGACCTTTTTTCTACCTTTTGGCTCACTTCCTTGTACAAAAAATGCACACTGTACTATATGCCTGTACCCTCCTGTTTGAAGAGGTTGAGCGGTGTCATATTTTTGGGTCCTGCAGGGAGTTGCTAGTATCAGTGCTGGTGTCAGTGCTCTCTATCTCGGTGCTGGTGTGGTGTCAGTGCTCTCTATCATGGTGCTGGTGTCAGTGCTCTCTATCTCGGTGCTTGTGTCAGTGCTCAGTCTCTATCACGGTGCTGGTGTCAGTGCTCAGTCTCTATTGCAGTGCTGGTTTCAGACAAGGAGGGAGATAGCAGCGGAGAAGCCAATCAGCAGGCAGTGCCAGCACCATGGCTGAGGATCAGCACTGGACTGGCATCTCTGGACCACCGCAGTGGAGCCCTGAATAGGTGGGGGTAAGGGCCGGCAAGAGGGAGGGACTCAAGCACAGATTGGCACACTGGGACACTGGCACAGGACTGCGCTGCCCTGACCTATCTCGGTGCTGGTGTAGTCTCAGTGCTCTCACGGTGCTGGTGTCAGTGCTCTCACGGTGCTGGTGTCAGTGCTCTCTATCTCAGTGCTGGTGTGGTCTCAGTGCTCTCTATCTCAGTGCTGGTGTCAGTGCTCTCTATCGTGGTGCTGGTGTCCGTGCTCTCTATCACGGTGCTGGTGTCAGTGCTCTCTATCACGGTGCTGGTGTCAGTGCTCAGTCTCTATCACGGTGCTGGTGTCAGTGCTCAGTCTCTATCTCGGTGCTGGTGTAGTCTCAGTGCTCTCACGGTGCTGGTGTCAGTGCTCTCACGGTGCTGGTGTCAGTGCTCTCTATCTCAGTGCTGGTGTGGTCTCAGTGCTCTCTATCTCAGTGCTGGTGTCAGTGCTCTCTATCGTGGTGCTGGTGTCCGTGCTCTCTATCACGGTGCTGGTGTCAGTGCTCTCTATCACGGTGCTGGTGTCAGTGCTCAGTCTCTATCTCGGTGCTGGTGTCAATGCTCAGTCTCTATCACAGTGCTGGTGTCAGTGCTCAGTCTCTATCATGGTGCTGGTTTCAGACAAGGAGGGAGATAGCAGCGGAGAAGCCAATCAGCAGGCAGTGCCAGCACCATGGCTGAGGATCAGCACTGGACTGGCACCTCTGGACCACTGCAGTGGAGCCATGCATAGGTGGGGGTAAGGGCCGGGCAGAGGGAGGGGCTCAAGCACAGGTTGGCACACTGGGACACTGGCACAGGACTGCACTGCCCTGATTGTGGCACTGATCATCTCCTGCACCCCCTTCATAGCCTGCCCTGACCTTGCCTCTCCTCCATGGCCTTCATGCCCTCCTGAATTTTCAAAATTTTGGGTCTATCCCAGATTCACTTAATATTTTTGTTATGTCAGTGTCCATGTTGTGGGACTATGTGTGCACCACTAGTATTTTGTGGCTGAAAATATGACCTGGAGGTTTTTAAGGTTCGCCTGCCTAAGTCAATGGGGTCCGCCGCGAACCTTGTGGTTCGCAAACTTTTGGTCATGTTCGCGAAACATCCCGTCGGAGGTTCGTCCATCACTGTGGGGCATGGACTTGGTCCCCCTGAGCCATGATTGGCGAAAGGCACCCTGCCTTTGGCCAATTATAGCTCTTAGCTGAGGGCACTGTGATTGGCATGCATGCTTTGGCCAATCATCACACAGCAATACACTGTGCTCCCGCAGTGCATTATGGGCCATTACGTGCTGATAATGTTTGGTTTTGCGCCAAACGGGTGAACAGCCAATGTTTGAGTCAAACTCATGTTCAACCTGAACAGAAAGCTCATCCCTACTCTTCACAACAGCCAGCAGGGATAGTGTGTGTGTGTGTGTGTGTGTGTGTGTGTGTGTGTGTAAGTGGGTGGGGGCAGGTATAGCTATGCAGTCTGTCTATAAATTGCTTGATTATATGCTATAAGACCTGCTTCTGTAACAATAGCCAGGCAACTGCTCAGCACAACTACAGCCTGCACCATCCAGTGGTCAGCAGATAGAAACATGCTCATCTCAAGGGATGCTGGAGATTTGTTCCTTCACTTAGGCTCATCACCCATCATTGTTTGTAAATAACCAAAAATGTGTGCACTGGTGTATATACAACCTACAACCTTAAACAACGGCTGCTAGCAATGAAAATGATGTAGAAATCTCTAGTAAACATGTGTAAATAATTGCAGTACCCATGAGTTAAGTGACCAACAATTAAAAGTGCATACTAAAAGTTCCACATATGAAAAAACAACATAGACAAAATGTAAAATAAATATTTCAATAAATAATGTATATGTATATAAAGGATATGAAAATTAAAGTCACAAGAGAGTCCTCTCAGTACAGACACTCTGCTCTCAGTGCAACTGTGCTTCCTTCCCCCCACTGCACATGTGAGACAGCGGTGAGGAGTTTTGTACACACAGACCAAAGTTGGACCAAAGTAGTGCAGGAACCTTTTCTAAAGTCAGACTGACTTGTGTCAGACCAGTTAAGATGGCTCTCATAGGGAACCATTGATTTTGTACACGTCATGCAACATGTGCTCCCAAAGTTGGAGCATATATCGCACCAGTGCGAACCGGGCCTGAGGGAGTATCTTACTGCCATTACGTTTTTTTTTACAATACAATTTTTATTAACCTGGTGGGCTAATGATCTCCTACCTGTAAGCCCAGCCTTCCTCTGCAGATATATTTGTGTATCATTGAATGTGGAACACCCAAAAAAATATTCAAGCTGTTTACAATTGTGCAAAAACAAATGAGGGCACAACCAATATGATTAAGAAGTTTTTAGGTATCCAATTCTTCTGGTCTCTATGAATATATTGGTTTGTGTCCAGTTGATGACTAGATCGATAAAGTTTAGATCATGAGGGGTTTACAATGCAGTAAGCACTAAATCTGTGAATGTATGTCACTTAATAAGCAGTTAGTTGGAAGCCCCTCATAAACGATCCATTTACGAACTGGAGCCAAACCTCTACCGCTAATGGCACCATTTAAGGAAAACCAATTAACTTTTCATATGCTTTTGAATGGGGATAGAAACTCAGAAAAACAGAGCAGATATACAAATATTGGGCAGATAAATATACTCAATATTACTTTAGCAATGTGAAGAAAAAAAAATGTGTATGTATATATAGTTCTGTAGCCACAGTCACTCAAAATAGTACATCACTTTTAGCTCCACACAAATTGTACAGACAGCGATTGCAGGCTACAGTGTCTTAATATATGATAATTTTACCTCTGCCCACCCAGATGGTAGAGAGTGCAGATATTATTCATGATGATGGTCCCCAGTGCTGAAAGAAGAGTGCTAACTTTGACACACTGCTGCCTCTTCATGTTTCATGGTTGACATAACCCTTAAGAAGCACCTCAAAGATGGCCCACTGACTGACTAGCCAAGAGCAAAAACACGTTTCATAAAATGTATTTGGGAAAAGAGAATAATAAAAGCAGAGAAGTAGAAAATAATAAAGGAATACATTTCCAAGCTCAAATTCTGCGTGGTATAGAAGAGTACATACTCATTAAAACTATACTGTTGGAAAAATGTGTGTGTATAATTTGTGTATGTGTTTTTTTTTTTTGTTTCTCAAAAATTATTGAGAGAAAAAGTATCATCCGCTTTGCTTAGATTTTGCATAAGTCTCAAGTTTTACTTGTTGTACGCTGCAGTGGTTATCATCTTTTTAAGCAAATAAAACATTTATATTCAAAGCAGAAGCTGTATTATTTTTACATAGCAGATAGCTGAAGTTCTGTACATCAGGAAGAATAGATAAGAAAGAATAGCAAGAAATTCTGAATATACAATTCATCTCATAAAGCAAGGAAGATACGCCAAATTATATTATGCCATCCTTGTCTGTTCCATTATTCTAGGACTGGCCAACTTCATCCCCGAGTGCTACACTCATATAGATGTCTCCAATTAACAGATAACAATGAGCTAAGTTCAGTTGAATAATTGTGTTTGCCCAAACTTAACTGGTATGCTATCTGCAAAGATTGAAAGTGGACAGCTGAGCGTACAATAGAAACATACACTACAACATGGACTAACATTATCACTTTGTCTCTATGTCAGGATGTCAAGCTTGCAAAAACAATAGTGTTTCCTCCTTTGTGTACCAATGAAACAGGGAACGATTATGGTACCCCAAATTATCAATAGGCAACACTTTAAAAACCTTTATGAGCCCCAGTACAAGCTTGTATTAACCACTTGAGTCTCGGATGCCATTTTTAAAGGGCACAGGGACAGCAATTATTTGTCCTAGTGCAATTTTAAAATGATACCCATATTCATTGACTCCTGTGGCTCCACTGGTGCTTGCAGTAGAACCAGGAGCTGTCCGTAACACATGAAACCCAACGCTAAGCCCAAGAGCTAGATTCACTTCTGGGGTTCCAATCTTTCTACAGTTTTCTTCATAGGAGCATGATGAAGAACAGTGGTCTCCAAACTGCAGCCTTTGGGCTAAATTTAGCCCTTTACTTGCTGGTATGTGGCCCTCAGGGCACTATTCCTCCCACTGACACCCACAAAGGGGCACCGTTCCTTCCACTGACACCAACAGTGGAGAACCATTCCTCTCACTGACACATACAATGGGGCATTTTTTTTCCACTGACAACAGTGATGGAACGCTCCCCCCAACACCAGCAATGGGGCACTATTTCTCCTACTGACACCAGCAATGGGGCACTATTCCTTCCACTGATAAAAACAATTAGGCACTATTACTCCCACTAATAACAATGGTAGGGGCACTATTCCTTCCTCTACTGACTACAGGTAATTTTTTTACTCCCATTGATGCTGGGGAATTTTCTACTTCCACTGGGCACTCCAGCCCCCTTAAAGTCCTTAAAGTCTGAAGGACAGTAAACCGGTACTTTTTTAGAATGTCTGGAGACCTCTGATGGAGAAGAAGAGAATTCTAAAGCAATTGTATTAAGAAATACATTTTGTTTTTGGGTTTTGCTTTAACTTTTTACTTATCTGGCTTAACCTGATATTGAATGTGTATTTGTTGTGCAAGTCACTTCTCCACCTTGTATCTGTAAAGACATATTGGGGCTGATTTACTAAAATTGGAGAGTGCAAAATCTGGCGGAGCTCTGCATAGAAACCAATCAGCTTCAAGGTTTCTATGTCAAAGCTTAATTAAACAAGCTTAAGTTAGAAGCTGATTGGCTGTCATGCACAGCTTCACCAGATTTTGCGCTCTTCAGTTTTAGTAAATAAACCCAAATGTATATACTTCAGAAGTGTCCTGACATCATCAGTGACATCACAACTCTATCTAGCCTCTCTCTGTAGCAGTAGATTATTGCTATCATAATCTAATGCTGGCTAATTGCAGCCCCCAAGCACTAAAGTTTTGTTCACTCTAATGTCATGAGTTTTGAATGCAATTTGAGGTACAATTGTGTTGTACAGGTGCTGTGCGGGTTGTTTGCGATTTTACTTCTGTCCATTTTTTTTAATGCTAGTACTTCTACTACTATACTACTACTACCATATCTAAAATGCATATAAATGCATGTTTATGCATTTCCAAATAAGTTTATGAGCCACACATTTGCACTAAAGTTGCACAGGACCTTTCCCCAAACATGCATTGCCATTGTGTTGCATTAATATGAATGGCCACTATTAAAAACAATGCTATTTCCATTCTCATGTGATTTTTGTACAACTCAAGTCATATCACACATTGCACTAGTGTGGACCAGGCCTAAGAAGTGATCTGTTGCTGCAGAGCTGCATAAGGAAGGAAGGCTATCCTAAAAATAAATAAAATACAAATAAAAATACCATCTTCCTAGACTAATTTTAAGGTCGCAACAATCATGTTGGATGATATTTGCATTTAATGCGCAAGTGGCAAAAGCTCATAAAAGTAAACGTAATGCCATTCTAAATTATAGGGAACACAAACCTGTGAAAAAGTGACCATTTTGTTAATTTATGCCATCTTCAACCCAATTTAATCTTAACTTAATGTTACATTAACAATTAATTTAAAATAGATTTTTTTTTCCCCTGTGTGTATTTCCATGCTCTGTGGAAAGTGAAATAAATCTCTCTTATCCCCCGTACACACGATCGGAAATTCTGCCAGCAAAAGTCCGATGTGAGCTTTTGGTTGGAAATTCCGACCGTGTGTATGCTCCATCGGACTATTGCTGGCAGAATTTCCGCTAGAAAAAGTTTGAGAGCATGTTCTCTATCTTTCCGACGGAAAAAGTTCAGGTCAGAAATTTTTATTGTCTGTAGCAATTCAGACATGCAAAATTCCTACACATGCTCGGAAACAATTCAATGCATGCTTGGAAGCATTGAAATTCATTTTCTTGGCTCGTAGTGTTGTACGTCACCACATTCTTGAGGGTCGAAAGTTCAGAGAACTTTCTTGTAATGGTGTATATGCAAGCCAAGCTTGAGCAGAATT
Source organism: Lithobates pipiens (assembly GCF_037356315.1). Lineage (NCBI taxonomy): Eukaryota > Metazoa > Chordata > Amphibia > Anura > Ranidae > Lithobates > Lithobates pipiens. The sequence continues at coordinate 507,872,915 of NW_027507758.1, forward strand.
CCATCGGAAAAACCATCAAAGATTTTTCCGGAGCAGAAATTCCGCTCACGTGTATGGGGCAATAAAGTAAAACACATATGTTCACCTTGAGCCTGGGGTATTCTTGGTACAGTTTCTGTTGTCTATAAGTTACAACTGTAAAGGAATATATATATATATATATATATATATATATATATATATATATATATATATACGGGAGTTTCTTTGAAATACAATATAGCTACATAGCTTGTAAGGTTGAATAAAGACATCCCTAAAACTGCAGTGAATACAGTATCTATTGTCTTAGAAACTCAGGAACTCGTTAGTCATGCCCCCCTAAATTACACTTATACTTGAAACCACTCCCACTGACTGATGCGACACAAACACCTTGGACTTTATCAATATCCCTTATCTCTTCTATGAAAAACAAAACTGTTTAAAAGGGATAGCACTTTTTCTTTTCTCAGCAACATCCTGTAGTTCTGAGTATATTAAATATATTATAGTGGTTCTTGCTATTTAAGGATCTGGCCTTTAAAAAACCTCTCTGCTATTAACAGGCAAGTAGCCAAGTCCACGCTTTCTTCATTTGACATAAGTCAAAGATACATTTGTAAAGAACTAGCTCCAAGCACAAAATCTATGATAAGCAAGGCATTAGTGCCAAAAAGAAGGAAATTATGGTTTTGCTGCATAATAGAAACAAATTAAAGAACTGGTTTGATAGCCACTGAGAACAGAGAAACACAACACCCACCAAATGATAGTACAAACTGCAAAGACCAATGCTATGGGGGCTACTAGTTGCCTGTCTGTCACAATATTCAAGTGAATCCAATACTTCCTAAGGCTACAGGCTGAACAAGCAAGCAAGCTGGCAGCAAAAGGGTTCAACTTTTTCAATATTTTAAGTCAAAAACATATATTTTTGTTGCATACATTTTCAAATAAATGTTCTACCACAGTTCTGTTTGATAATTCACCTACAATCTTGTCTGAACAAGATATTTATTACCATTTACATAATGCCTCTTTTTTTTTATGGGGGTATACTTCATCGTTGTACTATAACAAGAAAACCAATAAAAGACTACAATCTTAAATGTCCTACATTGCCCCATCAAGGCACTTATGTATGGTGTGGTTCCTATCTCAATTTAGTGTAGGTCTTATCACATTGGTGGTTGAAGGTTAGGTGGGCAAAGTAGAACCACAAGGGTTGTAATTGCAAAGGTTGCTGGGTATATTCATTTCAGAAAGGTCAGGCAAAAGAGAAAAATTTCCACACCCATCTGCTCTTGGTTTGGGGCTCATTGTAAGTCAATGAGCGCTGTTAGGAGGTATTATATAACAAAAAAATTTTTTACAGCAGTTTGAGGGAATAAGTGAATCCTTGAATCATTACACAACTAGGGTCCCATCTAGGTCAAGGTGCTTACAATTTATTAGTTACTGGTGGTTCTTCCAGGAGCTAGGTCCCCTGAGTTAACATTTTGTAACATGTTTAAAGGGATTGTAAAGCTTTGTTTTTTGTTCTTTTCTAAATAACAAACATGTTATATATACCTCCTCTGTGCAAGGGTTTTGCACAGAGCAGCCCCCGATCCTCCTCTTCTGGGGTCCCCCATGGTGCTCCTGGCCCCTCCTCTTCTTGAATTCCCCCACGGAGAGCCACATTCCATAGGGCCGCTCATGCGGGCACACTCCCGAGTCCTGCTGCTGCCATTGACACAGACAGGAGGACTCGTGGCCCATGTCACTGGATTTGAGTGATAGCAGCGGGAGCCAATGTGGCTCCTGCTGCTAACAATATATCCAATGAGCACCTGAGAGAATGGCTGGAGCTGTTGTGCTTGTCCTCATCACTGGAATGATTGGGCTTAGGTAAAAAATGGACCTTAATGCATAGAATGCATTAACTACTTGCTGATTAGCCACTATTATTATATGGCCGCAGCTTGGCTCGTTCCCGCGAATCAGCATAGCTGTATGGCGATCCCTTTAACAGCTACAGCGGATGCTCGCTTGTGCCCATGGTGCGACGGGGGAGCCGATAACATGTGGCCACCCATAATTGCTCCACAGAGAGTCAGAAGGGGGATCTGTCAATGTAAAAAAAACAGATCCCCGTTCTGTCAGGGGAGTACAGTGTGATCATCTGTTCCTAGTGATTAGGAACCTCGATCTCAATGTACTTCCAGTCAGTCCCCACCCACCACAGTTAGAAACACTTCCCAGGGAACACATTTAACCCCTTGATCGCCCCCTAGTGTTAACCCCTTCCCTGCCAGTGACTTGTATACAGTAATCAGTGCATTTTTCTAGCACTGATTGCTGAATAGATGTCAATGGTCCCAAAAAAGTGTCAAAAGTGTCTGATCTGTATGCCACAATGTCTCACTAAAAATCGCTGATCACCACCATTACTAGTAAAAAAAATTAAAATAAACATGGCATTAATCTATTCCATATTTTTTAGACGCTATAACCTTTGTGCAAACCAATAAATATACGCTTATTGCGATTTTTGGCCTAAACTGATGAAGACTTTTTTCACATTTTTTTGGGGGATATTTATTATAGCAAAAAGTTAAAAAAAAAAGATGTTTTTTTTCAAAAGTGCAGTTTTTTTTGTTTATAGCACAAAAATATAAACTACAGGGGTGATGATATACCACCAAAATAAAGCTTTATTTGTGGGAAAAAAGGACATTAATTTTGTTTGGGTACATCATCCCAGGCCCGCGCAATTTTCAGTTAAAGCAATGCAGTGCTGTATCGCAAAAAATGGCCTGGTCATTAAGGGGGCAAATCTTCCGGTCCTTAAGTGGTTAAGGTGAAAAACCATGAGGTTTTACAACCCCTTTAATCACTTAAAGATCAAGCCTCTTTTGGAGTTTTGTTGTTTATAAGTTAAAAACATTTTTTTTTGCTAGAAAATTACTTAGAACCCCCAAACATTACATACATTTTTTTTCTAACACCCTTGAGAATAAAATGGCGGTCACACCGTATTTGCACAGCGGTCTTACAAGCACACTTCTTTTGGGAAAAAATACACTTTCCTGAATTAAAAAAAAGGAAAACAGTAAAGTTAGCCCAATTTGTTTTATATTGTGAAAGATAATGTTACGCCAAGTAAATTGATACCCAACATGTCATGCTTCAAAATTGTGCCGCTCGTGGAATGGTAACAAACTTTTACCCTTAAAAATCTCCATAGGCAACGGTTATAAAATTCTACAGGTTGCATGTTTTGTGGTACAGAGGAGGTCTAGGACTATAATTACTGCTCTTGCTCTACTGATTGCAGCGATACCTCACATGAGTGGTTTGAACACTGTTTTCATATGCAGGAGCTACTCACATAAGCGTTCGCTTCTGCACGCAAGCTCGTTGGAACGGGGCACGTTTAAAAATGTTTTTTCTTATTTATTTTACCTTTTATTTTTACACTGTTTTTCTTTTTTTTTTAAATTGTCACGTTTATTCCCATTTCAAAGAATGTAAACATCCCTTGTCATAGAAAAAAGCATGAAAGGACCTCTTAAATATGACATCTGGGGTCAAAAAGACCTCAGATCTCATATTTACACTAAAATGCAATAAAAAAAAAAAAAAAACTTCTCATTTAAAAAAAAATGGTTTTGACGTCACTTCCGCCCAGCAATTGTATGGAGACTGGTGGGGGCCATCTTCCCCTCACTCATCTCCATACCTGACAGGAGACAAGATGCGATCGCCTCTGCTGCTGCTGACGGCTCCGGTAAGCGGTGGAGTGCACCGAATTGTGGAGGGAGGGGGGTCCCCTTTCCTGCCACCAATAAAAGTGATCTCGTGGTGAATCCCCACAGAGACCACTTTTATTTTGTAGCGAACCGCCTGCTGAAGAAGAGAATGCCGGGTTTATAGCAGCTAGCTTCTGTCATAACAACGATATCCACCTTCAAACAGCCGATGTAAAACTGCAGCGGATGGTCCATAAGTGGTTCAGCCGGTTGGGGAAATGGCTGAGGACATGGGACATTCTAGTTATAATTTGTGGCTTTAGGGATGCCTAAAGGACCCTTCTGGTTGCCATGTCAAAATTGGCTTATATTTATGTTATTTATGTTGTTGTTTTGTTTTGTAATTAGGCTGCTATGGTAATTTAAACCCATGTCAAGCAATCTATATCATTATTTTAGGAGTTTAGCAGAAAGACTGAGGTTGATGAATCCTTTAGTCAAAGCAAATTACTCAACTAAATTAACTTGGAAGCTTTAACAGGACAGGGGCGACACGACTTCCAGGACGACTTTGTGAGGCAACTTGGAACACGACTTAGACACGACCTGGGGCGACTTACAACACGACTTTGGCCAGGCCACTTTTGCCATGGCCAATCAGAGAATGAGCTCTGAAGGGGGAACTCCACGCCAAATTTATGAAAAAAATTTGGTGTGGGTTCCCCCTCCGAGAGCATACCAGGCCCTTTGGTCTGGTATGGATTCTAAGGGGAACCCCCTACGCCGAAAAAAACGGTGTGGGGTCCCCCCAGATCCATACCAGACCCTTATCCGAGCACGCTACCTGGCCGGCCAGGAAAGGGGGTGGGGACTAGCGAGCGCCCCCCTCCTGAGCCATACCAGGCCACGTGCCCTCAACATGGGGGGTGCCTTTGGGAAGGGGGGGCCGCACGGCCCCCCCACCCCAAAGCACCTTGTCCCCATGTTGATGAGGACAAGGGCCTCTTCCCGACAACCCTGGCGGTTGGTTGTCGGGGTCTGCGGGCAGGGGGCTTATCGGAATCCATGAGCCCCCTTTAATAAGGGGGCCCCTCACCCTACGTGAATGAGTATGGGGTATAATGTACCCCTACCCATTCACCTGTAATAAAAAGTAAAAAAAACACAACACACAAGGTCTTCGGGGGTCTTCTCGCCGGACTCCCGGCTTTCTTCTTCACCGCTGCCCTCTTCATCCGACTTTGGGGGTCTTGTCCTCCTCTTCGGTTCTTCTTGCTCGCTCGTCCCCACCCCCTTTCCTGGCCGGCCGGGTAGCGTGCTCGGATAAGGGTCTGGTATGCTGTTTTTTCGGCGTAGGGGGTTCCCATACCAGACCTAAGAAATTTGGCGTGCAGTTCCCCCTTCAGAGCTGATAATTTTGTGAGAGTCGCTTCCGTATAGACGGCGATCCGACTTGTAGGCGACCTCCATTGAAATCAACGGGTACCAGTCGCCTACAAGTCGGATTGAAGTAGTACAGGAACCTTTTCTGAAGTCGGAGCGACTTCAGTAGTGTGCATTAAGACGGCTCTCATTCACTTACATTGATTTTTACATGTTGTCCGACCTGAGGCGACTAGGGGCGACCTGAAGTCGGATCTGAGTCGCCCCTGTGTGAACCGGCTCTGATAGCATATGATCTAAGACTGTTTGCATGTCTGCACTCTCTCAACCAGCTTGAGGCACTGAAACTAGTGGAAACTAGTGGAGACTTTTTAACAATTCATTGCTTCCTCTCATAGGTAGCAGAGATTGTGTTTTAAATTTAAGGGCTCAGCTCTCCCCTTTCATCAGGGATAAAAACGAAACAATAAAAGAAAAAACAGTCATTGTATTGGGGTTGATTTACTAAAACCATGCAAAATCTGGTGCAGCTCGGCACAGAAACCAACCAGCTGCCAGGTTTTATTGTCAAAGCTTAAGACCCCTTTCACACTGTGCTATTTTTAGCGGCAATTTACTGTCGGATTTGCAGTGCATTTCGGCCACTAGCAGGGTACCTTTAAGCCCTGCTAGTGGCCGAGAAAGGGTTAGAACTGCCTGCAATGTGCCACAATATCGGCATTTGCAGGCGGTATAGCCACGCTGCCCCATTGATTTCAATAGGGAGCAGCGGTGGAGGAGCGGTAAACACACTGCTCCTTCACCACTCCAAAGAAACTGCTCACAGGACTTTTCCTGATGCCCTGCCAGTGCACCGCTCCAGTGTGAAAGCCCTCAGACTTTCACACTGGAGACAATGGAGCAGCTGTTTGAGGGCAGATTGCAGGCACTATTTTTAATGCTATAGCGCCTGCAAAACGCCCTCAGTGTGAAAGGGGTCTAATTGAGCAACCTGAAGTTAGAAGCCGATTGGCTACTATGCAGAGCTGCACCAGATTTTCCAATCTCTAGTTTTAGTAACTCAACTATACTGGGTTCCTATATTTTATTACTAGGACCTTCTTGCAAGAATGCATTTTTTTTTATGGAATGGATTGTATGAACTTTAACTTATACATCTCTATACTGTGTTGTTTTTGTTTGGTTACCTCAACAACATGCCCCATCATGTCCTATAAGCCGCACATTGAAACAGGCCCGCTATGATCTGATGTGTAGCAACCTCGACCTGGGCGCCAAGCAGGCCACATTCCAAAAGGCATTTTGGACAAGAAGAAGGACAAGAAGGAAATTTAAAGCATCCCTGGCTGCAGCACAATTTAGGAAATCTGTATCAGGTGTGTTCAGAACTGGTCATGAAAACTTGTGACCTGTAAAGCTTCATATGCAAGTGGTGCAAAACAAGGGTCCACAATGACCAGACAGATGTTTAATTTTTTTTATTAAACATCTGTCAAAAAATATGATAAACACATTAATCTATTAAATAGCCTATAAAACAAAATAAACCCCATTAAGATAGTTCTAAATCGTTATTGTATATTTTTGTTAAAAACAACTAGAATGAAGATGATTTTTTTTTTTTAAATAAAGAAAAACTTTTTTTAAGAAAAATAAAGAAAAATACAGATTTTAAATACTCTCTAAGATTAAATGATGCCATTCTCCAACAACGCACTCAAGTGTTAATATATTCCAATGATGCAGATAATAAGAGCTGACTAGTGAATGATTTTGATGGCTAGGGTTGATAATAATACATTTTGTAGTGGATGAATGATAATAATAAAAATAAAAATGAAAAGGGAAGGGGAAGTTAAGGAAAAGAGAAAAAAAAATATTAGAAACGATTCATAATAATATGCCATGTCCCACTAAAAATTTAAGCCTTTGGGGATGCAGATGTCCAATTTAAAAAAATGTAAAAATCCAGTACATCTCCCTCCTACATAAGAGGGAGAAACGATCACCACCTCGGGCAAGATGATTAACCCATTAAATAATTTGAACTTTGAAGAATTGTACATTCGGATGCTTTTTCATGTTGTTTTGTTGTCTTGATTAGAACATATTTGTTTTTTGTTAGTTTGTTTTTATTGGTTTTTATACTGCTCAGCAGTAATAGTGTGTGTCTTTTTTTTTGGGCTCTAATAATAATTTATGAAGCTTAATATAGAAAAAGAAAGCTTAGTACTGCAAACAAAGACAGACAGAGATGGAAATCACACAACTTCCAAAGCTCATCATTCTGCATCTACTATAGACTCCACAAAAATTCCCCAAGTCTTTACATTCAAGATCTACCACTCTCAGCCAGAAAATTATGAAAGCCCATGCAGACATAGAAGCTGCTAAAATTCAGGCAGTTTTTACCCAGAAGAAAATAGAGTTGGAAGCAGAAGCTGCAAGCAAGACATCAGAGATGGAAATAGAAGCTGCGTGGATGAAAGCAGAAGTTGCACACAAGAAAGCAGAGTTCAAAGCAGATGTTGCAAAGGTTCCATGCAAAAAATCAGAGAGGGAACTAGAAGCTGCTTGCAAGCAAGCAGGAAAGAACCCCCCCTCAGCCCCCTAATACTTACCTGAGCCCCATTTTGATCCAGCAATGTTGTACAAGAGACTCAGCTGTCTGGGACTCCCCTCCTCATTGGATGAGACAGTAGAGCTGTGCCATTTGCTCCTGCTGCTGTCAATCAAAGTCAGCGAGCCAATGAGGAGAGAAAGGGGGCAGTACTGGGCCACAGCTCCATGTCAGAATACACACAAAGAACTGCAGCTCATCTCGGGTGACCCCATAGCAAGCTGCATGCTGTGGGGGCACTCAACAGGAGGGAGGGGCCCGGAGCAGAGAAAAGGGACCCAAGAAGAAGAGGATCTGGGCTGCTCTGTGTAAAACCACTGCACTGAGCAGGTAAGTATAACATGTTTGTTATTTTTAACGAAAAAAACAGGAGACTTTAGTATTACTTTAAGAACAAGCGACATTACTAAGACTTACTCAGACACTTAGTTGCATCCTGTGCATTATATTCCTCACGTGCCTCTTCATAACTTCAGCTGTCAGTCATATTAGACACATTAATCAGCCAAGCTCTATACAATGCACCCACTGCCTCTCAAGACAATCTACCTACTTACATCCTGGTACAACAGGCCCTAATGCCTTAGAAAGCTGTGAACACCTGTACACAGATATTGACTTTCTCTGGGACTAGTCAGCTGCCTCCTATCAATCACACTGATCCACATACGGTATGTAATCCGACACGTCAATAAACTTTAAGTCAAGGTTGAATACCTTTGAACCACTATACCTTTCAAAGCCCTTAAGCCTAGTACACGTCATTTGTTTTTGTTTTTTTGTTCAACCCAGCAGGGCTGAACGGGAAAAAACCTAGCCGCTGTTTTAATACTATATTAATACTATATTAATCTATATTAGTACAGTGATCTCCCCAGCTGTTTTATTGTGTTCTGACAGGGAGACCCCCCCCCCCCCCCCCTCACCAGAACACTCTGGTCAGTGCTCTCAGCCATTAGCTAAGAACGCTGATTGGGAGCCTTTCGGAAAACTTTTTTTGGTCATGCCCCTTTGACAGAAGCCGGCTCAACTTCAGTACACACGGGCCAAATGTCGGCCGGTTTCTATTAAACCGGCCGATGCTGCCCAACATTCGGCCCATTTGTAATAGGCTTTAGTATTAGTGCACCAGCCATCCTAACTTACTATATTACACCTGCAGCTGTACATTAAACGTTTCAAAACTCAGACATGTCTCAGTTTGAGATATGCACATCCACAGAGCACTCACTAAGACAGGCCTCCCTCAGTTTGATGACAAACCTGAAAATTATAGAGGCTGCAAACCTACCTTCAAAACCACATTCATAAATTTAGATATCACAGCTACAACACAACTAGATCTCCTTATCAGGTGGCTAGGCAATTAATCCACTGAACACATTATGAGACTCAAGACAATTTACACTGACAATCCATCTGCAGGTCTTAACACTGCTTGGTGCTGGAAAAGAGTAAGAGGACAGTGCTTATCACATGACCATCTGAAAAGCTCTTGAAATTAGGGTATGCATATGCGGGGTGCAGGGAGGAAGAAAACAAAATGGGGAATGCCTAAGAAAGCTGAAGTTGGGTTTTTAAAGCTGAAATTAAGGTCAGAGACAAAGGAACCCTTGTATTGGGCCACTTTTGCACATCAAGAAATGCTCATTTTGTTTAGCAGAATAAGAATTAGGTAAAATATTTAGGTTATTCCTCACTCGCACAGGCATCCTTTTCTTCATAATGCCAGTCTCCTGAAGTTGCCCCCTCTTTACTGCCCTTCCAGTCACAGCTCTCCAACTTCTTCCATAGTCCTGCATGGTATATGAGGGCACTGTGGGCCTACCCACATCCAAGGAGCATCATACAGTGGGGGAGATTGCTACCTGCTTTGGGAATCATACCTTAGAAAAAACAAGAGACAAATGGTATAAAGTGTGGAATGAACCTAAATAAAAAATAAGTAAATAAGTAATAAACTAAATAAGTAATAAAGGTATTACATAAATAAAAATGTTAAAAATGTTTGATACAGATATAATTCAAGTAAAATATGCCAAAAAGTGCCAGTGCCTGAATTAAAGTGCAATCTGTGACTCCATGAAAATAATATTCATTAAAAATTCAAACAAGAAAGTCCATTGTGATAGGCAAGTACAACATTTTCATTGAAACAAATGAATTAATGTATAGCTCAATCAAACCCTCTAATAATCGATGCCAGTGCTCCTAAAGTGACAGTGCAGTGCTATTCCACTTCAATTCATTCCATGTGCACTGTGCGCCAATCCCAATGGGTCCAAACTCACCAGATGCAGTTGACCTCTTAAAACTTAACCCAAAAGAGATCAAAGGAAAGCTTTCCACAGCTCTGCTCTGCGTGGCTAGGTGTCCTTAATGCTGTTTCTTTTTACACCAGTTGGAGCTCAACATGTGTATAAAGCAGAGAGGGATATCATTACACAATAACATCTTTATTAAAACACATCAACACATATTAAAAAGCTACTCACATTGTTAAGTGCCTCCCCAGCACCCAGGCATCATCTGCTTGTAATTATTACAAGCCACCACTCTGACCGATGCTTTCCCTGTACTGACTTGGAGAGCTGAGAGAATCACTTGCCCCTACTCATGCGGGTTTCGTCTCTCAATTAGACATCAACGCGATGTGATGATGGCCTTCTGATAATGTCTAATTTAGAGACAAAACCTGTCTGGTATGAAATGCACTTTACACCATTTGTCTCTTACAAATAAATGCATTTGCATTGAGAGAGTACAGCTACCCTGAGCTTGTTGCTAAGTATTATTGCACAGGTATAATATTATCTTGACTTAGAAAAAACAAGCATTTAACCCCCTTCCCCAGCTCAGGGTTCATTTAGTATATCTAAAATCTATTTTTTTCTTGTCAGATAAAGAATAGAATGGTTAAAAATCCTGCATTTTTTTCTGTTTGTGTCCCACTGGAAATATATTTCTTCACTTCCTGTGCCAAAGAAAGACATGACAGGGAGTATGAAAGAATGCTATCTAATTTAACAGAAAAAAAGTTGTCATAAGAACACATCTTCCCATTGGAACATTTCTCCTCTATTCCTGTTTTAGTGACATCTGTAACATTTTGGACTGGCTGTAGAAATATTTTAACCACTTAATGACCACGCCATAGCCGAATGACAGCTACAACGCAGCTCAATAACTCTGGGAGGGTGTACATTGATGTCCCCCCAGAATCTTGCTCCAGCAAACAAAAAACTATCTTGATTTTGCAAAGAATTGTGGGAAAAAAATACAACTTCAAAAAACTCACCATGCCTCTTAATAAATACATTGGAATGTCTACTTTCCAAAAATGGGTCATTTGGGGGGTATTTGTATTTTTCTGGCTTGTTAGGGTCTCAAGAAATGAGATAGGCCATCAGTAGATCAGATGTGATCAATTTTCAGAGATTGGCATCATAGCTTGTGGACTCTAACATTCATAAAGACCAAATAATTTACACCAATTTGGGTTATTTTTACCAAAGATATGTAGCATTATAAATTGTGGCCAAAATGTATGAAGAAAAATTACTAATTTGCAAAATAGTATAACAGAAACAAAACAAAATGCATTTTTTTTTTTACAGAATTTTCGGTCTTTTTTCATTTATAGCGCAAAAAATAAAAAAAAAACAGTGATGATTAAATACCACCAAAAGAAAGCTCTATTTGTGTGAAAAAAAGGACAAACATGTCATATAGTTACATTGTTGCATGACTGAGTAATTGTCATTCAAAATGTGAGAGCACCAAAAGTTGAAAATTGGTCTGGTTAGGAAGGGGGGTTTAAGTGCCCAGTGGGTAAATGGTTAATCATGTTACATGATCATTATTTTATTACATGAATGTAATGTCCTCATGTAGTCAGCTACTGATTCTCTGCCTTTAAATTTCTACATGTTTGATTCTTGATTGTATTCCAGTTTAGCCAGGAATAAGCCCTCCCAGCGTAAAATCAGTTGAGGGTTTGTGACTTACAACAGATAAGTTATCAATTTATTTCCACGAGTAATAATCACAGCACTGTGCAGTCATAAGTGACTATCACAAGTCTTTGGGACTTAGATAGTAAGATTAGTAAGATTAGCAGTTATAAGCTATAAAGCCCTTAACTAATCACACAAGGGCACAGGAGATTCACAGTAACTCTGTAGAATTATGGTTATTTGTCTATATATCTGAATAATACTAGATGAACAGAACATTTAAAAGTGTTAATATGAACAACATTATTCCATCTTGCTCTCAGTTTTCTATGGGTAGAACATCAACAATAATATGTCCACTGTTTTCCATTGTAGTAGACACATTGCATCTCTAAGCTGGCCATTAGTGATGGCCGAACGGTTCGCCCGGCGGTCGTTTCGCGGCGAATTTCCGACATTCGCGGTCCGCACGTTCGAACGCCTTTTTCCGTCGTTCGCCGCGGCGGACTTACGTGTTTAATGTATACAAGAACTTTAACCTTTGGTGACACGTTTATCATGTGATACAGGACAGCCAATTGAGACATGACAGCACATGGACACTTGTACATTCCCCCTAACCTATAAATACACCCGATCCGGTGGCCATTTTACATTCTTTCTTCTGTTAAGATAGGGACAGGTTCCTGTGTGGAGTAGGGAGAGATAAACCACTAGCTATTTGGTACACAAAAGTTCTTTTCAGGACTGGTATAGGTGTTAGGTGTTGATAGGTTTGCTGTGCTGCTGATTCTTGCAGCAGCCTGAGTGTCTTTTGTTAGTTTAGAGAAAGGGAAAGGACGGTGTATGCTACAGGGACAGCCAGATTAGTCTTTCATCATCATCATCATCATCATCATCATTAGCTGTTACTATCAAGGTCCACAAAAGAGCTGTTCCAGTAACCACTAATCGTTCTCTTTTTTTGCCAATTTGTATAGGGACAGGAAGGAAGCAGTGTTGTCAGGCAGTGAGGGTAATTTTAAAGACTTGCTGTTATTATTAGTTCCACAAAGGTTCTTTTCAGGACTGGTATCAGTGGTACAGTAATAGGCTTGTACATGTATAATATTCTTTCTTCCAAATATAGAAAGGATATTATACTTGACTGCTGCCCTTCTGCTGCAGTCTGCTAAACATTCACAACTCACTTGTTCCACAAAAGTTCTTATAAGGACTGGTAACTTGGTATAGGGTGCTACGGTACATAGGCTTGAGTGCGGTACAGTCTGCTGTTCTGTAAGGACCGCTATCGGTCCACAATAGATAGGGTTGACGTGCACCACTGCTGACCGCTGCCCTATACTGCAGCAGTCCTTCAGCGGTATAGGGACTGACGTACAGTCTGCTAATCACTAACACACAACCTGCTTGTTCCACAAAAGTTCTTATAAGGACTGGTAACTTGGTATAGGGTGCTACGGTACATAGGCTTGAGTGCGGTACAGTCTGCTGTTCTGTAAGGACCGCTATCGGTCCACAATAGATAGGGTTGACGTGCACCACTGCTGACCGCTGCCCTATACTGCAGCAGTCCTTCAGCGGTATAGGGACTGACGTACAGTCTGCTAAACACTAATACACAACCTGCTTGGTCCACAAAAGTTCTTATAAGGACTGGTAACTTGGTATAGGGTGCTACGGTACATAGGCTTGAGTGCGGTACAGTCTGCTGTTCTGTAAGGACCGCTATCGGTCCACAATAGATAGGGTTGACGTGCACCACTGCTGACCGCTGCCCTATACTGCAGCAGTCCTTCAGCGGTATAGGGACTGACGTACAGTCTGCTAAACACTAATACACAACCTGCTTGGTCCACAAAAGTTCTTATAAGGACTGGTAACTTGGTATAGGGTGCTACGGTACATAGGCTTGAGTGCGGTACAGTCTGCTGTTCTGTAAGGACCGCTATCGGTCCACAATAGATAGGGTTGACGTGCACCACTGCTGACCGCTCACCTATACTGCAGCAGTCCTTCAGCGGTATAGGGACTGACGTACAGTCTGCTAATCACTAACACACAACCTGCTTGTTCCACAAAAGTTCTTATAAGGACTGGTAACTTGGTATAGGGTGCTACGGTACATAGGCTTGAGTGCGGTACAGTCTGCTGTTCTGTAAGGACCGCTATCGGTCCACAATAGATAGGGTTGACGTGCACCACTGCTGACCGCTGCCCTATACTGCAGCAGTCCTTCAGCGGTATAGGGACTGACGTACAGTCTGCTAATCACTAACACACAACCTGCTTGTTCCACAAAAGTTCTTATAAGGACTGGTAACTTGGTATAGGGTGCTACGGTACATAGGCTTGAGTGCGGTACAGTCTGCTGTTCTGTAAGGACCGCTATCGGTCCACAATAGATAGGGTTGACGTGCACCACTGCTGACCGCTGCCCTATACTGCAGCAGTCCTTCAGCGGTATAGGGACTGACGTACAGTCTGCTAAACACTAATACACAACCTGCTTGGTCCACAAAAGTTCTTATAAGGACTGGTAACTTGGTATAGGGTGCTACGGTACATAGGCTTGAGTGCGGTACAGTCTGCTGTTCTGTAAGGACCGCTATCGGTCCACAATAGATAGGGTTGACGTGCACCACTGCTGACCGCTGCCCTATACTGCAGCAGTCCTTCAGCGGTATAGGGACTGACGTACAGTCTGCTAAACACTAATACACAACCTGCTTGGTCCACAAAAGTTCTTATAAGGACTGGTAACTTGGTATAGGGTGCTACGGTACATAGGCTTGAGTGCGGTACAGTCTGCTGTTCTGTAAGGACCGCTATCGGTCCACAATAGATAGGGTTGACGTGCACCACTGCTGACCGCTGCCCTATACTGCAGCAGTCCTTCAGCGGTATAGGGACTGACGTACAGTCTGCTAAACACTAATACACAACCTGCTTGGTCCACAAAAGTTCTTATAAGGACTGGTAACTTGGTATAGGGTGCTACGGTACATAGGCTTGAGTGCGGTACAGTCTGCTGTTCTGTAAGGACCGCTATCGGTCCACAATAGATAGGGTTGACGTGCACCACTGCTGACCGCTCACCTATACTGCAGCAGTCCTTCAGCGGTATAGGGACTGACGTACAGTCTGCTAATCACTAACACACAACCTGCTTGTTCCACAAAAGTTCTTATAAGGACTGGTAACTTGGTATAGGGTGCTACGGTACATAGGCTTGAGTGCGGTACAGTCTGCTGTTCTGTAAGGACCGCTATCGGTCCACAATAGATAGGGTTGACGTGCACCACTGCTGACCGCTGCCCTATACTGCAGCAGTCCTTCAGCGGTATAGGGACTGACGTACAGTCTGCTAATCACTAACACACAACCTGCTTGTTCCACAAAAGTTCTTATAAGGACTGGTAACTTGGTATAGGGTGCTACGGTACATAGGCTTGAGTGCGGTACAGTCTGCTGTTCTGTAAGGACCGCTATCGGTCCACAATAGATAGGGTTGACGTGCACCACTGCTGACCGCTGCCCTATACTGCAGCAGTCCTTCAGCGGTATAGGGACTGACGTACAGTCTGCTAAACACTAATACACAACCTGCTTGGTCCACAAAAGTTCTTATAAGGACTGGTAACTTGGTATAGGGTGCTACGGTACATAGGCTTGAGTGCGGTACAGTCTGCTGTTCTGTAAGGACCGCTATCGGTCCACAATAGATAGGGTTGACGTGCACCACTGCTGACCGCTCACCTATACTGCAGCAGTCCTTCAGCGGTATAGGGACTGACGTACAGTCTGCTAATCACTAACACACAACCTGCTTGTTCCACAAAAGTTCTTATAAGGACTGGTAACTTGGTATAGGGTGCTACGGTACATAGGCTTGAGTGCGGTACAGTCTGCTGTTCTGTAAGGACCGCTATCGGTCCACAATAGATAGGGTTGACGTGCACCACTGCTGACCGCTGCCCTATACTGCAGCAGTCCTTCAGCGGTATAGGGACTGACGTACAGTCTGCTAATCACTAACACACAACCTGCTTGTTCCACAAAAGTTCTTATAAGGACTGGTAACTTGGTATAGGGTGCTACGGTACATAGGCTTGAGTGCGGTACAGTCTGCTGTTCTGTAAGGACCGCTATCGGTCCACAATAGATAGGGTTGACGTGCACCACTGCTGACCGCTGCCCTATACTGCAGCAGTCCTTCAGCGGTATAGGGACTGACGTACAGTCTGCTAAAC
Organism: Lithobates pipiens; assembly: GCF_037356315.1. Lineage (NCBI taxonomy): Eukaryota > Metazoa > Chordata > Amphibia > Anura > Ranidae > Lithobates > Lithobates pipiens. Next base: position 507,888,843 of record NW_027507758.1, read on the forward strand.
ACTAATACACAACCTGCTTGGTCCACAAAAGTTCTTATAAGGACTGGTAACTTGGTATAGGGTGCTACGGTACATAGGCTTGAGTGCGGTACAGTCTGCTGTTCTGTAAGGACCGCTATCGGTCCACAATAGATAGGGTTGACGTGCACCACTGCTGACCGCTCACCTATACTGCAGCAGTCCTTCAGCGGTATAGGGACTGACGTACAGTCTGCTAATCACTAACACACAACCTGCTTGTTCCACAAAAGTTCTTATAAGGACTGGTAACTTGGTATAGGGTGCTACGGTACATAGGCTTGAGTGCGGTACAGTCTGCTGTTCTGTAAGGACCGCTATCGGTCCACAATAGATAGGGTTGACGTGCACCACTGCTGACCGCTCACCTATACTGCAGCAGTCCTTCAGCGGTATAGGGACTGACGTACAGTCTGCTAATCACTAACACACAACCTGCTTGTTCCACAAAAGTTCTTATAAGGACTGGTAACTTGGTATAGGGTGCTACGGTACATAGGCTTGAGTGCGGTACAGTCTGCTGTTCTGTAAGGACCGCTATCGGTCCACAATAGATAGGGTTGACGTGCACCACTGCTGACCGCTGCCCTATACTGCAGCAGTCCTTCAGCGGTATAGGGACTGACGTACAGTCTGCTAAACACTAATACACAACCTGCTTGGTCCACAAAAGTTCTTATAAGGACTGGTAACTTGGTATAGGGTGCTACGGTACATAGGCTTGAGTGCGGTACAGTCTGCTGTTCTGTAAGGACCGCTATCGGTCCACAATAGATAGGGTTGACGTGCACCACTGCTGACCGCTGCCCTATACTGCAGCAGTCCTTCAGCGGTATAGGGACTGACGTACAGTCTGCTAAACACTAATACACAACCTGCTTGGTCCACAAAAGTTCTTATAAGGACTGGTAACTTGGTATAGGGTGCTACGGTACATAGGCTTGAGTGCGGTACAGTCTGCTGTTCTGTAAGGACCGCTATAGGTCCACAATAGATAGGGTTGACGTGCACCACTGCTGACCGCTCACCTATACTGCAGCAGTCCTTCAGCGGTATAGGGACTAAGAGTTTTGTCACAGGGTCATTTAAAAAATGACATGCAGAGGAAGAGGCAGGCCCTTCCGCAGGGGTGGTAGGGGTAGGGCAGGAGCAACAGGCTTGAGCCAAAGTGGGAAGTTGCAGAAGGTGCGTTCAATTACTTTAAAGGATGCACCAGACTTGGTTGAGTGGCTCGCTCAGCCTTACTCTTCTGCACCCTCCTCATCCTCTCGATCTGCACCCTCTTCTTCACTCTCTGCTATGTGCACCCCCAAAGACACTACCACCAACAACACGACCACCACCACCACCACCACATACCTTCCGCTTGAGTCACTGGAATTATTTTCCGATCCATATCAAGAGGACATTTCTGATGCGCAGCCACTCTTGGTATTGGATCAGGAAGAGGAGGTAGCAACAAGCGCTACTCAGCAGTCTGACGCCAGTACCCAGATCAGCCCAAGGAGGAGGTTGGTCCCCGGTGTTGCTGCCTACTCTACTTATAGCGGTGGGGAAGGTGACGTTGATGATGACGTGTCTAGTGATGTCACGTGGGTGCCCACAAGAGAGGAAGAGGAGGGGAGTTCAGAGGGAGATATGGACCAGCAGATAGGGAGGAGAAGCAGCAATGACTTACATTGCACAGCAGGGACAAAGCAGACTGCAAATGTATCAGGAGCGAGTCATCGACCATGTACGGTCACATCTGGCGCTCCCAGGACACCGGCACATGGCTCCGCAGTGTGGGCTTTTTTTAACGTGTCCGCTGCTGACAATAGCGTTGCCATCTGCAATCTTTGCAGTCAACGCGTTAGTCGCGGTAAGCCCAATACTCACCTAGGGACGACCGCCTTAAGAAGGCACATGAGCAGCCATCACCGAGCCCAGTGGGAGCAACGGAACACACAAAGCCACACTGCAGGCTCTCACCGTCCAGCCTCGTCTTCTACTTCTCCTTCTCCTCTCTCCTCACAATTGTCCTCCACTCCACCTTCCATCACGCCAAGCTCACATTTTTCTGCAAAAAGGCAGGCTTCCGTGGGCCTAATGTTTGAGCGTAAAAAAATGATGACGCCGGATAACCCTCTTGCCCAACGGTTGGCGGCTGGCTTGTCAGAACTCATAGCCCGCCAACTACTGCCATATAAACTGGTGGACTCGGAGGCCTTTCGCAAATTTGTGGCCATTGGAACACCACAATGGAAGGTCCCAGGAAGGAAGTATTTCTCAGAGAAGGGCATCCCAGAGCTATATGGCCATGTTCAGCGGCAAGTGAATGTATCTCTGGCACACAGTGTCGGTGCCAAGATACATCTGACCACAGACACGTGGTCTAGCAAACACGGGCAGGGAAGGTATATCAGTTTTACTGCCCACTGGGTGAACCTTCTGACGGCCGTCAAGCATGTAACCCGTGGCACCCGTGTAGATTTGGTTTTACCGCCACGGATTGCATGCAGGCCTGACTCTTCTTCTCCTCCTCCTACTCCATCCTCCTCCCTCTCCTCCTCAGCTGCCTCCTCCTTTTCCGCTGCTAGCGTCTCTTCCACTGCACCGCCCAAGCTCCCCAGAACCTATTCCACATGCCAGGTGAGACGTTGCCATGCCGTGCTGCGTCTGTTGTGCCTGGAAGCAAAGAGCCACACTGGCCCGGCACTCCTTTCAGCTTTGCGTTCACAGGCAGATGAGTGGCTAACACCGCTCAATTTGACAGTTGGTAAAGTGGTGTGTGACAACGGTGCCAATCTGCTTAGCGCATTGAAACAGGGCAAAATCACGCACGTGCCGTGCATGGCACACGTCTTAAACTTGGTCGTGCAGCGATTCCTTGTCAAATACCCTGGGGTCCAGGACATCTTGCGGCAGGCAAGGAAAATCTCGGCCCATTTCAGAAGATCTTACACGGCCATGGCTCGCCTTGCTGACATTCAGCGGCGACACCATCTGCCGGTCAGACGTCTTATTTGCGATTGCCCGACGCGATGGAACTCAACCTTCTATATGCTTGATAGGCTGCTCCAGCAGAAACGTGCAGTTAACGTCTACCTGTATGAACTCTGCGAAAGAAACGGTTCTGGGGAGCTGGGTTTTTTTTCACCGCGCCAGTGGCTGCTCATGCGCGACACATGCAGACTTCTGCGGCCATTTGAGGAGATCACCAAACTGGTCAGTCGCAGCCATGGCGCCATCAGTGACATGGTACCTTATGCCTTCTTTCTGGAGCGTGCATTGCGTCGTGTCATTGATCAGGCTGTGGAGGAGCAGGAGCGGGAAGATGAGGAAGTCGCAATGCTGGATGAATTCCCAGGGGGGGCTACTCTATCTGAGACAAGTCAACAACAGGAGTCTGATGAGGAGTCAGAGGAGGATGGTGCCGGGGCGGATGAGCAGGAGCAAGAAGAGCATGCTTTAAACCTTTCTGGGATCCCTGTTGTGCGAGGATGGGGAGAGGAGAATGAAGAGGACGACATTATCCTGGATGATGAGCAGGAGCCAGGCCACCACACCGCTTCCACTTTAGTGCAAATGGGGGCCTTCATGCTCCAGTGTTTTAATAGGGACCCCCGTATAAAAAGCATGAGGGTCAAGGACCAGTACTGGGTGGCAACGTACTTAGACCCCCGGTACAAACACAAAATGGCGGAAATGTTACCGCCGTCGCAGAGGGCTGTCAGAATGCAGCACTTCCAGGCCTTGCTTCGAGAAATGCTGCATTCTGCTTTTGCGTGCGCTGGCAGAGGAGCAATTCCCACTCCCAGAGAAGGATTTGCGGGTACCAATCCAACAGCGCCTGCAAGAAGAGGCCGGTTTGAAGATGTGTTGGTGACTTCGGATATGAGGTCATTCTTTCAGCCGACCCATCGACAGGTGTCATCCGGATCCAGCATCAGGGAACGCCTAGACCGTCAGGTGTCCGACTACATTGGGTTAACGGCCGATGTGGACGCTCTGAGGAGTGATGAACCCCTAGACTACTGGGTGGGCAGGCTTGACCTCTGGCCAGAGCTTGCCCAATTTGCAATCGAACTGTTGGCTTGCCCCTCATCCAGTGTCCTGTCCGAAAGGACGTTCAGCGCAGCAGGGGGGATTGTGACCGATAAGCGTACTCGCCTAGCTCACCACAGTGTTAACTACCTCACATTTCTAAAAATGAATGAGGCATGGATCTCGGAGGAATTCAACACATGTGATCAGTAGACCATGTATATGTCTATAAACAATTTTTGGAATCAAGCACACAGACCTTCTTAATTCATTTGGCTCACTTCCCTGACCCAAAAAAGCACACCGTACTATATGCCCCTACCCTCCTCTTTGAAGAGGTTGAGCGGTGTCATATTTCTACTGGGGCTGCTTATTATGAGGGGTTCCCACCATCCCTGTGCTGTGCTGACTTCCTCCTGGGTGTTCTTATTATGAGGGGCTCCCACCATCCCTGTGCTGTGCTGACTTCCTCCTGGGGGTTCTTATTATGAGGGGATCACACCATCCCTGTGCTGTGCTGACTTCCTCCTGGGGCTGCTTACGGTGCTGCTGTCAGCGCTGTATGTCACGGAGCTGCTGTCAGCGCTGTATGTCACGGAGCTGCTGTCAGCGCTGTATGTCACGGAGCTGCTGTCAGCGCTGTATGTCACGGAGCTGCTGTCAGCGCTGTATGTCACGGAGCTGCTGTCAGCGCTGTATGTCACGGAGCTGCTGTCAGCGCTGTATGTCACGGAGCTGCTGTCAGCGCTGTATGTCACGGAGCTGCTGTCAGCGCTGTATGTCACGGTGCTGCTGTCAGCGCTGTATGTCACGGAGCTGCTGTCAGCGCTGTATGTCACGGAGCTGCTGTCAGTGCTGTATGTCACGGAGCTGCTGTCAGCGCTGTATGTCACGGAGCTGCTGTCAGCGCTGTATGTCACGGAGCTGCTGTCAGCGCTGTATGTCACGGTGCTGCTGTCAGCGCTGTATGTCACGGAGCTGCTGTCAGCGCTGTATGTCACGGAGCTGCTGTCAGCGCTGTATGTCACGGAGCTGCTGTCAGCGCTGTATGTCACGGAGCTGCTGTCAGCGCTGTATGTCACGGAGCTGCTGTCAGCGCTGTATGTCACGGTGCTGATGTCAGTGCTCTGTATTACGGTGCTGCTGTCAGTGCTCTGTATCTCCTGCACCCTCTTGTTTGCCTACCCTGGTCCCTGACCTTCCCTCTCCTCCATTGCCTTCATTAGCTCCATAGTCCTGAATTGTCAGAACAATTTCCCAAATAAAAAAAAAATGCTTGTAGTTATCGATCCCAAATTCACCTCATACATGTATTATGCTATTGTCCAGGTGGTGGGACTACGTGCTACCCCCTAATAATTACCCCGTGGCCGCAAATTCGACCTAAAGGTTTGCGAAATTCGCCTCCCATTGAAGTCAATGGAGCCCGCGGCGAACGGTCGTTTTCGCGAACGTTTGTGTCCGTTCGCGTTTCGCGTTCGCGAAACGTCCCGTCGGAAGTTCGTCCATCACTACTGGCCATAGATATTAAATGGCAGTCGTGTTTGTCAAGTGTTGACATGATCTGACTGTCAAAAGTTTTTTTTTTTTTACAACCTTGAGATTTTTTTAAACTATTTTTGTAGCTCAGACAAAGTCTTCAGTATCTTACAGAGTACATAAATCATTGATATCTCATTCTGCTCTAGAGAGAGAAAAAAAAAAAACTATATGTCAACCTTTCTAGTACAGTCCTTCACATACCTGTTCAGAAGAAGCTAACCGACCTTCCATTTTTTTTTTTTTTTGAAGAAAAAGTGCCAGAACAATTGCTATGAACTCACAAATGAAAAGCGAGAATATGCAAACTCAATGCAGGAAGTGGATCTTGTAGAAATTAACTCTGGACCCCAATACTATAATGTAGGATCACTAACTACTTGGTTTCCTTGGGTAAGCGTATTTATGTAAATGGAGAAGGAAGGGTATAAAAAGGCATACAATAAGCTGATGTTGCCCCAGATGAGCAAAGATAGAGCAAAAAAGAGGGATTAAAAAACACGAGAAAAATCATCCCAAGAGAAGTACGCAGTTATATGTGTATGAATAGTATAGGAAAAAGTGTAGTAAGTGTGTACTGCATTTCTATGTATATGAAATTGAATGTATGTAAACATGTATCTATGTATTATTAAATATTTTACTATCCATCATTCTATTCCTTTTTGTTACCATGAGTTTCATACAAAATCCCACCTTTTTTGTTGCATTTTTGCTACTTTTCTTGCTGAATTTTTGCTCCTTTTTCTCTTAATGATAGGGATGGAGGCACATGACCATACCCGGCCATGGCTTCATTCAAAGTCCCTAATTACCCAATTCCCCCATTTTTATGATGAAGTGGCCACTAAAGAGCCATGCAATGCGTTGATGATACTTAAACCTGTTTTTATGATCAAGATCAAATTTTAAGACCAAGATTAGATCTGATGACCACACCCTGGCTTGACCTTGGGGCCTCATCCTCTTTACACATCTGTAGAGATCATCTGAATGTACCCAGCTTGGTCAATAACTAGTTCTATCATCTAGAGGTGATATTTTGGTATTCAAAATCCTGAAATAATCAGCTAGACTTGTAAGGGTAGGGTGCACATCTTGTGATGTACAGGTGACTTCTCCTTGTTGTGATCCCCATTTCCTAATTGGGCACCAAGTGTGGGGCACAAAAAAGGCATACCCTGGGGTGGGTTCTTCTGGGCTACTCCAGGCGACCAGAAAGGTCATGTGTTATAACATTGGGTTTTCACCTTGCTGGAAGGCACACTTATCATTGCTGGGATTCAACAAGGGCTGCAGTTATGTGAAGAATCAAATATTAAGACCTCTCACTCAAAAACAAGTTACTTGTGTGCAGTGTTATGTGGAATGTCTTTCCGAGGAGTTGGTCCCATATACTACACACTTGTACAGGTGTATATGATGCATTAAGAAGGACACGCAAAGCCTATGCCCACTCAACCTTACTCCCAGTAGCAGAATAGGGTCCCGCTGAGCACATAGCATGGACCTTATGCTTGCTCACTTAAGACTTCACGTTTCATATCAAGTGATCAGTCTGTGACTCTCTGTGATGTTCTGTGATGCTGAGATCCTGTAATCACCTGAGACCCTGTCACTAGCAGGTACCATGTCAATGACTGGTTGCAGTTAACCTCTTGTTGGTGAAATGCGACTAGAACTTGTTTATGTTGTCACAGGCTGTTGCAGACTCAGACCCTTGTGCGGATGAGCCAGGATCCCATATGCACCCTTTGAAAAACTTCAGACCAGGCTTGTTAATAACTTTTACTAAAAGTGCGGCATGATAAATATAACATGGCAAACCATCCTTTCCCTATATAATGATAATTGTGGCTGCCCCAGGGTACCTCTGCAGTTAAAGTCCTTATGGATAAAGTTTTTAGCTTGCATGTCTCAATGGGACTAGGTTCATGTCTAGGAAAATTCTGAAAACGGTGCTTCATAGAAGAACTACAGGTCTCAGCACAGTCCCGATCATTCATTGCTGACCCGATCCAACCCTTGAGATCTGTATGTCTGCCTTTTATATCTCATAGGACAGAAGGCTGGACCCCAAAAGCCTGTGAAATGTTAGCAGTGGAACAAAAATCCTTACTCTCTCCAATCTGGGCAGCCACACTAATTTAACTAACATTAACACCATAGGCAACATGCCTACAGACTGGGCACTGTCTAACATATATCTATAGGTACCTCCAGTATGACCATAGGAGGACCAGGTCCAATTACAAGTTAATCAATATACAAGGAAAATGTACATTGTACAATTCATGCTCTGGAATTCTGAATATTGATTGAAATCATTTTCCAGTAAGCTTACAATCCATTTTACTGGTTACTATCAGTCCAGGTGATTTAAAACTAGTCATGGCACATGTAAGGTGCCTGATTTACAAGCACAAATACATTTGCTATGATGAGGCTATTCATAGGTGTGTAGATGTACATGTGCACCATAAATGTGATCCCTGAACCCATCTATTCTCACATTTATTTTCATTGGGGTAATTTACTAAAGACCAATAGACTGTGCACTTTCCAAGTGCAGTTGCTCCAGAACTTAGTAAATGAGGTAAAGACACTTTACAAAGAATACCGTATCACGTGCAAGGAAAATAAAATAAACAGCATTTTTGCTTGCACATGATTGGATGATTTTTCAATCATGTGCAAGCAAAAATGCTTTTTTTTTTCCTTGCATGTGATTGGGTATTCTTTTTAAAGTGAAGCTTTACCCAATTAAGACCCCTTTCGCACTGAGGCACTTTGCAGGCACCATAGCATTAAAAATAGTGCCTGCAAAGCGCCCTGAAAAAGGGGGGGTTAGAACCGACCGCCAGCATATAATGGGGGTTATTTACTAAAACTGCTTGGTGAAAAATCTGGTGCATCTCTGCATAAAAACCAATTAGCTTCCAGGTTTAATTTTCAAAGCTTTATTGAACAAGCTGAAGTTAGAAGCTGATTGGCTACAATGCACAGCTATACCAGATTCTGAGTGTACCAGCTTTAGTAAACCCCCCCCCCCCCCCCCAAGTGTATTTATCTATTTTTATCATATGTGTAGACAGGGCCGATCCTAGGGTCACGGACACCTGGGTTCAGAAATATTTCTTGTTCATGGCCATCTTACTAACCCCTCCCCTTTACACATGTTTCTATGGCAATGAGTCCCGCTATAAGTCACTGATCACCGCCACTACTAGTAAAAAAATGAAGATATCCCATAGTTTGTAGATGCTACAACTTTTGCGCAAACCAATTAATATATTCACTTTTTGAGACTTGTAGTCCTCCACTAGTTGGGGGGTGGGGGTGATTGATATATCCTCAGCTCTGAGGGGTTCATGCTGGGACTTGCAGTCCTTCACTTCACACCCCTCAAAAGTGACAGACTACAAGTCCCAGCATAAACCCCTCAGGGCTGAGGACGTGACAGCCCCCACCGCCAACTTGTAGAGGACAAGTCCCAACATGAGCCCCTGAGATTTAGGAATGTGATCCCCCAAAAGTGAAGAACTACAAGTCCCAGCATGAACCCCTGGGATATAAGGATGTGACCCCTTAGATCTCACGAGTTCATGCTGTGACCTGTAGCCTTTCACTATTTTGGGGGCCAGGGGGACACCTCTTCAGCTCTAAAGGGGTTCATGCTGGGACAGTTGGACCTGTAGTCCTTCACTAGTTGGGGGGCAAATTTTAATACATCCTCAGCTCTGAGGAGTTCATGCTGGGACCTGTAGTCCTTCACCTTTGGGGATCACATCGGCAAAAGTCCAATGGTGGAGGAATACAAGTCCCAGCTCATGCTTCTTAATGGCACACAAACACATGTTTTAATTCATCCGCCTCACCTCAGGCAGATGCAGGTAGAATCTTCACACGTGCTCTAATCTCCCTTCCCTCAGGCTCTGAAAGGAGCATGCAGCCACGCTGGAGAAGATAGGGCGAGAAGAGGGGTGGAGCAGAGGATGAAGAAGTTAAATTCTCCTCCGCTCTGAATGCTGGGGCCCGCTCTTCTCCTTGTGACGTCACTAATTGCTAGATGGTGGCAGGCAATCCTAGCAACCAGTGCGGGCAGTAGAGGCCAGAGGTGCAGCAAAAGGATATCGACCAGCCAGAACAGATACTAAAGTACTGTGTGAGTAAATCTGAGCCACTACTGCTGAATGTAAGTGAGTGCCACTTGAGCTTTGACACCCCCCATCTGCCTCAGCTTGCAACGCCTGGGTGCGGTGCCCACTGTGCACTCACCCAGGATTGGCCCTGTGTGTAGAGGCATAGGAAGGAATCATGTTTGCCAAAGAAGGCACCTAAGTCACAGACATGTATATGATTATCAGACATCCATATGTGCCCATTTCAGTATCATGAAGGTGACAAATACTCATTACAATTTTACACAGTTTTGTGTGTGGATTTGAGGTCATGGCATCACCCCACTTGCTAGAAGTTGATAGATATTAGATCCGTTATTGAGCAGTGACTGCCACTACAGTCTATTTTATAAAATATGTAAGCACAGACTGGTACATAATAACACCAATACTGGGACTTACTTCCCATTAAACATCATGAGTGTGGAGAAGAGCTCTGATTCTGCTGTATGTCATAACATCTCAAGACCCCTGCTCCTTTTTACACTGTCAATTGTTTCCCTTACTGTGTTTGTTTTTAGTCACAAGTGTTCTTCCTGCTGTGATAGGCAATTAGTTAATGATGTTAAGATTGCTCTAACGTTCCTGTATGCAGCTCTTCTTGGATACATTCAGCCTAATGAATTGTTTAATGCATCTGCTTTTGTTATCTCCTTCCGTCTCATAGTGATGTGGAACTTGCAGTTAAAGAACACTTCAGCTTTTAAAGGGTTTTCTAGCTTCCTTTGAGGTATACTCAATCCTTCAAGTTTTAAAATTAGGGGTACCAGTTCAGTGGCATTTGGGTTCTCATGTGATAATTCACATTAAATCGGCTACCTTCCAGTTTCTGACAAACTCAGATAGGATGGATAGACCAAGCTGGGCACAAGACCACCACAAAGATCAGATGGATAGCATTCAGAAAAACCAGACTTGGCCTCAAATTATAGTTTCCCTTTGAAGCAATACCCGAAAAACAGGCACCACAAGATACCACAAGTTATTGGCAAGCAGCAGTTATGGCAACCCCTGGCATTTTCTCTACTAAATAAACATGAAAGTACCTGGCAAATAAAAATTAGCACCCACATTTCAGGCAGGTGGTGAGGAAATCTTTGTTCTCTTGAAGACCTCCATACACTGCTGTTACCTGATACTACAAGAGAGTCGGATAGCATGTTCCCCGCTAGCCCCTGTAGTTTTTTCCATTGGCCTCTACATCACTACAGAACACATTAGTGACATAAGGGTCTTTGGTAGGAACCACTGCAGGCAGAAAGGGACATGCTATTCAACATACCTGCTATTCAACACACATGTAATGTAATGTAAGAAATAGACATGTGCAGAGTAAAATATTTCGTTTCGGAATTTCGTTTTCGTCCGAAAACTTAATTTATTTAGTTACTCCCGAAAATCGTTTTTATTTATTTCGTTTTCGTTCAAAAATTTAATTCGTCCGAAAATCCACATGAATTACGTTCGAATCTGTCTTGGAAGGCTTATGGTGTCTGTCAATGTATAAAGAAGATTTGACGGAGCTAACTATATAGCATACTTTAGAACCCTATTAAAGTCTATGGGACTCCAACGTTCAAAATCTAAAGTGCTCATTTTAAAGGCTAATTTGCAAGTTACTGTCCTAAAAAGTGTTTGGGGACCCGGGTCCTGCCCCAGGGGACATGTATCAATGCAAAAAAAAGTTTTAAAAACGGCCGTTTTTTCGGGAGCAGTGATTTTAATAATGATTAAAGTGAAACAATAAAAGTGTAATATTCCTTTAAATTTCGTAGGGGGGGGGGGGGTTGTCTATAGTATGCCTGTGAAGGGGCGCATGTTTCCCGTGCTTAGAATTGTCCCTGCACAAAGTGTCATTTATGCAGGAAAAAAAGTCCTTTAAAATCACTCGCGGCTATAATGAATTGTCGGCTCCGTAATACAGAGAACACTCATTGAAAGTCATTGATAAAAAAATAAATAAATAAATAAAAAAAAAAGCGTGGGGGTCCCCCAAATTCAATTACCAGGCCCTTCAGGTCTGGTATGGATATTAAGGGGAACCCTGCCTCAAATTTAAGAAAAAATTTGATGTGGGGTTCCCCCTAAATATCCATAACCAGACCCTTCAGGTCTGGTATGGATATTAAGGGGAACCCCGCGTCAAATTTAAAAAAAAATTGACGGGGGGTTCCCCCTAAAAATCCATACCAGACCCTTTATCCGAGCACGCAACCTGGCAGGCCGCAGGAAAAGAGGGGGGGACGAGAGAGCGGCCCCCCCTCCCTCCTGAACCGTACCAGGCCACATGCCCTCAACATTGGGAGGATGCTTTGGGGGTCTGTGACCCCTCAAAGCACCTTGTCCCCATGTTGATGAGGACAAGGGCCTCATCTCCACAACCCTGGCCGGTGGTTGTGGAGGTCTGCGGGCGGGGGGCTTATCAGAATCTGGAAGCCCCCTTTAACAAGGGGACCCCCAGATCCCGCCCCCCCCCCCTGTTTGAAATGGTAAGGGGGTACAAAAGTACCCCTACCATTTCACAAAGAAAGTGTAAAAAATGGTTAAATAAAACAAACACACTTTTGAAAAATTCCTTTATTAAAAATAAAAAAATAAAAAAAAGATTCCAGCGGCGGTAATCCACTCTTGCTATCCAGCGACGGACGGTCATCTCTCCAGCGATGTCTCATCTCATCCAGCGCAGCGCAGCATCCTTCTGTCTCCTCCACGGAGACACTACAGGCATTCCGGCGGCTGACGTTTCTTATATACGGAGGGCGGGGCCACCCGTCACCTGACCCCGCCCCCCTCTGACGCAAGGGGAAACCCGGGGTTCCCTGTGACGTATGGGTGACCCCGCCCCCCCTCTGATGTAACGGAAACCTGCCTGTGTTACATCAGAGGGGTGCGGGTCACCCCTACGTCACAGGGAACCCCGGGTTTCCCCTTGCGTCAGAGGGGGCGGGGTCAGGTGACGGGTGGCCCCGCCCTCCGTATATAAGAAACGTCAGCCGCCGGAATGCCTGTAGTGTCTCCGTGGAGGAGACAGAAGGATGCTGCGCTGCGCTGGATGAGATGAGACATCGCTGGAGAGATGACCGTCCGTCGCTGGATAGCAAGAGTGGATTACCGCCGCTGGAATCTTTTTTTTATTTTTTTATTTTTAATAAAGGAATTTTTCAAAAGTGTGTTTGTTTTATTTAACCATTTTTTACACTTTCTTTGTGAAATGGTAGGGGTACTTTTGTACCCCCTTACCATTTCAAACAGGGGGGGGCCGGGATCTGGGGGTCCCCTTGTTAAAGGGGGCTTCCAGATTCTGATAAGCCCCCCACCCGCAGACCTCCACAACCACCGGCCAGGGTTGTGGGGATGAGGCCCTTGTCTTCATCAACATGGGGACAAGGTGCTTTGAGGGGTCACAGACCCCCAAAGCATCCTCCCAATGTTGAGGGCATGTGGCCTGGTACAGTTCAGGAGGGAGGGGGGGCCGCTCTCTCGTCCCCCCCTCTTTTCCTGCGGCCTGCCAGGTTGCGTGCTCGGATAAAGGGTCTGGTATGGATTTTTAGGGGGAACCCCACGTCAATTTTTTTTTAAATTTGACGCGGGGTTCCCCTTAATATCCATACCAGACCTGAAGGGCCTGGTAATTGAATTTGGGGGACCCCCGCGCTTTTTTGTTTATTTATTTTTATTTTTTTTTATCAATGACTTTCAATGAGTGTTCTCTGTATTACGGAGCCGACAATTCATTATAGCCGCGAGTGATTTTAAAGGACTTTTTTTCCTGCATAAATGACACTTTGTGCAGGGACAATTCTAAGCACGGGAAACATGCGCCCCTTCACAGGCATACTATAGACAACCCCCCTACGAAATTTAAAGGAATATTACACTTTTATTGTTTCACTTTAATCATTATTAAAATCACTGCTCCCGAAAAAACGGCCGTTTTTAAAACTTTTTTTTTGCATCGATACATGTCCCCTGGGGCAGGACCCAATCTCCTATTCTATATCGAACTGTTGTAACAACGAAAACGAACGAAAATAAAGCATTTATTTATGTCGGATTTTCGTTTTTTCGGATTTTGTGCTTTCGTTATCGTTTGTCAAAACGAAAATAGCTGAAATTCGGACGAAAATGCGTTCGGACGAAAACGAATGCACATGTCTAGTAAGAAACCAGCGACATTCTGAGCTCTGCAAGAGACCAAACTTTAAATTCACAGCCCTAAGAAAAGGTGAATATTCCTCTTCTTTTGTAAGGTATTTTTATTGTATTTATTTGAGGAAATGACAGGGTTACTTTAATAAATGTTATTTTCTAAAAATAGAAAAGAGTGTTTTCCTTTATGATTCTTGGTAAATAGGAGAATTGAAAGTGAAAAAAATCTGACCCAGAAGCAAAAGTAAAAAAAAAAAAAAAAAAAAAAAAAAACAAGCTATTTTGAATATACAATATTTATTATTGAAAACTTAGTAAAATATGGAAGTACACTTTATTACCATGAAAGCATAAACCTCTGCCTTTCATTAGATGTCTTTCCTGTTTTCCCGTATACCCATAATACTTCATTTTTTGTCACTCTGAAATTACAATTCTGTCCTTTCTGAATTAAACATTTTATCTGCCGGCTTTTTAATATCTTCCTCCCTAATTTCTAATCCTTGTTTCTTTGCCTATCATCCATGTACTGTACATCTATCACAGAAGGATGTGCACAAACACAAGTACTCATCCAATTATAATTTAAATAATGCCTATTAATCTTCAGTATGTTTTCCATGCAAGAACTTTACCCAATTTCATTCTCGGTACAATTTTCATTAAAGCCTGTCTTTTTCTTCCTGAAGTGAAGTCTGCTTTCATCCCATAGAATGTTACATCTGATGTTTCTTTTTAATTGGCGCTTATAATTGCCTAAATGTACCTTCGATTAAATGTTTCACACTTTGATATGGTTAGACACTGAGGTATGTATTGAAGTAGGATGGACACAAATGTCTTATTAAAGACAAGGTCACAATGGTTCACATTTCAGAAAGGAATACGAAATACTGGAATGAATATTGCTGTCAAAATGATATGACTTATAAAAAAAAGACCTAAAAAGTAGCAAAGATATGGAATATAAATCAGAGGTAGAACTAGAAGTCATCAACTCCTGTACTCCCCTTTCAATAATTGAAACAGAAGGTGATGTGAACGGATGCAAATGTAGCAACAGAAAAAAGGAGGTATGCAAATATCCATGAACTCACGTGTAAGACTTATGAATCTGGCTTAACCTTTACAATATCCACATTCCCAGACAGCTAGACAAACCTCAAACACACCTGTTGCCAACCTTAGTGACTGTAATCAATGTTCCTTTATATAAAAAAAAAAAAAAAATGACACATACACACAACTGTCAAGCACTATGAATGCTTTACCCTAAGGGCTGTATATTTTCTTTTGTTTAGATTCAGCTGCTGGCAGGGAACCTCTCTGACAGCTGATGAGTCATCCGTTGTTATGGACGCAGCTTGATGGCCCTCTCCTTAACAACCAGCTATTCACTGGTTGTTAAGGATGCTGGCAGCTGTCTGCTCCTTACCGAAATGCTAGTACTCCTAAACACTAATGCAAATGCTCCTAAAAGCCTGCAAAAACCACCAGCGCTTTTTTAGCAGTTTTTAAGCTGTGCATGGAGCCGAAGGGTAATCAATTAAGTCTTCAAATGCATTGGCTACTTGCTGATATTATTTTACCCATTAAAAACAAAGTGGACTTTCCATTTGTGCCTCTCTCTTCTCTTCACTGTTCCATTTGTCCTGAACTGCCTACGTGCTTCCAGATAGTTGGCTTGGAGTTACCCAGGAAGTGAGATGTCTTTCAATATTCAAAAGGCAGAAGCATGTTTGACGTGGGGTTCCCCTTAAAATCCATAATAGACCTGAAGGGCCTGGTATGGATTTGGGGAGGGACCCCCACACTGCTTTTTTTATCAAGTAACTGCTGCCAATTCACGGACACGGTGGCCAGCTTGCAATCCTGCCTCTTAACAACCAGCTATTCATTGGTTGTTAAGGAGGCTGGCAACAGAAAAAAAATCTGGAAACTGGCTCTTACAGTAGGTGACACGATATTGTGTCAATCTCGCCACTTTTATTGGCGAGATTTAAACCTGCGAGCCCCATCGCGGGAGCCAGTGCCGAACTGGCTCGCTCATCGAGAAAGAAAAATTAGTTTTTTCCTTTCCCAATGAGTGACAAGCATTGCTGACATTGAGGCCGGGTTCACTCGTCCTACTTTGCCCTGCCTTGAAGCCGACATACATCCAACTTTCAATGTACGGGGATCCGACTTGAATCCCCACCAATACCAGGCATTCTGTTTGCTATGAATCATGAGGGGGAACTCCATGCCAAATTTTAAATAAAAAGCTGGCAAGGGTTCCCCTCCAAGAGCATACCAGGCCCTTAGGTCTGGTACAGATTTTAAGGGGTACCCCCTACACCAAAAAAAGATGTGGGGGTCCCCCAAAATCTATACCAGACCCTTATCTGGTCAGGAAAGGGGGTGAGGAGGAGCGAGCGCCCCCCCCCCCCCGAACCGTACCAGGCCACATGCCCTCAACATGGGGGGTGGGTTCACAGCACCTTGTCCCCTTATGATGTCACAGTTCCATCATGCCTCGGGACTGTGGCGTCATAATGGGTGGGGTCACCAGGTGACATCACCCGGTGACCACACCCCATGCCTAAATAAGTCGCTGTGCACAGCGAACATGGCATTACAGTGGTGTCAACATCAGAAGATGAGAACAGGGAAGAAGACGATGGAGAAGACCGGGCCACTTTCCCCCCCAGATGAATGGGTAGGGGTAAGATGTACCCCATACTCATTCACATAGGGTGGGGGGCTGGGATCTGAGGGCCCCCTTATTAAAGTGGGCTCCTGGATTCCAATAAGCCCCCCATCAACAGGCCACAAGGTGCCCCCTTCCCCAAAGCACCCACCCCCCATGTTGAAGGCATACAGCCTGGTACCATTCAGGGGGGCGCTCGTCCCCGCCCCCCTTTCCTGACTGGCCGGGCGGCATGCTCGGATAAGGGTCTGGTATGGATTTTGGGAGGACCCCAACGCAGTTTTTTCGGCGTAAGGAGTTCCCCTTAAAATCCATACCAGACCTAAGGGCCTGGTATTTTTCTCTTGGATGGGAACCCATGCCGGTTTTTTTATTAGAGAGGGTACATGGTCGCTTCTTTCTCACGCTCGCTGCAATAGGAACATGTTTTTCCTATTGCAGCGAACGCTACATGTATAGTACCCTGTCGCCGAGAACCAGCGCAATGGGATTGCGCTGGAAACATATTCTCGTGGGCAGGTACTGTAGCAGTGGTTATCAGAATTTTGCAGAGTTTAGGTGTATTCAGGGGTTTTTCCCTGGCAAATTGCTCCCAAAAACTCAAAAAGAAATATATTTTCTTCTGGTCCTAGAGGCTGAGGCTTCAAAAATGTTTCTAGACTAAAATAGCGTGCATAGACACATAGGATAACAACATTTGCTTCTAAAGGCAGAAAAAATGCTCAAAAGCAGCTGCTAGGAATGTTTTTTTTTTTTTAAGTTAGTAAGCATGGATCCTTCATCAGGCCTTATAAAGATAACGTGAGATTAATAAGTAGGACCTTAATGAACTTGCACCTAATTCCTTTTCAATATACAGTAACTTGCCCTGGTCTAATTACTTACTTATCTTTAGAAGACCCCTCCATTGACACCCCCTCCCACCCCTGCTGCTGTAATCGTCTGGTGCAACAAGGGTTAATAGGACTAAGGGAGCTGTCACGGGCACATATCAAAAGTGCATGACTATGCCTGTCTTTTCTTTCCAGAAACACCATTCATAGAAGCAGCATTACAACTTTATGAATACAAAATGATCTATAAATGGAGGATGGGCTAATGATTAACAGGTTCACCTCCTCTATTCATCATTTACATTTCAGTTATAGAAACGGTAGTATGGCTTCTATACATAGAGGAGCTGGGCAGAAAGGCTGAGCATAGTCAGGCACTCTTGATGGGAGTCTATGACAGCTGATATATGATTCTGATGACTCTGCTCTAAGCCCACTGTGCATACATTCCACCGGCCTCCTTCCTTATGCAGGTGCTGGTCCCAACAGAGCAGGTCTCACTTCACATATCCACTGCTATGTCAAACTTGGAATGCATCAACAGTTGTAAGATTTACCAGGCACGCCATCCCCAGAGCAGACATGGACAGATAAATGTACCTGTCTGTGACAGGTACATAAATTGGGTGCAAGAGCAGACACTTTCGGTGCTGTACCCTGATAGAGTTCTAAAGGGTGTCTACAACACCTTTCATGAATTCCCCCTATACATTTTAATATCTCTCCCACCTCAGAACCATACAACCATGTGTGTGGGGAGAGAGTGCTATCAATAGAGGAGGATTTCAGCTAACAGAAGAGGCATCAACAGAAGGGACATATCCTATTGACTGGAGGTAATGGCGCTTGTGCTGATATTTTTTTTTTTTATTTTGACTGCACTTGGGCTTTAAGCATCTTATAAGTAAAGTATATAAGTACTTTATATAATATCCTGCAACCTATGTGTGTAACCTTACCTGTAAAAGGCTATGAATCATAGATTTAAAAAGAGTGACTCCCAATTATAGTGTGATTATGGGAGTTATCAGGCAGCTGATCTCTGCATCCCTCAACAGCAATCTAGAAAGTTGGACTTTTCCACTACGGATATGATTCTATTCTGCAGCACTGACACAGCTGATAAACTGGCACTGCTCTTTTTTTTTTTCTTGCACTTAAAAGCTATGTCATTTCTAATTTTGTGTTATTTGTGCACCTGTCAATAATGAACCCCTTGAAAAAGCCTGGCCTGTAACTACAAGGAGCAGATAGTAAGGTGGGATGAGGAGCGATAATGGAAATGTTCCCAGAGCAATCACTCAGTTCTGTATGAGAAACAACTTTCTCTCCTGAGGCCTTCACTCTAACGATGCTGCAAGGAAGCTTACTTCACACATACAGCTGTAACTTGTCATAAATCAAGAAACCTGAGACTATAACTATCTCTTGATTGCAGTTATTTTAATACCAAGCGTTCTACTCTAATTTGGGTGGGAGAAAGAGTTTTCACACCATCGTTCTGAGATGTAAAGAAGTGACACCGACTTGTACTAAACATTAAACAGTTTTGGCCCAGAGATGAATACCCACAATGTATACTTCTTGCGCACTGGGCATTCATCCCTGGGTAAATGCTGCCCTAAGCATTAGTACCACTTGGTGCAACAGCTTTCAGCCTCTTAGACTTTTACAGACTGCTGGCCGCAGGGCTGGATGGTTCGCATGTGCTTTCTGCACAAAAATGCTAAGATCTCATGCACCAGGTCTAAACATCTAGTGTGCATGTGGCCTTAGGCAGAAGTCATACACGTCCAAACCTGTTTCATACAAACTTGTTGGGAAATGTAAACAGCCATTCATTATGTTAGGTGTGCTTGCATACACCTGCAACAGTCAACATCTTCAGAAAGATATAGGACTAGGCAGGGTCGGATCTAGTCTCTCTGATTGGGGGTGCAATAATCAAAGTCAGGGGACAGTCTGTCAACACATATTCAGTTTATCCTCTCTGCCTAGCTCTGCCTGTTTTTCTGTCTCTCCAGAGATCTACCTCTGGTACTCAGTGAGTCGCTGACTCACAGTGTGACCGAGGTGCAAGGAACCAGTATTGCTTGCATGCATCTGTACCATGAGCCACAACCAAGAAGTAACATCTGACATTACTTCTGGCTATTGCAGAGGTGGTGCAGGCGTGAAGATGAAAAGCTTGGTTTCTGCATCCCTCTGAAAAGCACACGTCACAGAACTCTTAAAAAGGATGCAAAATTACCGGGCTTTCCAGTCCCAAACTGTATTTATTGGGCTAAAGAACACTGACATTCACACCGGATGATGATGTCACCCTCCCGTTTGTTCCATACTGGGGAGCCCCCTCTTCATAGCAGAGTCAACCTCCATTCACATGATAGTCCCTTCATTATATCAGAAGTCTCCGTTACATCAGATGTGCAGAAAGTGCGATGGCTTAGTAGCTAACCTTCAGCCTTTCTCCAGGTGTAAGAAGGGTGGAGAGTACATTTTCAAAGTGGAGCAGTCAACAACTGAGGAGTTGGCCATCTTCACCCCTTGAGTAAAGCCTTCCACCATGGTGACACCTGTTGTTGTTGACATCCCACAGAGAGATGCTGCTATGACTGTTACTGAGACTGCTGAGGAAACGACTTTGGAGCAGATGGACACTGCTTCTACCACTGCTACGGAAATCACTATGCCTCCTTTGGAGAAAGTGGGGCGTGCAAAGTCTTCCCGGAGCCAGTGTGAAGTTCTGCCACTGAGTCCAGCTGGATCCAATCGGTGGAAGAAGGTTGCTTCCGAGAAGAGTCTGACCATAAGTACACCTTTAGTTAACTACTTACTGGCAGAGGAATACAGAGATTCAGAGCTAGAGTCTTTGTCAGATATGGAAGATGAGGACATTTTGGGGATATTGTCGGAGGAGTTTTTGTGGGCTGGAGGGGATGATGTAGCCACCACTTGTACAGATGTTTCGGACTGGCTAACTCTAACCTCAGGGGATGGAACGCCGAGTGCAGAAAACCCCATAACAGTAAATGTAATTCTCCCTAAACCTGTGAATTTGCCCACACTTAAAAGGGACTCTGCCACGTTGGTGCAACGGCCCCCAAACTCCTGTATACCACCCGGGGAAGGAAGTTCCCGTGCATTACAGAGACTTGCAAGGTCACAGAGACTTCTTCATAAGAGAGTGGCCAATGAGTACAGGTTGGAATCCCCCTATCTTCCAAGGGACATTATGACTGTCATTAAAAAGAACCGTGAGGCCTGATACAAGGACTATGTTTGGAACTATTTAAAAGTTCCAAAGCCATTCCGGAAAAAGGCTTTCTCACCGGAGCTTTATAACGGTTTGTTGGATGCTTACGGCAATGGAGTTACGGTCGGCACATCTATGAGGACAAAGGTTGTGATCTGCAGACCGGATAAAGACAGTGCTGTGTACTTTGTTACTAATGTGGATGCGCAGGGGATAGACTTAACTTTGCCTGATCCCCTTTTCTACTGGTGAACTGTTCTTGAGTCAAGACTTTGAATTTGCAAGGAGAGCTTCTCCGGATCATTATCTCCTTTGCATTTTTCTTTGAAACTACTGAACTTTGGGGTAGTTAGTCAGAGCCAGTAACACAGAGAATGGAACATCTACCATGTCAAGAATACTTAAATTGTTTTAGGTTAAAGACTGCACTTCAGCGGCGCATACCACTAGGTGGCATGAGTCAGAGCAGTTAGTACTGTTTTACTGTTGTTTCCTTTCCCTTTTTCCCTTTCCCATCCAAACATTCAGGTACTCTAATGTTTTTTTTGTAGGTCTAGTTGTTATCTCTGGGTTTCTTTTTTCCTGTCTTTCGCAGATGATGGGGACATCATCTAAAGAAGCAGGGGAAGTATGTAGCGATGGGCTCCTGAAGAGCACGCAATGTGTTTTTCAAAATGTAACTTTACCCAAACTAAAGTTTGGTTTGGGTCTATTTGCCTAAATTTGACTTCTGTGTCTGTGGGGGGGGGGGGGGGGGGGGTTCACTGTCTCGAGTGGCAGGCATGGAACTATGGTCTGGTTGGGCGTTTAATTTACTCTTTCTTGGAGTCAGGTCAGTGGGAGTGGGCCTCTCGCTGTGCCCTCTGGGAGAGGGTATTTAAGACGCAGATTTCACATGGTTCGGGGTTCCTGTCCAGTATGCTGTGCTGATTACTTGGTCCTGGTCCTCCTTACCATCCCCCAGGAAGGCTATGGCCTGGGGTGCGGATCCACCTGAGTTTAATGCTTTGGGGCTGGCTAGCCCAAGGCAAGGGAACTAAGGAAGTATTCCAAGGTGGATGGGTGCTGTCTCCAGTTCGGGAGAGACCCATTGAACTTCGAGCATTCCAGGGGAGGACTATTTAGAAGAACACCACGTACAGGTTGGTTTTCTTAAAAAGAGCCTGGAAGGGCTGAAGTAACCAAGAATATCTGGTCTTGTGGATATCGCCAAGCAGGCTGAAAGATCCAGGTTTCCTACAAGTGTTCTACAGCTTAGTTTCCCTACGTGTTCTGCAACAACGTCGGTGATACAGACTTTGTTCCTGAGTAAACACCTGGTTGGCTGCTAGGCCTTGTGAGAGAGGGGCTGTCCAATCTGAGTGTTCATCCAGCTGCAAATGGCTATTCTCTGGATGCAGTCAAAGTAAGCAAGTTCTTTAATGTTTTTGGACTTTGACATTGAGAGTACCTGAACTTTCCTTTCCAACCCTCTGATCTCAAGTTGAAAGACTGTTCAATGGTTGGAGTTTTTGCAAAATAAATCCATTCAGGTGGATCTATCGTCAGTCTCAAGTTACTGGGCCATCTACCATGGGACATGCCCTAGACGTGAAACAAGGAGAACGAAAGGTAACAGTAAGCCCAAGAATAACCAGCAGCTCCTTCGGGGGTTAGTGCTACAACCACCTTTGAGTCAGTGTTATCCATTTCCATGATGCAGGTGGGCCAGCCACCAGCACCATAGCAATAAGCAATGCTGTTTTTCCTAGTCCTCACCCCTGCAACATCAAAATTAATGATGTAGAGCAATGGATGGGGCAGGTCCTTTCGCAGTCATGCCAACTCTGCTGAAGCTCTGAGTCCCCGCCCCCCCCCCCCAAACCTCTCCACTTCTGATATCAATGTTATTGGCCCTGGTGGAGCACACCTAAAAACTAGGGGGGCACAGCCCACCCCATCACCCCCACATAGATCCAGCCCTGTCACAAGGTGATCTATGGTCACAGCTAAGGATGAGCTTCGAGTTCGAGTCAAACTCATGTTCGACTTGAACATTGCCTGTTCGCCTGTTCGGCGAACAGTGAACAATTTGGGGTGTTCGTGGCAAATTTGAAAAGCCGCAGAACACCCTGTACAAGCCTAAAAAATGTTTGAGTCCTGCCCCAGGGGACATGTATCAATGCAAAAAAAAGTTTTAAAACTGACATTTTTTCGGGAGCAGTGATTTTAACAATGATTAAAGTTAAACAATAAAAGCGTAATATTCCTTTAAATTTCGTACCTGGGGGATGTGTATAGTATGTCTGTGAAGGGGTGCATGTTTCCCGTGCTTAGAACTGTCCCTGCAGAAAAAAAGTTATTTAAAATCACTCACGGCTAAAATGAATTGTCGACTCCCGTAATTCAGAGAACACTCATTGAAAGTCATTGATAAAAAAAAAAAGCGTGGGGTTCCCCCAAATTCAATTACCGGGCCTTTCAGGTCTGGTATGGATATTAAGGGGAACCCTGCGTCAAATAAAAAAAAAATGACATGAGGTTCCCCCTAAATATCCATACTAGACCCT
This sequence comes from Lithobates pipiens, assembly GCF_037356315.1. Lineage (NCBI taxonomy): Eukaryota > Metazoa > Chordata > Amphibia > Anura > Ranidae > Lithobates > Lithobates pipiens. The sequence goes on from NW_027507758.1 coordinate 507,912,083, forward strand.
TTATCCGAGCACGCAACCTGGCAGGCTGCAGGAAAAGAGGGGGGGGTGAGAGAGCGGCCCCCTCCTGAACTGTACCAGGCCACATGCCCTCAACATTGGGAGGATGCTTTGGGGTCCCCCCAAAGCACCATGTCCCCATGTTGATGAGGACAAGGGCCTCATCCCCACAACCCTGGCCGGTGGTTGTGGGGGTCTGCGGGCGGGGGCTTATCAGAATCTGGAAGCCTCCTTTAACAAGGGGACCCCCAAATCCCAGCCCCCCGTTTGAAATGGTAAGGGGGTATAAAAGTACCCCTACCATTTCACAAAGAAAGTGTAAAAAATGGTAAATTAAGACAAACACACTTTTGAAAATGTCCTTTATTAAAAATAAAAAATGCAGGTTTCCGTTACATCAGAGGGGGCGGGGTCACCCACATGTCATTAGGGAAGCCAGGCTTCCCCACTAGCGTCAGAGGGAGCGGAGTCAAAACACTTTTTAGGACAGTAACTTGCATATTAGCCTTTAAAATTAGCACTTTAGATTTTGAATGTTTGAGTCCCATAGACTTTATTAGGGTTCTAAAGTTCACACGAAGTTCAGGTCTGTTCGCAGTTTCTGATGCGAACCGAACCAGGGGGTGTTCGGCTCATCCTTAGTCACAGCATACACGTTCATTTTATAACATCAGCATTACAATAACAATAAAACAGTAGTTACATTTGACAATCCAACAGAAGCTTACTTAAAAAAGATCTTCTTTCATGTTTTGAATGCTGCCTGTCTGCTGCGCATCTCTTTCCACAACTTCCTGGATTTCTTAAATGCTTTGCAACTTCTCTTCTGCTGTTTTCTTAAAATTCCTTTTCTAAACAAAGTAATTGGGGTCAGAAGAACTGCTGCAACCATCATATAACATTACCATAAACATATACTGTAGATGCCCACCGGTATAGAAATACAGTAATACAAGCTTTATATAAGAACAGATTAATAACAGTATATACATCCCATGTACAAACAGGCATTATCAGCAAAGGACTCATTAGGAGTCCTGGTGGAACTCTGCCCACACACCCGGGTATATACAGTGGTGTGAAAAAGTGTTTGCCCCCTTCCTCATTTCCTGTTCCTTTGCATGTTTGTCACACTTAAGTGTTTCGGAACATCAAACCAATTTAAACAATAGTCAAGGACAACACATGTAAACACAAAATGCAATTTGTAAATGAAGGTATTTATTATTAAAGGTGAAAAAAAATCCAAACCATCATGGCCCTGTGTGAAAAAGTGATTGCCCCCTAAACCTAATAACTGGTTGGGCCACCCTTAGCAGCAACAACTGCAACCAAGCGTTTGCGATAACGTGCAATGAGGCTTTTACAGCGTCCTGGAGGAATTTTGGCCCACTCATCTTTGCAGAATTGTCCTAATTCAGTTACATTAGAGGGTTTTCGAGCATGAACGGCCTTTTTAAGGTCATACCACAACATCTCAATAGGATTTAGGTCAGGACTTTGGCTAGGCCACTCCAAAGTCTTCATTTTTGTTTTTCTTCAGCCATTCGGTGGTGGACTTGCTGGTGTGTTTAGGATCATTGTCCTGCTGCAGAACCCAAGTTCGTTTCAGCTTGAGTACACGAACAGATGGTCGGACATTCTCCTTCAGGATCTCTTGGTAGACAGCAGAATTCATAGTTCCTTTTATCACGGCAAGTCTTCCAGGTCCTGAAGCAGCAAAACAGCCCCAGACCATCACACTACCACCACCATATTTTACTGTTGGTATAATGTTCTTTTTATGAAATGCAGTGTTCCTTCTACGCCAGATATACTTGGACACACACCTTCCAAAGAGTTCCACTTTTGTCTAATCGGTCCACAGAATGTTGTCCCAAAAGTCTTGGGGATCATCAAGATGTGTTGTGGAGAAATTAAGACGAGCTTTGATGTTCTTTTTGCTCAGCAGTGGTTTTCTCCTTGGAACTCTGCCATGCAGGCCATTTTTGCCCAGTCTTTTCCTGATGGTGGAGGCATGAACGCTGACCTTAACTGAGGCAAGTGAGGCCTGCAGTTCCTTGGACGTTGTTGTGGGGTCTTTTGTGACCTCTTGGATGAGTCGTCGCTGTGCTCTTGGGGTAATTTTGGGTGGCCGGCCACTCCTGGGAAGGTTCACCACTGTTCCATGTCTTCGCCATTTGTGGATAATGGCTCTCACTGTGGTTCGCTGGATTCCCAAAGCTTTGGAAATGGCTTTATAACCCTTTCCAGACTGATAGATCTCAATTACTTTCTTTCTCAATTGTTCCTGAATTTCTTTGGGTCTCGGCATGATGTGTAGCTTTTAAGGATCTTCTGGTGGACCTTACTGTGTCAAGCAGCTCCTATTTAAGTGATGCCTTGATTGTGAACAGGTGTGGCAATAATCAGGCCTGGGTGTGGCTAGAGAAATTGAACTCAGGTGTGGACAACCACAGTTATAGTATGTTTTAACAAGGGGGGCAATCACTTTTTCACACAGGGCCATGATGGTTTGGATTTTTTTTCACCTTTAATAATAAACACCTTCATTTACAAATTGCATTTTGTGTTTACTTGTGTTGTCCTTGACTATTGTTTAAATTGGTTTGATGTTCCGAAACACTTAAGTGTGACAAACATGCAAAGGAACAGGAAATGAGGAAGGGGGCAAACACTTTTTCACACCACTGTATCATTATTAATGAGATATCTTTAGATGAATTTTGCAGCATAGTCCATTTGCAGGGGCCCTTTGAGGATGATGCAGTGTCTGTCTTTGTGTCAGAGCCCGGAATGGGGCTTCTTGCCTCTAGGTACTGTGATGTGGAAATGGAACTCAGAGTCAGTCTATCTACCCTGTGCTTTAGTCCCGCTCTGATAGTTAATAATAGTCTTGTCTGGTCTGGGTGAAAATATAACAGAAGCAACTCCATGGGCAGGTCATGTGGCTCAGTTCTCTCTCAAATTACTTCCTGGAAACTCTTTATCATGCACCTGGTAGCAGAGCCTGACACGATGAGGAAGGCCTCTGACTCAACGCCCCTGACAATGTAGACAGGAGGCACAGAAGTGCTGAGTGGCACAAGTGCCTGTAAGTCTTGCTAGCAGCAGGGCAGAAGAAGTTGTCAGATGGCTCCAACAAGCTGGCGAGCAGGCAGGCAGCTGGAGGATGGCAGATTGAAGCAGGCTGGCACTGGCAACAGTGGGCAGATGAGGCGTGCACTGGTAACAAACTGAAGAACAGCAGGCAAAGCAGGATGTGTCAGGAAGTAGAGTCAGACAAGCCGAGTCATATACTGGCAGGACAGATCAGGTACAGAGGAGCAGGCAATAGCGAGGTCTGGGTGCAAGCTGGGTGAGGAGCCAATCGGTGCAATTGAAACGAATGGAGTAGACAGACGTTGAGGTCAAGATCAAGCCAGGGTTGGTGTAGATGGAGTTTAGAGAGGGGTCAGATAAGCTGGGCCAGTAACTTTATTCTGGATGCAGGATAACGGGAACACAAAATAACAGGAATCTGAAAGACAAAGCAGCACTAAACCTGAGCACTGGCTGAGTTTAAATAGCCTGGTTTCTGCCAACATTTGTCACAGGTGCACGTGTGCGCATTTGCATATGCATTGGCCAGTGCCAAATTCCTGCGAGCACGAGGATGAATCTGTTTAAGCCTGTGCATAGAAGACCTTTCCTAAGACTCCTCTTCATAAAGATATCAAAGTCATCTACTCTGGGGTTTCTGGCCCAGATACCAGGGACAGGAAGTTATGTACATAAGTAACTCTGTGACAGTAAGAAGCACATACACTTATAATTACAAGCAGTGGAGGGCAGCAGATCTCTACAGATGATTACATTACATTTTGACCATAAATACTCTTTAAAGAGGACCTTTCAGTAACTTTAACAGTTGGCATAAGCACATTTCTGAACTGCCAATACAAAGTATATTTTTTCCAAAAGAGTTCCAGCTCTTATAATTAAAAAACAGTCATTGAGCTCCATTCCATTGACTTTGTCAGCTAGCCTGAAATGATGTCATCAGCATGTACTCATTTTCCTCTCCCTCAGTGTCTGCACTGTAACTTTGTAGTAAGTCACAAGGTGAGAGGATGCAGCAATTACTGATTTGTGTCAGATATTTGTGAATATAACCAAGAACTGCAAAGGCACCATGATTTACACGTATGTGTCATCACTAAGGGCTTGTTCCCACCATGTTTATTGAGCTGGGCTTTTCTGCACACCACTACACAAGTATGGAGTGAACATTACATTTAGAAAACAATTGTGTCCAGAAAAGCACAGCTAAGCAATCATGGTGTGAACAAGTCAGCATCTGAGTCCGGAAAGTAGATACTGATCCTGGTTATTGCCAAAACAAAGCTGGCTCTGGGCATTTGGAGAAACAAATAGATAACAACATTGTAACGGGCTGGGAGAGCTCGTTCACATTACAACGCATTGCACCACAACACACGTTTTCATGCATTGAGGTGTGTTGTGTAAGCCAGTCTATTCAAAATAAGTAGATTGTAACACACCTAAATTCATGAAAATTGTAGTACACTGCAGCACACATCATGTGGTATGTTGTAAAGGAAACTATAATGTGCTCTAAAATGAATGGCACTGCAACACACCAATGCATGCATACCATGAGCTGTGGTGATATTAAAGCCTTGCTTTTTTTTTCTTACCTGCTCTGTGCAGTGGTTTTGCACAGAGCAGCCCAGATCCTCCTCTTCTTGGGTCCCACGCCAGTGCTTCAGCAAGCAGCTTGCTAAAGGGGCACCCAAGCAGGCACACTTCCGCCCTATGGTTGTATGTGTTTATTTACACATGAAGCCACAGCTCGGCCCCTCCCCGCCACCTCCATCTCCTAATTGGATCACTGGCTGTGATTGACAGCAGCAAGAGCCAATGGCCAATGACTCCCACTGCTGCCAAAAGCCAATCAAGAATGTGCGTCCCTAGAGAGGCAAGGCTCTTGTGGATATCACTGGATCAAGATAGGGCTCAGGTAACTACTAGGGGTGTCCTGGGGGTGGGGGGGGGGGGGCTGCTGCTCACAGAAGGTTTTTAGTTTTTTTCCCTTCATACATAGATTACATGAAGGTAAAAAACCTTCATCCTTCACAACCAATTTAATGTAGTCTGCAAGATGTATCTAGTCCATTGGAGGTCACACAGATTTGCAAGATTTAGACTATTTTACCAAAAGTATGGGGATGCCTTCCTTTACATACACATTAACTTTAATGGCATCCCAGTTTTAGTCCGTAGGGTTCATTATTGAGATGGCCCACAGTTTGCAGCTATAACAGCTTCAACTCTTCTGAGAAGGCTGTCCATAAGGTTTAGGAGTGTTTCTATTGGAATGTTTGACCATTCTTCCAGAAGCGCATTTGTGAGGTCAGGCACTGATGCTGGACGAGAAGGCCTGGCTAACAGTCTCCACTCTAATTCATCCCAAAGGTGTTCTATCAGATTGAGGTCAGGACACTGTGCAGGCCTGTCAATTTCCTCCACCCCAATGTCTTTATGGACCTTGCATTGTGCACTGGTTCAAAATAATTTGGTGAAGGGGGGATTATGGTGTGGGGTTGTCTTTTTCAAGGGTTGGGCATGGCCCCTTAGTTCCAGTGAATGGAGCTCTTAAGGTATCAGCATACCAAGACATTTTGGACAATTTTATCCTCTCAACTTTGTGGAAGGCCCCTTCCTGTTTCAACATGACTGCGCACCAGTGCACAAAGCAAGGTCCATAAAGACATGGATGAGTGAGTTTGGGATGAAGAAACTGGCCTACAAAGAGTCCTGACCTCAACCCGATAGAACACCTTTGGCATGAATTTGAGCGGAGACTGCGAGCCAGGCCTTCTTGTCCAGCATCAGTGTCTGGCCTCAAAAATGTGTTTCTGGAAGAATGGTCAAAGATTCCCATAGACACACTCCTAAATCTTGTGGACAGCTTTCCTAGAAGAGTTGAAGCTGCTAATGCTGCAAAGGGTGGGCCAACTCAATATTGAACCCTAAGGACTAAGACTGGGATACCAATTTGATGTGCGTGTAAAGGCAGGCATCCCAATACTTTTGGTAATATAGTGTATTTCCTATAGTTGAAGCTTCAAGGATCTTTTCAAATTTCAACAGCCATGAAAGTGGAGTTTTTCCCTGCTGTACATCTGTACTGAATGAAATGCATAGGTTGCCATAGCTGACCTTCTCCTTATGAAATTGCTTGGCTATCATGCCTATGCAGTGGCTGCAGTACTTTGTAAGCACTGACCTGGAACGTATATACAAATCAGGAGTTAATACTTGACTCCAACTTCAATTGCTGGATTCTTATTCTGAGTCAGAAAGTACTGAAGCCAGGCAACTAATATATTTAAATGGTATGCAATGACAGTCTACACATTTCTCCAGTATAAGCTCCCTTTAAGGAAACAGACAACTTAATATGAGATTTTATTTTAACAGTCCGGGAGGATCAAAATTAGGTTTTGACATTTTTATTGTCCCGTGGCTCTGATAAAACCAATATCCCTGTTTTTGATTTGGTATGTTTAAGTCCAAATAACATTGCCTATATTGTGAGTGACAAGGGAGGTAATGAAGTTATAGGGACAAGGACAACTCTCACCGGTCCTCACAAAATAGCCTGTAGCATAGACTTCACTTTTAATTGTAAGGGAAGCAAGGAAAGCAAAGAACGTTATATTTGCTATTGTGGCAGGCTTGCATGATATATAATGCAGTTTCAAGTTAGTCAACACCGCTAGGAAGAGGTATGAAATTTATGAGCATCATTATAAGAAGAGACTGCAGTAGTAAAGTTGTAAAAGACAGACAGAAACATAGAAGAACTGTAACTCAAGGACTTTTAAAACACTAAAGGCTACCTTTGTCTTTTATTAAATCGGTCCCATTGTGGGCTTACCAGAAACAACTGAAGCTTGAGAGTCTCCTCGGTGTTCCATGTTGTGTTTCTGGCAAGAAGTTCGGAATGTTCTTTAGTAGGCAGCTGTGCAGTGCTCTATAGAACTCTAATATAGATGAGGGATTCTATGCATTTTAATATAATTATATTCATGGAACTAGGTTTCCAATTAATATCTCACTCCTGTGCCTCTCCAGCTAATTTCAGGAAATACGTTGGACTAATTTCTGAACGACAGGACGCACAACTGAAAACAATTATTTTTCAAACTTAATTTTAACCCCAAGGTCTTGACTTGTTTCCAGGGCAAATCTATCTAGGGTTTCTTGAGTAGTGTACAATATTAAAAATATGACTGCATATTATTCAGTACAAGAAATCAACCCTTAAAGCGGTATGAAACTCTTAGTTCGCCCCTGTGCAGGTTACTGCCATATTATCGTAATATGCAAAACAAATACTAGGATAGCATTTCTCAACCTTTTTACCCTACAGGAATAATTTTGAAGGTTCAAAGGATTAGTAAGATTAGTCCATCAGGGGTCACACGGAAAATGCTCCTTATGTTGGTAGTGGGAAGTGGGAAGAGCGCACCCCTTACAGGGGTGGCCAGAATGGCACTTTTGCAGTCATGCAGCTGGTTCTGCCAAGTGGTGTTAGATCTGGAACTATGGGGGCACAATCAGATTGGAGGCTCAAGGAACCCCTAGTCACTGCTAGATGTTCTCTATGATTCCACAGAACCCTGGTTGAGAACAGCTGTACCAGCACATTATGACAGATTTACTGCATAAACAGAGTGGCTTCCATCTTCGCATGTTCTTCCTTCTGGGTCCTCATGCTACAGTTGCTTGACTAGCCGGGCTGCATTGACATCACCCCCATGCATGCGCACTGTAGTCACGATTGTGACTAAAAAAGGTAAGCAATATGATGTGTTGAAATGTGCACCCCATTGCTTCCTGCTGGAGCTCCCACTGACAGCTGCCCACACATTTATATGTTTTACTATGTGAGCTGGTGTGAACTAGGCCCGTAATTAGTCAATGCTAATCTCTATATCTCCTTTAAAAAAAATCACTGAAACCTCATCCCCCTGTTATTTGGTTTAAAGCTGAACCCTGGCCAAAAACTATTTTATTTCCGATCGTGTGTAGACAATTTCCAACAGAGGAAAGCTATTGGCTACTGGCCCATTTATAGTCGAGACATACGTGTTTGACTTCACCTCGTTCAGAACGATCAGATTTTCTGACAACTTTGTGCGGCCGTGTGTATGCAATGTAAGTTTCAGCCAAAATCCGTCTAAAAAAATCCAACGGATTTTGTGGTCGGAATGTCCAACCGTGTGTACAAGGGCATTACTTTCATTCCCCCAGTACAGTAATGTCATCGCTGAACGTTCAGCGCTGAAACCTAAAATTCTGGCTGCAGAACACAAATCACAGCAGGTCGCTCGCTTTGCAGCTCGACCATCCCAAAAATGTTTTGCATCCTTTTGAATAGTTGCAAAGCATTCTTTGATGGGGGGAACATCATGATCTCCAAACACGGAACACTTTTTGAATTTTTGGAATGGATGAGCTGAACAAGCAAAGATGGAGGCCACTCTCTTTACACTGTAAATCTGTCATAATGTACTAGTACGGCTGTTCTCAACCATGGTTCCATGGAACCGTAATGCCGCGTACACACGTAGCCGACTATCCGACGGACTTAGTCTGGCGGACTTCCCGCTAGACTGTCCGTCGGACTTTCCGAACGGGCTACTTGCCCACACATTGCACTTTTTCAGCGGACTAATACGGCGTACTAAGTCCGCCATACTATCCACCCTACTTTTGAAATGACGGACTCGCCCACACACGCGGAGGAAAGTCCGCTCATTTCGAGCGCGTCTCCAGGTAGGCGGGGCCCGCGAAGGAGACGTCGCTGGCCCCGCCACTTGGTATGGACTTAAAGGGGAACCCCAACGCCGAAAAAAATCGGCGTGGGGGTGCCCCCCAGGTCCACATCAGACCCTTGTCCGAGCACGCTACCCGGCCGGCCAGGAAAGGGGGGGCGAGCGAGCGGCCCCCCCTCCTGAGCCGTACCAGGCTGCATGCCCTCAACATGGGTGGTGCCTTGGGGAAGGGGGGGGGGCGCGCGCCCCCCCCACCCCAAAGCACCTTGTCCCCATGTTGATGAGGACAAGGGCCTCTTCCCGACAACCCTGGCCGTTGGTTGTCGGGGTCTGCGGGCGAGGGGCTTATTGGAATCCAGGAGCCCCCTTTAATAAGGGGGCCCCCGGATACCGGCCCCCCACCCTATGTGAATGAGTATGGGGTACAATGTACCCCTACCCATTCACCTGTGAAAAAAGTACAAAAAAAACACAACACAGGGTAAAAATAGTTTATTGCACAGCTCCGGGGGTCTTTAGTCTTCGGGGGGTCTTCTCGCCGGACTCCTCCGCTATCTTCTTCTAGCTCTTTTGCTAGCGGAGTAGCCTGGCTTTCTTCCTCACTGCCACCCTTCTTCAGACTTCGGGGGTCTTGTCCCCCTCTTTGGTTCTTCTGCCAGGCCACCGCGCCTTCTTATAGCTCTTTTACAGGTGGTGGCCCGGTCTTCTGTCGCTGCTGTCGTCGCCGCCTTCTGTTCTTCTCTTCTTCTCTTCAGATGTTGCCTCGTCGGATCCTCCGCTCACAATGGCTCTGACGCGACGCACGGCGACTTATATAGGGACATCACCGGATGATGTCCCCGCCCATTATGGTGTCACAGTCCCAGAGGATGCTGGGACTGTGATATCATAATAGGCGGGGACATCATCCGGCGATGTCCTTATATAAGTTGTCGCGTGTCGTGCGGGAGCCATTGTGAGCGGAGGGAGCGACGAGTCAAGATCTGAAGAGAACAGAAGAACAGAAGCGGCGGCGGCGATGACGACAGCCTCGACAGAAGACCAGGCCACCGCCTCGTCCCCCCCTTTCCTGGCCGGCCGGGTAGCGTGCTCTGACAAGGGTCTGATGTGGACCCCACGTGGATTTTTTTCGGCGTTGGGGTTCCCCTTTAAGTCCATACCAGGTGGCGGGGCCAGCGATGTCTCCGGGTGGGAAAAGTCCGTTCATTTCAAAAGTACGGCGGACTGGCATATGCACGGCCAGATTGTCCGCCGAAATGCGAGTCCGGCGGGAAGATTGGGGTGCAAAACTACTTTCTAAGTCCGCCGTACTTTCGGGTCAAAAAAGTATGCCGGAGGCTACACACGGGGGGATTGTCCGGCGGACTTGAGTTTGCCAGACTTTTCCACCCAATTGTTTGATCGAGTGTACGTGGCATAAGGCACATCTAGCAGTGGCTAGGGGTTCCTCGAGCTGTGGCCAACTGACCTCCAATCTGATTGTGCTTTTTGTACTGCAACTGGAAAGTATGTTTCAGCGCTGGATACTTGAAGCTGACTGTACTCTGGGGGAGGGGTGAAAGTAAAATGATTGCACAACACAGCAGCAGCCACACATTGCATACACTTCATTAGTATCCATTTCGATTTACAGAGAAAATGCAATGCAACTGCAGAAATTGTTTTTTGTCCAGAGTGTAGCTTTAACATCACAAAACTTTTTACCTTCTCATAAATGTCCATAAAAAAAGCTATTTCTGATGATTCATTGAGCGATAATGCTGCTAGGGGCATATCAAGTGATATTATCACATGTGGTATTGTTTCACACATTGATGTTGTCAGGGAAGCTGGGAAATTATCTCCCTACAGTTCATTGTGTTCTTACAGTCTTTTCCACCTGGGATGCCCTCACTTCTCAGCTGGAAGACAGGGAGTGTTAATGCTGAAATTCAGATAGATATACTTAACAAAAAAAGGTTTATTGCAGTTATGAACTTCATGTATTGAAAACATTATTTGTCTTTAATAAAGCTAGTGTAAGTACTTTCTTTAGACTTTAATTCTGCATCTTGAAATAACCTATACAGTAGCATTCACCTGCTAGAGGTAGGGGCATCACTTGGAGCCAATAATATTCTAAGGCCTCTCCCTTTTGTACGCAGGTTAACATCCACATCCAAGGGCACAGGGTACTGTCCATTTATTTGGTCAAAGGCTCACAGTTATTTTGGAAAATATTGCTGGTGAAGGTGAACTTACCCTTTAAACACATAGTCTGTCATTTAAGGTGAGCTCCTTCTCTCACAACAACCTCCACAGTCCATAGGCTGGCTTCTTCTGGTTCCCCCTACACATATTTCAGGGATCCCTGTCCTATTACCCAGCCATAACCTAACTTCAGCGCGGCCTTAGGTGGCGGGAGTTTGGAATTACCCATTTACTTCAGATTTTTAGAGATGGTTCATTATGAACCTTCATTGACTTGCATGATCATTTTCCTCTTGCCCACTGTATGTCCTTCTCTTATTTACAACTACAACATGCAGTGAGAGCCCGGGGGAATATACTGTGTAGTGGCAATTCCTTACCTCCATTTTTAACCTGATGGAAAATACTGCAACTACAAAAGGGTTTATCTCAAGATGTTACATCCTGTTATTGACAGAATATTTAAAAGGCCATCCCCTAAGGGTAGTGAGGCAGTGGGAAATTTGTGTTAGGCCCTTTGAGAATGATCAGTGGGACAAGGTTCAAATATAAGTCAAAAGCTTATGCAGTACTTACTTATGCATACTTTTGTGGGATCACTATACTCTGCTAAATGTCTTTAAGATGTGTAGCCTTGAAACCCCACATGTAGTAAATATTGTCAGGACCTTGCAGACTTATGCCTTGTACATGCAGTCGGACATTCCGACAACAAAATCCATCGGCTTTTCTTTCACTGATTTTGTGCCAAACTTGTCTTGCATACACACGGTCGGACAAAGTTGTCGGAAAATTCAATTGTTCTTAACGAGGTGACGTACAACACGTCATCAGGACTATAAACAGGCCAGTAGTCAATAGCTGTGGTCTCTTAATTTATTCTGAGCTTGCATGGCACTTTGTCCCTCGGAATTGTCTACACTCGATCAGAATTTAAATGATCGTATTTTGTTGTACAGCTGTACAGCACTGTTTGCACTGAAGGTTTTGGAATGCCTGTTTGATTGATATAGGGGAGTCCAGTGCTGGAGGTGGGCACTTAGCCAAAAGTTTACATGCACTGTATCTCCAGTGGGGAATGGGATACTACATGGATGGAATAATGGTGCTGGGGGATCTGGGGTGTATAGGGGGTAGCAATTCTTGGGGTAGCTTGGGTGTCTATAGTGCTAGAGGTATCAGGGATGTAGAGAGGCTACAGTGTAGGGGGTATTGGGAATGTAGTGGGGTCACAATACAAGGGGTATCTTATGGTATATGGTAACAGTGCTGGGGGAATATCTAGGGTGTAGAGGGGTCAGAGTGCTGGGGGGATATCTGGGGTGTAGAGGGATCAGAGTGCTGGGGGGATATCTGGGATTTAGAGGGGTCAGAGTGCTGGGGGGATATCTGGGATGTAGAGGGGTCAGAGTGCTGGGGGGATAACTGGAGTAGAGAGGGGTCAGAGTCCTGGGGGATATCTGGGGTGTAGAGGGGTCAGAGGGCTGGGGAGGCATCAATCTAGCAGATATATTATATGCACAAGACAGTTTTGTTACTTTATGTATGTAGTATTTTCCCACTGTTTCTTTGCTGTACAGAATGATTGTTCATGTAGTTAATGTGGAGCTCCACCCACAAGGTGAAGCTCCGCTTGTCTGCCTCCTACCTACTTGATGTCTATTTACCTGTGCTGTCTCCATTGTAGGGGCCCTAGAGCATTACTTTTCCCAGGGACCCATGATTCTATTAAGGCGGCCCTGTAGTAGATTGGAAAGATACATTTATCAACACAGGGGCTGTTCCATTAAATCTGAAAAACTTTGACTCCCATGGTTAGATACCCCGGGTCTGAGTCCGATTGATTTGGTAGTAGGCAGGATTGTACGTGTTCGATAGAAAATTTTATTGCTTTATGTACCATTGACCTGCCCATTTAGGCCAATGATCTTTGCTGCCTCTCAGTATCTTGCTTTCATTGTGGAGTTAAATGTTCGCATTATTGGAAACTCTGTTATAGAACTCCTTCTAGAGTAGAACTGGGTCTGCAAGCTCTATTTTTGTATTGTGTTTTGTTTGTTTGCTCTGGAAGTGTATGCCTCCTATTTTTTACACTTTCAATATTTTTTCTCTTACTTAACCACTTGGGATCCGCGCTATTGCAAAATGACGGCAATAGCGCGGACCCACATTTTCGGGACTACGTCTATTGACGTAGTCCCGGTTACGAGCGGCCTGCGCGCCCCCTGAGGGGCGCGCGCGGCGCGCTCTGTGATCGGCGAGTCCGTGAGACTCGCCTGATCACCGATCCGTGTAAGGGGTCGATCCCGACCCCTTATCACGTGATCAGCTGTCAGCCAATGACAGCTGATCATGTGATAAAACGGAGCCGGTAATCGGCTAGTATTCCTCCTCGCGCTGACAGCGCGAGGAGAAAAAAAAAAAGCCGATCGCCGGCGGCCGTGTTCGGGACATCAGTCCCGATCACGGCCAGCAATTTAAAAGGACACCTGCCCCCTGCCAGTGCCCACCTGCCACCCGCAGTGCCATCCTGAAATAAAGTAAGTGCCCCCCTGTCAGTGCCACCCAGCAGTGCCCATAGTGCCCACAGTGCCACCCAGCAGTGCCCACAGTGCCACCCAGCAGTGCCCACAGTGCCACCCACAGTGCCACCCAGCAGTGCCACCCAAAATCTGCCTCAGGTGCTGCACCCCAGTGCCGCCCATCAGTGCCCAGCAGTGCCGCCCATCAGTGCCCAGCAGTGCCGCCCATCAGTGCCCAGCAGTGCCACCTATCAGAGCCACCTATCAGTGCCACCTATCAGTGCCCATCAGTCCCATCTATCTGTGGTACCTATCAGTGCCCATCCGTGCCACCCATCCGTGCCACTTATCCGTGCCACCCATCCGTGCCATCTTATCTGTGCCCATCTTTGCCCATCAGTGCCGCCTTATCTGTGCCCATCGGTGCCGCCTTATCTGTGCCTATTAGTGCCGCCTTAACTATGCCTATCAGTGCCCACCAGTGCAGCCTATCAGTGCCCACCAATGCAGCCCATCAGTGCCCACCAATGCAGCCCATCAGTGCCCACCAATGCAGCCTATCAGTGCCGCCTAATCAGCGCACTTCAATGAAGGAGAAAAATGACCCGTTTGCAAAATTTTATAACAAACTATTAAAACATGATTTTTTTTTTTTTTTTTTTTGCATCTTTTTTTGTTTGTTTAGCAAAAAATAAAACTCCGAGCTGTAACTAAATACCACCAAAAGAAAGCTCTATTTGTGGGAAAAAAATGATAAAAAATTCATTTGGGTACAGTGTTGTATGCCCGCGCAATTGTCATTCAAAGTGCATCAGCGCTGAAAGCTGAAAATTGGTCTGGGACTGAGGGGGGTTTAAGTGCCCAGTAAGCAAGTGGTTAATTACTACCTAGCCATAGCCTAGGAGTAAAATCTGTAGCACTCATTTAACCCCATGCAAGGATAAGATTGGACACCAGGCTTCCCAGTCCTTACAGCAAGAACATGCCTCATGCATCACCTCTCACTTGCTCTCATACCAGAAAAGAATAAAGAATGTCCAGTCAGGCTTTACTCTAAATGTTGGTGATTAAACAAAAAAATAAATAAATTAACTTCTTTCTACTGCTTTCTGTTCTCTAAAGTAACAACACTTTCTTTTTTTTATCCAATGTGGTATAAGACATTACTCTTTATAAATAATCTGGTAAAAATTGGTACCAAAAATCAGGTGATCTGAATCCCGTCTGATGAGTTCTCCCATTCTTCACAACAAGGTACTCAAAGATTATGAGCAGCAGGAAATATGGCCCATTATGATAGGAAGAATCCAGCAGCTTCTCTGCAGATCATATTCCAGCCTACCCACTCCCCTATCATCACCCATCTGTATCACCACCACATCATCACCGCAGACAATAATTGGCAGACAGGTTGCCAGACTCAAGGTTGGTCTTAGCCTTAAGAAGGCCTAATACCCTGTAACAAGATGCTAATGAGATGTGAAGGAACATGCTGGCAGAAAAAGAGAGCAGCCTTTTCCTGAACTCCCCCCCCCCCCTTATGATTACCCTGCTACATGAGTGCCCTCTTTTATGTCTTACCCTGAAGTTAGTTTTTGCCCTAAATTACCATTCAAATCTCCTAGGTCCCCTCAGGTGACCTCCAATTTTTACACTACTAAATCAGTAATGGATGGCAAGTTAAAGAACATTTAAACCCAACGTTTCATATTCTGACATATGCCTGCTGTACCATGTACTTGTATGAAAAATTAACTGTTCTCTTTGTAATGCTTCCCTGTTCCTGGCAGTCCCTCTGCTTTTCTATTAATAACTGGCCAGCTGTGATGGAAACTGGAGTCTGCTCTCCTCAAATGATCAGACTTGCCCTGACACCCCACCTC
Source organism: Lithobates pipiens (assembly GCF_037356315.1). NCBI lineage: Eukaryota > Metazoa > Chordata > Amphibia > Anura > Ranidae > Lithobates > Lithobates pipiens. The sequence goes on from NW_027507758.1 coordinate 507,927,524, forward strand.
CCCCACACAGCCATTCACTGGGAAGACCAGGGGCTGCTGTTTCTCCTCCCCCAGCACCTATGCAACTGAGAACAGAGGGTTATGTGATCACTAATAAAAAAGGGAAACATTTATAATGTTTTTTATACAACTTTTTTTAATGTATACATTTTGCATTTCACCTCTAATTTAAACTGAAGGTTGTTTTGCAAGGTGAGAGTTTACATATACTTTAAGGAATCACAGGATAATACAAAACTAAATATTTGATGCCAAATATTTTGTTTACTAATATGTAATGAATGGTAAATAAATCTTATTATTATGATAATATTGGTTCTGCTGTTTGTTTTTGAGCTCCAGTGCCATGATTACTTATGTACAATATCTTTGGATGTGATAACTGACTTATATCCTTATTTTTTAAAATAGGGATGCACCAGGAGGCCATTGGGTCCCCCCCGCCCCAGCTGCAGGTCACAGGACCATACACTTTGCACATTTTTGACGGCAACCCACCCCCAGTTTGTCCCTAGGGACGGGATGCCCCTGGGCTAGATTCTATGCTCCCTATGCCCTTCTCATCCCTACAATCCTCTTACTATTATATTGTGCCCCCCCCCCCCATTTTGGGCCCACTATAATCTCCCCATACCTAGGACTTCCTTTTCCTTGTGCATGTCTCTGTTCAACCTATTCACTAATAATTGTCACCTACACAACTATGCGTAGTCAATGGCTCTACAATTGTTGAGCATGTCTTCTTATATGTTGTTTTGAAAATAAATACTGATTATACAAAAAAAAAAAATAGGGATGCAACGATGTGTTGCTATTTCGATGCACTCTGTCTCTATGTTTTACTTTATGTAAAAATTCCAATAAAAATCAATTGAAGTAAAAAATAGAGATGCACCTATACCTATACTGGTATTCGTATTGATGCCGATACCAAGCATTTGCTCGAATATCGGTACTCTCCCAAAGGCTCCCAATACCGAAACCAATACAGTACATTGCGGTGCATTTTCCTTCAATACAAAATTAATGGGTGCAAATGGTACTGCAAAGAAGCAGGAATGCAGTGCAAATCCTGTCTGAAAGGATTTCCCCCACAGCTCCTGTGTGTGTATACAAAGGGATGCCATCTAGTGAGCATTTTAAAAAATGTTAGAATTCACAGTGCCTGCATGCACAGGCTGCTGGAGATGCTCAAAGGGCTGGAGGAAGTGTAGAAGCAGTCCGCCCCCAAGCTGACATCGGTTTCGCCTTATACCCATGGGGTCCAAGAACTTCTCCAGCCCACACACATTTGAATAGGATTCACACTGCATTCCTGTTCAAATCACAAATGATTCTTTGTAGTGCAATTTGCAATACTTCTTTTTGTATTAGCGCAAATTGCACCACAAAGTATGGTATTAGCGAGTACTTGACCGAAAGTATTGGTACTCGTTTGCCAATTAAAAACTGCTATCGGTGCAACACAAAAAACCCTAACATATTAGATTGGAAGGACTTTAATGGTACCAATTAGAGTAAAGGGTATCAATAGATTTATTAATACAATTTTAAAATATGAAAAACATATAAAGATACGCATATATCACACACAAAAATAGCAATGTATTGTTCCTCATTGTATTGATTCTTATCAACCCCACTGCAGTATGGAACAAGAGACTTTCTGTAGCTTCGACGCAGTTTGCATTTCGCGGCACATAGCATGATTCTTCAGGAAAGTACACTGCAGCTGAACACTAGAATAAGAGATATTATAAACATCCGTTTTAGTCTCTTTAGTTCATCAATGAGTATAATGGCTCAATAATTTGTTGCCACATACCCCAGAGTTTATACAAAAACATGTAAATAGGATCACAAAGGATCTTTTAACCACTTGGGATCCGCGCTATTGCCAAATGACGGCATTAGCGCGGATCTACTTTTCCGGGACTACGTCTATTGACGTGGCCCCGGGTACGAGCGGACTGCGCGCGCCCTGAGGGGCGCGCGCGGCGCGCTCTGTGATCGGCGAGTCCGTGAGACTCGCCTGATCACCGATCCATGCAAGGGGTCGATCCCGACCCCTTATCACGTGATCAGCTGTCAGCCAATGACAGCTGATCATGTGATAGAACGGAGCCGGTAATCGGCTATTATTCCTCCTCGCGCTGACAGCGCGAGGAGAGAAAAAAAAAGCCGATCACCGGCGGCCGTGATCGGGACATCAGTCCCGATCACGGCCAGCAATACAGCTGACCACCTGCCCCCTGCCAGTGCCCACCTGCCCACCGCAGTGCCATCCTGAATAAAAGTAAGTGCCCCCCAGCAGTGCCACCCAGCAGTGCCCATAGTGCCCACAGTGCCACCCACAGTGCCACCCACAGTGCCACCCACAGTGCCATCCAGCAGTGCCACCAACAGTGCCACCCACAGTGCCCACAATGTGCCCACAATGTGCCTCAAAGGTGCTGCACCCCAGTGCCGCCCATCAGTGCCCAGCAGTGCCGCCCATCAGTGCCCAGCAGTGCCGCCCATCAGTGCCCAGCAGTGCCACCTATCAGAGCCACCTATCAGTGCCACCTATCAGTGCCCATCAGTCCCATCTATCAGTGGTACCTATCAGTGCCCATCCGTGCCACCCATCCGTGCCACTTATCCGTGCCACCCATCCATGCCATCTTATCTGTGCCCATCTTTGCCCATCAGTGCCGCCTTATCTGTGCCCATCGGTGCCGCCTTATCTGTGCCTATTAGTGCCGCCTTAACTATGCCTATCAGTGCCCACCAGTGCAGCCTATCAGTGCCCACCAATGCAGCCTATCAGTGCCCACCAATGCAGCCCATCAGTGCCCACCAATGCAGCCATCAGTGCCGCCTAATCAGCGCACTTCAATGAAGGAGAAAAATGACCCGTTTGCAAAATTTTATAACAAACTATTAAAACATGATTTTTTTTTTTTTTTTTTTTGCATCTTTTTTTGTTTGTTTAGCAAAAAATAAAACTCCGAGGTGTAAATACCACCAAAAGAAAGCTCTATTTGTGGGAAAAAAATGATAAAAATTTCATTTGGGTACAGTGTTGTATGCCCGCGCAATTGTCATTCAAAGTGCATCAGCGCTGAAAGCTGAAAATTGGTCTGGGACTGAGGGGGGTTTAAGTGCCCAGTAAGCAAGTGGTTAAGGAAGTCAAGCTCCCATTCAGTGCCAACCCTAGTTTAAAACTTTGGATAAGCAATCCATAAACAAATACTGCATACCTGAAAAAAAAGGGACAACCTCATCAGTTGTCTGCTGCTCATTTGCTGTTCACTTTAAAGGGAGACATCTTTTGCAGCTGTTGGCTTGTAGATTTCAATGAAATGCCACATCGCCGTTGAGCGCTGTGGTAGTTCAATGATTACTCTTGTCAGTGTCAAACTGCCTGCACGATGTACAAGATATGAGCAGACAGCTTACACTGACAGTCTGCAGGAGTCCTGTATGACACCTGCGACCTGCTGATCACCGGTGCAATGCTTTCCAAAAAAATTGTAAATGCATATTTTTTTTACCTGCAAAAAATCTTTAATTTTAATTTTTTTTTAAAGGTGAACTTATCCTTTAAAGTGAAAGTTCACCTGAAAAATTACTCTATGAACTTGAATCAGCCATATAACACATGTAACTTGATAAATGCATAGCACCATGCAACTAAAGGTTTTTAAAGGTGTCCATCCCCCCCCCCCCCCCATGATATCTAAATCTTGTGATAGGAGAACCTGACTGGAAAATACTTTCTCTGTACCATGATTCTGTCAAAGACGTAGATAGCATGACAGAGGGGCTGAGTGATACCATGAGTTGCATGGTGTCACTGGTAAATGGGTGGCAGTTTCTAAAGCTGAGACAAGACAACTGGAGCTGGGACAGATTTCAAACATGGTGCCATGTATTTATCGAGGTCCATGTTTTAGATCAAAAATTCAGTCTCAAAATTCTGGGTCTGGTGACAGAGCTCTGTAAATCTGAGGACTGGAAGGACAGAAATTCAAACCATTTGGTAGGTCCCATCAAGTTTGATGGAATTTTTACTGTGCTGGTTTGTTGGAATTCATCTTTAAGCAGTCTGCACTCTACATTTCTTATCCAAGCTGGAGTTTGGACAGGCGCAGGCACTGGATACTCAGAATGGACAATGTTGCTTGAATGTCTGAATAACTGAAAAAAAAAACTAGCAGGAATAATCATCATAATTCCCAGCTGTCTCATAAATTATCTATTAATATTTGAATAATATTTCATTCTATGCAGATAATTAACTGCTAAAGGTGTTGATGATACGATTTTGTTTCAAGTATTATGACCTTTTTACAATTAGCCCCTGTGTATGCTATATCACTTAAAAAGTAACTCCACGTTTGTTGAGAAAAAAACATTCCCTCTGGTGATCTATGTACATTGCAGGGATTTTAAGAAACGTTGTTGCAGATTCCTACCTTTTGTTATTCTGAAGAAATCACTGTTTGTTCTTCTGTTCCCATGTGCTGAGTGAGTGGAAGTAGTTTATTAATTATCAACCAGCTGCTGCACCTGCAGGGCTCTAATGAGGAAACCTGCTGGTTCTTCATCCCTTTAGACGTTTTTTCCTTTTGGGAGTATTTTTCCAAAAATTACATTTTTGTTGCAAGGGATGGCAAAAATCGGACTTGTATCTTAGTGCAGACTTCTGGGAAAAGGAAAGGTCATTTTTAATAACATTCAATTACAATATGACTTGTGTCGCAATTGTATTATGCTATATTATATATTTTTTTTATTTACTATTTGTTTTCCCCATGAAAGTGGAGTTACCCTTCAAAAGAAACCACCACATTAAACATATTGCACATGCAAACTGTATACGTTAATATGCAAGCTTTTTTATATCTTTATGTTAATAAATTACTTTTCCATTTCAATCTGCAGCCAGTTATGATGCTCTAAAACTGCCAAAAAAATCTGATTTCGCTTGCTTATAACCATGTTGACAGTATCTTGTTTGTGTACAGATTGTCCCAGAAATGTTATTCTCTGCTTATGTGATTGTCTCTCTCCTTTCCCCAGACATCTGCTCAGAGCTTGAGGTAATTCTTCGGGCACCCTCAGCATGTCCTAAGCTTTACTGCACAATGCCTTTCATCTTTAGTAGTGTACCAACCATTTGCTTACTGGGGGGGGGGGGGGGGGGGGTAGTTCTTTTTAAAGCAATCCAAGTGGTCATGTGATTATCACAGGAAGATTTCTCGGCACAGAAGCCAGTTAGAGAAAGGTAATGCAATGGTCTTTCCTGATATCCACAGACTAGAAACTGGTGAAAGGTTCCCCCCTTAAGAAAATTCTAAATGTAATTATGTCTAGAGTCATAGATTGATAGCTCTGCTTTCTATTAGTGTCTGTTTCCCCTATGCTAGAGTTATTGTTTGCCTTTGCCTGCTGCTAAGGAGTGTCCCTGGCAATAGTATAAGAGGATGAAATAACCAGAGTTATGAATGTTTATACCTCCCTGACCAACCATTAGGAGGCTTATTACCCATGGTGCATGCAGGGAGGGGGTATAAATACTCTGGGGAATCCTCTGGAAATGTCTTTTCCAAATGAATGTGTGTGCTGTTGTTCCTGACCTCGCAGGCCTAATTCCTGTTCAGGACAAGTGTCTGTGGAAGGCTGGCCCAAGGCTTGAGCCTGAAGCTTGCAGTGCCTGGCCAGAGCACTTACCTGGGAGGAATGAAGCTGGATCCTGGACTGGAACACCAGGGTGGACATTTATCACACTGTCTTTTCTGGCATGCTCAATAATCTGCGCATGTGCAGCTCATCTTACATCACCTGCACAGTCCCTGTGTGCTGGGATGACTTACTCCTGAGTATGAACAGGAGTGATGGCAGCTCTTGCTGGCCAATGAATATGGCACCCAGCAGAAGCTTCCATGAAGAGATGGTGAGGACTGAAAGGAAAGTTAGGTTTAACTCCACTTTAGGTGCTGTTACTGCACACAGTCAAGTGATTACAAAGTGCCAGTGTGGCTTAAAGGTCTTTATTCTACATAAGCTGTAAGTAGGGATTTTCAAGTCTGTTCATGGCTCTTTCAGGTGTTCTGTGCCATAACCCTCTCCCCCTGGAGTCTATTGTTCGGAAGAAACTCTATTAACTGTATAAAGGGACTGACACTCATTTGTTCACACCCTCACTATAAGTCAAGAACGCATGCTGAGGAGAAATTACCTCCCAACAGACCTCTGGTGGTCCCTAATAGCCTCTAGGAGTAAGAATCTGCAATGACAAATGCTAAAACCATTGTAACATAAATAACTGAAATAGGATTTGCTTTCTGTTTATGTGAGAGGTATGTCTAGCATCTCTAATAGATGTACAGTATACCAGGATGACCAGATTACAGGCCAACGAAAGGATGGGAAACTGATCTGCTCTTACCTGTATGGGTCACCAAATTCCAGCAGCATAATACTGTGAAATAAGCATTGTTTATACTTTGGCCTTTTTGGCTGCTGGATTCATGGACCTTTGTTCTCTTGCAAAGCTCTGTGCACTGATCTTATATAACACTTCTGAATGTGTGGGATAGAACTTCCCTCACTGGCCATTGTGGTTCCTCGCCTCCTGCTGAACCCAATGTCATCACTGTGTCTTGCAGTAACATGCAGGAGAAACCAGAATGGCCAGTGGAGGGGCATGCTATTCCACACACCAAAATTGTTATATAGGGGTTGATTTACTAAAGGCAAATAGACTGTAAACATTGCAAAGTGCAGTTTCTCCAGAGCTTAGTAAATAAGGTAAAGCGTCACCCTAAAAAGAATACTCAATCATGTGCAAGAAAAATAAATTAAACATATGTAGCACCCTCTACCAGAAGGTAGATGCTAGTAAGGTATTTTTACTAGGTTATTCCAGCACAGGCAAATTTAGGCAGGCCTTTGCTGCATGCTAGGCCTGTCTGTTTTGATCTAGGGGCTTGGAGTGTTCAGAGTAGCTGTGGGCATTACCACCTGTGCTCTGGCTCTGGGGCGCTTCCCCCTGTTCCAGGGAGAAGGTTCTGAAAAGTGTGCTGGGCCTGGAATTGGAGTGGCAGGCAGCTTGTGTGGCAGCGGGCAGGCCTCATATATAAGCTGAAATGATTCTCCGCAGGAGGGAGAGTCGGCTGGGTGAAGTGAGGAATGGTATGTTAGTCAGTCACCGAAGGCCATCCCCATATAGGGGGGGTGCGCAGATCGCAGGAGGGGCCTGGGGAGAGCTGTGAGGGCACATTGCCTCTAAATGGTCATTGGCAAGTTGCAACGTCTCTGCCACCAAACGGTCAGATGGCAGGGAACTCCTGGAGCAGAAGGGCAGGTGAAACTGGCGGTATGCATGGTCCAGTCAAGGTTCCTCATCAAGGACGCAGGGCTATTGGAAGTTCGGTGAGTGTTACCACAGTGGGGCTGGAGGTGTCAAAGGCTGAAGTGCCAAGGGCTGGAGTACCAAGGAGTCTGTGAAGGGAACTCTGCTAGTACACGGTCACTAGTGGAGTCTTCATCAATACACACTTTGGATGATGGGGAGTCCTGGATCAGAAAAGAGACTGTGGGGATCTGTGTCATGTTGATGCTTCCTGCGGGCACATGATTTGCAAGTTGGGCTGACTGGGCACATATTTCCTAGAAGATATGCTTTTAACCCACTGGGCCTCCGGAGAGAGGTTCTGTGGGCCTCAGGTCTAGTGTCAGAGAGCAACAAGAGCCATAGGAGGGAGGCTTATTCAGAGTGGGCCCCTACTATTCGATAGAAGAGGATGTGTCATATTTTAATACAGTAACTACAAGTTTGTGCAGGAAGAACTAAGTGTACAGGAGGAAACAAGTTATGGGCAGGAGGTAAAAAAAGATCTAAGAACATTGTTTTTACATGGTCATTAATGATTTCTCAGCCACCATGTGATCAGATGGCGGAGAACTCTTAGATGGAATAGTCTGTGGAGGTTGAGCTGCAGGAGGAACAACAGTCTGCATGAAGATGCAGGAGGAGATTCATACCCAAATATGCAGATTATATCTTTTGGCCCTACTTTTATTCAAAGTGTACTAAAATCCTTAAATATGATGACAAAGACATACCCTATAGGCATCCCATATTCCTACCCCTGTCCAAGTTGTACCCCCCAATAAAACAACAAAAAAAAACCTTGCAAAAGACTGTTCATTGTCTCTGGAAGTGATGTATGAAGTCTGGCAGTGGGGTGATTTGGCGGATTGTCTATTAGCTGCAACACCATGGCTACACATAATTTGTGCTTGCACATTATTGGATGATTGGTGTCAGCAGAATTTCTGCTCCATTACTAATCTCTGGAGCAACTGCACTTGCAGCGTATAACTGCACTTTGCAAAGTGCACAGTCTATTTTCCTTTAGTAAATCAACCAGAAGTATCTTGATGCACAGAGCTCTGGTAGAGAGCGAAATTTCCTCAAACTAGTTACCAGAGGAGAAACTATAAATCTTTTATGCTGCCCCAATTTTTTAACCCCTAACATTGTCACTTTGATAAGAGTGTATGTTAAAAAACAAACAAAAAAAAATACTTTTTTTTAGTCTGGTTCCCCAAAGCAAAGGATTTCAAACTATACATATTGTTTGTAAGCGTGATTCCCACAGCATATTCACAAATCTGAGTTTAAAAGCAGTAAGGTTCACACTTCTTAAAAAAATCTCCAGAGCATGTGATGAGTGATTGTACTTGCTCTTCTGCATACTAAACACATTTGAATGCAGTTCAACAGCAGCACTCACCGGGGTTTATGTACTAAAGGCAAATTCACTTTGCACTGCAAGTGCACTTGAAAGTAAAGTCACTGTAGATCTGAGGGGGAGATGCAAGGAAAATAAAAAACAGCATTTTAGCTTGCACATGATTGGATGATAAAATCAGCAGAGCTTCCCCTCATTTCAGATCTACCCCTTAGATTTAGTGAGACTGCACTTTCAAGTGCACTTGCAGTGCAAAGTGGATTTACCTTTCGTAAATAACCCCCACTGTGTTTGTTAAGATGGCCATACATGGTTAGATGTCCTATTGATTGTTCATATGAAATTCTGAAAAATCATTTATCAGCACATTTGATAATGTCATCATCTAATAAACTAATTTTGTTTGAAGGACCTTAAAAATGTTGTCAGACCTTACACTTTTTTTTTTAAATTGTATTTTTTTATTGAAGATTTGTTGGAATAAAAATAAAGCACATTACGCACAGTAAAGTCAGAGAAAAGAGAAAAAAAAAGAAAGACATGTTGATCATAAAACAGGCAAAACGACTGAAAAGGCTATAGCCAATGACAATTAAGCCGTTATAATAAATATCCCCCAATAATATTTTAAAAACAATTTTTTCCTCAGTTTAGGCCAGTATGTATTCTTCTACATATTTTTGGTAAAAAAAAAAAAAAAATGCCATAAGCGCAGATTGATTGGTTTGCGCAAAAGTTATAGCGTCTACAAACTAGAAGATAGATTTTTAGCATTTGTATTATTATTTTTTTTACATGTAATGGCGGCGATCTGCGATTTGTATCATGACTGTGACATTATGGCGGACACGTCGGACAATTTCACACATTTTTGGGACCATTGGCATTAATACAGCGATCAGTGCGATTAAAAATGCATTGATTACTGTAAAAAAAGTGATTGGCATTGAAGGGGTTAAGTGTGTCCTAGTTTGTGTTCTAACTGAAGGGTGAGGGGAATGTGCAGGGAAAATAATAGATCGCTGTTCATACTCTGTATGAACAGACAGTCTGTCACTTCTCCCCTCAGAGAACCGGAAACTGTGTGTTTACACACACAGTTCTGGGTTCTCCATGTCTCAGCGGTGATAGCGGGAGCCCGACGGGGATCGAGGCTGCCAGGCACTCGCTTTGGCTTGGGGGGCAAGCAGGGGGGGGGGTGCGCCCCCTAGTGGCCACAGGGTGAAGCGATGTTACATCTGCGGAGGCTGGTCAGCATGTGGTTAAATGTGTTGACCACCTGATTTGTAAAATGGTTGTTAAATTATTTCCTTTTTTAAACATTTTGCAGCACGTAAATGGGTGTTCACTTTTCACATGATTGGATAATTGCAGTGAATATTTACACAATTTATTGTGTGGAGAATTCTCAAGTCTTAGCCTTGCTAACTAATAACTAAACAGTTATCAACCACTTACCAAACTCCAGGACTCAATCATCAGTTATTACCCACCCTGGAATTTTTTGCTACAATGTGGGATACACTATATTATCAAAATTATTGGTCCATAAATCAAGTTCCATAAAGACATGGATGAGTGATTTTGGATGGAGGAACTTAACTGGCCTGAACAGAGTCCTGATGTCAACCCAATAGAACACCTTTGGGATGAATTTGAATGGAGACTGTGACCCTGGCCTTCTCGCCCAACATCAGTGCCTGACCTCACAAATGTGCTTCTGGAAGAATGGTCAAACATTCTCAAAGACACACTCCTAAACCCTATGGACTGCCTTTCCAGAAGAGTTGATGTTGTTATAGCTTCAAAGGGTGGGCCAACACAATATTGAACCCTACGGACTAAGACTGGGGTTCCATTAAAGTTTATGTGCGTATAAAGGCAGGCGTCTCAATACTTTAGTAATATAGTGTATAAAGGATACAGTTCCTGGTAAGTACATACAGTATATTCTAGCAAACATGCATTATTCAGGCATACACACAGATGGGATAAACTGCATAATGCATATCTTCGATTTTATGTACTACGTTAATTTTTATAGCAGTGTTCCTTTACTTAAATATTTAATGATATTGAGCATTTAACTAAAACATATGAAAACTGGTGAGCTGTTCTGTCTGGTTATGAACTAGTTAATCGAGAACCCAATCTTGCCTTTCCCTGAGACATTATAAAACAGTCAATCATGCACACCATCCAGTGCATGTACCAGTAAATCATAAAGTGGCCTTTACGAGTGGTTTCCCAAGTTGCATGTGATAAATAGAGTGCCCATTACCAAGACCAGGAGCAAAACAAAGATCTCCCTGCAGGTTAATAGATAGTGACTGCTCTACCTCTCAAGCATACTTTTGTATGTGCTGAAGCAAAATAATATTTTTTTCTGTCTATGAATATGGCACAGAGGGAGATTTAGGGAAAACTTTGTATTAGATTGATTAGCTAAGTTTTTAATATTTTCTTGAGCGCATCTCCTTTTTTAAAGTCTACTAGAAGCTGTCATTCCAATTATGGGTGGATGATGGAGGAAAAACGTATATTCGTATTGTTTGGGGTACATTTGCAACTTTGCAGTGCGTTAACGCAAAGCGTGTTTGTTACTTTGAACATTAACGTGCCTGGCATTGTGACCTATTCAAATAAATTGGTTCCACCAAACACACCAAAAAAAAGTGTGGATACCTTTTTAAAAGCAAAGCAGCACAGACCACTATAGTGCATTACTTTGTCTGAGTTGGGGTTATAGTTATAGTAAAAGTTATTCATTTTTCTTTAAAATAAAACAGATGTAATATTGATTTGCTCTGTGCAGCGATATTGCACAGAACAGCCCCTTACCTCCTCTTCTGGAAGTCCCCTGCAGAAAGTGTCTGTTCCTCCCTACTGCAGGTGCCTCCTTGGCAAGCAGGATGGTATGGATGTATGTTCATAGACACACACAGCACCGTAAGCCCCACCTCTGCTTCCTCCTCACATGAGTTTGACTGACAGCAGCAGGAGCCTATGACTCCCACAAATGCTCTTCCTTTTGAAGCAGGAGTAGAATTATGGTAGAGTTTGGCACACACTGGACTGTATATATTCGGTCCTACAGATGATAATGTAAGTATAGGAATCAGGGGCAAAATGAGCATCTGCCCTGGGCTCAGTCATTATTGTGGGGCCTAAAGCAGCCCCTTGAGCCCACCCTGCCTGCAAAAAGTTTTCCTGATGTAGCCAGGCCGCCCATCCCCTGGCTCATCTTTCTGCCCTCCCCACTAGTTTACTGTGCATGCAGGTGTACTGGGATGGGGCCAGGCAAGTTGTGGATTGTCTGTGTGACTCCTCGATCGCCTCCCCCCCCCATCCTTCTGTTAGTATCGCAGAGATTATTCACAGGAGCTCTGTCTAATTGCTGCTTACCACCTGCTAGAGTTTCCTACCATCAGAATGTACACACTGAGCAGACTATGTGCATGGACTCCCCCATTCTCTTGTCTACAGTTGAGGGGGGATTAATAAAACAGGGAGAGGACTAGAGCAAGACTATGGAAAGTGGCAGGGGGTTGATTGTATTAATCCTGGCTCGCCTACCAACTCTGTCTCTTCCCTCTCCCTCCTAGTAATGGAAATGGACCAATCAGCAAGAAGCAGAGGAGCACCATAGGACATGTAGTCCCTAGAGACAGGCTGCCCATTGAAAATAATGGAGGTTGAGCTATATCCCCCACCAAGCTTTGCAGCAAGGAGAAGAGAACCATATATTCCCTGGCAAAGTCTGTTCCTCAAGTTTGCCAGCCGGACAGATCAACTACTTCATTGTAAACACAAGAGGGAGAAAAGAGATGAGACTCATGCAGAGAGGACCATGCTGTGGATGTCATCTGAGAGAAAGAGAGTCTGTGGCAGCAAAAGGTCACTGCCATGTGTGGGACTACTAGAAGTACAGAATGGGATCTCAGTGTGGAGGGACAAAGCTGCTGCCAGAATAAGGACCTGCTGGGCTGCCTACCAGAGTCACCAAGGGCCACCCAGAGTGAGTGGACACGTGGTAGGAGGGATCACTGCTGCTGTGTTTCTGGGTCTGGTGAGAGAGCCTTGAAGCCCCTACTTGTTATCATTGCAATAAACTAAACCATCAGGAACTACCTATCATGGAAGGAGAGGGGGGCAAGAAAATATTTGCCCAGTGTTTAATCAATATTAAAGATGACCCTGGTAGGATTTAGGGGTTTAAAAGGGGGGTGTATAGTGATTTTATACATATAGTCTGGCTATTTAGACTATTATTTAACACCTTCCCACCCAGCCTATAGCAGAATTACTGACTGGATGTTGTATGACATCCTCCAGAATGTGCCACTTGTACGTGCCCCCAGGGGAGTGCAGTTTAACAATCGGACACAACCCATCACGATCACGGTAAAGAGCCTAAGACATAGGCTCTTTACCATGTGATTATCTGTGTCAAATCACAGCTGATCACAGTGTTTATAGAAAATGCTGGGAGAAAGAGAACCAACATGATGGACTATCGGACTCCATCGGCACATGTGCGCGGTTTCGGATTTGTTTTATTCTGACGGAACGGCATTACGCATGATGGCCGGTCTAAGGGCAGTGCCATTTGGGATTCCTGTCTCCTGCTGGATACAGCCCCAACTGATGTAACCACTAGTGATTGTTTTGTATGCCGTTTTGGCACCAAGATGACTATATAGTCAGTGTTGGTAGCAGGGCTTGGGGAGCTCTGTTTTGTTCTCCGTGGAGAGATGTGAATGGTAAGCACGCTTCACAATATTGTATTGATCATATGGAGGTCTATGGAGATTGTTCCCCCTGGTGGAGGCATTATTTACTTAGCTTAGTGTTTGCCTTTCCCTTAGTTGGGCATATCGCTGGCGGGAGTGATTTTATTAGAGTGTGGCTTTTCATTCGCTGGACCTATTTGTACAAGTCAGAGTCTGCTGTCCCCCTGCAATAAGATTGGCCTGTTTATATGGAGGTTTACTTTGGTGAAAGCAGCTATAACCCCATCTGATGATCTATATAGGTACTAGTATACCTGTTTACCTTTTTTCCCCGTTTTGATATCTAGAAATACTTGCTTTATTGCCTAATTTGAGATATTTTAGTACACTGTTTAGGTGACAAGGAAACGCCATTGTTTGTACAGTTGGAACCTTGTTGGTTTATTCTATCATAACATTATATTCATATATAGTAATAGGCTTAGTAAGTATTCCCCCCCCCAACCCCCCCCCAGTAGTGGGCTTTTTTTTTTTTATTAATTCAATTGAAGGACATTATTATGGGAATGGATTGTTTTGATTATTGTTTTTATTTAGGGGCTTCAATGGTTTGTTGTTCCCGTTTCTTCCATATACCATCATCTTTCCCAGAGTAATTTAGGCACATTGCTTGATCTGCAGGTTGAACGGTCATCTTATGTGAGTATAACTGTTTACTTCATTGGGAGATTAATAATATGCATATATATCTTTTAACCTGACTACTTTCATTTTTGTTTAAAATGATTGCATTTTATATGTACACAATCATTCCCAATACTGTCTACTTTCTCCCAGGTCTCCAAGCTAAGGTTCCTTTGTTGCAAGTCATTAGGTTGAGTAGTTCTGAAGAAGCTAATAAGCAAAACGTGTCAACCATCTTTCTGGCTTTGTTTGCAACTATTATCATTCATGACCTCAGAATAACTTTAAAGATTTTACTGTGTTTTTATGTATGTTTTTTTTGTAAAATACATTTATTAAAAATATTTAGTTTGAAGATGTCCTCTTTGGTACCGCGATAGTCTGTCATGGTGGTTTTCTATGTATATTCTATATAGGATGAGGTACCTAAATAGCTCAACTGTTCACTCCTTCTAATAGAAAATGCTGATTATCGTCACTCCTTTCCTCAAACTGACAATATGTGAAGAGAGAAGGGTCGATAAGTGGCATTCCTCACTGGGGACATCTGCACATAATTAGTGCCCTGATTATATCAGAGCAGCCCCATCAGGGCTCCCTTTCAATGCCCATCAGTGATAACTGTTAGTGCCCATCAGTCCTGCCCTTCAGTGCCCATCAGCGATTCCTGTCAGTGCTGCCAATCAGTGCTCATCAGTAATGCCTGTCAGTGCTGTCTATCAGTGCCCATTAGTGCTGCCTGTCAGTTTCTATCAGTGCTGCCTATCAGTACTGCATATTAATGCCTCCTCATTAGCACCCATCAGTGCCACCTCATCAGTGCCCATCAGTGCCACATCATAATTGCAGCATATCAGTGCCCATCAGTGCAGCCACATCAACGCACATCAGTGAATGAGAAAAAATACTTATTTATAAAATATTATAACAGGAATTTTATGGCTTTTTTAATTTGTTTACCAAAAAATAAAAAAAAACCCAGTGGCAACTAAATAGCACCAAAAGAAATCTCTATCTATCTCCACAATATGAAAAAAACGATTTGGTTGGGTACAGCAATGCATGACAGCGTAATTGTGATTCAAAGTGCGACAGAACTGAAATATGATAATTGGCCTGGGCAGGAAAGAGGTGAAAGTGCCCAATATTGAAGTGGTTAATATCTGAAGCATTGTTTCACTTTTACTAATGCCCTGTATACACGAGCAGTATATTCTTTCCATCCAAGATTTTTCCGACAGAATTTTGTTCAAGCATGCACACGGTCACACAAAACTTCTTTGAACTTTTGACCATCAAGAAAGCGTGATGTACAACACTACATCAAGCCGAGAAAATTAAGTTTAATGCTTCCAAGCATGCATCGAGTTGTTTTCGAGCATGCGTAGGAATTTTTTGCATCGGAATTGGTACAAACGATTGGAATTTCCAATCAGAATTTTTCCAACGGAAAACGGAAAAATAGAGAACCTGCTGGAATTCCGCCAGCAAAAATCCAATGGAGTACACACACGGTCCAAATTTCCAACAAAAAGCTCACGTCTGACTTTTGCTGGCAGAATTTCTGATCATGTGGCTACTTTCACACTGAGGCACGTTTCAGATGTTTTAGTGCTAAAAATAGCACCTGTAAAGTGCCTCTCAATCCTTCCCAATGTGAAAGCCTGTGTGCGTTCACACAGTGCTTGCGGGATGGGAAAACAAATCCTGCAAGCACCATCTTTGGGGCTGCTCCCAAAACACCTTGCCCACTGAAATGAATGGGCAGTGCTGCCGAAGCGCCTGCAAAGCACTGCGGCAGTGTTGCAACACGGCACCTTTAATCCTTTCTTTGCCGCCAGCAGGGGATGAATCGCCCAGTTAGCGGCCGAAAAGCACCACTATGACAGTGCTAAAACTAGTGGCGCTTTACACTAACATTGGGACCGCCCTAGTGTGAAAGTACCGTTATACTGGAAGAAGATCACTGTTTACAGAACTCAATGGGGCTGATTATATAACAGGAATATAGGATGTTACATTTGCAAAGTAAATATTAATTTTGTTACAAAAATAAATAAATAAATATAGGGTGAAACTGTACTCTCTTTGTGTACCCAAAGAAATAGAAAAAAAAAATAATGTTGTATGAATATAGATGGGTAAAGTGAATAGAAATATTCACCTCCTTCACTAAGGTTATTTGAACGTTTACTTTTCTAGGTGAACCCTCTCTATTTCTTTATTTCTTTAGTAAATCAACCACAGAATGTTTGGGAGTTCTTTGCAAAGTGAAAGAATGAAAGGCAGTGATACAGACAACCTATTAATTTATTGTAGCCATCTTGTGTGTGTGTGTGTGTGTGGGGGGGGGGGGGGGGGTGTATGAGAAATGGCCCTCCCCAAACAGGATATTGTGTTTAACCCATAGGTAAATAAGAGAACCACAACCTTCGCTGAGTGTAAAGCTCCATACACACTATCAGATTTTCTGCTGATTTTTTTCCCTCAGATCTACAAAAAACATATAATATGAGGTCAAACCTTACGAGTTTCAATTTGTATGCAATCAGGCAGGCCCTTGCACTACATGGTATTGGTAAATCTGAAGAAAAAAATCAGCAGGTAATCTGATAGTGTGTATGGGGCTGAAGAGTGGGTTTGATAATAAGGCTGGCAGCACCTCCACCCAGGACAGGACTTCTGTGAACAGAGGGGATTCCCTTTTTTGGGAAATTAAACTGTATTCTAAACAAAGAAATTAGGAGAAGAACTACTGCAACCAGCATATAACATTAAGCATAAGTATATAAATGTACACCAGTATAGAAATAATACACGCTTTATATAAGAAGAGATTAATAACTGTGCATACATCCAATGTACAAACAGGTATTATCAGAAGAGGGGCCAATAGAAGTCCTGGTGGAATTGTACATTGTACAGTATATCTTCTTATTAATAGAGAGAAGAAGAAGAAAAAAGAAGGAAGGAGGAGGAGGAGGAAGGAGGGAGGAGGAGGAGGAGGGGGGGGGGGGAGGAGAAGAAGAAGAAGAACTCCACTCAACTACACAGTCCACTAACAAAGAGTAAGAGTACAGCATGTCTACAATAAACCAAAGCTGTAGAGATTCGTGGGACTTCTCTTAGCTGCCCTTCTTCCATTATGGAGGCAATAAAAAAGGGAAAAAGGAACGAAAAAGGAAAACTCCTATTGTACTCCTTTGGGCCTTGCTTCTTTAAGGCAGTCCCCCACTTGGGGGTATGTCAGCATTTCCTAAAGGGTAACTCCACTTTTGTGGGGGAGAAAAAAATCGCAAATAAAGAAAAAATAATATAGCATGTACAATTGGGATACAAGTAATTGAATAATATTAAAAATGACCTTTCCATTTCAATCTGCAGCCACTGTAATTTTCTATAAATGCAATGCAATATGGCTATATGGAGTTGTTCTGTACACAAAATGTGTACTGACCACTCCCCAAAACATAATTTCCTGCTTGTGTGATTGGCTCACCAATTTTCCCAGAAGTCTCCCTAAGAAACAGGTCAGATTTCAGGCATCCCCTGCAACAAAAATGTAATTTTTGGTGAGATATTTCCAATAGGAACATGTCTAAAGAGATGCAGGTCCAGAAGCTTTCCCTATTAGTGCCCTGCAGCTGCCATAGCTGCCACATAATTGTGAAACCATTCCCATTAGACCTAATTATCACAGAGACACAGACAAACACACAGGGATTTCTTAAGAATAACAAAAGGTAGGAATCTGCAACAAAGTTTATTATAATCCTTGCAATGTACATAGATCACCCAGGGGGCAATTCTTTTTTCCCAACAACGTGGAGTTATGCTTTAAATTTATTAAATCATCTACCCCTATATATTGGCATTTAGGGATGAGTGGATCATCTCAGGGCTCTTGAATAAGTAATATGGGACAGAGTTTTGCTACTGAACTGAAAACAAAATATGTTTTTGTCACTAAACAGCAAAATACAGTAAATGTATGTTTCGCCCTGGTCGCCAATGCAGATGAATTCTTGCAATTAAATTATTGAGTATTGAATATGTGCAACAAAAAAGCTGAGTTTTCACAATAATAAAAAAAAAATATATATATATATATATATATATATATATATATATATATATATTTATACATTAATTTATTATATTTGCAATTCACTGATTACGTGGACGTACCATCAACTGTGTATCTGAAAGTTATTTTAGGGACTCCTCCAGAGTAAAAATGGCTAGGAAAGGTTGCTCCAAGCTGTGAACCTGTAATGCTCATACCTAATAAAGTTTAATCTATGTTTTCCAAGAAATATTTTATGCTTGCAAAGCATAGAAAGATTTTCAAATGGGTAAAAATAATGAATCCAGTCTGTTTTGTACAAAGTTTGATATTAAACTTTCAGGCTGGCACACTGAGCTTAAATTGACAGGCAGCGTACCCCTGGGGGAACGCATACCACTGACTGAGTGAACCTGTGCCTTGTGGTGAATATATCCCCACCTAATCTATCTCTCCTCCAGATCATTAGGAAAAATAACAGAAAAAATACAAAATTCTGATAATCTTTCCACCATAATAACAAACATATGCCTCTATGCCTTGCATTCTTATCACATTAATCACAAGACTTTTATCCTGTTTATATCAGTCATTTCACTGTGCAACACTTTCCTAGCAACCACTAATAAAAAATACCTTTTCCTGACAGACTCCATGGCAGCCTACGTGTGGGTTTAGTCCCGCCTCCATTACCCTATAGGACGACACTCCCATAAATCTTTGCTCCCTGCCACAGGCCGTGTTCTTTTTTTGTCCTCCTCCATAGGACTTAACATGCGTCTTTTTACCCTGAAGACTTACTTTTTTCTGCATTACGGACCGGCCGTGTGACTTGGAAGTCGCAAATTTCCAATAAGCTCTAGCTACTAGCGGAGTATGGAAAAGGGGCATATGGAAGAGGCGCTGAAGAGGTGTATGCCTAGTCACTGACAGGTGAAACCGCGTTTGAAGTCGTGAACCTTGCTACTAGCAGGTGACTGTTTGCCCCATCTTCCCCTCCTCCTCCTCTCAGAAGTCCGGCATGTGTGGGGACCTACCTCGGCTGGTGTCCGTCTACTGGAGTGGTGAGCCGTTTTCTTTCCATGGCAGCCTGTATTTGTTTCGTTTGCTTTCTTTTTGTGTGCAGTGTCCCTTCGTTTTTTCTTTCCCCATACAGCGCCGTGCGTTGTATCTGGCTTGTTTGGGCGGCTGGTTTCCGTGCGTTCCAGCCGCCCAGTTACTTCCTCGTTCCGCCGCTCGTTCGTTCTGCGCATGCGCAGGACCGGAGCGAGGACAAGGCTTGGTTCGCGCATGCGCGATGCGGGCTTCGCGCATGCGCACTAGCGTTTTAGTGACGAAAATCGTTACGTCATTATGGCGGCGAATTTAAAAACGGAAAACAGCTGGTAGTATCCCTGGGATGTTTGTGAAGCCTGCAGCATCATCCCTGAGCTTTGATTCTTCTGTTTCAAGGTATGTGTCTTTATGGGATCAGTTTGTTCTCTGCCTCCTTGCTGTTTTTCTGTATTTAAATTAGGCTGTTTTTTCTCCAGCCCTGATGGATCCTGTGGATGCCTCACCGCCTGCTAGTGGCCAGCCCCCTCGGAGAAGGTACTTCTTTTTGGGGTTACCTGCCGGGGGGGGGGGGGGAAGCAGTGAAACATTAGGGAATGTTCCACTAACACTGCTGGTTTGTTCTACAGCCCTTCTAGGTCTACTCAACGACGAAGTTCTCACCGAGGAAGTGATTCGTCTAAATCCCACCGCCGGCATTCCTCTTCCAGGTCCAGACGACATGATTCTCCTGCGAGAACCAGTCTCCGTAGCCGGGAATCTTCCCGCCCTTCAACAGCTCGCCCAAGTCTCGGAGCTGAAGGTGTATGCTGGGGGTGCAAGACGCAGGTTCCTGCTGACAAGTCCCTTTGTGATGACTGTTATATCAAAGCGACAGGTGAAAGGAGCGACTCTGACCAACAGCTAAGGTCTATGGTGGAAAGATTGGTTAAGGACAGTCTTAAGAAGTTTGAAGCCCCCCAGTTGTCTCCCATAGAGTCTCCAAGGTCTCCGGGGAGGGAGGCTCAGGCCCAGGACACTTGGGATTCCTCGTTGCCTAGCCATCCATCTGCTGTCCTTTCAGAAAGTGAATCTGAGGAGGAAGAGTCTGGTTCAGGTTTTGACTTTGCCCTGCTCCCTCCCTTGGTCAAAGCCATTAAGGAAACACTGAACTGGGAAGAGCCGGTAGTGGCCCCAGCAAAACAAAGAAAATTTTTCAAACAATTGAGGAAAGAGCGTATTAGCTTCCCCTTCCTCTCAGAACTGGGAGAAGTGATTTCAGACGAATGGAGTAAGGTAGAGAAAAAGAATTCTCTTCTTTCTAAAATTCAGAGACTTTATCCTTTCAAGGAAGAAGAGGTTAAGAATTTGGAGTCTCCCCCTCTAGTGGACGCAGCGGTAATGCGATTGGGCAGGCATGTGACCCTTCCCCTGGAAGACACAGTCTCCTTTAAGGACGCTCTGGACAGGAGAATTGATTCCGACCTAAAGCGGATCTACCTTACGGCTGGCATGGCCTGTAAGCCTTCTTTGGCCTTAGCGGCTCTGTCTAGAGCAATGGAGGTTTGGTCCAATAATGTTGATGATTCACTCAGGAATGTTTCTGAAGATCTGGCCAGGAGTTCTCCCATTCAGGAGATGAGATTGGCTTCAGCTTTCCTGGGAGAAGCCTCGATCGACATTATCCGTCTGGTGGCTCGAGTTATGCTCTCATCTGTAACTGCCAAGCGTGCCCTTTGGCTCCGTCCTTGGTTGGCCGATCCTGCCTCTAAGCAGGTTTGGTGTCGTATTCCTTTTGACGGTTCTTCCCTTTTCGGCAATAAGCTGGATAGTGCCATAACTCGAGCCACTGGGGGAAAGTCGGGGTTTCTTCCCCAGGATAGACGCCTGCAGAGTCAAAGAAGATCATTCCCTAGGCAGCAGGTTCAAGATCATGCTAGGGAGGCACGCACTTACAGGCCTGGACGAGAATTTTCTAGATCTTGGAGGTCCAGGCAGACATCTCTCAAGAAGTCTGCGAAAAGCAGTTCAATGGGGGAGAAGGAGCCGACTAAGTCCTTTTGAGAGCAAGCCCGTCCAGGCGGTCCGGGTAGGAGCACGTTTGTTCCACTTTCGGTACGTTTGGGCGGCCTTGATCCAGGATTTTTGGACCGTCAAGACGGTTTCCTCCGGACACACGTGGACATTCAGCAGTGTACCCAAACTCAAATGTGTTCCCACATCCATTCCAAAATCGGAAGAAAAAAGACAAATTCTTTTAGCTTACATAAAATCTTTATTGGATCAAGGCGCCGCTATTCCTGTTCCAGATGTCCAGCGCGGCAGGGGAATGTATTCACCTCTTTTCCTGGTCCAGAAGAAGAACGGTACATGGAGACCCGTAATAGACCTGACGCATCTAAATCGCTACATAAAAAAGGAAAAGTTCAAGATGGAAACACTTTCCACAATTCAACATTCAGTTCAGCCAGGGGACTGGCTTGTCTCAATAGACCTCAAAGACGCCTATTTTCCCGTCCCAGTGGCCACAGAGTTTCAACAGTTCCTTCGTTTTTCCATTGGCCAGTTCCATTTACAGTTTACTTGCCTTCCTTTCGGACTGTCAACCTCCCCTCGCACTTTCTCGAAAGTCCTTCTGGCAGTTGTAGCCTTGTTGAGAATCAGAAAGATCCGGATTCATCATTATCTAGACGATCTGCTTCTTCTCGCTCAGGACAAGGATTGTCTCTTGAGCCACAGGGATCAAGTCATTACAACCCTCAAAGAATTCGGTTGGCTCCTAAATTTAGAGAAGAGCCAGTTGGTTCCTACACAGTCTCTCGTGTTCCTCGGCGCTCTGTTCAACACGGCAAGAGGTACCATCTCTCTACCCGAGGAGAAGATTGCAGTAATACGAGACAGGATCCACCTAGCTCTCTCCTCATCTCGTCTCAGTGCTCTTCATTGCCTAAAGATCATTGGCACCATGGTGTCTACTATACCAATGGTGAAGTGGGCACAATGGAGGATGCGCCCCTTTCAGGTGGGGTTTCTCCGTCAATGGTCGGGAGAGAAGGCCCAGTCCATCGAAGTTACTCAGACCATGAGAGGTTCCCTCCTTTGGTGGCTTCGTCGGGAGAATCTACTGAATTGTCATTCTCTTCTGCCAATCAAATGGATCTCAGTGACATCAGATGCCAGCAACAAAGGCTGGGGGGCACATTGTCTGTCGGAAGTGGCCCAGGGCATTTGGGACTTTCCCTCTCGGGGAATAGTGTCGAATGTGCTGGAACTACGAGCAGCCTTCCTAGCGCTGTTGGAATTTCCGCATCTGATAGTGGGTGCATCCGTAGTCCTCAGGCTGGACAATACGACTGCGGTCGCATATGTGAGGAAGCAAGGGGGCACCAGAAGTCGGTCTTTGCTGAAGGAAGTGGATCCAATAATGCGTTGAGCCCAGAGGAATCTGTCCAACCTAACAGCAGCCTATGTACCCGGAGTCCTCAATGTCCAGGCGGACTTTCTTTCACGAGTCCACTTGGACAACAACGAGTGGACCCTTCACGAAGAAGTGTTCCAGTGGGTTCTATCCCTGGGAATGTCTCCAGAAGTGGATCTATTCACCTCTCGTTTCAACAAGAAGCTAACAAGGTTCTATTCAAGGTTCAAGGATCCGCAGGCCTACGGGATAGATGCCCTAACAGAACAATGGCGATTCCACAAGGCATATGCCTTCCCTCCAACACCAATCATCTTCCAATTTCTGAAGAGACTCAGATGGGAAGGAGTAGAAGTATTGGCAATAATTCCGTACTGGCCCAACAGGCCCTGGTTTCCTCTCCTGTCCCTGCTCAGCTTTCGGGACCCGGTTCCTCTTCCGTCCAGGCGGGACCTTCTCTCCCAAGGGTCGGTTCTCCATCCATGTCCGGCTCAGCTCCGGTTGAAGGTCTGGTTCTTGAGAGGGGAAGGCTGGAAGCTCTAGGGTGTCCTAAGGAAGTCATCCCCACTCTCCTAAGTGCAAGGAGAAGAAGCACTAATAAAGTGTATGAACGAATCTGGGCCAAGTTCGTTTATTATATGTCCTCCAGAACCAGTTCCTATGTTTCACCCACAGTTCAAGATGTGTTGGGGTTCCTGCAATCAGGTCTGGACTTACCGTTATCAGTTAGCTCCCTTCGGGTTCAAGTTTCAGCTATTTCTGCTTTTACAGGGGGCCAGCCACGCTCTTATTCAGCAGTTTTTTAAGGGTGCTGTAAGATTGAGACCCCAAAGAAAACCCAGGTTCCCTAAATGGGATCTACCCCTAGTCTTGGACTTCTTTTCTCTGCTCAGTAAGGATCTCTCCATCCGAGAACTTACCTTGAAAACCGCGTTCCTGGTGGCGGTCACCTCAGCGAAACGAGTTTCGGAAATTCAAGCTCTGGGAGTCAAGGAGCCTTTCCTAACCTTTTTTCCGGACAGAGTGGTCCTAGTTCCAATGTTGGGGTCAAACCCTAAGGTCACTTCGGTTTTTCATGATAATCAGGAAATCTCTCTACCCTTATTCAGATCCTCGGATTCCTCAGATATTCATCCTCTTGACGTTGGACGCTCTTTAAAGCTCTACTTGGAAGCTACAGCTCCGTTCCGACAGTCGGACTTCCTGTTCGTTCTGTTCTGTGGAAAGAACAAGGGCACTAGAGCATCAGTCAGGGCAATTGCAGCATGGATAGTTCAAGCGATCCAGTGGGCATACAGAGAAAAGGGCTTGGCTCCTCCTCAGGCGGTGACGGCACATTCGACCAGAAGTCTTTCTACCTCGTGGGCAGCTTCTCGCCATGTGGCTCCTGACGTGATATGCAGGGCAGCCTCATGGTCTTCCATTCACACCTTTATGTCTCATTATTGTGTTGAGCCAGCGGCTTTATCCTCAGTTGATTTTGGAGTTAAAGTTTTGTCAGTTGACGGTGTCAAATAAATCTTTGTTAAGCAGCATTTCTTGCCCACCCGGGTGTGTCTTGGCGAGTTATTTCCCACACGTAGGCTGCCATGGAGTCTGTCAGGAAAACGGAAAATTTATGTCAAATACTTACCGTAATTTTCCTTTCCTGATGGACTCCATGGCAGCAGGAGTTCCCTCCCAAATGGCTGGAGTAGGATAGTTACCGAACACGGCCTGTGGCAGGGAGCAAAGATTTATGGGAGTGTCGTCCTATAGGGTAATGGAGGCGGGACTAAACCCACACGTAGGCTGCCATGGAGTCCATCAGGAAAGGAAAATTACGGTAAGTATTTGACATAAATTTTCCGTTTTCTCTGTCTCACTTGAGTGTTCCCTCTCTGAGAAAATAAAAGTAATGCTGCGTACACACGTTCAGACTTTCCGACAGACTTGGTCTGGCGGACCGGAATCCGTCGGACAGTTCGATCGTGTGGGGCTCCAGCAGACTTTTTTTTCCCAAAAGTCCAATGGACCTAGAAATAAAACATGTTTCAAATCTATCCAATGGACTCAAGTCCGACGGACTAAAAATCGAGAAAACCGTTCGTCTGTGTGCTAGTCCAACGGACCAAATACGACGCAAGGGCAGCTATTGGCTACTGGCTATTGAACTTCCTTGTTTTGTCCCATTTACGTCATCACGTTCAAAATGAACGGACTTAGTCTGGTCATGTGTGGCCAAGTCCGTTCGTTCAGAAAGTCCATCGGACCCCCGCCAAAAGTCCGTCGGGAAGACCGTCGGACATAGTCCGCCGAAAAGTCTGGACGTGTGTACACAGCATTAGCCATCCAGACCTCTGATGCCCAACCTATGGTGATTTGGTCTTTTGGACCTGCAGACAACAGTCTGTGCGTCCCTGTGCATTTAGCCCCAGTTGCCACAGATGTGGATGGGAGGCACAGGTTCACTATCCTGCCCCACTGCTGCACCAGAAAGCGATGCAGGAAACCCACATTCTATATGCATTTCCCTCACTGCATTTAAAAAGCACTGGTTGTGCAATCTGCTGTTGTGCTACAGGTGTCAAAGGATTCCTAACCACTCCCCAAACAAAGATTGTGAACGCAGTGCATTTGCCAGCACCAGTTCACATGGTACCACAGTACAATCTGGTTGCAGTGCATTTTTAAAAGCAATGCATGCACTACTTTTGGTTCAATCCAGGATGTATTCAGCCAATTCGAATGAAAGGGCTGACAATAGCAAAGCGTTAAATCACACAGGAGTTGCTCAAGGATGCAGACCACATTCTTGTGTGATTCTGGTGTGAACCAGCTCTTAAAGTTCGTTGAGAGGCTGACAGTGGCTGTGGCTGGAATAGGCTGGACC
Organism: Lithobates pipiens; assembly: GCF_037356315.1. Classification (NCBI taxonomy): domain Eukaryota; kingdom Metazoa; phylum Chordata; class Amphibia; order Anura; family Ranidae; genus Lithobates; species Lithobates pipiens. The sequence continues at coordinate 507,953,076 of NW_027507758.1, forward strand.
AGGCTGGCCGGTGCACCTAGCAGAACTAGGGATGAATGCCTGGAATGCAGACTTCTTGCATTCTGGGCATTTGTTCAGGGATGCATACTGTCCCAAAAGTTAGTGCCCAGTCCAGCCAGAGACTCATGCATCGGGGAAAAATGTGCAGTGGGCATGGGGATTTACTCATATTAGTGAAAGAAATATATTTTCAGGCATGCCAAATCAAGTGCATCCTGATGTCTAGTGCTTTGGTGTGGTGCTTGCTTTGCATTACTATAATGTCAAGCATTGTCTATCTTTTTTTTTTACTTTTTTTTTATTCCCGAGTCTGGCTCGGGGTGAAAATTCAGTATCATTAGCGGTAACCCCGAGCCAGACTCAGGATTGCATTGCAGGATCCAGGATGAGTATGTATACCTTATCCCCTGGATCCAGCGATGTCCCCCGGCTGTGTGAGCGGCTCGTCCTCCACTCGATCTATCCTGGAGCCGAGCACCATTCCCTGCGAGCATTGCGAAGCACGGGACGGAGAATGGCGCCAAATTCAAAAAGTAAAACACACACATTATATACAGTATAATGTAATCTTACAGATTATATTGCTGTATGTAATTATTTCACATCCCCTTTGTCCCTAGTGGTCTGTCCAGTGTCCTGCATGTAGTTTTATATTATAAAAACTGTTCTTTCTGTCTGGAAACTGGAGATTGTCCATAGCAACCAAACTGTCCCTTTACATCAAAAGTGGTTTTAGACCAGCTAGAAAACAGCGATAATAAAATGGAATCACTGGCAGAAATGAGCAATAATGATTTGTGGGGAGATCCGTCATCAAATACTGAAAAGTAATGACAGTGACAATTCTGCAACTGAGCAAATTTCTGTGTTTTTGATTTGATTACATTGTTTAATAATTTTTATTATTATTATATAGTTATTTGGTATAATTCTTTATAGTTATTTATTATATTTTAATTTATGATTTTGTTTTTCAAATTTTATCATACCCGGGGTGTCTACTAGACTCTGGTTTGGACAGATTTAAGTGAGTTATTCCTAAGAATTACAGGACTACAATATAAAACACCAAATTTCCAAATAAAATAATTGTACTGCTTTCAGCACCAAAAATCTGAAATAATCATACCACCAGGGAGGCTTAACTCACAAAAATGTTTATTAAAACTTTTTAAATACACTCACAATGTTGGTGCACTAATCCTCAGTATTGCACTACCGTAAACACAAATTGTATATACAGTATGTAGGTACACTTTGGAAGAAGGATGTGACAAAACACATCAGGGCGGGGCTTAATAACACCATCACGCCACCAGCAAGGATCTGCTTGGATACACACTAACTGGTGATCCTGTAGTCTTACTCTTAAGGGGGGCATATACCTATACATATAACATTTGTGTTTAAGGTGGTACACTGCTGAGGATTAGTGCACCAACATTGTGAATGTAGTTTAAAAAGTTTTAATAAATATCCATGGTCATTTTAAAGTGATAAAACAATGGGGTTTATTTACCAAAGGCAAATCCACTGTGCACTGCAAGTGCACTTGGCAGTGCAGTCACTGTAGATCTGAGAGGGACATGCAAAAAAAAAGAAAAAAATAATAATCTTTGCTCGTGCATGATTGGATGATAGAAATCAGCAGAGCTTCCCCTCATTTCAGATTTTACCCTCAGATCTACAGCGACTGCACTTCCAAGTACACTTGTAGCGCACAGTGGATTTTCCTTTAGTAAATCAACCCCACTATGTATAGTTTTTTTGAGTGATAGTGATGGTGGAGCGCTGGCTTGGTTGATAATATACAATTGGAGATAGTTGAGGAAGAATCTGGAGTGAGTACCTGGATATCTGGAGTGGCTAATAAGACTTCTTATAGTGGAAAGTGTGTGATGACCTATATCAGTTCAAAACAGTAAGGAGAGCGTGAAGAGTAGTTGGTGATGGTATTCACTGAAGAGTGGTCACTTTGGTGGATGTAGATGCACAAAGAATTCACATGGAACACGTGCAAAGAACTGCTTTGAATTTATGAACTGTGTGTTGCATATACAATATTGTAGTGGTGGTGGAACCCTCTTGTTTGCACATTTAATATAAATAGTATTTATTGTTTTTCTTTGTAACATTGCACACATTAGATAAAATATTAAAGAATTGCTTTGAGTCTAGAGACTGTGTGTAATACACTACAGCATTGCAGGGGTGGTGAAACCCTCTAACTAGCACATAGAATTTTAGTTTTTTTTGGATAATTTCACATGGTGGATATAAATATACTGTATATGCATATCGATAATATATTGCTATTACATGTATAATGCTTTTGGGATATTTATCAATTGTTTTATTTAAGATATTAATACTTCACTGGATGAATGTTGCATTTTTCTAGATATTCATTTATAATATTTCTTTATGTACCCTTGCATTGAGCTTCCACTAATGACCATGCAGATGACCAGAGGTAGTGTAAAGGATGCCTTTTAGACTGTCTTCTAGTATTTAAATGGTTTGGTTTATGTCTTTCAAATTAGATTTTTTGATTACTCTCTTTCCTCTTTTTATGTTTTTCCCCTCTGATCTTTCATAATGTATCTTGCTGAGAGAAATATCAAATGTGGCACAAGTCATTTTAAGGGGACTGTAGAGAACACATGCATTGATTTGTAAAGGGATACCGCTTAATCTCATGTCCCCAGTGTGGAGACAGGGCTGTCAGTGACATCCGAAGGCCTCAGAGTCTACATTCACACCGGTGAACAGATCCAGTGCATATATTAAAGAGGAGCTCCAGGCTCCCCATAAAAAATACTGTAGCTGCTGACTTATAATTTCAGGGCACTTACCTGTTCAGGCATCCATCAGTGTCCTCACCTGAACTAATTCTTCAATCGGCTATCAGGTGCTGGCATCGCCATCCTGACTAAGGGAAACCAGCAGTGAAGCCGTGCGTCTTCACAGATGGTTTTCTACTATGCATGTGTGAAGTGCATGCCACTATTTGAATGGACTGTAGTCTTCTGGGACCTGTGAAGTGTCCCAAAAGTCTGTGGAGGAAGGAACTTTGCCATGACAAACTGAGCTGGACTTGGGAACAGGTACCTGTCAAAACCATGTACCCATTCCCCCCTCCCCCCAAAATGACAAATGTGGCAGCGGAGGGGATGAGGAGGCAGACAAGTGGAGCTTCCCCCTTTGAGTGGCACTCCTCTTAAGGTCAGGGATCAGAGAATGCTGCTGTGGCTCTCAGCGGCTAGGTGTGGCCACCAGCCCTGTTTACTGTAATGACAGGTTTCCAGCAGCCACAGCTATTCATGGCTCTCTGCACTGACAGCGATCGCCTGTGGGTAATACTGGGCTGTACAGAGAGCTGTGAATAGCTGCACTTGCCAGAAAGTGAATGAGGCTGGCGACCTCACCTAGCCGCTTAGCTGCAGCAGAAATCAGGAGATTCCTGCCGCTACAATTTGGCCCTAATAGTTGGTGTGAATGTAGCCTTACCGTCTCCTGATCACATGATCACTGCAATAGCCAATCATAGTGATCACTGGTGTAAGAGAAAAAATTAATGGGGGGATTGGTAAAAAAAAGTGTCTGAGACAACTTCTGTCCCAACCAGTGCCATTGTCCTTAGCAACAAATCAGCTTCTAGCTTTCATCTTTTTCACAGGGCATAGAAAATAAAATGGTAAAAAGCCTGGCTGCTCTAGGCATCTGCTGCAGCTGAGACAAAGGTGGGACACAATTTGTCTCAGACACTTTTACTAATTCCCCCACTGTAACCTTTTTGGCTTCATGCACACTGCCTGAAGGGGGCCACACAGTGCACATTTGGATGAAAGTCTCTGCTCAGGAATCACAGGTGCAACAGATAAAATAGATCAGGGCTTGAGCTCACATGTGCAGCCGGGGGGGGGTAAAACAAGAAGGTTCAGCTGCAGCTTTACTGCCCTGACCACCCACCTGAACACAGATATGGTGCAGGTGTTCAGGGCTGTAGGCACACTTCAGAAAAAACGAAACAGTTATTTGTGTTAGTGTCACTGAACGTGACTTATAAAAGTAAATGCCCTGCAACTGTGAATGTGACAAGGTGATGCAGCATTTACAGGATTAAATCAGGCAGTGAGGAGGTGTCATATGCCCTTCTCACTGCCTGTCAAAACACCCTCTGAAAAGTGATCCACCGTGGATTGCTTTCAGAGGAGCAGCAAGGGCTGCTGCAAATGTGAATGAGCCCTTAGGACTAGTGTCAGTATGTTTTGAGGTAGAAAAAAAGGTTGTATATATGGTTCCAGTGTTAATGTCAGTATATTTTAGGTAGAAGGGATCAGAGAATCCTGCTGTGGCTCTCAGTGGCTAGAAAACGCAAAATGTGCACCGCTGATTGTTGACCCAGTCTGGGGGGAGGACAGTGTTAAATGTAATAGCAAACTTAAATAAATTAACACATTGAAGCCAAACTCCAGCTAATACTTTCTTAGCAGTTCCAGCAACAGTTTTTTATTTTATTTATTTTTTTATCTTTTTGGGATAAAGGCTTTACATAAATAAATACAAGCTGATCATTGCAAGCACCCCTGTTAGTGTTAAGTGGTTTGTCTGAACCCTCTAACTGTGTATCACTTGACCCTGCTTTTTGGATTGTAAGCTCCAACGAGCAGGGCCCTCTGCTTTCTCCTGTATTGAATTTTATTGTAACTGTACTGTCTGCCCTCGTGTTGCAAATCGCTGCACAAACTGTTGGCGCTATATAAATCCTGTATAATAATAATATAATTGTTATAATATTAAACACAAAACAAATAATTATTATATTGCAGGTTACCAATTCTTAGGCCGCGTACTCACGCGGGGACTGTTCGCCCAACTTTGTCCGCTGAACAGTGTTTCGGCGGACAGTCCGCTCGTGTGTGGGCTTTCAGCGGACAGTTTCAGCGAACAGTCCGCTGAACAAGGTTTTTCGGAAATTCCGAAAAACTGTCCGCTGAAACTTTGTTTCAGCGAACAGTCCCCTCATGTGTAGGCTTGTTCGTCAAACTAAGTTCCGCGCATGCTCAGAAAGGATTTACACGCCGAAAGTTATAATGCAGTGTATAGGACGTCGTATTTTTCGTCCCGTCGTACGTGCCGTTCACGTCATCGCGCACGGTTTCAGCAAACTGTTCGTTCGTCGTGTGTGGCCATGTCCGTCCATGCTAATTTTGAGCGGACTGTTTGCTGAAACTGTTTGACGGACAAAGTTGGGCGAACAGTCCCCGCGTGTGTACGCGGCCTTAAATGTGATGGCTGCATTTGTTTCCCTTTTTATTTTTTATTTCTTCTATTTTCATCTGGTGATCCAGCTAGCGAGTCTGATATTTTTTTTACAAGCTCTGCAACAGAATGTATCAGTTTACATGATTGAGACAAAACACTTAACTTTGGCAGGTGTGATTAAAATGATCAGCTTTTATTTATTCATGTAAAACCTTTATCCTAAAAAAAATCTGCTAAATCTGCTAATACATTTAACATACCTCCGAGACTGACAATGCTGCTGCTTGCTGTGTCTCTTGTGCTCATTCCTCCAGATAGGTGTGCACAGCATGCGCATGTATATATATATATATATATATATATATATATATATATATATATATAAAACATATACATAAAGGTGCTGGCACATTGATCTCCCCACCAGCATAGGGAAAGAGAAGTGTGGAAGTACACAGAACAATAATGCTAAGGGGTGCCATAGACTAGGGAATTTTCCACCTGTGGTGGAAGGAAAAAAAAAAAACACTTGCAGAATACAATAGCGCTGCAGGAGGGAATCCCCCATCAACACTGACTATGTTGATGGGGGATTCCCTCCGTCAGCACCATTGTATTCTGCTGGTTGGGAGCTTTGCATGCAAAAAATAAGACATGCTGGTTGTACTGGAGCAAATCAATGGAGAAAGGGAGAAAAGAAAAGAAAATGGATGAAGCCACCACATCTATTTGTTGGTTAGCTGCAAAACAGTATGTATTATATATAAATAAAGGTGCTGGCTAGGCTTTATGGAGAATGGTCCAAAAAAGAGAAAATATCCAGTAAGTGGAGGTTGTGTGGATGAAAATGCCTTGTTGATGTCAGAGGTCAGAGGAGAATGGACAGACTGGTTTGAGATGAGAAAGGCAACAGTAACTGAAATAACCACTTGTTACAACCAAGGTATGGAGAATACCATCTCTGAACACACAACACATTGAATCTTGAAGCAGATGACTACAGCAGCAAAAGACAACACTGGGTGTCGCAGCTAAGAACAGGAAACTGAGGCTACAATTTGCACAGACTCACCAAATTTGAGCAATAAGAGATTGGAAAAATGTTGCCTGGTCTGAGGAGTCCCAATTTCAGTTGCAACATTCAGATGGTAGGGTCAGAATTTGGCATAAACAACATCAAATGGATCCATCCTGCCTTGCATCAGGCTGGTGTTGTAAAGGTTTGGGGGATATTTTCTTGGCACACTTTGGGCCCCTTAGTTCCAATTAAGCATTGTTTAAATGCTACGTTCTACCTGAGTATTGTTGCTGACCATGTCCAACCCTTTTATGACTACAGTGTACACATCTTCTGATAGCTACTTCCAGAAGGATAATGCACCATGTCACAAAACACAAATCCTCTCCCCACTGGTTTCTTGAACAAGACAATGAGTTCACTGTACTCCATTCGCCTCCACAGTCACCAGATCTTAATCCAATAGAGCACCTTTTGGATGTGGTGGAATGGGAGATTTTCATCATGGATATGCAGCGGACAAATCTGCAGCAACTGTGTGATGCTATCATGTCACTATGGACCAAAATCTCTGAGGAATGCTTCCAACTAGTGATGGGCAAACTTCCGTTGGGACGTTTCGCGAACCGCGCACGCGGCCAAAAGTTCGCAAACCGCAAAGTTCGCAGCGGACCCCATTGACTTTAATGGCAGGCGAACCTTAAAAACCTCCAGGTCATATTTTCAGACACAAAATACTTACTAGCTGTGCACACATAGTCCCACAACATGGACACTGACATACCAGAAGTATTAAGTGAATCTGGGATCGACAACGACAAGCATTCTTTTTTTATCTGTAAAATTTTGACAATTCAGGAGCGCATGAAGGCCATGGAGGAGAGGCAAGGTCAGGGCAGGCTATGACGGGGTGCAGGAGATGATCAGTGCCACAGTCAGGGCAGTGCAGTCCTGTGCCAGTGTCCCAGTGTGCCAACCTGTGCTTGAACCCCTCCCTCTGCCCGGCCCTTACCCCCACCTATGCAGGGCTCCACTGCGGTGGTCCGGAGGTGCCAGTCCAGTGCTTATCCTCAGCCATGGTGCTGGCACTGCCTGCTGATTGGCTTCTCCACTGCTCTCTCCCTCACTGTCTGAAACCAGCACCGTAATAGAGAGTGAGCACTGACACCAGCACCGCGATAGAGAGCACTGAAACCAGCACCAAGATAGAGAGCACTGACACCAGCACCAAGATAGAGAGCACTGACCGCAGCACCATCATAGAGAGCACTGACACCAGCACCATCATAGAGAACACTGACAGCACACCAGCACCATGATAGAGAGCACTGACACCACACCAGCACCGAGTAGTTAGTGATTAGGACCTAGTAGCTAGTGATTTGTAGACTGTCCCTGCTCCAAACACCAAACTGTCCCTCAGTCCCTACACTGATAAAAGACAGCTGCAGAATTGAGCAGCAATCAGCTCAGCAGTCAAGTATAATATGCTTTCTATATTTGAAAGAAAGTATATTATACGTGTACAACCCTATATACTGTACACCTATACAAGTCCTTAAAGGGACCTTTGTGGACCTAATAGTAATAGCTAGTGATTAAACTGACTGTCATTGCTCCACACAGCGTCGTGTCCCTACACTGACAAAAGACAGCTGCAGAATCAGTCAGCAGTGCACTCAGCAATCACCAGCACAGCAGTGCACCAGAACCCTATATACTGTACACCTATATCAGTCCTTAAAAGGACCTTTGTGGACCTAATAGTAATAGCTAGTGATTAAACTGACTGTCCCTGCTCCACACAGCATCCTGTCCCTACACTGACAAAAGACAGAATGTAAAATGGCCACCAGATCAGGTCTATTTATAAGGTAGGGGGAATGTCCAATTGTCCATGTGCTAAAATGTCTCAATTGGCTGTCCTGTACCCCATGATGGATGTGTCATCATGGGTCAAAGTTCTTTCACAATATAACCGCATATGTCCGCCACGCGAACAGCGCCAGAAGTCCGCCGGTTTGGGGAATTGTGAACGAGCAAAATTCGCTGTGAACCGACCTCCGGGCGAACCACAAAGCCATCCCTACTTATAACACCTTGTTGAATCTATGCCAAAAAGAATTTAGGCAGCTCTGAAAGCAAAAGGGATCCAACCCCGTACTAGCAAGGTGTACCTAATAAAGTGGCAGGTGAGTGTATTTATTGGTAAGCTGCAATACCTGTATATAGGGATGAGCCGAACACCCCCCGCACAGTTTGGTTCGCACTCAAACACTGAACATGCAAACCTTATTAAAGTCTATGGGACACAAACATGAAAAATTAAAAGTGCTCATTTATTTTAAAGCTTATATGCAAGTTTTTGCCATAAAAAGTGTTTAGGGACCTGGGTACTGCCCCAGGAGACATCTATCAATACAAAAAAAAAAGCTTTTAAAGCAATCGATTTTTCATGAGCAGTGATTTTAATAATGCTTAAATTGAAACAATAACAATTAAATTGTTTAAATATTAAAGTAAAAAAAAAAAATCATGCCTGGGGGTCCCCTTAGTCTGCCTGTAAAGTGGCACATCTGTGCGATGTGTATAACAGTAATTTAACCACTTCAGCCCCTGAAGATTTTACCCCTTTCCTGACCAAAGCACTTTTTGCAATTCGGCACTGTGTCACTTTAACTTACAATTACGAGGCCGTGTGACATTGATCCCACAAATAGAGCTTTCTTTTGGTGGTATTTGATCACCTCTGTGGTTTTTATTTTTTGCACTCTAAACAAAAAAAGAGCAAAAATTTTGAAAAAAAGCTATATTTTTTTACTGTTCACTATAACAAATATCCCCCAAAAATATCTAAAAAAAATTTTTTTTCCTCAATTTAGGCCGATATGTATTCTACATATTTTTGGTAAAAAAATTGCAATAAGCGTATATTGATTGGTTTGCGCAAAAGTGTATAGCATTTACAAAATAGGGGATAATTTTATGGCATTTTTATTATTAATTTTTTTATTAGTAACAATCTGCAACTTCTATGGGGACGGCAACATTATGGCAGACACATAAGACACTATTTTGGGACCGTTGTCATTCATACAGCGATCAGTGCTATAAAAATGCACTGATTACTGTGTAAATTACACTGGCAGGGAAGGGGTTAACCACTAGGGGGCGATGTAGGGGTTAAGTGTGCCCTAGGGAGGGATTCTAACTTTGGGGGATGGACTTCAAGTCACATGACAGCGATCACTGCTCCCGATGACAGGGAGCAGTGATCTCTGTCATGGCACAAGGCAGAATGGGGAAATTCCTTGTTTATTTCCCCATTCTGCGAGTCCGCAGGTCTCGCAGGTGCGATCACGCTGTACGCAGTGGGTGCACGCCTGCTATCCCCGCCTCTTAAAGGGGACATACGTATATCAGCGTGCAGCGGTTGGCAAGTGATTAAACTTGCTCGAGGCTGTAATGTATTGCCGGCTCCTGGCAATATATAAATAAAATCAAGGAAAAGGGAGTAGAGTCCCTTCCATGCCTATATCAGGCCCTTCGTGGCTGGTAAGGATATTAAGGAAAAGTCAACGCCAGCATTAAAAAAATCATGCCAGACCCTTATATGAGCATGCAGCGACGAGCGAGCGCCCCCCCCCCCCTCTTCCTGAACCATACCAGGCCACATGCCCTCAACATGGAGAGGGTGCTTTGGGATCCCCCAAAGCACTTTGTCCCCATGTTGATGGGGACGAGAGCCTCTTCCTGACAACCCTGGCCATTGGTTGTTGGGGTCTGTGGGTGAGAGGCTTATAAGAATCTGGATGCCCTCTTTAACAAGGGGACCCCCAGATCCTGGTCCCCCAAGATCCTGGTCCCCCCATATGAATAGGTATTGAATACATTGCCCCCCTACCCATTCACCAAAAAAAGTGTTAAAAAGTTAAAACCACAACAGACAGTTTTTAACAATTACTTTATTAAAAAAAAATCCTTCAATATCCATCCATCTTCAATCACACCGCCCGACAGACCCAAAAAATAGAAAAAGGAAAAAAACTCTGCCTCCATGGGAGACCTACCGGCAACTGCTGTCTTTTCACTTTGACAGCTCTTATATAGGCAAGGGCGGGGACACCCGCTGACATATATATACTATATGGACTGTACTATATACTCTGAACTGTAATATATATATATATATATATATATATTATATATATATATATATATATATATATATATATATATATATATATATATATATATATATATATATATATATACTAAACTGACTGACTGCACACTACACTAACTACTTGCCTAATCTCCATTCATTCACTATATACAGCCACCATGTAAGCATCAGCCTTATATAGTGTAATTAGCCCCTGAGACATGATTGGCCAAAGGCATTCTGCCTTTGACCAATCATGGCTCTCACAGCACATTGTGCTACGATTGGCCAAAGCATGCAGGTCAGGTGCATGCTTTGGCTAATCAGCAGCCATCAATGCACCTCGCTCTCGCAGTGCATTACGGGGCACTCAGCGGTGGGCAACCTTGCCGCAAACGCCCCATATGTTTGTTTGTTCTACGAACAAACACCCGATATTTGAGTCAAACTTACTTTCGACTTTAACACTGGGACCATCCCTACCTGTATATTACATTTTTGGATTGTACATTCCATATTACTATTTTTAATCATGTGTTATTAATACATGTTTTTTCTACTCTACTGTATATGATTGTTACATGAGCTTAATTGCCTTTAAAGTCCAATCCAATGGGGAATTAGATGTATTACATTTTTGTATTTAAAGCAGAGTTCCAGTCTGGGGAATTTTTACTTTTTTAAGCCAGCAGCTACAAATACTGTAGCTGCTGACTTTTAATATAAGGACACTTACTTGTCCAGGGAGCCCATACGTCCATCAGTTTTGGGTGCAGGCGCAAGCATTGCTAGTAAGGAAAACCGGCAGTGAAACTTCCTACTGCGCATGCGCAAGTCGCACAGCACTTTCTGAATGGTCCCATCGTCTTCTGGGACACACACAGGTCCCAGAACACAACTGGGATGGACGGATGAGGGCCGTGGCAACATGGGACGGTGGGTCCCGAAGAAAACATGGCAAAAAGGTATGAAAAAGAAATAAAATCCAAAAACGAGAGGGGGAGGGGGGGTTGTTCTTTTGTTTGAGACTGAATTCTCTTTTTGCCTGGAACTCTACTTTAATACTGCTTTCAATCCAACATTAACCCCCTTGTTTGCTTTTAAGCCCCAACGGCCAGGCGGTGATGCGTTCCAAGGCAATGAGTGTAGGAATTGTCTAATCACACTGGGGTAAGTGAATAAAAGTGGAATAAAAGTGTGATGGAGCCAGCAGGTGGAGGAACATGTTAGTAAATGACAGCGAGTGAGAGAAGGAGGCTGAGCTGTATTAGAAAGGAGGGAGGGAGGGAGAAGCAGTGGGGAACTCTCTGGATGTGATAACGTTGTAGAGTCCCTGCTGCTGATACTGCTGCCGGCTGCTGTTCCATCCACATACACACATCCTCTCTCTCCTCTCCTCTGATGGATTAGTTCGCCGAGGTGCTTCTATCTTGATAAGTTGCTTACTCTTCCTGCTACTCTGCTGCTGCCTCACAGCGCTTGGCATTCGGAATAAATGACTGATACAAGATCCCATCGTCCGGGAATCCAACTGCATGGGAGATGAATGCTGCAGGGAAGCAGCTGCCACCCCAACTAGATCGGCCGGTCAGCCTATTTGTACCAACTTGGGCAAGTACACTATCGCTTTAATCATTACCTTGCCGCTGTCTGTGCGCCGCTGTTTACTGTCCTGAACCCCGCCGCTGTCCATGGTCCTGAATCCATGCCGCGGTCCATGGTGCTGAACCCCGCGCCGCTGTCCATGGTGCTGAACTCCCAGCCGCTGTCCATGGTGCTGAACCCAGTCACTGTCCATGGTGCTGAACCCCCGTCAATGTCCATGGCACTGATCCCCCGCCGCTACCTGTGTGCCACTGTCCATGGTCCTGATCTCCTGCCACTGCCCATGGTGCTGAACCCCCAATAAATCAGCACTCACTGGCAGTGCGATCTGCTTATTGCTTCTATTATTCGGGGGTTTGATGTCCTGAATTAGTAAGGATAGGCATAGATCAAAGTGGTCTTTCTTCGCTGGGAAACACAAAGATTTACCCCTGTACTTACTTTCTGGAGATAAGTCCTTAGCTGTTGAGTGACTTGGACTTTTAAGATAGGGTTATGGATGATCTGTGCAGGCAGCACGATAATTACTGTATTTCACCAAATCTCACAAGATTCTAAGCTTTTCTCTGCACAGGGGTACAAACACTTCCAGGCTTGTGTCTCACTATAGCCATATGCCTGCTAAGAACATTTTGGCAAAACAGTAATATAAAAAGTTTCTTCTGAACTATCATGGGGGTCCCAGGAATTTAAAGTGGTAAAAACCCCAAAAGCAAACATTTATCATATCTCAGCTTACCAATTCTTAGATGTGCTGGCTGCATTAGCTTTCTTTTTTATTTATTTTTTATGTTTTATCTCTCTGTTTACATCTGGTGATCTGGCCAAGCCTGTTGTTTTTCAAAAGAACAAGCTCTCTTGCATTTACAGGGGTGAGACAAACCATTTAACACTACCAGGGGTGCTTACAATCATTTTATTTATGTAAAACCTTTATCTAAAAACAAAAACAAAAAACTGCTGCTGCTAGTATTAGCTGAAGACTGGCTTCAATTTGTTAGTTTTAATTTAAAACTGCCAATGCAGCTAACACTCCATTCCCCCCGGACTGCTAATTCTGCTATGCAAAGGTGTCCCCTGTGCTCCAGGCTAGGGGCACTATAATACAGGAGGTGTGCTACTGGCAAGATCACCATTTCAAAATAGAGAGAAAAGCTTAAAACAAAACAAAAAAAATGAATGCAGCCACCACATCTAATGATTAATAATCCACAATATATTAAATTTTTGGTTTGGGTTTTAATACCACTCTAAGTCTCTCTCTGCATTGGGGTAAAGTCACTTCTAGGCTCTCTGTGTCTCACTGTATCCATATGGATGATAAGAACAAACTAGTAATATAGAAAGTTTCTTCTGCACTATCACAGTCCTAGAATTTTAAAGCAGTATAAACCCAAAAGCAAGTATTTATTATATTGCAGTCTACCAATTCTTTGATGTGATGGCTGCATTTACTTTCTTTTTTAGGTTTTCAATTTTTTTAATGAGCCTGCCAAAAAGTCTGTCCTTTTTCAACAGACCAAGCTGTCCTGCAGATGTAGCAGTTACAGGGTCAAGAAAAACAATTTAACGCTGACAGGGGTGCTTAAAATGGTCAGCTTTTATTTATTTATTTAAACCTTTATCCGAAAAGGAAAACATATACTACTGCAACTGTTTATAAAGTATGAGCTGCTAGTACATCTAAAACTCCCCTCTCCCAGATTAACAATGCTGCTGTCTGCCAGGCACTCTAATGCAGGAGGTGTGTTACTGCCCAGCTCTCCAGGGAAAAACAGAAGGAAAAAACCTAAATAAAATAAAATAAATGCAGCCACCACATCTAATGATTGGTAAGCTGCAATATATTATATTTGTGGGTTTTTATTACCGCCTTAAATCTTTCTCTGCAATTCCAGGCTTGTGTCTCACTATAGCTATGTCTATGGCTGGTAGAAACATTTTTGAAAGCTAGTAATTATTTTTTTTTTCTGAACTATCATAGGGGTCCTAGAATTTTAACAACATTATCATTGTGAAGATTGAAGCTGGGTTCACACCATTGCGAATTGGATGCGGATCCCCCGCATTCATTCTGCAATAGCAGGCGATTTTGCCCAGCTTTCTATGGAGCCGGTTCAGATATCTCCGCTGTGGATCCAGTTGCAAATTTGCACAGGAGCCCTGTGCATCTTATGGTCCATTTTTGGCCCAAATTCAGCCAAAAATTTGGGCTAAAATCGGACCAGAAATGGTGAACAGGGACGCACAGGACCCCTGCTGGAAGCCGCATTGGTATTAGGTGTGAACCCAGCCCTTATGGGTTGATCCATCCAAAATAGATGTATATAGATGTACACCAAGCAATAACCCAATGATCACTTTGTTGTACCTCTGGGGATCCCTTTTGGTGAGGTTTTTGCGCTTCAGTTTCTGAGCCAACACACCTGCCACTGCCCTTACAAGAAGCTCCCCCTCTAACTCTTTCATTTTCCGTTTCTAATTTAGTTTTATAATGGAATAAGTAATAGAAGGAGGGGGTCATTTAAGGCTTCAAATTTGATGTGAATATATCAAGGAACAGAGATCATGCCAATGGAGTCCTAAAATTATAGAAGAACCTAGAAGACACAAACAGCCAAGATATTTAAAAATACAGGCTACTACTTAAAGGGAAACTATTATTTTTAATCACTTTGTAGATTTTTATGTTAAAGAGATTAGCTTATGACATATAATTTTAATAATGTTATAAAAAATGGTTTTGTTCCATATTTCCTCATTTAATACTAAGGCTATGCTTCTTGCTTCTAGGACCATCGTGTCTTGCTGATTGACAGCAGTAGCCATTCTTCAGAATCTAATGGTACAGAATGCAGGGATCTTGGTAGTCAGGGACCATATGATACTTGCTTAGGCTTTAACTGAGTGCTCCAGGACATATAACTAGAAAGGAATGAGGGTAGGTGTACAGTTTGAATTGCATTTGCTCTGTGGTGATGAACTATGGCTCATTGGAAACTGCAGAGAGTTCTCAGTGCTTCTGTCCGGTACGCTCTCAACTTCCGGTCTGTGCTATTTGATGAATGCAATTTGTTGCTGCAATGGAAATGAATAGAGCTGCAAATTGCAGTGACCAATTCCATGCATAAAATAGTGTCAAGTAGAGCACAACCAGAAGCACTGAACTAACCATTCCGTTGCAATTTTTGGAGAGCCATTCATTGAAAAGGACAGCGCAGAGGTGATTGACACTTTACCTGTTGAGTCCAATGAAGTGTGAATTTTAATGATAGGTAGCCTATAACTGAAGTAATTCAAAAATGGTTTTAAATGGTCTAAATACTGTAGGTCAATATTAAAATAGAATTATTATTTTACGTTTTTTATATTGAATTCTTCCTAAATATAATAACATTTTTAGCACATTCATGACCATTTGCTAAGGCAGTGCTAAGCATACTTGGTTTGACGGTTCATAGCACTTTGCTTTTTCTGGTGCCCTTGTGAATAAACACGCTCATATAATGTTATCGCTATAGATGTGTTTGAACACAAATATTGGTAGTTATCCAACATTTTGTGATGTAATACTTTAACATAATAACTTGAATACTATGATTTTTTTTTTTCTGGCAAGACCCAATTGGGGGTACATATGTCACAGCTAAAGCTAACATTGATGTTTTAGATTAAATCGATTTATAAAATAAAAAAAAATAAAAAAATTATATCTTGGACTCTTGCCCACAGCAGCCAATTAGAATGAAACCTGCCTTTTTTGTCCTAATATGTTAAAACATATGGTTACTGTGGCCAATGACTCAAGCTTTCATGGCAAGTTCCTCTGGGGTTTATTTACCAAAACTGGAGAGTGAAAAATTTGGTGCAGCTGTGCATAGTGGCCAATCAGCTTCTAACTTCAGTTTGGTCAAGCTTTCACAAAAAAACAAAAAACAAAAACTGGAAGCTTAA
This sequence comes from Lithobates pipiens, assembly GCF_037356315.1. Classification (NCBI taxonomy): domain Eukaryota; kingdom Metazoa; phylum Chordata; class Amphibia; order Anura; family Ranidae; genus Lithobates; species Lithobates pipiens. Next base: position 507,969,086 of record NW_027507758.1, read on the forward strand.
TGGTTTCTATGAAGAGCTGCAACCCTTCTGTGTCTTCACATGGATACATATGCTGCATTTGTAATCAAAATCTAAAAGTACGCTTATTGCAAATATCCAATCAGTTCATAAAGAGATGTAAATGGTGGTAGTTCTGTTTTAATTCACTGGTTCCTTGGCAAATTTGGTTGATGAAAACTATCATTCTTCAGTAAATTGTCTGCTTATGATACTGGAAAATATTTTTTTTAATTCATTCAGCAAAATGTACAGCGATTCTGATGTTATTTTGAAAAGGAAAAAAAAAACACAACCGAAAAAAAATTAAAAAGGGACTAAACTCTATTTCTCTGCCGCTTGTTCTTCAGATCTTCCTTGCAGAGCAAAGCCACTGGCAGAATCTTCACACCTGACACTTCCAGGAGTGTCGGATGCCTGCTCCCACTGCCATGCACTGCAGCACCATCCAGTGGTCATTGTGTCCTGTAGTGAGGTACAATAGGTACTGGTGGTAGGAACCACAGCTTGTAGTGTGCATTGAATAATCCCAACACTTCTGAATGTGTCAGATGTGAAAATTCTGCTGAAGGCCATAGCTCTGAAAGAGAACAAAGATTAGAGGAACACGTGGTGGGATAGGTGAGTATAAATAGGTTTCCTTTTGGCAGATTGCATTTTTTTTTTAAATTGCTACAGAGGTGTTTTTTTAATGTTAACTGTTTTGTATCTTACATTTTATGTGGCGATAGTAAAAATTTAGCATTTTGAAAGGTACTAGGCAGCATCTTTGTTTCACCATACCTACTGAACAACTGAGCCACAACAAGTGTGCAGCCAGTTGAAGTCAGGACGCCTATCCTGCACACTTGTTCCAGATCAGTGACACACTGTGGAGAATATTTAAAAAACATGATGATGATGTTGACATTCATATTTATTTTCAATTTTATTCACTTCAATTTCAATATCAGAGGCTTGTAACAGTTCTTTCAATTGAAATTACAATACTGATAATACACTGGCAGGTTTCAATTGTGATTTTGATAAAACAAAATGATAAATGTTGCTGCAAACTTTTAAGCTGTTTGGGTCCATGTATGTTCAAAACTGTCCATAGTTTTCATCTTTATTTATTTATTTTACATTTGAAGTGTTACTAAACCCACAACAGTAAACTCAGTATGTATATGCAGTAAAGCTTGCTTGTTATACTCATAGTGGAACCTAAGTTGTTAATCCATTGCATTGTGTAAAAAGGTTGTTTGATCCTGACTTCTCTGATCCTCCCCTTTTTTCACAGTCCCCACACCATCTCCTGATAAAACAGAGCTGTGGGGGAAACCTGCACATCAATTTGTGTGTATTGCTAGAGAGTTTTTTTTCTCTTTTTTGTAGAGGGTGACTGTGATCAACAAAGGGGCAATCAGTACTGTCGAGATAGAGGGTCAGGGGTCATGCCTCATAGGACAAACAGCGGAGGATGACCCCCACAAGCTTCAACCAGTGCTCAGCAGGACACTGAAAAAAAGTCATAAAACTGCTCTAATTGCTGATGACAAATGTGTCAGATATTTTTAGCCGTTTACTAAAACTTTTGCATTTCCATGTTCTGTGTACTGTGGGATACCAGATATAGTGAATGCAGGGTCCTAGGTTACTAACATGTTACGTAGATCTAGAGTCATAAATATTTTTTTATGTTAGGTGCATGCATGCTTATTATGTTGGCTCACAGATGACAGTTTTTGGATTTGGTCAGAAATGTCTGACACAAATCAGCCCCTGCAGCAGTCTCTCACTTTGTGACTTGCAGCAACGTTACCATTTTTTTGCGTTATGATCACTCAGGAAGAAGAAACTGTGGAAATGCTTCCTCCTGCCCACAGCTGACTGATGACGTCATCTCAACCTAGGCAGAGTCACTTAACTGAACCTCAAGCATATCTTTATAATGATAAAAGCATTTTGAAAAAAATATACTGTTATATATCATAAACTGTTAGGAGTGTATGTATGCAGAATTATTAAATTACTGAGAGATCTACTTTAAGAACCCCCTTCCCCCTTTCAGCCCACTTCAATACTGATATCTATCTGCCTGTATGTCTTTTAACACTAGAATATGCTTAGAGAGCAGTCCCCAAAAAAGACATAACCCTTCCATAGCATAACTGCTCGTGTGCTACTCAACACCACCAGTGTGCAGAAAAGGGTACCAGCATGGGAGATGGGTGATGGTGGTGGGGATAGTGCTTTATGTGCCTACCCCACCTCCTTTCATGGGCATGCCCCATTGCATGAATGTTCACAAATAGTTATAGAACACACACTTTTTATGGGTAATCCCAAAAAAGACAATTCACCTATTGTTCATTACTTGGCCATACAGGGACTCCTCTTCATCTGCTCAGTATCCCCAAATGATCACTGATGTTTATTAGTAGCACATAAAACAATTTCAAAGGTAAATGTTCAACAGTACATTCCCCTCAAGAATTATAATTATCCTCATCAAGCACCCATTAGCTATCCATAATAATATTTCAATAACATAGTTGCAATGCTTAATATTGTGATAGTCTAGAATTTGATTGTGTGGTAACGTGGTGGTGGATTAGAGCTCTTGGAAGTAAATTCTGCTTCTTCAGGGGTACGATTGAAGCTATTTTTATAATATATATTATAGAGAGAAATATACACATTTATCGTTAAATTCAGTTGTAAAATTCAATACTATATTCAGTTCACATAACCTTAACCACATAGTTTTTTAGATGCAAATTCTATCGCAAAATGATTGCAAAATGTGTCCCACAGGCGAGCATAGGGGCATCAGAGGAAGGAAACCTCAACTTGAGAGGTCAACCTTGGATTCATATAGGTACTGACGAAATAATAAACCATGCAGTTAATATTAATATCGCCTATTTTTATAGCTACTTATAACCTCTGAAAGCACTGTACCATGAGATTCCCGATCAACTCTAAATATGGGATCTGCTCCCTTAAAGCTTCTATGTGTTGTGAGATGTGATTAGATTAATCACCCAGGGATTCAGCTATAAAAATAATTAAAAAGAACAAGCCACCTAAGCATCTTAATGGAAAATCAAGTATGTATTGTATATATACTTTTTTTTAGTACACATAGGGTTTGATTTACTAAAATTGCAGAGTGCAGCATCTGGTGCAACTATGCATGGTAGCCAATGAGCTTCTAATTTCAGCTTGTTCAATTAAGCTTTGACAATAAAACCTGAAAGCTGATTGGTTTTCTATGCAGAGCTGCAGCCGATTTCACACTCTCTAGTTTTAGTAAATCAACACCATTGCGTGCATTTATTGATCCAAATCACTTTTAAACAATACATATCAAGGGGGGTCAATGCAGATGCCAATAAACCTATGATGTAGATTGTGCAGTGAATAGCTGCTTTATATATTAAAGTCTATTAAAGAGTGCACTAAGACATGTATTAATCTGATTGTATATTAGAATAGGTTAAAAGGTGCACTGACCTCATTCTCTTATACACCAATGGAATATCCAAATCCCTCTGATTCCCATCCATAAATATATATAATGCAGACATCTAATGCTGTCTCTCATATTTCAGACAGTGATAAAAGTATTCATACCAACTGCGCCTACAGTAGAACTATAGGCAAAACATTATTTTTTTTCCATTTTGGATAGAGTAAGGGAGAGTTATAACCCCTATGAGATTTTTCTTTGCCATCTGTGTCCCATTGGGGAGATTTACCTCATCTTCCTGCCCAATAGCCAAACAGCAAGTGAGCGGAAATCCCTGCAAATTAAGGGAATTTATTGGGGCCACCAAGGTCACCAAAACTAGATTTCACCCTTATTACTGTTGTGGGGAAAACCCAACATTTTGGATTTTCTTTTAGGTTCACATTTGATGATAATGATAATGGTAAACGGGAGCACAGATAGCAATAAACCCCTACAGGGATTCTAATCCCCCTCCATTCTATACAAAACTAAAATAAAATGCCTTTAGTTACACTTTAACCCTTATTGATTCTTATGTCACCATCTAGTGCAGCATTTATCACCTTTTTTTTAATATAGAGGAACTCTTGAATTAAGTTTCTGGGCCCAGGGAACCCTTGCTAATAATTACTATAGCTAGAGCTCACAGTACATTAGTGTGATGGTCACTGGGAATAATGCTCTTTACATTTGTAGCCAGTGGGAATAATTCACTCTTGCATATAGCAAAATTATCATTGTTATTATCATTATCAGTGCTTACTCATCTGAGAGGCAGACGTTGCTCATTGCTTTAGAAATCCCTAGCAGCCACTGGAGGAAACTTAAGGTTCCACTGAACCCTGATTGAGAAAGGCTGCTCTAGTGAATCTATCAGGTTCATTATTAAACTCAATTTAACCTCAGTCCCCAGGAGAAATGTGCTTAAGAGCTTACTCATACATATGTGTATCACTGGCAAAGAACAGAAGAAGATATCCAGGAGTTGACCACAGCACTGCTCCAAGCTATTTTTTGTTGTATCCACTTACCTGTCATCCCAGATCTTATACAATCACCTAATCATGACAGAGCAATATATCCAACAGTTTAATACATCTACCTTAGATGTGGTTATCTGCAGGACTACCATCAGTCTAAACCAGTGGAGAGGGGGTATTTAAACTCACTCCCCAATGTCTTAAGATACAGAAGTTGCACCCCTCTATAGCAGCTACTCTCCTCTTATGCCCCTATAATGGGTGACATCATGATGTGGACATCTAAACCATGCATGCATGAGTCCAGCTTAAGATCATGCATTCACGGGGTCTACCACAGCCTGGATAACATTGAAACACCTTGCAAGTTTGTTGATTGTATTAAATATTAAACAAAGCAAATACAAATTAGCCTTAACATTTTTAATTCTGTCGTTTTGTACTGGATCAGCTCTATGAATCATGCATAGTAGCTTGCAATTTTAGTCTTTCCACTTAGAGGAGATTTCAGCAGAGTAAAGTGAAATTGTATGATCTTTTAAAAAGCATATTATTTTAGAAATGTTCTCTTTTAAAGTAAACCTGTCACACACCTAGTCAGTTAAAACAGATTTGCTAAAAAAATGCAGACGCATGCAGTGAAGACAATGAGAGAACTGATATCATATTCAAATCTCAACTTTCCTTGCAAAACCAAGCATGACATCACCCCTCTTCACCTCCTGAAACTTCCTATCAGCCCTTTAAGATGATCTATATGATCACGATGGATTATCAAGAGGCAACAGAGATTGAGTCAGGTTTGACTTGTACAGAAAAAAAAATTGGAATTTTCATATTCAGCTCTTGGGTTTTTGAGTCAAATACTCTAGTGCTGCAAGGCGGGAGCACTAACCACTAAACCAATTTTCTGCCTAATAATAATAATAATAATAATAATGTAGTGTCAATATTGTAATACTGAAAATGGATAAAGGGTGATAGAAGTTTTTTTTTTATTCTGTTTGCATAATCATTGACCAATGCATTTGCCTCAGTAGTCATTGGAACAGGTGTCCCCATTGGAAAAATCACCCTCTGTTCCTGTTGTAGTGACAACTATAACATTTTCACATCCTATTGCATCCTGTCTAGGACAAATAAAGAAGATGATTGTCCCCAGGGGCAACACAGACAGCAATGAGGACCTGTAAAATGTCTAATGAGATCATAAGACCAAAGATCTAAGAGACCAAATTCTACTAATATTACTGTTTGCTTACAACAAGGAAGCATAAACAGCCAACGCACCCAGGGGCTCCGACACTCCCTTCATCATTAGGGCTTAAAATATTTGGTGACCTTAAAACCAGGACTTGATTTGGGTTAAATAATAAAAGAGATATAGAGAGTAATAGAGTGGTATAATTTCTTATTATAAGCAAAAACTGATGTTAAAAGACTTTAGACACTTGGATCTTTGGTCTGGTGCTCGCATTCGATTTTTTGCATGTGGATCTTAAACGTTTTACTGTTGAGGATGTAAATCCTGCAAACTGGCTATAATAGCCCAGAGTTAGTTTGCATCTTTTCAGCTGACCTTTGACTTTCTGGACACAATCCGGAAGATGTGTGTGTTTGATCAGCTTCAAGCTCAGATGGAAATTCACCCCTAAAGCAAAGATCTGCTGATCCTCCTTCTTCTTCTTCCTCTTCTACTTAAAAAAAATAAATAAAACTTTTTTTTTTGGGGGGGGGGGGGGTACCAAGTTCTGTCTGGAACCCACTCCCACTTCGACTGGAATGATGTAGGTGATCCCATTGAAAGTTCTCCCCTCCCTCTCATGCCCACAACCTCCTGGAACATATCACGGGTCCCACAGGAGGATACAAGCCCATTTATATTGCAGAGCGTGGCTTGCACATGTGCAGTGGGGAGCCGGCTGTGAAGCTAAAATGAGTCACAGGCAGCTTCCGACAGTTAACATGGGGGTGCCAGATCCAAGAACACTAAGACTAGTGAAAAAACAGTGTGGGTGGGGACAGCACTGGATGCCCGGACAGGTACGTGTCTCTTTAATAAAAGTTAGCAGCTATAGTATTTGTAGTTGCTGACTTTTAATTTTTTTTTCAAAAACATCCAAAGATCCTCTTTACGTTATACATGACCAATTAAAAAAAAGGAAAATTTAAAGACTCCCTTTCCACATACATACACATTTGAAGTCCATTGCTCAAGTCAGGTGTGCGTGGATGTGAAAATAATGCTTGTGCTGCACATACTGGGTATCATTATGCACGTCAGAGTGAGAGCATCAATACTAGGACCATCATTGTCAGATACTTTAAACATCATCTATGGAAGATTTTGGATATTATAGTTTGCTATCGTTTTCGCAGACATGCACAATTTGTAGTCTAGACATGTATTCTATCTATTTACTTGGTCTATTTACTTTACTAAAAAAATGTGTAATATATTGTTTTTGTGTGTATTAAAAATTAGCTTTAGTGATTTTTTTTACTAAACACACGAATTGAATGCACTAATATCATATTTAACATAAAATATTGCCACTACTGACATTTTATTCCCCAGGATCTCTACTTTTGGAAAATGTATAATGTTGGAGTTTTTTAAATAATCCTCAAGCCTCACCAGAGTTTCTGCACTCTGTATGAATTAATGTGATGTTCTTCAGCCATGAACTACTGATGCGTCAAATTCAGTATCACTTCTGGAATAAGTAATAAAAACCTGCCAGGGGTTCTGTCATCTACTTTATCCAAAACAAAGAAAATATGTATTTTTTTTTAGATAGGCATTATATTCTCACTGATATCTGTATAAAATGACAAAGACTTCTGTTTCCCTTTAAGGATCCTCCGTGAGCACTGCTGTGAGATTTTTAGCAAACCCAGCTGGTAAATAAGTGGCAATAGGATTCTAGCTCTTGCTGTCTCCAGTGATTTTGTTTTCATTTTATCTTCCACTTATACTCCGTAAACAACAATATCAGGTCCTATAAATAATGTATTTCTCACAGATTTAATATCTTCCTTCTCCTGCACCTCTGCTCCAATCTATGGACTCAATGTAATTTAGCATGTCACATATAAGAAAAGAGCAATGCCAACAATGTAACCACAAAAATCATATCATATTTAAAGAGATCATGTAGCTGCTCATGAGATCACAGCTTTATCTTAGCATTGAACATCTTCAAGAAAATGTGACAAGGAATCTGTGCTAAGATGTCATTGTGGATCATTTTCTCCTTGTATGTTGTTTGTATATTCCTGCTGAATCAAACTACTTTATTGTCACTGAAGATTTAATAGGATAGAGCCATTGTTCGGGACTTTAAGCTGCTTGAACACAAGGACTTGTACTTCTAAGTTGGAAAGTGTGAGCTCTTCAAATGGTCAGTTGCAGAAGGTCAAGTAAAACTGTAGTGGTGTGTGAAACTGAGATTTTTCAGCTTTTGGTGACCTGTGACAACCCATTTTATTGATTAAACTTTGCAAGGGAGGCCAAGAAAGCCACTTTATAGATGGCAATGAACTTTGCTTCCGTGTACTTTTTTTTAAATAGCAAAAGTGTATTAAACAATATCCATAAAAAAAAAAAAACTACAGGAATGGTACAGGAATATGCCATTAGTCACAGACAATAGGTGATCAATAGAATACATAGTCAATATGGTGGAACTTCAACAACTGCAAGTAAGAAGGGGTATGTGTCCTGGCATTCTTTGACCAAATAGAACAAGTCCACTAACAGTCCTGCTGGAGAAGGATCCAGAAAAAAAGAAAACATAAATAGAAAGTATTACAAGAGGAAAGGGAAGCATAAGAAAGGGAGCTGGGTAACTGCTGAGAAAGACAAATTTCATTGGAACCCTCCCCCCCTCCGGCACCACAATTGGCACCTTTCAGGGGGGAGGGGGGTGCAGATACATGTACAGTACAGGTATCTGCACCCACTTCCGGCATAGATATCTGCAGAAGGTACGCCCCTTTCCGCAGAATCTACGCCCCTTTCCCAAGCTCTCCTGCTGTCTGCTGGGAAACACATGGATCCCAGAGACAGCAGGGACCATCCTTATTGCACAGCGCGACTTGCGCATGCGCGGTAGGGAACCGGGAAATGAAGCCGTAAGGCTCCACTTCCTGATTCCCATACCCAAGATGGCGGCGGCAGCACCCGAGAGACGATCGAGAGATCGGCTTCGGGTGCCGACATCGCGGGCGCGCTGGGCGGGTCATTATTTTAAAAGTCAGCAGCTGCAGTATTTGTAGCTTTTGGCTTAAAAAAAAAAAAAAAAAGGCGGACTCCCGCTTTAAAGGGGCATGATGTCTTAATAAGACTTCTGAAGCTGTCAGTGATAAAATTGTGAATCCAATGCTCCAGGTCCCACAAAGTTGGGAGCATGAAATTGTCCAAAATGTCTTGGCATGCTGATGCCTTAAAAGTTACCTTCACTAGAATTAAGAGGCCAAGCCCAACCCCTGAAGAAAAACTCCATGACACAATCCAAATGAAAAGCAAGGTCCATAAAGACATAGATGCTGGAGTTTAGGGTGGAGGAACTTGACTGGCCATTAAAGTTCATGTGCGTTTTAAGGCAGATGTCCCAATACTTTTGACAATATAGTTTATCTTGAAGTTGGGCTGTCAGCTACTCCATGTGTTGTAGGTGAATGCATTTGGTAACCCATTCGTTGAAAAAGGGTTATTAGTTCTCCAATGTCACAGTTAGAAAGGAGTAAAGGAAATGTTTCTTGGCATCCAATAATGATCCTGAGAGGGACCATTTCAGGTGTTCTCATAATGTTCATTTATCTTAAATACCTGCATCCAGAAGGGTGAGATCTAGTAGCATGACCACCAGATGTGCATCATAGTGCTTTTTTCTGCTAAGCAGTGCCAGCTACCGTCTGACACTGAAAGGGACATTTTATACAAAAGGACGGGGCACTTATGCCAGTGTGTAAGAATTTCATTTTTTTTTTCCTAAATCTTACTTGAAATGCTAAGTTTATGTGTCAGAGTGAATGACTTTTGGTAGGCCCTCACCAGTGAAATGTCAAATCAGATCTCCTTCTTCAATGTCATTTTGATTATAAAGATGAGATGGCTTCAAACTGGAGGTTTGCCATGGATGAATACATTGCTTGAAGACTTGCTAGTGAAATCACTTGCCCTGAGGAGGTATCAGGTGTCCTAGGTTGAGCAAACTGTTATCGCTCCTGCTGTGCTGTATGGGTAACCTGTGACATGTCCCCATGCACTTTAGTTTTAGTTCTGTTGTCAAACAATTAAACTGTACAGGATTTGACATCCATTGCCTGATCCAAAGTGAATACAGTCCAATGGGAGCACCAAAGAAAGGACCAAAAATACTGGATGAACCCTTTGCACACTGCTAAATAGCCTTTCTAGCAAACGTTGCAATAAAAAATAGGGATATTTAGTTCACACATATTGCAATACATGTTTAAACTGGCCAACTGCATCAAAGTAATCCCTCTATGTCCAGTCTTACTCTGCTCTGCTACTAAAAATTCTACTGTGGACACAATGCCAACATGGGGCAAATATGCACAAAATAGGGGAGAGCTACAAGTTTTAGCTCTGGCCACTGACCTGCAATACAACAGAAACAAGAGCTGTGCTCTCCTGAACAAAAACTGTGCTCAGATCCCAAAAGCTTGTACTTGCATATAATCTACCAGATGCTAAAGGGTGTGGCCACATGTTAACACTAAAAATACTGGGTGAACCCTCTGCACACTGCTATACCCTTTCTAGCAAACTTTGCAATAAAAAATAGGGTTATTTAGGAAAAGAAAAGAACAGCCAAGAAGCATTAACTATAACACTGATTCCCAACAGAAAGATATCCAATGCAGTTTGGGGGCCAAACTCACGTCTCCTTTACTAACATGCTACATTTACTAACACTGGCTTAAGCTGCCCTCCTGAAACTGTGTTCAAAGCAACAATTCACAGTGCAAATCTATTTGGTACCTGTTTACCTGAATCCTTGGACTCTCAGGTGTTTGAATGACACTCTCATTGGACTGTGTATATATATATATATATATATATATATATATATATATATATATATATAGATAGATAGATAGATAGATAGATAGATAGATAGATAGATAGATAGATATAGATATAGATATATAGATATATGTGGATTCTCAACTTTAGGTTCTTTCCCTGTTTCTAAGGGAAGTTACTGTTTTGTATAGTGCTGCCAAACCAGAACTGGTGTGCCCACTGCCCAGTAAAGATTTCAACAACCCTTAGAAAATACATTGACATGGGGCACTTATATATACTCTGCACTACTCTTCATTTGGGTAAAAGTAGCACGTCTCATTCTGCTACTCTTTCTCACATCTTTAAGATGCAACCTGACGCTACCTAGAGGGGATTTAACTCTTCTCTAACAAAAAATTTAATTCTAGCTATAGATACACTTTAAACACTTCTTTTAATATGCCACCTAATGCTCACCCCTGTCCCCTTGGTATAGTAAATGGTAATGCAGGCTGCCATACTGACTGAGGAAGGTCCACGTAAGAATCCTCCCACATCCTAAACCGCTTGCCAACCAGCTGCTGCAGTTGTACTGCGACAACATGGCTCGGCTGCGCAAATCGCCGTTATGTTACATCGCTCCCTCTGGTGGCCACTAGGGGCATGTGTGCACACCAGCAGCTCACCCCCGGAGCGGATGTGAGTTCTCAGCAGTCTCAATGACTTCCCGTGATCGTTCGTAACACGGCAAGAACTAGGATCTCTGTGTGTAAACGAAAATGTGTCAAAATTGTCCGATGTGTCCACCATAATGTCACAGTCCTGATAAAGGCCATTACTAGTAAAAAGAATATAATAATAAAAATGCTATAAATCTATCCCCTATTTTGTAGATGCTATAACTTTTGCGCAAACCAATCAATATACGCTTATTGTGATTTTTTTTTACCAAAAATATGTATAAGAATACATATCAGCCTGAACTGAGGAAAAAAATATTTTTTATAAATTTTTTAGGCTGGATATTTATTATAGCAAAAAGTAAAAAAGAACGCTTTTTTTTTTCAAGATTGTCACTCGTTTTTTGTTTATAGCCCAACACATAAAAACCACAGAGGTGATCAAATACCAACAAAAGAAAGCTCTATTTGTGAGAAAAAAAGGATGTCAATTTTGTTGCACGACCGCGCAATTGTCAGTTAAAGCGACGCAGTACTGAATCCCAAAAAGTGCTTTGGTCAGGAAGGGGGTAAAATGTTCCGGGGCTGAAGAGGTTAATCTGTAGTTGCCTATAATTCTGAAATTTTTTATTTCTATCAAAGACAAACTGCACTGAATTAAATCCTTAATGATGAACGCTACATTGGTGCTTAGTGGTGTGAAGGCAAAAAGATGAGAAGTGTAGCGGATGACATTTGGGATAAAATGTCACACGCTTTGTAAATTTCGTTTTTGCCTCAGGACCTTACAGTACTGAGGGTTAATTGTGTAGGTAAGACTTAACACCAGTCTGGACAGGCCATGATTGATGTTCTGCCTGGTCATGTGAACAGTCAGGTGCACATAACAGGCAAGAACCAGGCGTGGTTGGATGTTTTGGTATGGCCCTCTCGGAGTCAATCAGCGGGAGTGCCGGACCCACTGAGGAGTCTGGGAGGGGGTACTTAAGTAGTTGTGGGTCACGTGTTCAGGGTTCCGGAGTTGTTCGAGAAACCTGTGTGGTCTGTTCTGATTCCAGGCCTGGGGTAGCCCCGTGAGGGGTCCCTGGCCACGGGTGGTTGACATCTCACAGCATGTTCCTGCCAGTGGCCCCTGTTAGACTCGACTGGTCTGGGGTAGGTATTTGTCTGTTCCCGAGTCTCCGAACCTGCCGGTCCGAGGCGCTGTAACTAAGGGAGGATTCAGAGTGTCCAGGTGTGCTCACGGCTTGGAGCGGCACCACAGCTTGTGCAAGTGACCGGGGAAGGACTCTTCAGAGGAGGGCCGACAAGTGGCATCCTGAGAAGTGGCTGGTTACTGAGTTGGGAAGGACATTGACGAGTCCACACTTTTCCAGTACCTCAAAGGAAGCAGGAAACATTCCAGGTACATTTGGAAAAAGGTTCCTGTTTATCTTCGGTTGATTGTTCAAATTTGAGTCAACATGCTGACTGCCATGACCTCTGGCTAGAGGTCTGTTCAGCCTTGAAGTGAAATTGAAGAGCAGGCCAGGAGAAGTTAACCGGTAAGCCCAATCAGTCAAGGCCGCCCTGCAATGGGTTATGGCCGCTACAGAAGCATTTATGTTATATTCAATCGTAAAGCTGTGCCTGGAGGTGGGAGTTCACAACAAATCGCTTAGCCATTAGAAGTGACATCAATGGGAAAGGGACACACACAAACTCAGAGGAGAAGAGGGTGATTTTCCTTGAGTGCTTTCCAAGGGTTGCAACGTTTGCTCATTAAAGGACAAGCAAATCCCAAAACAGGAAAGGTGCTAACCTCCTAACAATGATCATCATATAATAATTACATAAAGTACTTTGAGTGGCTGTATAGAGGGCTAGCCAGGGAGAGGAGAATGCATTTGCTGGGTGAGTGCCCAACACAGCAGAATGTCCCATACTGGACCAATGGTGATGCACCTGTTGGGACTATAGGAAGGATCAACATTTAATATGAACTGTTTGTGCAGAGAAGTAATTGAGTTGTGAGTTGAGTATTCCAGTTATGTTAAGAAGTGCAACTGCTTTCCTCCATTATCTAGCGAAATCTCTCTTCATGCCAATTTAGCAGCCAAAACTCAGGTAACTCACAGATAACTCACAGATATAATAAGTGAACCAAACAGTTCACATGACTATCATCCTCTAATTTATTGAAGCCCCAATATTATATAGAACTCATTTCTACTAAGTACCCCATAGGGTTGAAAATGCCAAAATTGTAGATAGACAATAAGCAGTGAATATTGTTATATTGCATTAAGCATACATTGTCTGAAATCTGTGTATATTTGATTCACATCATGCATGTATTTGTTTTTTCTTTTGACATGCATTTGGAGATTGGAAGGATTTTTAATGCACTGTTTGAATTTTGAGAATGATATTATGGGGCATTTACATTTACTCTGCTCTACTTTGCATTTGGGTAAATTCAGTGTGTCTGCACTGATTCCCCTCCCCCCCCCCATACATGTTTCCATTATTCAGAAGTAAGTAATATAGAAATTAGAAGCAGGTCTGAGGAAGCAACTCATCACAACTGATTGATTCTTTTGCTGATTTCAAACCATTTTTCTCTAAAAGTACCTGAAAACATTTAGTATTTAACTTGCTTTTTTAGTCTGGCATTGCTGTAATAGGGGCCATATGTGATACAGTTTTATTATAAAACTGATGCATGATTAGATCAAAATTATTGAATGTGAAAAGAATCAAATAACCATACCTTATCTTCTGGTCGATTTATACTCAATTTAGTTTCCATCAGCCAGGGTGGAAAATTATCAGTTGTGTTGCATCGATCGGCATCTCTGGGATGCTTTTGTCGTGAATTTTATCGTATTGTGATTGATCAGATTACAAGATTAAATGGCAGAAACAGAAATGTGATTGATCACTTATGAGTGTATCTTCCAATTATTAATCAAAACCCACTTACTGGTGTGTGACATATGGATTGACTGGGTTTCCAACTATAGGCAGAGGCAACAATCGGTAGTGATCAATCAAAAAGATGTATTATTTATCAAAGCGTGCATGGCCACCAAAATACAGCCATTGCTGTGACTCCAATGAAGAAGCATTCTACAGTGGTATATATCCACACTAAATCCGAGGTTGCTGGAGATTGTGAGCAAAGATTGGCCAATGACCTAAGTACCTAATCATTACAAACAATATGAGTGCACTGAAGACCAATCAATGCCAGGAAAGCAATTAAAGTTATATATTTATTGGTAATTATATTATTTTAAACTTTATTAAGCTATGGTCTTCATTTTACCAATAGATACTCTTAAACTGTAACACTAAGCTTTATGTGTCATTTATGTTTAAAGGTAAAATACTGTATATGTGTTAGATCCAATCCTTGCTGTCATTATTCTAGCAAAGGTTAAGATATGAAAGAAAATATCTGATTGGTTGCTAAGAGCTACAGAAGCACTTTTTCTTTCAGATTCTAATTAAATAGGATGCACAGAGCCAGCTAATTATATTCTAGATTCTAGATTCAGATGAAAGTATTATGTTTTAAACTCAGTCCTAATCATTGCCGTCACATGTTCTTCATCTATTGAGAATAGGCTGAATTTTACATTAAGTACTCACAGGATGATAAGAAAGCAACTTACACTTTCAGCGATTTATCTCCCTTTAGCAGCTTGTATTAAGTCTTTTACCCTCTTTAATTAACATTTGTGTGATTAATAACAATGCATGGCCTTAATGATTGCTTATGGAATTAGGCAAATAAGAGCATTATCTCTAGTTTGCTATAAATATTTAATCCTTGTTGCCAATACCCTATATCAAGCTAATATAATATAGGAACTGATTACTGAAAATTCACTACCTACAGTACAATGGAGAATTTAAATAGGTTAATAGGTTTTATACATTAGATATCATTTCAAGTTTAATTGATATTGTTGTCATATGACAACATACATTAGATGCTAAGTAGACATCAAGGTAACATCCAGTAATTTATTTTTTTATTAGCATTGTATTTAACCACTTAACCTAATGCATGCAACATCTTTCATATCACATTTATTCAGTAGGTGGCAAAATTATATTTGATGCATACTAGCTTCTTGTATTTCTCAAGAACTTCTCTTGAGATAGCTACCCTTCCATTATGGAGTTCACTTTGACTGTTTTCTTTCTGAATGGGCTAAACATTTTGGGTTAAAAGGCCTTACTGTAGAGTTTCTGACATGCATTATCCAAGAAGCCAATACATGATTTGCCCTGTTAGTAGCAAGCTACCTACATTGATTTTATTTATTGATTTTATTTTATTTCTTTAACCTCAAATATGCTTTTTGGTAGGGTGCAACCCAACAATTTAAAGTTTTTTGCAGAGAAAGCCTATTAAGCCCTGTTTTTGATTTGGTATAACTAGTGTTTGTGTCAGACATTATTAACCACTTCAGCCTCGGAAGAATTGACTGATGAATGACCGGGCCATTTGCGATTCGGCACTGCATCGCTTTAACTGACAATTGCATGGTCATGCAACGCTGCACCCAATCAAAATTGTGTGGACAATATTTGATTCTCTGTTGTATCGATAACCCCTAAAACAGTGAAAAAAATAGTGGCGTTGAGTTTAATAAAATCCTGCACACAAAGAAGAAACCTAGTGTGTATAATGTTGTGGAATATAACAATGTCTAGATTAGTGACACCTAATGTTAAGTAAACCACCAATAGTGAGGAATCTGACGAGTATAAGCAGTGATTGGTACTCTGTTGTGACAAGTGTACCAAAAAGATATAGAAAAATTTTATTAGTCTCAGCACCACTATTTCTTTCACGGTTTTGGGGGTTATCAATACAACAGAGAATCAAATATTGTCCACGCATTTGCTTACACCAAGTGGCTGCTTTAGGTATTCAGTTCTGTTCCTTCTAAGAGCACGGTGTTGGTATTATAGGGGATTACCTGTATACCATCTGGCTTGAACCCAAACAAAATTTACTTCCTTATTTTTCCCACAAATAGAGCTTTCTTTTGGTGTTATTTGATCGCCTCTGCGTTTTTTGTTTTTTTTGCGCTATGAACAAAAAAAGATTGACAATTTTGAAAAAAATACAATATTTTGTATTTTTGGCTATAATCAATATCCTCATTTTTTTTTAAGTTAAGGCAGATATGTTTTTTTTACATATTTTTGGTAAAAAAAACGCAATAAGCGTATATAGATTGGTTTGCGCAAAAGTCATAGCGTCTACAAAATAGGGGATAGATGATTAGCATTTTTATTACTATTTTTTTATTTACTCATAATGATGGCGATCTGTGATTTTTATCAGGACTGCGGCATAATGGCAGACACATCGGCCAATTTTTACACATTTTTGGGACCACTGGAATTTATACAGCGATCAGTGCTATAAAAATGCATGTATTACTGTAAAAATGTCACTGCCAGTGAAGGGGTTAACACTAGATGGCGATCAAGAGGTTAACTGTGTTCCCTGGGAGGTGATTCTAACTGAAGGGGGAGAGGACTGACTAGAGGAAGTGACGGATCGTGGTTCCTAGCTAATAGGAGCACACAATTTGTCACTCCTCTCAGAACAGAACAGGAAAGTGTGTGTTTACGGTCATCGGGACCGTTTGCCACAAGCATCAGCACCCCTGCTGTGCGCGCCTGCTATCAAACTGCGCAGTCAAAAAAGGCAAGGGGAGACCAACAGTGGTGTTGATTTACTGAAATTTGAGAGTGTAAGATCTGGTACAGCTGTCCAGGTTCCAGTTTTTCTTTGTCAAAGCTTAATTGAAAAAGCTGAAATTAGAAGCTGATTGTCTACCATGTACAGCTGCACTAGATTTTGCACTCCCCAGCTTTAGTAAATCTACCCCACTGTTTGCATGCCAGTGTTGCTGGTCTCCTCTTGGCTATTTTAGGTACTTTATAGCTCTATGCTCTTGCTCCAGTGTTAGCTGCATATCATTGCTCTGGCTTACTGATTACTTATGGTAGCATCAATCGACCATAGTAACTAAGTGATATTTAGATCCTGGTGAGGCAAGTTAAGAACCCTGCTAAGGTATCAGGTGTCTTTGTTGTTCCAAATACCAGTTCTAGCTGGTATGACCCTTTAACGGTTCTTGTGTACATAATTTTCCTTTATTTCCTTACAGGCTTACATTTACCATGTTATGCAGTTTTTCTGACATTCTAGATTCTTCAGTGGCAGGATTTTAGGAAAGTAGTTTCCATATTCTCTGCCATGTGTTTGTTTTACACATTTTTGAGAAGCAGATGGAAGTTCCTGTTATATATTATGGACTTCTCACTGCACGACCAAGTTTAAGATGTGTGCCATGCATCGCACCTGTGTAATTTTGTCCTGTTTCAATGGGCTAAGCAGATTGGCACCGTTGTCACACACCACTTTGCCAACTGTCAAATTGAGCGGTGTTAGCCACTGATCTGCCTGTGAATGCAAAGCTGAAAGGAGTGCAGGGCCAGTGTGGCTCTTGGCTTCCAGGCACAACAGACGCAGCACAGCATGGCAACGTCTCACCTGGCATGTTGAATAGGTTCTGGGGATCTTGGGTGGCACAGCGGAAGAGGCGCTAGCAGCGGAAAAGGAGGAGTCAGCCGAGGAGGAGAGGGAGGAGGATGGAGTAGGAGGAGGAGAAGAAGAGCCAGGCCTGCATGCAATCCATGGAGGTAAAACCAAATCTACACGGGTGACACGGGTTACATGCTTGACAGCTGTCAGAAGGTTCACCCAGTGGGCAGTAAAAGTTAAATACCTTCCCTGCCCATGTTTGCTAGACCACTTGTCTGTGGTCAGATGTATCTTGGCACCGACACTGTGTGCCAGAGATACATTCACTTGCCACTGAACATGGCCATATAGCTCTGGGACGCCCTTCTGTGAGAAATACTTCCTTCCTGGGACCTTCCATTGTGGTGTTCCAATGGCCACAAATTTTCGAAAGGCCTGGCAGTAGTTGGCGGGCTATCAGTTCTGACAAGCCAGCCGTCAACCATTGGGCAAGAGGGTTATCCGGCGTTATTTTTTTTACGCTCAAACATTTGGCCCATGGAAGCATGTCTTTTTCCAGAAAAACGTGAGGACGGCATGATGGAAGGTGGAGTGGAGGACAATTGTGAGGAGAGACCCCACTGGGCTCGGTGATGGCAGCTCATGTGCCTTCTTAAGGCGGTCGCCCCTAGGTAAGTGTTGGGCTTACCGCGACTTATGCATTGACTGCAAAGATTGCAGATGGCAACACTATTGTCAGCAGTGGACACGTTAAAAAAAGCCCACACTGTGGAGCCATGTTCCAGCGTCCTGGGAGCGCCAGATGTGACCGTACATGGTTGATGTCTCGCTCCAGATACATTAGCAGTCTGCTTTGTCCCTCCTGTGCAATGTAAGTTCCGCCTGCTTCTCCACTGTATCTGCTGGTCCATATCTCCCTCTGAACTCCCCTCCTCTTCCTCTCTTGTGGGCACTAACGTGACATCACTAGACATGTCATCATCGACGTCACCTTCCCCACCACTATAATTAGAGATCTTGGTGTAGACAGCAACACCGGGGACCAACCTCCTCCTTGGGCTGATCTGGGAACTGTCGTCAGACTGCTGAGTGGCGGTTGTTGCTACCTCCTCTTCCTGATCCAATGCCAAGAGTGGCTGCGCATCAGCAATGTCTTGTGATGGATCGGAAAATAATTCCTGTGACTCAAGCGGAGGGTATATGGTGGTGGTGGTGTTGATGTTAGTGTCTTTGGGGGTGCACACAGCAGAGAGTGAAGAAGAGGGTGCAGATCGAGAGGATGAGGAGGGTGCAGAAGAGTAAGGTTGAGTGAGCCACTCAACAAAGTCTGGTGCTTCCTTTGACGTAATCAAACGCACCTTCTGCAATTTGCCACTTTGGCTCAAGCCTGTTTCGCCTGCCTCTTCCTCTGTCTGTAACTTTTTAAATGACCCTGTGACAAAAGTCTCTAGAGAAGTGCAGTATGTATGTGGAAGAAGGTATATAACACCCCGCTTCAATCGGTCATTTTGGGGGGCCACTGGTCTATCACACCAGTTATAATACTTTTTTTTTTAATTGCATTTGTCACTCTTTGTAGTATCACTGCAGAACCGCTCAGCAGTCACAATGCTGCACAGTGAAAATGCACTATACTATGCTTTCTATATTTGCAAGTATTTTATACGTGTATTACACACCTATATACTGCACACCAAATAGTACACCTATACCAGTCCTTAAAAGGACCTTTGTGGACCTAATAGTAGCTAGCTAGTAGCTAGTGAATTGCAGACTGTCCAAACACCAAACTGTCCCTCCCTACACTGAGAAACGACAGCTGCAGAATCGGTCAGCAGCACAGCAGTGCAGTGCACTATAATATGCTTTCTATATTTGAAAGAAAGTATATTATACGTGTACAACCCTATGTAATGTACACCTATACCAGTCCTTAAAAGGACCTTCGTAGACCTAGTAGCTAGTGATTTGCAGACTGTCCCTGCTCCAAACACCAAACTGTCCCTCAGTCCCTACACTGATAAAAGACAGCTGCAGAATCGGTCAGCACTCAGCAGCACAGCAGTCAGCGGTGCACCATAATATACTTTCTATATTTGAAAGAAAGTATATTATACATGCACAGCTTTATATACTGTACACCTATACCAGTCCTTAAAAGGACCTTTGTGGACCTAATAGTAATATCTAGTGATTAAACTGACTGTCCCTGCTCCACACAGCATCATTTCCCTACACTGACAAAAGACAGCTGCAGAATCGGTCAGCAGTGCACTCAGCAGCACAGCAGTCAGCAGCAGTGCACCAGAATATACTTTGTATATTTGAAAGAAAGTATATTCTAAGTGCATTACAACCCTATATACTGTACACCTATACCAGTCCTTAAAATGACTTTTGTGGACCTAATAGTAATAGCTAGTGATTAAACTGACTGTCCCTGCTCCACACAGCGTCCTGTCCCTACACTGACAAAAGACAGCTGCAGAATCGGTCAGCAGTGCACTCAGCAGCACAGCAGTCAGCAGCAGTGCACCAGAATATACTTTGTATATTTGAAAGAAAGTATATTCTAAGTGTATTACAACCCTATATACTGTACACATATACCAGTCCTTAAAAGGACTTTTGTGGACCTAATAGTAATAGCTAGTGATTAAACTGACTGTCCCTGCTCCACACAGTGTCCTGTCCTTACACTGACAAAAGACAGAATGTAAAATGGCCACCAGATCAGGTCTATTTATAAGGTAGGGGTATGTCCAATTGTCCATGTGCTGAATGTCTCAATCGGCTGTCCTGTACCCCATGATGGATGTGTCATCATGGGTCAAATTTCTTCACAATGTAAATGCATATGTCCGCCGCACGAACAATGCCAGAAGTCCGCCGGTTTGGCAAATTGCGAACGAGCAAAATTTGCAGTGAACCGACTGCCGGGCAAACTGCTAGGCCATCCCTAATAGTGAATACACAGAAATATAGAAAATGGTAGTGACATAAACACACAAACACTCAGGTTGAACTGGATTGACTGGTGACTTTATTCAATCTTAGCAATTATGTAACTATGTAACAATAAAATTTAATTATTTTGATTTCCATCACATTTTTTGTAAATTACGTAAAAAGGGAGGTGATCATTGTATCAGTTAACCTTTCTTTCTTCTAAATAAGATAGGGCCATGGACTGTTTTGACCAGAGATCCCCATCCTTTAGCATTTCAGCTTTAACTTTTCTTTATCTGGTTGCTTGGTATTAATGCTGACTCCTCCATGCTGACTGGCAAAATAACATTGTCTGTTACTCTTTTAATAATTTCTTCTCCCATGGCCAAAAGGTTACTCCTTTGCTTTTAAGTCAGAGCTCAGCACCCCTTGTATGTGACTTTTTCATCCAAAAAACTTTTTTAATTCAAGCTTTCTTGCAGTGCAGTCATAGATGACTTTATTCTAAAAAAAATATATATTTTTAATCCATAATCTTGCAGAAAAGTAGTCGTAACTAGCGATTGCATGCTCATGCTATCCATGCCTAATAGCTAAAAAGGGCTCAGCTATAGGAAGATTACCCTGCAGTTAGATCACAGGGTGGAAAGACTTTTGTAAGGTCTATCTAAACCCAAAAACAAAACATTATTTAATATTTTGCATCTTAGTAGTCCTTAGAAGTGGTGGCTTGTCAAATTGAAAATAACTTATTATTAGCAGAAATGTGTACATAATACAAAATTACACATCAACCAAAGAAATCACTACATATGGAGACAATCCCACTTAGACAAACATACTCAAAGAGACACCATTAACTAAAACATGTCCTTCATAAAGCCATTAATCATGAGTCTGTTTAAAAGTAAGTACCGTACACAAATCACCTGTGTCACAGTGTTTGGGTTAGGGTGCAGGACTGTTCAGATAAGTTCATACTATTTGCAGACTATATGCAGTGACCTGCATTTTGCTGCACAGGGAAAATGCAAATCACCACTAGGGTACATAGAAAACAATTGTATTCTGCAAGCCACAATGCTGATGTGATGTATGGTATGGCATGGAGAAACTCAGACATGTTGCATTTTTCTGCAGTGCATTGGATGTCACTGCATGTGACTGCACTACAACTCAATACACTGCTCTACAATAATGAGGTGATTGTTGAAATTTGCCTCACACCACCCCCTGCGGCACCTCACACAGACACTCGCCTGGATGGTACTCAACTGCAGTTTACCATGCGGCCAAGTGAATGAGAAGTTAGTGCTACAGTGTCATGTTAGTTCCATGGGAAAAATGTTTACATAAAATTGTCCAGGAATGAATTACTCTACATGTCAATGTCTATGTTTAAAAAAAAACAAAAACGTTTTCTAGATCTCTTCAAGCTTAAGAAACCGATAACAGTTTGATCTCCTTTAGATCTACCAACAAATGTGTAGTGTGAGGGTCTACCTAATTGGATAGAAATGAAATAGGTTTTATAGGGAAGCCCTCACACTAAGTAGTTGTTTTAAAATCTAAATGAGATGTAGTGTAAAGGCCTACTTGATGGATATAGATTAAATGGATGTATAGGGGGGTCCTACACTAAAATTGCCCATACTTGGATAAAAGTTTGACCAGTTCAGAAGGGACTGATTACATTTTAATCCATATTTGGGCATTGTGGTTGAGCAGAACCCTATCAGATTTTCAGCGCTCCATCAGAGCTGAAGGCTATAGTTTACAGTACTGATGAGTGTATTGTGATGTTGTGAGTCTCCCCACTGTCAGAACACAAAAACACAGAGAGGAGGATGTACCTCAAATGTGTGGATGGGGCAATCAGGTGAGTTTTTTTGTTCAACTCACTGGTTGAAAAAAAAAAAATGATTAATGTATGGACTGCTTAAGAAGACTTTGGAAAATCGAAAGGAAATTGTACATACTGTATATGAGAAGCTAACAAAGAAACAGATCTCTTGAAGCTGTACCCAAAAAAAGACACACAGAAAGAAAAGCACTGGCCATCAATTTTGCTTGTAGGTGCCTTACGGTGGCTTTTCTACCCATTACTGACTTCCCAAGCCTTGTTCTAAACCATGTCTCTGTGTGGAGCTGACCATCATGGAGGGACAAATCTTTGTTTTTCATATCAGAGCCTCCAGCAATTGACAAAACTAAATCTCACTTCAAATCTGGTGAGACCTGCCAGAGTCAGCAGTGCCTTAAATCTCACACTGCAAATACTGTATGCAGATATGTGGCTTTAGGAACAAAAAGTGTCTAGGAACACTCACAAAAAGTGTACTTTCAGGAGGAATTTCAGACAAAGGACATATTTTCATGTTACTGCCTAACAATTATCATGTCTAAATACTGCAACTTAGCAAATCTTTACTTTTTCAGTCCGGGTCCACTTTAAGATGTCATCATGATTAGGGTGAATGATGTGGTATTACAATTTGAATTCTGCAAGAAATTAAACCATTATCTTTGAACAGGTAGGAGTTCAAGGAGAAATCAGATACATCTCTAGTTAAATAGAAAATCCTATTTTCTATGGCTAGAGTTAATGAGAAAGGTTTCTTTCTATTATAAATAAATAAAGCCTCAATACAGAGTGTGCCAGCCTCATATCTAGCAACACATTAACATCAGCATAAAAGGCAACAATGTTTCTAAACTTGTTAAACAGAACGCGGCATGATTGAAATCCCCCTTTGGCAGATGCAGACTGAGCGGAAATATCATTAATTAAAAGTGACAGCAGACAAAACGTGTCAATAAAAAAAATAGCGAAAGCTTTCTCTTCATTAAAGCGATTTCCCCAGTCCATCATCCTGTTTACATTGGTTTTTATTAGACGACAACCTAGGTGTAAAGGCTCTTCTCAAGCTGGAGATATTTATTAATGTAAATACGATAAAAAGGAGGATTTATTGTATAAAAGATTCAACCTGACATTATTATTATTATACAGGATTTGTATAGCACCAACATTTTGCATAACACTTTACAAAATAAAGGGAGGCAGTACAGGTATAATACAATGCAAGATAAAATAGTTAAGAGGGCCCTGCTTATGGGACCTTACAATCTTTTTGTGATACTATTAGAATTATTAATTCTGATATAAAACATTTTCATGAATTATCTACCGGTAATTACTTTCTTCATGTTTCCTTTAAAGGTGAAAATGATATTGCAAAATGTATTTTGCAGTTTGATTTGGTCAGGTTATAAAGTTTTGATCAATTCCTTTATGGGAAATGTTGCTGATAAAATATGCAACCCAAAACGCAGTGTAGTCCATTATTTGCAATAAAGGGAAGCTGAGGTGTAACTTTCCTTAACCTCCCTGGCGGTACGATTATTTCAGATTTTAGGTGCTGAAAGCGGTACCATTATTTTGCATGGAAATTTGGCGTTTTATATTGTAGTCCTGTAATTCTTAGGAATAACTCTCTTAAATCTGTCCAAACCAGAGTCTAGTAGACATCCCGGGTATGATAAAGTTTGAAAAATGAAATCATAAATTATAATATTATAGATAATTATAAATGATTATACCAAATAATAATATAATAATAATAAAAATGATTCAATAATGTAATCAAACCAAAAACACAGAAATTTGCTCAGCTGTAGAATTGTCACTGTCATTACTTTTCAGTATTTGATGACGGATCTCCCCACAAATCGCTGTCGCTCAATTCTGTGAGTGATTCTAATTTATTAACGCTGTTTTCTAGCTGGTCTAAAACCATTTTTGATGTAAAGGGACAGTTTTGGTTGCTATGGACAATCTCCAGTTTCCAGGCATAAAGAACAGTTTTTATGATATAAAACTGCATGCAGGACACTGGAGAAACCACTGGGGATGAAGGGGATGTGAAATAATTACATACAGCAATGTAATCTGTAAGATTATATTATATTGTATGTAATGTGTGTATTTCACTTTTTGAATTTGGTGCCGTTCTCCACCCCGTGTGTCGCAACGCTCGCAGGGAATGGAGCCCTGTGATGTGATGAATTGAGCGGAGGACGAGCCACTCACAGTGCGGGGAGACATCGCTGGATCCAGGGGACAAGGTAAGTAAACTAATCCTGGATCCAGCGATGTGATCCCGAGTCTGGCTCGGGGTTACTGCTTTTGGTTCTGAATTTTCACCCCGAGCCAGACTCGGGAATACCGCCAGGGGGGTTGAAGAAGACAAAAAATCATATTTTTCTTTGTTTGTTTTGGATATGGTGTGGATAGATTAGAACCTCTGTTCAGTTGTTAGTAGGGATGAGCCGAACACCCCCTGGTTCAGCCTGCGGCAGAAAATGCAAACGGATCGAAAGCTTGCGCCCATCAAAAGCAGCCACTGTGCCATCAAACACAGCCAATGTGCCCATCAAACGCTGCCACTATGCCCCATCAAATGCTGCCAATGTGCCCATCAAATGCTGCTACTGTGCCCCATAAAATGCTGTCACTGTGCCCCAAATGCTACCACTGGGTCCCATCAAATGCTGCCACTGTGCCCAATCAAATGCTGCCACAATGCCCGTCACATGCTGCCACTGTGCCACATCAAATAGTGCCACTGTGACCCCCTCACCCACTCGCCGTCTTCCCGGCACTTCCCCTGTCTTGGTGACGGGTTAGACAGGCATGTCGGTGATGGTGGCTAGAGGTGGGACCTTGCAGTAGGTCGGACAGCTCCTGTACGGTAGCTCCTTGGATCTGCATGCATCTCCTGTCCTCCTCCCGTAGAACCTGTCCTTTCAGCCAATCAGGTGATGGGAAATAGACCGGTTCAGTGTTAGGAAAGCGAATATTCATTCTCTTTTCTAATACACCTTTTTTTAAGCCTTTTTTGAAGCCTATTAGAGCCTAAGGCTCTAATTAGGTGCTTCAAAAACACTTCCCCGTCTCTGAAATTCAGGCCCCAGCATCCAAAAAGGGACAGGATGCCTGAATAGGGGGTCGTGGCGGCGGCTGAGGCCATGGATAGATTTATGCAATGCATGAATCTATTCATTCTACACAGTGGGGGGTGGCTGGAGAGAGGGGGTGCTGCCTCTACACCCTTAATGGACTGCCACATATCTGTACATATGTGTAATGGAGAGCATATGGATTGTAGGCATTACACATGCATTATATATACGTGTATATTATATATATGTCTATATAGCTATATAGCTATATAGATAAATATATATATATATATATATATATATATATATATATATATATATATATACACTGAGCAAAATTATAAATGCAACACTTTTGTGTTTGCCCCTATTTATTGTGAGATCTACAACTTTTTCCATGTACACAAAAGGCCTATTTCTCTCAAATATTGTTCACAAATCTGTCTAAATCTGTGTTAGTGAGCACTCCTTTGCCGAGATGATCCATCTACCTCACAGGTATGGCATATCAAGATGCTGTTTAGACAGCATGATTATTGCACAGGTGTGCCTTAGGCTGGCCATCTGTCAGTATCTGTTGTGACCACCACTTGCCTCATGCAGTGCAGCACATCTCCTTCACATAGAGTTGATCAGGTTGTTGATTATGGCCTGTGGAATGTTGGTCCATTCCTCTTCAATGGCTGTGCGAAGTTGTTGGATATTGGCAAGAACTGGAACACGCTGTCAGATTTTGATCATATATCATGTATAGGCAGGGATGTTGTATGGAAGTTGATCCACGAATGACTTCTGTACAACTGCCCTGTCGGAATGTACAACTACCCTCAATCATTAGTGCAGGCTATAGACAGCAATGCTGATAAATATATACTGACTGTGGGGAAGTCTCCCTGCTGTCAGAATACAACAGCTCAGGGGGAGGAATCGATTTTTTTTTCGTTCAATCTCCTGGGTTGAATGAAAAAAAACTGACCCATCTATGGTTTTCCTAATTCTATTCAAAAAGCAAATGCAAACTGTAGAGTCAGAAAAATCCATGGCTTATGTTAATTGTTGAAATGGATGATTACTAGTTGTCTGATGTCATAGGAAAAAAGGCTTGCAAATACTATAGCTGGTCTTATTTGTTGTTTTCATAAACTGTAGGAAGGGTCTTATGTATTGTTTAACAACAAGATTAAAAGTGTTTGTCTGATCAATAAATCAGCTTCCTCTTAATAAATGAGGCAAAAATGAATGTGTTAAAAGGAATATTTAACTACTAAAAGTATACATGGATGCGTGCACAGGCATGTAGCTCCCCTCAGACCCCCAGAGGCATGGTGGTACTCTCAGAGACAAGGAGGACTAGCATTTCATCCCAGGGTGAAGTGCATGGCTAAAAATAGAGGAAAATGCAGAGAACTCGGAAGAAGACCCCCGAAGTCGGAAGAAGACACCCGGACGGCGACAACGACGAAGGAGAAAGCCAGGCTCCTCCGCTAGCAAAAGAGCGGCAAAAGAGCATAGCGGAGGAGCCCAGCGAGAAGACCCTCGTTTGTTTTATCATATATTACTAAGGGCCCTTTCACACTGACAGCACGGGGGTGTAAGCAGTAAAACACTGCTAGTTTTAGCAGCACTTTACCGTAGTTTTAGAGACGCTTTTTGGGCCCGCTAGCATGGCGATTTTAACCCCTACTAGCGGCCGAATAAAGGGTTAAACGTGCCCGGGGCGCTGCCTAGGCGCTTTGCAGGCACTTTGGTGGAGCTGCAAATTGATTTCAATTGGCAGGGGTGTTTTAGGAGTGGTGTATACACTGCCCCTAAAGGGCATCAAAGACTTTTTTTGACATCCTGCCAGCATTTTGCAGATGAGGCATTTTCCAGGCACTTTACAAGGGCTATATTTAGCGCTAAAGCACCTGAAAAACGAATCCAGTGTAAAAGGGGTCTAACATAATCTTTAGTGCTTTACAGAATATATTCACATTGTATACAGTGGTGTGAAAAAGTGTTTGCCCCCTTCCTCATTTCCTGTTCCTTTGCATGTTTGTCACACTTAAGTGTTTCGGAACATCAAACCAATTTAAACAATAGTCAAGGACAACACAAGTAAACACAAAATGCAATTTGTAAATGAAGGTGTTTATTATTAAAGGTGAAAAAAAATCCAAACCATCATGGCCCTGTGTGAAAAAGTGATTGCCCCCTAAACCTAATAACTGGTTGGGCCACCCTTAGCAGCAACAACTGCAACCAAGCGTTTGCGATAACGTGCAATGAGGCTTTTACAGCGTCCTGGAGGAATTTTGGCCCACTCATCTTTGCAGAATTGTCCTAATTCAGTTACATTAGAGGGTTTTCGAGCATGAACGGCCTTTTTAAGGTCATACCACAACATCTCAATAGGATTCAGGTCAGGACTTTGGCTAGGCCACTCCAAAGTCTTCATTTTGTTTTTCTTCAGCCATTCGGTGGTGGACTTGCTGGTGTGTTTAGGATCATTGTCCTGCTGCAGAACCCAAGTTCGTTTCAGCTTGAGTACACGAACAGATGGTCGGACATTCTCCTTCAGGATCTCTTGGTAGACAGCAGAATTCATAGTTCCTTTTATCACGGCAAGTCTTCCAGGTCCTGAAGCAGCAAAACAGCCCCAGACCATCACACTACCACCACCATATTTTACTGTTGGTATAATGTTCTTTTTATGAAATGCAGTGTTCCTTCTACGCTAGATATACTTGGACACACACCTTCCAAAGAGTTCCACTTTTGTCTCATCGGTCCACAGAATGTTGTCCCAAAAGTCTTGGGGATCATCAAGATGTGTTGTGGAGAAATTGAGACGAGCTTTGATGTTCTTTTTGCTCAGCAGTGGTTTTCTCCTTGGAACTCTGCCATGCAGGCCATTTTTGCCCAGTCTTTTCCTGATGGTGGAGGCATGAACGCTGACCTTAACTGAGGCAAGTGAGGCCTGCAGTTCCTTGGACGTTGTTGTGGGGTCTTTTGTGACCTCTTGGATGAGTCGTCGCTGCGCTCTTGGGGTAATTTTGGGCGGCCGGCCACTCCTGGGAAGGTTCACCACTGTTCCATGTCTTCGCCATTTGTGGATAATGGCTCTCACTGTGGTTCGCTGGATTCCCAAAGCTTTGGAAATGGCTTTATAACCCTTTCCAGACTGATAGATCTCAATTACTTTCTTTCTCAATTGTTCCTGAATTTCTTTGGGTCTCGGCATGATGTGTAGCTTTTAAGGATCTTCTGGTGGACCTTACTGTGTCAAGCAGCTCCTATTTAAGTGATGCCTTGATTGTGAACAGGTGTGGCAATAATCAGGCCTGGGTGTGGCTAGAGAAATTGAACTCAGGTGTGCACAACCACAGTTATAGTATGTTTTAACAAGGGGGGCAATCACTTTTTCACACAGGGCCATGATGGTTTGGATTTTTTTCACATTTAATAATAAACACCTTCATTTACAAATTGCATTTTGCGTTTACTTGTGTTGTCCTTGACTATTGTTTAAATTGGTTTGATGTTCCGAAAAACACTTAAGTGTGACAAACATGCAAAGGAACAGGAAATGACGAAGGGGGCAAACACTTTTTCACACCACTGTATTGTTTCTGTTCTGCGGTAATTATATGTTTTCATAGTTTCAAGACTCTTTTGTACTTATATTTGCTGTATTACTCATCCTTGCTTATACTGTAATACAGCAATACTTGAACTTATGACATTGAATAATAATATTTTGCATCAGTCCCTCAAAAACACATTTATTTTAACAGACAGTTTCAGCAAGACCAATCTTTTTAGATCAGGACTGGACAAATACCTGGTATCAGGTCACATAGGTCGACAAGCACTGTCTGGCAATTTTGTCGCTGAAGTCTCTGTTTGTGGTATTATTGACAGCAATTTGATTGTTTACCACTAGGTGGTGTCTGAAAGAAAAATAGTCAGTGATCAATGTTAGGAACATAGTACTCCTGATTGGTCAGTTGTGGCTAGAGTGTGCTGATCACTTCCTTACATGTGCTCTGGCTGTTAACATAGGGAGTGTAGAGAACTCCTCAGTGTAGCTTTATTATACACTGTGTACATACAGTGAAAGTCAGTTTGCCAGTACTTACCACTCATATGTCCTGGGAGCAGACTGATTTATACACTGTGCTTCTCAATTGATGGGTCTTTGCATTATACTCTGTAATCTTCAGTTTCAAGTATGGAATTTCATATTCTATTATTTCTATAATATAATATTCTGTATAAGATTTAAAGCTCATTTGATATGCTGCAATGCTCAGAATGAGGTCCAATACATCCTTGTACAGGCTGGGGCTTTATGATCTTATAATCTTCACTGTCAGGCCCATTACTTTCTATTGTATCCTGGGAGCAAGCTGATCTGTACACCAAACTCCTCATTGGCTAAACCAGTGCTTTATATGCAATGACCACCAGTGGCAGGCCCAATACTTTCCTGCGTGTCCTGTGAGTAATTTTATTGCATTCATAAAATTGGGCTGTGTAATACCGATCACCAAGGGGACCTACTGAATCTTGCAGGGAGTGGGGTGAGCTAATGCTTCTCCTCCAGATGAAAGAAATAAAAATGTGCATGAAGACTCATGGGATGTATGACATCATTTTGGCCTAGACCAGAAACCAGGAAGCAATTAAAGTAATGTAAAACAAAAATGGTTAAAACAAGTAAATGTAATATACATTCCTATCTATTTACAATATACTATTGCTAGCAGCATAACAATTAAAAATAGTTAATGTTGAGTTTAGTTCCACTTTAAGCAATGTGTGTTTGTGTGTGTGTGTGTGGGGGGGGGGGGGGGGGGGGTGAGGGTAAACTTTGGTGTATTAAGAATATATAAAAAGTATGGTTTTCAGCGAATCCAGAAACCATGATAGATAGATAGATAGATAGTAATGTATATATATTGTAAGGGATCTTCCCGGGGTAGGGTGTGTTTGGACACAGTTCACAGCAGACTTGGAATTTATAAAGCAGATCTTGGCGTTTATTCGTGGTGCAAACAGTCCAGCAAACAAAATATACAGCAACACCGTGCTTTCTAAGTACAACAAAAATAAAAGTCCTAGCCCGGCTGGGCGCTTACTAACAGGTTCTGCTCACCTATCTGACACTTACAAACACAGCGTCTTTCGCCTGGATATCGCAGGGTGAGTTTTAGCTCCAGCAGTGGCTGTGCTTGCAGCTTCCTTCAACACACAGATTGTTCATTCCCTGGCTGAGAGCAACCACCTGCAGACCCTGCAGTGCCTTTAGCTTCCCAGGCTAATTAGGATCAAAGCTCACCTGATCCCAAACCCAGAACTGGATCGGGGGATGTGGAATGACAGGTCCCTCTACCAAACCTACCTGCCATTCCATATAAACCCAGGCCCGGCAAAATTAAATAACAACTCAGCAGCATATCGCTGCTGAGAAACTGATCCATCCTGGATTTACCATCTCACACTGTGTAGCAACCTAGGTGAGATGTACACCCCCTCAACCACTTCTCCAGTGACATGTCTACATATCCCCCCCCTCTTTTTCAGACCGGAGGGCTGAGCCTTTTGTCCCCACAGACAACTCACCCTTGACAATGCGTCAGCATTTGCCTGTAATTT
Organism: Lithobates pipiens; assembly: GCF_037356315.1. NCBI lineage: Eukaryota > Metazoa > Chordata > Amphibia > Anura > Ranidae > Lithobates > Lithobates pipiens. The sequence continues at coordinate 508,000,398 of NW_027507758.1, forward strand.
CCCTGGCCTGTGTTCCACAGTGAAATTAAAGTTTTGTAGGGAGAGAAACCATCTAGTCACTCTTGCATTTCTCTCCTTGTTTAACTTCATCCATGTTAGGGGGGCATGGTCTGTCACCAACTTGAATTTCCTGCCTAGCAAGTAATACTTTAACGATTCTAGGGCCCACTTTACTGCCAAACATTCTCGCTCCACAATGGCATAATTTTTCTCGGCCGGGGTTAGTTTTCTACTCAAGTACGTCACTGGATGCTCCTCACCATTCACTACTTGTGAGAGTACTGCACCTAAGCCTGTGTTAGAGGCATCTGTCTGGACCAGAAATTCTCGCCTGAAATCGGGGGTAACTAACACAGGTGGTTGGCACAAGGCAGACTTAAGGCTTTGGAAAGCCTTCTCGGCCTCTGGGGTCCACGTGACCATTGCTGTCTTTCCGCCCTTTGTCAAGTCAGTTAGTGGAGCAGCAACTGAGGCAAAGTTCGGCACAAATCTACGGTAATACCCCGTAATACCCAGGAAAGCTCTAACCTGTTTCCTTGTCAGGGGTCTAGGCCAATTCTGTATTGCCTCAATTTTATTTAGCTGTGGCTTAATCAACCCTCTCCCAATAATGTAGCCCAGATATTTGGCCTCTTCTAGGGCTAGAGCACACTTCTCGGCATTTATGGTCAACCCCGCATCACTTATGGCATCCAACACGGCCTGTACCTTACAGAGGTGACTTTCCCAATCAGGGCTAAAAATGACCACATCATCGAGGTAGGCAGCTGAGTAATCACGATGTGGTCGCAGAATCAAGTCCATCAACCTCTGGAAAGTTGCAGGCGCTCCATGTAACCCGAATGGCATCACTACATACTGGAATAGCCCATCAGGGGTGGAGAATGCAGTTTTCTCTTTAGCCTCACCAGAAAGTGGAATCTGCCAGTAGCCCTTTGTGAGATCGAGAGTGGTTATGTACCTGGCGTTACCCAACTTCTCAATCAACTCATCTACCCTGGGCATAGGATACGCATCGAACTTGGAGATCTCATTCAACTTTCTGAAATCGTTACAGAACCTCCAAGTTCCATTGGGCTTTGGGATTAGCACAATTGGGCTGGACCATTCACTCTGTGACACCTCAATTACCCCCAGAGCAAGCATACGTTTTACCTCGGCAGATACGGCTTCCCTACGTGCCTCGGGTATCCTATAGGGCTTAAGGTTTACTCTGCTTCTAGGCTCAGTTTCAATGTGATGATGGATGAGGTGTGTACGCCCTGGGAGGTCAGAGAACTTGTTTTTGTTTTTCTGTAAAAATTCCTGAGCCTCCTGTTTCTGTGACACTGATAGAGTATCACCTACCTTGACTGGAGGGATTGGTTGTGACAAATTATTAACAGTATTTGTCGCCCCCAAGGATTCCCTGTCTTTCCAGGGCTTGATCAAGTTTATGTGATAAACTTGGAAAGGCTTCCTTCTACCTGGTTGGTGCACCTTGTAGTTCACCTCACTGATCTTTTCAACAATTTCATAAGGACCTTGCCACTTCGCCAAGAATTTACTCTCAACAGTGGGGACTAGTATAAGGACCCTATCGCCTGGGTTGAATGTCCTGATTCTTGCGGACCGGTTGTAAATTCTACTTTGGGCCTCTTGAGCTCTCTGGAGGTGTTCCCTTACCAGGGGCATTACAGTGGCTATACGGTCCTGCATTTGTGCTACATGCTCAATAACACTCTTGTATGGGGTGGACTCATTCTCCCATGTCTCTTTTGCAATGTCTAGTAGACCCCTAGGGTGATGACCATAGACCAACTCGAATGGTGAGAACCCTGTGGACGCTTGGGGCACCTCCCTAATAGCAAACATGAGGTAGGGTAATAAATGATCCCAGTCACGACCATCTTTTGCCACCACTTTCTTCAACATATGTTTCAAAGTTTTATTAAATCTCTCCACCAATCCGTCCGTCTGGGGGTGGTACACAGAGGTACGGATGTGTGAGATTTTAAATAGTCTGCATAATTCCTTCATTACTTTCGACATAAATGGCGTACCTTGGTCAGTTAGGATTTCTTTGGGGATCCCAGTCCTAGAGAACATATAAAACAACTCACGTGCAATTGTTTTAGATGCAGTGTTTCTTAAGGGTACAGCCTCAGGATAGCGGGTCGCATAATCCAGGACTACCAAAATATACTGGTGTCCTCTAGCTGACTTTACAATGGGACCCACTAAATCCATGGCAATACGCTCAAAAGGCACCTCTATAATAGGGAGCGAAACCAAAGGACTGCGAAAATGTGACACTGGGGCACTAACCTGACATGTGGGGCACGACTCACAGTATTTTTTAATGTCATCATATATGGCCGGCCAAAAAAACCTCTGGAGAACCCTCTCTCGCGTTTTGTCAGTCCCCAAGTGTCCCCCAAGAACATGGTTATGTGCCATGTCAAGCACCTGACGCCGGTACGGCTTAGGTACCAGAAGCTGTTCCACAATCTCATCTTTAACCTTATTGACTCTATAGAAAAGATCATTAGTCACCGAAAAATGTGGAAATCTTTTTTCAGCATCTGGTTCCTGAGGTACCCCGTTCATAACAGCAACCTGCTCTCTCGCATTTTTGAGAGTGGGGTCCTGTAATTGTGCAGTCCCAAAATTATCGCTAGACACCTCTAAGTCTAGTATATTTTGCTCAGTGGGAGGAGCCTCCTCCTCCCCAGCCAGGACCTGCAAAGGAAAACAATCATTTTCATCCTGCACATTTTTATCATTCACAGTGGACAAGGCAACCCCCTTAGAGGTATCCTCACTCCTTTTGGGGATTTTTCTTTTTTCCCAAAGAGCCCAGAATAATGGAAAATCGCGCCCCAATATTACATTATGCATGAGGTTTTTAACCACACCCACTTCATATTGTACGGTGCCTTGTTCAGTCCCGACTTTAGCCAGCACTATAGGGTACACTTTTGTATCACCATGTATGCACACAACACTCATATGCTTTTTAGACTCTAAGTCCCCAGTCACCAGGCTAGCATGCACCAAGGTTACAAGGCTTCCTGAGTCCATTAACGCTTTAACAGGAAAGTCATTGATTGTGATGTTGCAGATTTGCGGTTCAGTCTCTAGTCCAGGAACTGCAGCACAAGATGGTTCCACAAATAGCGACTGACGCCGGCTAGCGTCACATTCCATGGGTTCAGAGGTAAGAGGGCAATGGGCAGACACGTGTCCCGCCTCATGGCATCTCCAACACTGGATAGGGCCTGGTCTCTTTGGCAAGGAGTCCTTTTCAGAGCCCCTTAGCCACCTGGGACCATCACCAGTCTTTTGTCCCTGAGACACCACTTGAGCCCTTTTCCCCCCATCAGCACCCCTCCACACTCCCCCAATAGATGGAAGTCTCTTACCAGCTGACGGCACAGATCTGGCGCTCCGGGGAGGTGAAGATGCTGCAGGAACATCACGGAGGTAGTCCTCAGTCGCCTGGAACCTCTCCACAAGGTTGACAAGTTCGTTTGCGTTCCTAGGATCACCTTGTCCCACCCAGCGTTGCAGGTCAGTAGGAAGCGCTCGGAGGTAGCGATCCATCACGACCTTCTCTAGGATTTGTGCAGGAGTAGAAGTGTCTGGCTCCAACCACTTTCTTGCCAAATGGATTAGGTCATACATCTGGGACCTCGCTGATTTGTCCAGACTGTAGCTCCAGTTGCGTACCCTCCGGGCACGGACTGCAGTAGTAACTCCTAGTCGGGCAAGTATCTCCTCTTTTAGCCGAGTATAGTCCTTAACCTCTTGCTCACTGAGGTCATAGTAGGCCTTTTGAGGTTCACCTGTTAAATAGGGCGCAATTACCTCTGCCCACTCAGCGGCTGGTAACTTCTCTCGCTCAGCCACGCGCTCAAATACTGTTAGATAGGCCTCAACATCGTCCTCAGCAGTCATCTTTTGCAGCGCTTTCTGCACAGTCCTTCTCCCAAAAAAAATCTCTGGAGCGGCTCCCTCCATTGTGGGTGGATTAGCAACCACAGGCGCCTCTCGATTTACTATCAGGTGCTCGATAAGTTGTTGTTGGCTTTGGCGCAAAGCTTGCAACTCTTCCTTATGCATCCGCTGTTGTGCAGCCATCATCTGCTGTTGTGCAGCCATGGACTGTTCATGTCGTCTATTGGCCTCTGTCTGAGCCTGCTGTTGTTGCAAACTCACTTGCATAAACTGCTTCAGCATCTCCTCCATGTTGCTGGACTGTTTTTGGAGTGTAGTTGCAGCTTTCACCCAGGACATCAGCAGCTGTAGCCAAGTCTGTCCACACCGTTGCCCCTAGCAACCGCGTTGCCCGCTACCTCCACCAATTGTAAGGGATCTTCCCGGGGTAGGGTGTGTTTGGACACAGTTCACAGCAGACTTGGAATTTATAAAGCAGATCTTGGCGTTTATTCGTGGTGCAAACAGTCCAGCAAACAAAATATACAGCAACACCGTGCTTTCTAAGTACAACAAAAATAAAAGTCCTAGCCCGGCTGGGCGCTTACTAACAGGTTCTGCTCACCTATCTGACACTTACAAACACAGCGTCTTTCGCCTGGATATCGCAGGGTGAGTTTTAGCTCCAGCAGTGGCTGTGCTTGCAGCTTCCTTCAACACACAGATTGTTCATTCCCTGGCTGAGAGCAACCACCTGCAGACCCTGCAGTGCCTTTAGCTTCCCAGGCTAATTAGGATCAAAGCTCACCTGATCCCAAACCCAGAACTGGATCGGGGGATGTGGAATGACAGGTCCCTCTACCAAACCTACCTGCCATTCCATATAAACCCAGGCCCGGCAAAATTAAATAACAACTCAGCAGCATATCGCTGCTGAGAAACTGATCCATCCTGGATTTACCATCTCACACTGTGTAGCAACCTAGGTGAGATGTACACCCCCTCAACCACTTCTCCAGTGACATGTCTACAATATATATATATATATATATATATATTGTGGTAGTTCGGAATCTCCAATCCTGGGACCGGGTTTTGGGAACAGCCAGCAGTCTGGCTGGATGATTGCACAGGTGGGTCTTGGGCTTAAAACAAAGCCAACACCAGGGTTCTGGGCTCCACCCTCCCGAGGAGTCCAGGCGTGTAAGGGAGAAGAAGTGTGCATGTCTGCACAGGTCGGTCTGTCAGAGTAGACAGAGGGTCCAAGCTTGTGGGCTGAAAGAGAAGCTGTTAAAGAGTGCTGAGGTACTGGGTGTACGGGAACTCTGTTAAAGAGCCAAGAGGGCTGCAGCAGAAGTCTGAGCAGCAGTGCTGCTAAAGAGAGCCAGGTGGCTTGGTATTTTTGGTTCTACATACATTACTGCTGTGGAAAGCTGAAACCCCTGTGTGGGCAACTATTTTGTTATCTGACTTTTCTTTCTTTAATAAAAGTGGGCCTACGAGCCCTTAAACGACATCTGGTGTGGATCCAGCTCACTGGTAAGCTCTACCTTTAAGCTAAAATAACCCCCAAATATTACAAGTGGTGTTCGAATGCGGGCAGAAGACGGTGGAATCCGGGTCCTTGCTCTACAGTAAGTTCAAGTCAGGAACTATTGGCTGTGTGTTGAAGTGCAGCCAGGCAAAAGGCATTGCGTGTTGCAGGTGGTGTACCTGTGAATGAAAAGTCAAATTTTTTTTTTCTCTTGCTATGAACTGTGTTTGTGTGCATGAGACAGCACAATCAGTGTGTGCAATGTGCAGGTGAGGAAAGCTTGCATGAAGAGAAAAGCAACTTGCTTTAAAAGAGACACTTTCATTTTCCTGGACTGTTTAAAGTTGTTCTGGAGTCTCTAAGTATGGGGCGGTCAAAGCTCTTAAAAGAAGCCAGGTTTGCTGAAATGAGAGACAGAGCTCTGTGGTTGGAGGGGTTGTTACCGCCTGAACGAGCCCCATACATACCTGATCAGAGTTTATCAAGGAGAAAAATGGCTGGGGTTGTCCCTAGCAACCCTGGTGCAATGAGTGCACAGGTGACTGCTGTTATGGAGAGTCCACCAGCATTTGAATCTGCAGTGGATTGGTGCAAGCGGCATTTAGCAGCACTGAACCAAGCTACAGAGGAAAGGAAGCCAACCCTCAGTGCAAGGGAAAAGCCGCTGGATGTCCATAACTGGAAGAGGGCTGTTGTTGCCCCTGGCAAAGCTGCTGCAGTTAAAACAACAGCTATTGTGAAAGATGTGAATGTGTCACAGCATGAGATGGGATCCAGCAGAGCGAAGCCCATGCGATATGCAAGGAGAGAGGCTGATCAAAGGCTTAGGATGAGAGTGGTTGCCCATAGCAACGCAAAGGAAGCCAATCGGGCTGTCTCTGTACCATGGGCTATGTCTAATAAGGATCGTGGAAAGTGGCTTAAGGAGGAACCAGTTTATTATGTTGGAGAGAGCCAGCAAAGTTCTGCTGGGAGAGTGCGGTCTCCCATGGCAACCGGAGTGAAATTTATGCCTGAAAGGAGCTGCAGTAGAGGTTTGGTTCAGCGTCCCCACAAAGAGGCCTGTGCATTCCGGCCAGCTGGGAATCGCCAGGAGAGAATCGCTTTTGGAAAAAATCGTCCAGTACCATGCCTGGAATGTGGCCAGCTGGGGCATGGCATGTTTTCTTGCCCTAGGTTGTGGAATACGGCTGGAGATAATGTTGCTGAGAAAGTTTTGTCTGTAGGCCCAGATTCCGGTGAAAATATGTTTGCAGTCACCCCTAGCAACAAGAAGTTTCCTGTTGTGCCTGCAGGGGGTGCTAAACGGTGGGAGATGCCTGCTGTGGTTTCATCCCATGGCCACCAGGAGGAGTTGGCCAGTAAAAGTGCAGCAGAGGACTGGTGCATAAGACGACGTACTCAAATGAAGATGGTGACACCAACTACTGCGGTGGGTAAGACTGTCTTTAATGAAATGATGGCTGGAACTGCTGATTTCATGTATAAAAGGACTGGTTACGAGACTGTCCATGACGATGTGAGAGTGACCCCAGTTAGTGGGGCCACTGAATGTGCACTTGAGAATGACTTTTCCCTATATAGTGGGAATGCAAGGGTTAAAATCCAAATAGAACCTGTGTTGATGTCTAAAAGATTTGTGTCTAATGACTATCAGGCTCAAGTTGACCATGGGCTAGGACAGCCTACAAATGCGAAAAATGCTATAAGTGTTACTGTTAATGAAAAGTTTAATGCTGTTGGGAAAACGTTTGCTCTGAAAGAACCTGGGGTTATCAAAAATGGGCTGTTGCCTGTAGCAACTGGTGGTAAGACAGCACAGTTGTCCACAGGAATCTCCAGGGAACTTCATGTGTTGGAGTCAGAGGTTGCCCTGGACAACTGCGATGTCACTCTGGTGGGACAGAATGGAACTGTACTGTGTAATGGTAATGTGTTAGTGCAAGCTGCTAGTACTAAAAATGTGCAGGTAAATGGTGGATTAACACAACCTATAAAAAATGCAAAGGTGTGTGAGGCTTATGAAATGCAAGCAGAGCAAGGTGGTGAATATGGTGTATTGCAACCTGTGCTACCACAGTCTGACGTGATTTACAATGACTGGTGTTATGAGTCTGCAGCTGAGCCAGTCTGTTCTTATGTGTCTCCTTGGGCAGATGGATCGGTGCTGAGGAGTACCGCAGAAGGGAGCTCACATACAACAGATTGGGATAGTTGGAGCAAAGATCTTATCTCCCTGATAGATAGGGCTTTTATGCACAAAGATAAGGTGGACAAGGTTTCTGCTGGGCCAGCAGGAGGGGCTGCAGAACAGTCTGTACCTGAGGGCGCGGTGGCTGCTGCAGGAGTTAACCCTGGTGAGCAGGATGAACCAAATAAGGGCACAGCAGAGACATTGTCCGTGACCCACAAAACTGAGGTTGGCATGGAGTGGCAACGTGACGTCACTGGTAATGTTCTGGAGCAGTTCACTGATGCTGAGCCTGAGAAGTTGGGTATGAGTCCAGCAATTGGCAGCGCTCTGATGGAGCACCAGGCTGTGTTTACCTCCAGCTGCGAGAAGGTTCCGTTAACCATTGCAACTTTTCAAGTCTCAGCAAGTGAGTCTCTCTGCATCCCCAGTGTCATGAAAATCCCCAGGAAGGACTTAGGTCTGGAGTCAAGGGCCTGGTTATTAACGGAAGCATTAAAAGAGATGCTTGAACTTTGGGATGTACAGCCAATCTATACTAGTGTGTCTCCTCCACAGTCTTATGGTCTGGTATTGCGGAGTACCACTAGGTGGAGCACTGTATGGCAGGCTGTACAGAGCAAAGCAATACAGGACAGGAATGGTTTATTCCTAAATTTGCTACTTTTGTTAAAAGTTGCCGCTACGTATGCTGCTAGATTAGCTCCAGAAGAAATATTTGAGACAGATATTGGAGAAGTTGAAAATAAGCCTAAAATGTCTGTGGTTACACCTCCGAACAGCCAGATGGGAAGCATTTCTGCTGCTATGGTCCAGTGTGGTGCTGGTCAGTTGTTGGTGAAGGGCACGTATACTGCACCAGTAGAAAAACCACATGAGGTGGAAGGGCCATGTGTGGACCTGAAAGCAGCAGAGATCCTGACCAGGGCTCAAACAAAGGTGGTTAAAGAGACTGGGGTCCCCAGTCCAGTGCTTGGTTTAGGTGACAAACCTAATAAGGTCCCCGGGACAGGGGAATGGACAAGGAGTGTGATAAAAATTGTATGTGGATCAGACCAGAGCTTGCCTGTTCCGGTGGATAAAAATACAGATGGCATCAGAACAGGTCAAGTGATAGGACAGCTGCCTGCAGAGTGGGTGAACCCAGGGGAGGTGGCGTCCTGTGAGGTTCCAGTGGGTGATGGCGGCCCTCCAGTATGTGTGCCCTCTGTGGACTCTACCCTAGCAAATGTTGGAAAAAAAGGCATTGGTGACATGTGCAACATTGAGAGGTCTAATGTTGGTTTGAATATGTCTGTCAATGATGAACCAAATAATGTGTTAATGGTACATGATAATGTGGTGTCCAAAGGTACAGGTAAACCTAGTAATCAATTAGTGACTGCTGAGGCAGGTACCAGAAATAAGAGGTGGGTTTCCGTTCTAAACACTATAGAAATAGGCCCCCTACAGTCTCAGAACAGTACTGCTGAGATAGTTTTGGGGAAACCTGGGGACCTGAAGCGTGGAGGCAGAAGGGTTGGTAGGAAGACCAACGGGTACCCATTAAGATTTCAGGAGAGGAAGTGCTTATGGAAATGCACTCGGAAGAAAAGTTGGGAAGGTCGCATCAAAGCTCATAGCAGAGTGACAGTTAGGCTTAGAGGGAGACACCAAAGGAGGCATTGGGTGGAGTTCCCCGTTAGAAGAAGCAAGGTTGGACAGGAGGGTACTTCTGTAAATGGTATCTGGCACAGAGGTGCCAAAAGTAACTTGGGTGTTCCGCCCTCGGGGTCGAAACAAAGGGGGGGGATATGTGGTAGTTCGGAATCTCCAATCCTGGGACCGGGTTTTGGGAACAGCCAGCAGTCTGGCTGGATGATTGCACAGGTGGGTCTTGGGCTTAAAACAAAGCCAACACCAGGGTTCTGGGCTCCACCCTCCCGAGGAGTCCAGGCGTGTAAGGGAGAAGAAGTGTGCATGTCTGCACAGGTCGGTCTGTCAGAGTAGACAGAGGGTCCAAGCTTGTGGGCTGAAAGAGAAGCTGTTAAAGAGTGCTGAGGTACTGGGTGTACGGGAACTCTGTTAAAGAGCCAAGAGGGCTGCAGCAGAAGTCTGAGCAGCAGTGCTGCTAAAGAGAGCCAGGTGGCTTGGTATTTTTGGTTCTACATACATTACTGCTGTGGAAAGCTGAAACCCCTGTGTGGGCAACTATTTTGTTATCTGACTTTTCTTTCTTTAATAAAAGTGGGCCTACGAGCCCTTAAACGACATCTGGTGTGGATCCAGCTCACTGGTAAGCTCTACCTTTAAGCTAAAATAACCCCCAAATATTACAATATATATATATATATATATATATATATATGTAAGCCATATGTGTTATAAACCATGTTGTGACCAAAATTTAAAACTTATCAGCCTTTACCTTTTAAAAAGTTTTGTGTGCTCCTCGCAGGACTTATAATTGTTTATGGTAACCAACTTTGAAAAGCCAGCTCCTTTTGGCACAGACACCTGAATTAATATTGTTTAGTTACATCTAAGATCAGATGGCTAGTAGGCCACCCTCATTTCCAGTTAATGGCTTGTCTATTCTCACCAAATCTTAAAACTTCAGTGTGAGAGTCTTCTGAGCTCCTGAACCAGATTGATCATGACAGTCTCTATAAAAGTAAATACATGGCTTTCCTGAAAAGAGCGTGAGCATGTACTGGGATTTTATTTACCATCTCTGATGATATTAGTGACTATAGTCAGCCAGTCAATCATAGATAAGTCTCCAGAACTCACATTCATGTCCAATACAAGTCTGTGTTCTGTGCTCAAACCCCTACTCAATGTATCACAAGTTGCTATTCAGTCGTGTGTTCATAAAGCCTTTATAAGGCATGTAATAGGTAACCTGCGGTGTACTTAACCCTTCACGACTGTATAAAAATAAAAATGTTTGGGATTTTGATGCATTTCAAGCTAGCTACTAACTTCAGATGTGCTGGCCATGCATACACAATCTGCCCCTTACAAGATCTTTATTATGGAAGATCACTCTACATTCACAAACATTCACATTAAAATAGAACTATAAGCAAAACTGTATTTTTTTATTTTGGATAGAGTAAGGGAGAGTTGTTAGATTGCTTTTTCTCCATCTGTGTCCCATTGTAGATATTCAGCTTCACTTCTTGTCTTCTAACCAAACAAGAAGTGGGAGAAAAAGCCCTGCACATTAAGGGAATTCCTTGGGAACTCCCAGGTCATCAGAACTAGTGTCCCTATTGGAAGATTTCCTGTCTATTACTTTTCTCAGACATCCCACAATTTGGGATATTCTTTTACTTTCCCTTTCAATGATAATGGTAAACAGGACAGATGAAAGGGTGAATCTACCTGCATGGATACACTGATAGGGATTCTAATCCCTCTCCACCATAAGCATGCACTTGGGCTTTGGTTTAGCTCTATAAAAAAATAACAGTAGCTAATGAGGAAGATCCAACATGGTTGATCGCTTAGCCAGAGGATGTCCACCAATGTCTGTGAGGACATACACACCAGGGCAGGACTTACCATTGGGCTTGACTGGGCTCAAGCCCATGGGCCCCTCCCAATAGGGGGCCCCCGCCGAGATACATAGCCGAGTGTACTCAGCTCGGCTCCACTCACAGTCATGCCCAGTCCTGCCCTATGATGGACATAACACAGGGACTCGGCTACTCTCGGCTCCGCTCGGGACTGCGAGAGGACCCAAGAGCTACCGAGGGGACACAAAAGCCGCTGAGATGCAGAGGGCTATGTATCTCGGCGGCGCCATTTTTAAACTTCAAGACTGCAATAAAAAGGCTGCAAATGACACTGGGGCAAGGCTGCAAATGACAAGGCTACAATGACAAGGCTGCAGATGGATGGGCAAGGCTGTAGATGGACACTGATAAGGCTGCATTGATGGGCATTTAAATGTACGTTTTTTTTCCTTAAACTTCCCTCCTAAACTTGGGGTGCGTGTTATATGCCGGCGCGTGTTATACTCCTATAAATATGGTAATGTATAGAAGGTAGGGCCTGAAAGGGACTCAAGCCCAGGGGCCCCCACCACCCTAAGTCCTGCCCTGATACACACATATGATTGTTGACATAAATGACAGTAATTACCTGCATCAGTGAACTTTTGTTTTATGTCTGTTGGCACCTGTAGTCCGTTATCTAACTAAGGAGCTTGAACCTACCATTAAATCCCAAATTAAAAAAGCTAATGATATATAAAAACTACTTATATCAATCACAACTATTTGGATTTCTCATGCTTCCACAGATATTGAGGCATTTGATATTTTTTTTTATTTAAATGTATTTTTATTGAAGAAAAAAGATTTTCATACAACAGGTGAAATCGTACACAGTGATACAAATAGTCAAGATTGATAATGCAACATCGTCAAAGAAAACCGCCGCAGGCGGGAAATAGACTGTGAACATTTCAGTATATCACATCAAAAAGTAAAAAGAAAAAGGACACACCACGAGTCTACCAGTAAAAATGCATAGAAAAACCAAAGAATATATATATCAGTGTGGGAGGGGTTGTGGGGCAGAAATCCCAAGGCCAAACCCGAGAAAACCATTCCCTAGAGTACATGGTCAAAAGAGTTAAGGTACAGTCTCAGGGTTAACCATGGAAATGTCCCACTTGTCCCATATTTTAGAAAACTTGGGTAGAGTATCTTGCACCAGCGCAGTCAGATGTTCCATTCTGCGTATATATGCAATAGCAGAGATTAGCTGCGATTGGGACGGAGGGGAGGTGGACAACCAAAGAGTGGGAATCGTTCTCTTAGCAGCTAGAAGAATATAGGCTGTTAATTTCTTGGCATATTTAGATAATGCCGCGATAGGCAGGCCTAATAAGTAGTGTTTAGGGTCTAATGGAATATCTACCTCCAAAACAGACTGTAGTAGGGATTGGACCATGGACCAAAAAGGCACAATCAAAGGGCAGCTCCAGAAAATATGGTAATGGGTGCCCTCATCTCGTTGGCATCTCCAACACAAATTAGATACGGAATGATCATATTTATGTAACATTTCAGGGGTTTTGTACCAGAACATTAGTATCTTGTAGGCCGTCTCTCTCTGCTCCACACATCTGGAGACTCTAGAGGTAGAGGTCCAGATGTCCTGCCATTGGGAAATGGTTAAGGGGGATGGTAAAATTGTAGCCCATCTTCTCATATAGAGATGTGTGTCTGTGGTGGGCGAGATTGAATTGTGGAGGGCACTATAAATAGAGGATATAAGTCCTTTCTGGTACGGGCCTTGTGAGCACAAAGTTTCAAAAGTGTTAGGATTGGCCAGAGTCAGGTCAGGAGATCTAGAGTGGAAATAATGTTTGAATTGAATGTAAGAGAAAGAGAGTCGATCAGGAATGCCATATTTGTCCTGAAGCTCAGGAAAGGATAGGAATTTGCGAGATACTGGATGCACCAGATGGCGGAGTTGAAAGACGCCAGACCTATACCAAGGAAACATATTCTTCACCGAAAGGCTGTCAGGCATATCTGGATTAAAAATGACATTCAGCAGGGGTGAGCATGGAGAAGAGAGAGAGAACCGTATGTGACACTGTTTCCATATGGAGAGAGTAAAAAGCATCGGTCCCAGGCATATACGCCTAAGCTGAGCCATAGAGGAGGTCAGATCAGACCATAGCATGGAGCACGGATGGACCGGGGTGACCACACTCATTTCTAGCTCTGACCATCTACTGGTAGCAAAATATGACGACCAGGAGACAGCCGCCACTAGGTGCGACGCATAGTAATACTTCACGATATCGGGGGCTCCCAGTCCTCCATGAGATCGTGGAGCAAAAACCACCGTTTGGGCAATCCGATGTCTCTTATTCCCCCATATAAATTTAGCAAAGGCTCGCTGAATATTCCTAAGCTGAGGCATGGAGATAGCAACTGGTAATGTTTCGAAAAGATATAAAAACTTGGGGAGTATGGCCATTTTCAATACATTAATCCTACCCAGGAGAGATAGGGGGCAAGACGACCAACTTCTGAGTAGACCATGCGTTTCCGCTATTAAGGATATATAGTTAGCTTCATAAAGGGAGCCGTACTTGGCGGTCAGGTTAATGCCAAGATATTTGAGAGAAACGGGGCACCAACGGTAGGGGTACGTGGATTCTAAGGAAGCTTGAAGTGCGGGGGGGATATGAATAGGGAGCGCTTCGGTTTTAGACGTATTTACCTTATAACCCGAGAGCCTACCGAAGGAATCTAAAAGAGTGTGAAGTTTGGGAAGGGAGGTTAGGGGTTTCGTCAGTGTGAGGAGAATGTCGTCTGCATAAAGAGACAGCTTGTATTCTTTCAGTCTGAGGGAGACTCCCCTTATGTCTGAATCTGCCCGTATAGCTGCAGCCAAGGGTTCTAAGCATAATATAAACAGCAAGGGGGATAGGGGGCATCCCTGTCTGGTACCATTACTATGTGTGAATAGCGGGGATCTGTAAGATGCCAATTGGACTTGGGACGTGGGAGACGAGTATAGGGCTTGAAGGGTCGAAAGGAAAGAACCAGAAAGGCCAAAGCGCTTAAGCGTTGCAAACATGTAGGGCCATCCCAGCCTGTCAAAGGCTTTTTGTGCGTCTAAACTCAAAACAATAGCCGGGCGAGACATTTTATCGAGTAGATCTATGAGGTCAATGGTACGCCTGGTATTATCCCCAGCCCGTCTACCCAGTACAAATCCCACCTGGTCATTATGAATCAGAGCAGGAATCAATAAGGAAAGCCTATTAGCTAAAATTTTGGTGAAGATTTTATAGTCGGAGTTGAGTAAGGCTATGGGTCTGTAGTTATCTGGCAGTGTAGGGGATTTACCCGGTTTCGGGATAACTGTGATATGTGCGTGGAGAAACTGGGAATGCGGAACATTGCCCCTTTGCAGGGAGGTGAAAAGATTAAGCAGATGGGGGCTCAGTGTCGGGAGAAAAGTTTTATAATAAACATAAGGAAGCCCATCAGGACCCGGGGATTTATGGGACGGAAGGTCTTTTACAACCGCAGCTAGCTCCTCCGGTGTAACGGGGGCATTTAAGGTGTCTACTTGTGGGGAAGACAACACTGGTAATTTCAAAGAAGCGCAGAAATCATCAAAGCTACTTTGGGAGAACTCATGATTGGGGTCAGAAGCTAGGCAGTTATATAATTTTTTGTAAAAAGTGCCAAACACTTTAGTCATCGTCAAGGGGCAGTAAGTTGGAGTGCCGTCCGGCTGTAGCAGGAGGTCAGGATAGGAGTGAAATGGACGGGGCTTCAGCTTGTTCACCAACATCCTATGAGGCTTGTTGGCAAATTCATAGAACCTTTGTTTAGTCCAAAGCAGAGCCTTAGAACACTTGTGCATATCCAAGGACTTTAACCGTTCGCGGAGAGAGGTCACTGTGCGAAGACGCGGCACCGATGGGGAGGACACAAGCAGAGCTTCAGCTCTTTGCAATTGCGAGAGGAGGTCCAGTCTCTGTGCTGCCGAGTCCCGCTTAAGGCGAGAGCCAGCCGAGATACATAATCCTCTAAAAACAGCCTTGTGGGCCTCCCAAAGGGTGGACACGTCCCGCACCGACCCTTCATTAAGCTGAAAAAATTCGGCTAACCCGTGGGATAGATGAGCTTCGGTAACCGGGTCGCGGAGGAGGAACTCGTTGAATCTCCAGTGGCAGGTCTTAGGTGTAGAGAGGGTGAGGGCGAGGTCAAGCTGTACCGATGCATGATCAGACCACGTTATGGGATTCAACTCCGAGGCCACTACCGACGTTAGGAGAGGCGCCGAAACAAAGATGTAGTCCAATCTAGAGTACATCTTGTGTGGGGGAGAGTAAAAGGAGAATTGCCGATGTGTAGGGTGTTTAATCCTCCAGGTGTCCAAAAAATTATGGGACCTAATGAGCTTGCGAAACGCAGCAGATTGACGTTCCGTTTTTAAAGAGGGATTGTCTGAAAACAGGGTCTGCCTATCCTTCCTAGCAGACATGGCCATATTAAAGTCCCCGCCAAGGATCATGAATGGCTGGGCATAGGTGCCCAGGCTGTCCAAGACCTCAGTGAGGAAGTGAATCTGGCCTGAGTTGGGAGCATAAACATTGATTATAGTAAGAGAACGAGATAAGTAGTCACAGTCCAGGAGAATGTACCTGCCCCGAGGATCGATAAATGAGGACTTAACCCGTAGCGGGCATGTCTTTTTAATCAGTATTGCCACCCCTGCTTTACCAGAGGGGTCGGAGGCCATAAAAGAGACCGGAAAATGTTTGGCCGCAAATTTAAGAGATCCCCCCGGGCGAAAGTGGGTCTCCTGGACTAGGACCACATCCGCATTAGAGGACCTGAACTCCTTCAAAGCCAACCAGCGCTTATGGATTGAGTTCAGGCCCTTAACATTGTAAGTAAGTACCCTCAAAGCCATCGTATAGAAATCAGAGAAAGCTTAAGACATCCATAATATACATATAAAAAACGGACATAACCATACCAACCATGAAGAAACCGGGACTCATGGCGTGTCCTAGAAGTAAAAGGCAAATGAAGACATAGAATAACAACAATGTGATTATAAATTGTAGTAGAAAGCATCCAAATTGAACAAAAGATGAAAAAAAGGCCAAAAAATAGGCCTAGAAAGTAGGAAAAAAAAACATTACTGATAGAAAAAAGGCCTGGGGGGTGAAAACCACCCAGGAGTCCACAGCCGTAGCCATGGAACCAAAGAAGGCACATCAGGGGTTCCAGCTCATCTGGAGAGACCCCGCCACCTTCCAGCAAAAATTACAGGAAATAAGAGCAAAACACTGTAGTCCCAACAACCAAAAAAGAACAGGGGCAGTGGAAAATGGAACCTGTAACTAAAGTTGCAAATATCCCTTGTTAAAGAGGAAACATGGTGAGACAGGGGCCGAGGCCAAGATCAGCCAAACATGACACTTGGAAGCTTCCATCAGGGAGGGAGTCTAGGATGCAGGTTACGTTGAGGGGTAGAGAAGGATTTCTGCGGCTTCTGGCGTGCAGGGGTCCAGATCCGAGCAGGAATGGAGGAGGGTCTGGGCGTCGTCGGAAGCGGCATGGGGTCTTCGTCTGGAAGCGGTGGTAGGCCCAGATTACGTATGAAAGCTTCACTCTCCTGAAGATCTCTCATAGAGTATTGAATCCCATCTTTAGTAGCAGAAAGGCGGAAAGGAAACCCCCAACGATATGGAAACTGATGATTTTGTAGATGAGCAGTCACGGGGCGAAAGCTGCGACGCTTGGCAAGAGTAATAGGGGATAAGTCACAAAAAATTTGAATCTTGGCTCCTTTAAATTCCAAGCGGGATTTGTTCCGGGTGGCCATGGTCAAAGCCTCTTTGCTATCGTAGTAATGAAAGCGTACGATAATGTCTCTGGGATTGGCTCCGGCAGGCGGTTTTGGGGCCAGGGATCTGTGGGCCCTATCCATTCTCCAGTCTATGTCCGGGACTTTAGGGGCAACAACGTTAAAGAGGCTGAGTAGGTAAGGTTTGATCTCCCCCTCACTAATAGCCTCTGGAACGCCTCTGATCCGAAGGTTTTGGCGACGTTCCCTGTTCTCCAAATCTTCCTGTTGGGATTGGAGCTGAGAGACCGATTGTTTCAGACCGGCGTTGTCTTCTTCCAAAACGTGGACATATTGTATCAGGTCATCAAATTTGGTTTCCAGGACATCAGTCCGTTCTCCAATCTGGGCAAGCTCTCCCCGCAGTTCATGGGCCAGCTTACCCATTTCCTTTGAAACATTGCTCGTCAAGTCTTGTAGGAGAACTCGCAGTTTATCGTCAAGCACATCAACTGTGACCGGGGCGGACATCGTGTCTGAGTGGCTGTGTGACAAGGAATGTGGACTGTCGTGCGCCGGTGCTTGGGAAGCCACTTGTGCATACGTGAAAGGAACCTGGAGAAGGGGCTGGGGAGGCCGGCCTGCTTAAAAATCGATCCAGAGTCTGTGTCTGTGGGGGCCGCAAATCCGGGGACGTAGACTGAGGAAGGTGTTTCGGCCCGTATTTCACCATGAGGCGTTGGGACTAGGCGTATAATCAGTTACATGCGGTGTTTCCCATAGAAAAGTAGCGACTGCGAGTAGCACGGGAGCATTGGAAGGCGGCTAAGGCCTATGTAGGATGATCACATGGCTGTCAAACAAGTGGGACCCAAGATGAGACCCCAAGATAGTATGCTACCGTTCAGAAGATCCAAACCAACCGTGGGGGGAGGGGGGGATGGAGCAGGAGTGCAGGCCGCAGCAGTCAACTGTGAGGGGAGGGAGATGAAGTAGGAGGGCAGTCTGTAGCAGTCCCAAGCAACCAGGGGGGGGGAATCCAGACCCCACTGCCCCACTGAGTGGTATAAGGGGAGAGGGCACCAGATAAGGCAGGAACCAGGGCAATTAGCAGGCAGGTACAGGCCACTGGTAGTAGGAGAAGGAGATGGGTGGACCAAGATGGCCGCTGAGCAGGCCGAGGGTAGGTGCAGGGTAGGAGGGTGAGAGAGATTTAGGCAGGCAGATACTCAGGAGGGTTGCTATGCACAGCTGAGGCAGGGATCAATGCCTGTTCTGGATGGGTCAGCAATCCGGCCACAGAGGAGGGAGAGCAGATATGTTGGTAAAGGTCTCGGGTGGAGCAAGATGGCCGCCGGAGCTCACCTTTCTAGCTGGGGCCTGGGCTTCCTCTCTGGCATCCGAGCGGCGGCCAGCGGGGGTCCGGTGTAGGAGAGGCTATCCGAAGGGATCCGCGCCAGGTGTCCGCTGTAGTCCCGGCCGGGATGGGGCCTAGGATGCGCCGTCCGGAGGCTCCGTGTGTCGGCGTAGGCCGCAAGATGGCGGCGTCCGGCCTGCCTCTCCGCCCGCCCGTCGCTGCGGAGCGAGAACGGCAGCGGACTCAGCAGCAATATCAGCACCGTCCGGAGCCCCGATGGCCCACCGACGAGATGGAGAGGTCGGTGGGCAGAAATAGGGTGCGGTGGCCGAGGATGGGGTTCGATTGGAGCTAGGCCTCAGCGGAGCTCTCCCCAGGCACGTCCGTCGTCCTCGGCTTCCGGTCACGCCGAGGCATTTGATATTGATGAACTGGCTGTACAATGTCTTGCTCTATGTTAGCTGCAATGTTAGTCAAGTGGTCACTAAATGGCAGTTTTCATTTATGGGAGCTATGAACAGTATTTGAACATACTGCTCTGCACTATTCTCTCTTCGTTTTAAATATCATCTTTTGTGGCAGCTTCCTGAAATGTTAAATTTCTTTAAGGGAAAAAGAGGTATGCAAAAATTTAAATATCAGCTGTGAAACGGCAGAATGAGAAGCATTTACACCTGGATTAGTAACTGGCCTGTCATTGGAAAATTGCCCATGCACAAGAAAGGAATATAAAGGTGTTTGACATTCTAGGACATCCTCTTCAAATGTAATAATTTTCCAAACTGCTATCACTGTGGTTTAGGGGCTTGTGGTAATGGAAATAGAGTACTGTACTTCTCTGACTAATGAAAAAGCTCACTATACACACCTTTTTAATTGCATTTCTTACTAAGTATATGCAAGTATTAGTTATTTGTGGGAATGATATGCATAAAACATAGGCGCAGTAATGAACAGTGGTGTTTTCCAAAGCACAACTCTTACAGCATCTCACAAAGTGAGTACACACCTCACATTTTTGTAAATATTTTATGATATCTTTTCATGTGACAACACTAAAGAAATGACACTTTGCTACAATGTAAAGTATAGCGTGTACAGCTTGTAAAACAGTGTACATTTGCTGTTCCCTCAAAATAACTCAAAATAACTCAACACACAGCCATTAATGTCTAAACTGCTGGCAACAAAAGTGAGTGAAAATGTCCAAATTGGGCCCAACGTGTCAATATTTTGTGTGACCACCATTATTTTCAAGCACTGCCTTAACCCTCTTGGGCATGGAGTTCACCAGAACTTCACAGGTTGCCACTGGAGTCCTCTTCCACTCCTCCATGACGACATCACAGAGCTGGTGGATGTTAGTGACCTTGTGCTCCTCCACCTTCCGTTTGAGGATGCCCCAAAGATGCTCAATAGGGTTAATGTCTGGAGACATGCTTGGCCAGTCCATCAGCTTTACCCTCAGCTTCTTTAGCAAGTCACCAAAGAGAAGGGATCATGCTTTGCTTCAGTATGTCACAGTACATGTTGGCATTCATGGTTCCCTCAATGAACTGTAGCTCCCCAGTGCTGGTAGCACTCATGTAGCCCCAGACCATAACACTCCCACCACCATGCTTGACTGTAGGCACACACTCACCTGGTTGCAGCCACACATGCTTGACACCATCTGAACCAAATAAATGTATCTTGTTATCATCAGTCCACAGGACATGGTTCCAGTAATCCATGTCCTTTGTCTGCTTTTTTTTTTAGCAAACTGTTTGTAGGCTTTCTTTAGAATAGGCTTCCTTCTGGGGCAACAGCCACGCAGACCAATGTGATGCAGTGTGTGGCATATGGTCTGAGATTTCACAGGCTGACCCCCCCCACCCCTTTAACCCCTGCAGCAATGCTGGCAACAATCATACTTCTATTTCCCAAAGACAACCTCTGGATATGACACTGAGCACATGCACTCAACTTCTTTGCTTGTCCATGGCAAGGCCTGTTCTGAGTGAAACCTGTTAAATCACTGTATGGTCTTGGCCACCATGCTGCAGCTCAGTTTCAGGGTCTTGGCAATCTTCTTATAGTCTAGGCCATCTTTATGTAGAGCAACAATTCTATTTTTCAGATCCTCAGAGAGTTCTTTGCCATGAGGTGTCATGTTGAACTTCCAGTGATCAGTGTGAGAGAATGAGAGCAATAACACCGTCACCAAATTTAAAACACCTGCTCCAAAATTCACACCTGAGACCTTGTAACACTAACAAGTCCCATGACACCAGGGAGGGGAAATGGCTAATTGGGCCCAATTTGGATATTTTCACTTAGGGGTGTGCTCACTTTTGTTGAAAGCGGTTTTGACATTAATGGCTGTGTGTTGAGTTATTTTGAGGGGACAGCAAATTTTCACTGTTATACAAGCTGTACACTCACTACTTTACATTGTAGCAAAGTGTTGTTTCTTCAGTGTTGTCACATGAAAAGATATAATAAAATATTTACAAAAATGTAAGGGGTGTACTTACTTCTGTGAGATACTGTATATTGGTCAGTTGTCCTGTACTAGATTATGGGGCTTATTTAACCACTTTACCGAGCAGCCGTGGCAGAATGGTACTGCTGGGTGACATGACATTATGTAACATCGCTTCACCCTGTGGCCACTAGGGGTGCATGCCTGCTGCTTGCCCCTGAGCCGATGCGAGTGCCAGGTGGTCCCGATCACCGCAGACCCCTTGATCGCCCCCTAGTGTAAACCCTTTCCCTGCCAGTGACATTTTTACAATAATCAGTGCATTTTTATATCACTGGTCGCTGTATAAGTGCCAATGGTCCAAAAAACGTGTCAAAAGTGTATGATGTGTCCGCCATAATGTCACAGTGCCAATAAAAAGATCACCACAATTACTAGTAAAAAAAAATAATAATAATATTATTTTTGTAGACGCTATATATCTTTTGCACAAACCAATCAATATACACTTATTGCAATTTTTATTACCAAAAATATGTAGAAGAATACATATCGGCTTAAACTGACAAAAAAATAGCTTTTTTTAAAAAAAAATGGGAAAATGATTATAGCAAAAAGTACAAAATATTGTGTTTTTTTCAAAATGATCGCTTCTTTTATTTATAGCTCAAAAAATAAAAACTGCAGAAATTATAAAATACCACCAAAAGAAAGTTCTATTTGTGGGGAAAAAGAGGACATCAATTTTGTTTGGGTGCAGTGCCGCATGGCCGTGCAATTGTCAGTTAAAGTGACACAGTGCCGAATCGCAAAAAATGGCCTGGTCATTCAGCAACCAAATCTGCCGGGGCTGAAGCAATTAAAGAGGATCTTATTCTCAATCATACAAATCACAACAAAGGCACTTCTAGAAATGTTTGGTAAGAGCAATCCACAAACATATACTTACATATAATTGCAGGTTGTTTATTTCTTAAAACCTTATTTTTCTTCTCTCCCCAATTTTTCTCACAGCGGCCATTTTTACTAAGGGCAGATGAATTAATCTCCCTTTACTCACTGTCTAGAACTAGGTCTGCCTCTAGGAACATGTGAAATAAAATCTGAGATTCTCCTTCCTGATTGGCTGAGACAGAGCAGCGGCACCATTGGCTGCCGCTGCTGTCACTTAAAGTCAGCTCATCAATCAGGGGAGAGAGGGGACTGGGCCGGGTCGGGGCTCCATGTATGAATGGATACAGGGGGCTGTGACTTGACTCAGGTGCCCCAATAGCAAGCTGCTTGCTGTGGGGGCACTGAACAGCAGGGAGGGGCCATGATCCCAGAAGAGGGACCCGAGAAGAGGATCTGGGCTGCTCTGTGCAAATCCACTGCAACAGAGCAAGCAAGTATACCATGCTTGTTATTTTTATAGTATAAAATTAGACTTTACAATCACTTTAAAGAGGTTGTAAGACTTTACATAGCACAATTAATTGTAACCTCTCTTTTTTAGTAAGATATAAAGTGCAGTGTGTGTGTGTTTCTTTTAAATTATAATCCTTAATACCTTTTTGCACAGCCCCCCTGCATTGTCACATGATCTCCTTCTGCTCTCCTTTCTCAATCTAAGAAGAGCGGTGGGAGGGGCAGAGATTCCCCACTGATGTCAGCTAGCCAGAAGATTAAGGTCATATGACCACACAGAGGAACTGTGTAAAAAGGTATTTAGGATTATAATTGAAAAAAAAATGACATACTGTATACTGTACATTCTGAATATCTTGCTAAAACAGAGAAAATACAAGTAATTGTCTTATGTATTACATCGGAATAGAGGAAGGCGGAGAGGGGAGGGACGGGGAGGAGATCGTCTCTCATGCACAGACCAAGAAATTACTGACAGGAAGGGAGGGGGAGAGGGAGAGACTGTGTACACACAATGGGGTGACAGGGGCACATACACTGACCACAGTATCTTGGATCAGCAGCCATGATTATTGGGGTCAGCACACACAGGGTGACACAGGAACAGGCAGGATCAACCAGGTATTTTAGATCGAAGAAAGGGACAAATTGCACGGCAACAGCACTATGCTACTGATCATGCTTTAAAGGAACAGGAGCATTTTTTTAAGGGTCACAACCGCTTTAAGAAACTAGATGTGGATAAACAGTAATTGTATGTAAAAGCAAACAATGTTTGTTTAACTATTGAATGTAAGGTATCTGTATGCAGAGCTGTATGGTGCTCTCAATTTTGGTAAAGGGGGGAAAGGTCCACTTTAATGTAGAACATAGAGACTGCTACCCTCTCTTTGCTGGATACCATGGAGTTTATGCCACACCGTGTCAGCATTTTATGATCCATTCATAGATCCAGGCTATACCATGGAGTCATCTTTGCATAATGCTGCAATGCTCCTTACATGGTGGATAGACTGGTCACGTGACTTTAATAGGTCAAAGGACAGGGTTTTTCTCCCCCTTTTTGTTTTCTTTGTGCATGCATTACAGTGAATAGATTACCTTTAATTTTTATTTATTTTTTAATAACAGCCTGACCACACTAACATCACGCCAGTTGTTTTGTATACTTCTGTTATAGCTAGTCAAGAACTGTAGGCTTCAGTATTACATTTTTATCAGTATGTTTTACTTCTCTTGCGTACTTCTCAGGTATGATCTCTGTTTTTGAGTTCCTACGCCTAAACCTTTTCCTAAGCCCTTGTACACGCGGTCAGAGAATCCGTCGGAATGTGTCCTATCGGACCGTGTTGTCGGATAATCTGACTGTGTGTGGTATGCATCGGACTGATTCCATCGGAATATCCGTCAGACCCAATTTTCCAACTTGTTGGAAATATTTCCCGACCAACTGGTTCGATCGGACATACTCCGATCATGTGTAGAGAATTTTGATCGGACCAAGTGCCACGCATGCTCAGATCAAATTCCTACATCAAAGCTATTGGCTACTAGCCTGAGCGTAGTCCCATCGTAACGAAATTACGTCATCACATTCTGAATGATCAGATTTTTCGACAACTTAGTCCGACCGTGTGTATGCAACAGTTTCGGACAAGATCCGACTGACAAAATCCGACGGATTTGGTTGTCAAAATCTCAGACTGTGTGTACAGGGGCTTAGAGTTTACAAGGGAGATAATAAACAGATTGAGTAGATTTGATTAGACCATGAGTCAGTGACCTAGAGCAAGCATGTGCATACCAGGTGTTCTGATCATGATATATAAATGCTTGCTTCAGGTCAGTTGCTTAACAAGTAGTAAAGGAAGGATGAAACACAAGCCAGCAATGGTAGCTTCCATATTCTTGTCCCGACAATTTTCTTTTAAAATCTTTGGTAGTCATGCTGTTACTGTGCCTCCTGGAGAGCAGTGGCCATATGTGACTCTAAAGAGGTATAGCGAGACACAGGATGAAAGTTATTGTTTGTTGACTGTTGTTTTGATGTAACAGAATTGAGGTCATGTTATATGGTTTGTGTGGGCCAACAATGTTTAGAGTTGTATTTTTGATTTATTTTCCCTTTAACCAAAACAGTCAATGTCTAGTAGTGATATGTAAAGAGAATTCTGCTCATCGTTATCACAATTGCCTTTTGCTTGTAGTTGATGAAAGGATTATTGCTTTTTCTGTAGAGAAAAAGGGAAGATTGCTTATTAATTCCCAGCTTGTTCTGAAATCTCTGCTGGCCATAACGAGTTGACATTAGGGAACACAGACAATGTCCTGCAGTGGCAGGGCTTCCAGCACAGCCACCCATACATCACAGTACTGTCTAATACATGATAAAAATCTGCAGCCTTGCATACCTATTTGAAGACATTCTATACTGAATAGATCAATTCAGATACAGTATTTATATACAGTGAGAGTGGAGCCAGTGTTGTTTAGTTACTTAAGAGATTGGACAAACGGCTATCCTAAACAAAAAGAAAGAGCAGACATATGTATTTTTATTTGTCATTTATAGGTGTACTGATGCAGAGGAAAAGCTGTCTTTCGGCCCCGCTGTGCCATCTTTGGCGTCCCCTGTGTACAATGTAGCTATGGCATATGATCTTGTTAGTGTACTACAAAGGCCAGCTAGTCTACTGGGGTTGATATGATTAGTGTAAAAATCCAATATACCCTCAGGACCTTTTTATATTGGCGGTACTATCAGGTCAACCTGCCAGTTTTTCCAGTGGACCTGATCAGATGCTCCGTGTAAGTAAATGGGCAGGAGGATGTAGGTAGACATGCATGTGTTTACATCTGACTGTCTCTGCCTGGATAAAAAAAGTTTGCTCCTTTTCCATTTTTCCAGACCCAAATGTGACAGATCAGAAGTATTCTCATGTAAGCGGGTGCAAATGTGTTTTCATTTAGTGGCCAATAAAACCAACATGGGTCAAGAAAAACTCTAGTTTGTAAAAGCAGAAAAAAACTGAACAGGCACAGAGGTCTCAAAAGTGAATTCCATCCTATCCTGCTTCAATTAAGCATGGGATCTGTCCTTACGGCACAAAGCATTTTATTTTGATCATATGATGATAATGTCTTTGCTTTGTCAATAAAGTATTGCAATAGAAAATGATTCCAACATCCATGGTTGCCTCTGCAAAAGTACTTAAGGTAAATGATAATTATCCACTATCCAGGCCTTTCCAATTACTAAGGCCACACAGCATCAGTATCTTCTGAAAAGCTCTGGGGACCACAAACAGCCTTGAAACCGATACTTCATAAAGATCTGTATGGAGAAAGAAATTTTCTCCACTAGTGTGGATATCAGTGGCTGAAAATTTTATTGTTCTAGACAACCACAGAAATGTAAGTACAGACCAACCTTTATGCAAGCTAAGCATTTTTCTGATCTACAAAACACAACCAATACTCAATTTTAGAGCTATTGCTTTTGTCTTCTCTACTTAATTTATATCCAAAAAACAGATGTATGGAGATGTTTTTCAGAAGTCTAATAGGGCAAGAGCAGGGCTCAAGTCCTGTGGGAATGCATGGGAACTGAGTTCCTGTACTTTTTCCACAACAGGAATGCAGTTCCCTTTAGCAGGACTGGCCTTTGAACAGGGGTGGGCTGAGCTGGGAGGGCAGTCTGCTGCGCTGCATTCCAGGAGTTGTAGTCAGGACCATGCTCAAGTTCCTGGTGGCGGTGTGTGGAGACTGGAGAGAACTGAGCAGCGCAGGAGGAAACTACAACTCCAGAGTCCCAAACACTGAATGTGAGTGTCCCGGTGTAATGGAAAACCTTGACGAATCGGCATGCCACGTGTGTGATGTGACAGGTGTGCCCCATTCCACTTTCCTTCCCAATTCCTCCTCCTTCACCCCGCTGCCGCACACATCTCCACTACTACCGATACCACCTAGCCTCCACTCTATGGGGCCACCGCTGCCGCCTCATGGTCAATGAAGGAACAGCACCACACCGCTGTCAGCTCATCACCTCGCTGATAGGTCAGTTGAGATCTCACCAGCCCCCACTCTTCCAGGAACTGGAAATTACTGGGGGGGGGTGAAGGGGGAAGAGGACATTACTGGGGGGGTGAGGGGAGCAGAGGACATTACTGGGGGGATGTGAAGGGGGGCAGAGGACATTATTTGGGGGGTGAAGAGGGCAAAGGACATAACTGGGAGGGGGAGTGAAGGAAGGCAGGGAATGTTACGGGGGTGAAGGGGACAGAGGTCATTACTGGGGTGGTGAAGGGGACAGAGGACATTACTGGGGGGAATGGAGGGGACAGAGGACATTACTGGGAGGGGGAGTGAAGGATACAGAGAACACTAGGGGGCAGAGTGAAGGAGGCAGAGTTTTACACTGCAAGGGGGATCTCTGCGGAGCCTGATGTAAAGGTGATATACAGTACACACATTTTGTATTTTTGAGGTGGGGGTGGGGGATCTTGGGTGAGTTCCCGTACTTTTTTTCCCAGGACTTGACCCCTGGGCAAGAGGGAGGCAGAATAAGATAGTTGGCCAAGCAATGCAAGACATATGAATCTAGCTCTGGCTGACTTACCTAGAAAACAGACACTATTCGCTAAAAGTTAATATTCACCTAGCTTAGTGAATATGGTGAAGGTGTTCCCTTCGAATACCCCAATTCCTTCTTCTGGGTTCTTGCAGCTACTCTGGTGTCAGTGATTATTCTGCACACACTTGTGGAATCAGGCAGTCTTCAGCTGCCCTAATTTGTTGCTTTGTGACTACTTGAAGTTACACATACTGATAACATTGCGTCTCTAAACTGAATGTATTTTATAATGAATATTTAGTAATTATTTATATTCATCTATTAAAGGTGTAACTGCACCAAAGGGACAATTTTTGTTCACTGTGATTACCTTTACAGTAAAACTACCTTGCAAAATCTGTCGTAATTACCTCTCTCTAACCATTTTATTTGTAATTTAGCTTGCTAGCTGTTTTTTTCTCTCCTATTAACCATTATTATATTAAACACACTGACAGTATCTCCCCTCTAACGTGTGTCACAAAATTGTCTTTTATTGCAACATGATTGTTAAGACCTGTAATTGGTTAATTAGTCTGAACACAGGCAAAAATAAATTCTAATTACATTTCATACAAAGAATAAGAGCTGCACTATATATTACAGACAAATGAGATGGCTCATCTTTGTTGGAGTCGGAAAGAGATGGGGCACAGGATGTGAGCAGAATTTATTAAGACTAATTATAACAATTTAAGGTAACAAGATTTTCTTTTGTGATATTGTAAAGTCGGTATATATTTGCAGCATGTCAGTTTTTTCGAGAAAGTGTTTGGAACATGTAAAAATGTGACAGAAAATGTAAAAACAGATTAATTTAAAATTGTATTTTCCAGAACTTTTGTAGGCTGGTGTCATTATTATGACATTTTCCATATCAAGATATGCTTGCAATTCTGACGGTCAGAATTCAGAAGGTCTGTGTAGGATACAAATACTATCTGGTGGATTTACTAAAACCAGAGAGTGAAAAAACTGGTGCAGCTGTGAATGGTAACCAATCAGCTTCTAACTTTAGCTTGTTCAATTAAGCTATATAGATATATGAGCAACATAGCATTACATAGGTATATATGGTCATGCTGGTACACCCCTCCCCTGGGGACCCCAAAGCCCCCTCCCCATGTTGATGGCATGTGGCCTGGTACGGTTCAGGGGGGGGCACTCTCTCATTCCCCCCTCTTTTCCTGCGACCGGCCAGGTTGCACACTCGGATAAGGGTCTGGTATGTATTTTGGGGGGATCCCAACGCCTTTTTTTAAATTTTGCCACAGGGATCCCCTTAAAATCCATACCAGACCTGAAGAATCTGGTATGGATTTTGGGGGAGACCCCCACACAATTTTTTTTTTAATTTTGGTTTGCAATTCCCCTTAATATTCATACCAGACCCAACGGACCTGGTAATGGACTGAGGGGGATCCCATGCTCTTTTTTTTTTCAATGAGTTTTATCTATACTTCTGAGACCTGACAATTCATTACAGCCACAATCAGGTTTGAATGACAATTTTTCCTTTAGAAATGTCATTTTGCTGTGGTACTGTTCTAACCACTGGAAAAATGTGCCTCTTTTCTGGCATACCATAGACATCCCCCAGGCACGATATTTAAAGGAATATTAAATTTTTATTGTTTCACTTTAAGCATTAAAAAAATCACTGCTCCCAAGAAAACTAAAATTGATACATGCCCCCTGGGGCAGGACCCGGGTCCCCAAACACTTTTTATGACAATAACTTACATATAAGCCTTTAAAATGAGAACTTTTGATTTTTCATGTTCATGTCCCATAGACTTTAATGGTATTCGTGTGTTCTGCTGAATTTTTTGCCTGTTCGCATGTTCTGCTGCGAACTGAACAGGAGGGTGTTTGGCTCATCCCTAATGATGCGCCTTGCTAGATCATTTTATAACCCATACCCTAGGTATTGTTAAATTTAGATTTAGTTTATGGCATATTCATACAGTTGTTCATTTACTGCCATATTTATGGTGTTGTCTGTACTTGGTGTTTGATTGTCTTTTGTGTGCTAATGTATGGTTTACTTACTGTGCACTACCTTCTTTACCATTATTAAGTTATTGTACATACACTAGTGGTGCACAATAAACATTTTTACATTAATTTTGGTGTCATTCACTGTCTCATTGTGTACCTTGGTCCCATCTCACACATACAAGGTGTCTGCATTGGGCTCTATAATAATACACGGTACCAATACGGTGCTACCACTTGAACCTCTGTATAGTCTATCTAGCTTCCTCCTTTAATCTTTGATTCATATCATATCTTTGATATCTTTGATGTGAATCCTCTGCTTTCTGACAGCTACCATTTTACCAAGACCCTGCTCTGTCTAGATGGTGGAAAATATAAAAGAAAACACTTCCAAAGAGGGTTTACAATGGAATTGTACATCATAATTCCCTTATTTTTGTGAGGCAACCCACTTACCTTTGTGCATAAAATGTTACAGTACTTTGGGGATTATCCTACTAACTTTAAAATATGTTACAAATTTAATATTTATGAGTTGATTATGTAATTAGATAATTGTAGTCTGCACAATTTTTCACTCTGATAAATGCAATAGAGAACATTTTCTAAGCTACTCAGCTGCACTAAATTCAACAAAAGGCAGCCTGTATGATATAGTGCCTAGTAACTCTTAATAAAGTAAGCATATTCCAGGCCAATGACACCTCCATCTCAGAGGACTTTTAGATATCCTTAAGATGGGTAATGTTCATATTGGTACCCATTCCACTCTTTCAAAAAAATGCTGATTTAAAGTAGAACTTCAGCCTCGCTCACTACCAGCTTCACCCCTCCTTCAGTGCTGCTGTTCTAGCATGTGCACGGATGTCCAAAAGGCATATGCTCAGCCTGTGGGTTCTGGCAGAGCCCTTTGGCACACCCATGCATAATTGTTTGATATCCTGTACATGTGAAAAAAATGACAACATTTTGGGAATTTCCTAATAGTCGTCTTTGCACCTGCATGGGGAAATCCCACATGTGTGTAGATGGTTGTGGAAACCCACGTTTGTGCCAAAGGGCTTGCTTGGGACCTCAAGCTCTGCGGCAAATCTGCACACTTGCGGGTGAGGGGGGAGGTGGGGATAAAAAAAATGATACCAGGAAAAAAAAGTTATGGGGAGAAGCAAGTCAAGTGGTTGTACTGTAGTGCTCATATGCTAACATGCTGATAGGAGGATAGAGCAGAATAACAGAAATATTAGTTTATTGGTGTGCTATTTTTCCTTTTATTGTCCAGTCACAATTCTGATGTAGAGACAAGACTTTAAGGTGTTACCTAACTGCAGAAAAGACAAATCATATCTCTTGTCAAACAGAGCTGTGCGCTGTGTACACCTCAGCACTAAATGGACATGAATACAAATCCTAATAGCTATGTATTCATCTGTGTATTTAGCTGTTGCCTTTAATTTGGCTTTAAATATAGTTCAGTGATATGTTTGCCAGCTTTTTATACTTTTCAGAAAATGTACAGGTGAGATGTACCTCAATTGGGTTATCAAATACGCCAGTGGCTTCACATAATTTATAAAGACGATATGTTTGCCAGTTTATTTTTATCAATTTTATTATGGACAAGCCAGCAACGGGAGCGTGTCTCAATAATTGTCATGTCTCACAAGTTCAAATAGCAGTGTGCTTACACAGAAAAGTGACAACCTTAATAAAACATTATAGTAAATCTAAATAAAATATTCATAAAAATATATCATATAAAATATAATGGTATGTACTGTATATTATGAATATCCCGGTTGGAATACATTTCTCCTGTATGCTGTTACAGTCGTTGCTGGTTAGGTGGACTTGCTTGTGATTTGTACCTAATCAGCATCTCTTCTTTTAATTATTTAGCTACAAAGCCCTGGAAATATGCCAATGTCTGAATGCACTTATCTCAATCAGCATCAATTATCTAACATCAGCATCTAAATTTAATAAAGTGCACTAAGTGTTCTTAATAGACTGCAAATAGTTTGCAAATGCAGACAACTTGATGCAAGGTAGGTTGTCCAATTACTATCACAAGAGTGAAATATGCTAAGCTGGCTGGACAACAAATTTATCTGTCATTGGGCATTTAGGAAATATGCCAGGTTATACTTAGCATCTTCACAAAATGATTTATTCTACATCTATATTATATCCCCAGATTTTCTTTTTTTAATTACTAGTCTAAATAGCTTATGAAGCATTTGTAGCTTTGATTCTGATTGCCACCCAACTAAAGCAGACATGTTTTTTTCCTGATTGGTATGATTCACCTAACTCCCCCACCCAACACCTTTGTAATGTCCATCATCCATTTTTGTCTGTGTTTCCAATGGGTACATTCACATTCTCTTTGTGTTGTAGTGACCATTGTTACCAGGACTGACAGTGAGCTGTCAACAAAAATGGAAAATAAAAATATCCTCTTACTTATTGTTGTGGTTGTGGTGCAGGTAACAGGTAATTTTTCTGGATTAGACACAGAAGATAAAACTAGGGCAGGGGCTTTAGCCATTCCCAATTAAACTAAAAATACAATTTTTTTAGATAGTTTTAGACATATCTTAGGAAAGGAGCTACATGGTTAAAGTGATATTGAAGGCAATTTTTTTTTTTAAATAACAAACATGTCATACTTACCTGATCTATATTGTGATTTTGGACAGCGCAGTAAGGATCCTCCTCTTCTCATGTCCCCCACCAGTGCTCCTGGCACTCCTGGCCCCCCTGTCGAGTGCCCCCAGACCAAGCAGATTGCTAAGGGGGCACCAAAGCAGACGTGCTCCCAAGTTGCTGCTCTGCATGTCTGTCACGTACCTTTTAAGCAGAGCCCGGAGTGCAGGGAGTGGCCTCTCGTAGACCTCTGACTCGAGAGACCCTGGTAGTGGTGACAGGGGCTCAGGAGCACAGAGGGGCACAAGTGCCTGACTGGATAGCAGGTGGTAGAGGCAGAAGACCGTTGAAGGAGGAGGTGTATTGTAGTCCGGTGTCAGAATGCAGGCAAAGGTGAGATAAGGTTCAGCAGACAGCAGAAGGGTTCCTGTAGTCCAGCAACGGCATACAAGTGATTGCAGGAAGTGACAAACAACGGAGGGGTATTGTAGTCCAACAACGGATGCAGGTGCAATGGATAAGCGGAAGTGGAAGAGTCCAGTAGTCTGCAGTCAGAGGTAGAAGGCTACAAACGCAGAAGGAGTACAGCCAAATATTGCGGAGGACTGGGAGGTGTCCTGTAGTACAACAGCAAGCAACTTACAGTTGACGGATGGTGTAACAGTCCAGGTCAGGCACAGGCGGGCAGATCAGGTACAGAAACGGAATCCAGAAGAGTAGTCGGGTACAAAGCCAAAGTCGGGGAGGCAGGCAGCAAACAGCAGAGTCGGGAACAAGCCGGGTTCGATACGGATCAGGATACAGGTACAGGTACAGGTTCAGGTTCAGATACGGATCACCAGGAAGCACAGGAACGCTGTTGATCAGGCAGCAAAGCACTGAAGCATGGCTCCAGTTTAACTAGCGCTATTGGCGCCAATTTGCGTCAAACGGCCGCGCGCGCACGTGCACGCGCGCACCGCTGATCGCGGTAACGCTCCTGAAACTGGACAAAAGATCTTCTGCGACTTTCGCCGCTCGGACGTCCGTGAGGAGGATCTTCCTGACAATGTCCATTCAGACAAAGAGCTGAAGCTCAGCCCCCCTCTCCTCATTGGCTGGCTGTGATTGACAGCCAATGGCTCCCACTGTTGTCTCAAGTAATGAGGATGGAGAGTCCCCGGAAAGCCAATGCTCTCATGCAAATCTCTGGATCGAGAGGGAGCTGAGGTAAGTATAATGGGGGCTGGGGAGGACTGCTGCACACAGAAGTTTTTTTTATCTTCATGCATAGAATGCATAAAGGTAATAAGCCTTCAGCTTTTAGAACCACTGTAGTTTTTAGTAGCGTCATTTCACTACTAAAATCACCATCAGATATAGGCTAAGAGTATTGATTGAAATCTAAACAGATGGAGTAAATGACTCCCAATTGTGTAACCTACACCTGGCATGTAGACATAACTAATATCACATTAGTGGAACATTGTGATATCAGTTGTTACATTACATTAGAGTTTACAAATTAGGCATCATTTGATCCATGTATCTCTAGCCTTAACATCAACCGCAATCTATTCAAATGTCCATCCATTTATTCTCATTTCTGACAATAAAAATGTTAAAGTGATTGTAAATGATCACCATGTAAAATAACCAATTCAGTGTAAAATAGAAATGAAAGGCAAAACATTTTTGTATAGATATATATATATATATAAAAAAATATATATATATATATATCTTTTTTTCCTTTTTGATCACAAAATGTGATTACTTTCACTCTGTTCTCAGCTGCATAAGAGCTGGGGTAGGAGAAGCAGCAGCACACTGAGCTTGCCAGTGAATGCCTGTGCAGTGGGGGCATGTCAGGACATCGGAGGAGAGTACACTGAGTTCCCAGCACAGCTAGAGAACTGACCACGATGTGTTAGTATGGTCAGTTTATAACAGGAAAGCAGAGGGGCTGGCAGGAACACAAGGGATTTTACACAAAGGAAGCAATACAAAGAGAACAGGATACTTTCCCATAGAGGTACATGGTACAGCAGGCACATATCAGGAATATGAAGTGTTGGGGTAACAAACGCTTTAAGCCAAATCCTATGTTATTAAAAAAAAAAAGTTTACCCCTCTAGTTAAGTAAAAGATAAACCTAAACCCACATAGATAGTATCTTAAACTAACTAATGGTCTACATGATGGCATACATACAGGCTTAAAGGATATGTTCACCACTATGCTAAGTGTGAATGGAGCCTGAAAGTGAAATTGGTGTGTTTACACAGGAATAGTTCCCGAACGCATGGCGAACCACACAGAAAATGTGCGCTTTGTCTTGAGTTTCAGAAATGCGCAGCAAGCGCACCAAAAAACATGGTAAAAAACACACCACACTCTGCTTTAATAAAAAGTTCTGCAGCTTGAGACATGCAACATTTGGGAAACACCTTAAGGTGTACATAGAATTGTTCTACGCTTACATTGTTGTGTTTGTTAAGATTGCAATGCTCATTGTTCCTCTTAGCAAGCCGTTTAAGTATCCTTATTTCTGTAACACTCATACTTCCTTACTTCATTGTAAAACCTTTAGAAAATTAATAAAGATGATATTTAAAGAAAAAAAAGTTCTGCATCTTCTTTGGGGTGATTGCTGAGCATAGGGCAACCCATTAAAGTGAATGGGCTGCCCTATGTGTGATGAGCGAAAATGCCCCCAAAAAAATGGATGCAGGAATGTGAGTTACCACTACATAGAGATGTGAATGGGGTCTGGCAGGTGAGTGCCCCCATCCACTACCTCCTATGTACTTGTATAAACTATGCAATCAAATTGTACAATCCCTATATAATTTCCTTTAGATATACCAGAACTATGAAACAAAAGGACCCACCTATATATCCAGTCGCTCTGTATCCAATCAGGCAGACCCTTTCACTACAGAGTTGATGGTAGATTCAAAGGACTTTGTACAATCAGATTGAATAGTGTATGGCCAGCTTACTACAAGTACATAGGTGGAGTGGATGGAGCTGTCAAGCCCCATTCATATCTCTGCGTAGCACAAATTCACATTCATGTCTTATTTTTGGGGCGTTTTGGACCATTTTTGCTCATAAGTCATTGGCAGCCCATTCGCTTGAATAGGCTGCCCTATGTGCAACAATTGCCCCAAAGAAGCTCCAGAATTTTTTTTAGAGCGAAGGGTGGTACATTTTTTACTTTTGCTTTTAGTGCCCTGGCATCGCATTTTTGAAACGCAAGGCAAAGCGCACATTTTCTGTGCGGATTGCCATGCATTCCCAAATGCACAGAAGTGAATGGAGCCTTATTGTTTTTGTGTGAACAAGCCTATTTCACTTGCAAGCCTTGTTCACACCTAGCGTAGTGGGAGTGCACACTTTCTGGCTCATTTGTACCATGACATACAGTGGGGATTGAAAGTTTGGGCACCCCAGGTAAAAATGTGTATTAATGTGCATAACGAAGCCAAGGAAAGATGGAAAAATCTCCAAATGGCATCAAATTACAGATTAGACATTCTTATAATATGTCAAAAAAAGTTAGATTTTATTTCCATCATTTACACTTTCAAAATGACAGAAAACAAAAAAATGGTGTCTGCAAAACTTTGGGCACCCTACAGAGTTAATATTTTGTACTGCCCCCTTTGGCAAGTATCACAGCTTGTAAACACTTTTTGTAGCCAGCCAAGAGCCTTTCAATTCTTGTTTGAGGTATCTTTGCCCATTCTTCCTTACAAAAGTGTTCCAGTTCTTTGAGATTTCTGGGCTGTCACGCACTGCTCTTTTAAGGTCTATCCATAGATTTTCAATAATTTTGAGGTCAGGAGATTGTGAAGGCCATGGCAAAACCTTCAGTTTACGCCTCTTGATGTAATCCCCCGTGGATTTTGAGGTGTGTTTAAGATCATTATCCATTTGTAGAAGCCATCCTCTCTTTAACTTCAGCTTTTTCACAGATGGCATCAAGTTACCATCCAAAATTAGCTGAAATTTTATTTTCCTTCTACTCTTGAAATGTTCCCTGTGTCACTGGCTGCGATAAAACCCCAAAGAATGATTGACCCACCCCCATGCTTAACAGTTGGACAGAGGTTCTTTTCATTAAATTCTGTGCCCTTTCTTCTCCAAACGTACCTTTGCTCATTCTTGCCAAAAAGTTCTATTTTAACCTCATCGGTCCACAGAACTTGTTTCCAAAATGTCTCAGGCCGCGTACACACGCGGGGACTGTTCGCCCAACTTTGTCCGTCAAACAGTTTCGGCAAACAGTCCGCTCAAAATTAGCATGGACGGACATGGCCACACACGACGGACGAACAGTTTGCTGAAACCGTGCGCGATGACGTGAACAGCACGTACGACGGGACGAAAAATACGACGTCCTATACACTGCATTATAACTTTCGGCGTGAAAATCCTTTCTGAGCATGCGCGCAACTTTGTTTGACGAACAAGCCTACACAGGCGGGGACTGTCCGCTGAAACAAGGTTTCAGCGGACAGTTTTTCGGAATTTCCGAAAAACCTTGTTCAGCGGACTGTTCGCTGAAACTGTCCGCTGAAAGCCCACACACGAGCGGACTGTCCGCTGAAACTTGGTTTCAGCGGACAGTTTCAGCGAACAGTCCCCGCGTGTGTACGCGGCCTCAGGCTTGTCTATATGTTCATTTGCTAAGTTCAAACGCTGATTTTTGTGGTGAGGCCGTAGAAGAGGTTTTCTTCTGATGACTCTTCCATGAAGACCATATTTGTACAAGTATCTCTTTATAGTAGAATAGTATACCACAACTCCAGTGTCTGCCAGATCTTTCTGGAGGGATTGTGCAGTCAAACGTGAGTTTTGAATTGCTTTTCTCACAATCCTGCTAGCTGTTCTCTCTGATATTTTTCTTGGTCTTCCAGATCTTGCTTTAACTTCCACTGTTCCTGATGACTGACATTTCTTAATTACATTCCGAACAGAGGATATTGACATCTGAAAACGCTTTGCTATCTTCTTATAGCCTTCTCCAGCTTTGTGAGTGTCAACTATTTTCAGTTTCAGTTTTCTGGACAACTGCTTAGAAGAACCCATGGTGCTGATTGTTGGGGCAAGGTCAGATGAGTCATTTA
Organism: Lithobates pipiens; assembly: GCF_037356315.1. Taxonomy (NCBI): domain Eukaryota; kingdom Metazoa; phylum Chordata; class Amphibia; order Anura; family Ranidae; genus Lithobates; species Lithobates pipiens. The sequence goes on from NW_027507758.1 coordinate 508,036,978, forward strand.
AAACCTTTGAGATTGACATCACCTGGTCTTCCCAGACGATGATTGAGAACAACCCATGACACTGGCAGGTCTCAGCTTTGCAAAGGGGGTAGTGCATGCTATAAATTCTGCAGGGTGCCCAAACTTTTGCAGACGCCTTTTTTTGTTTTCTGTAATTTTGAAAGTGTAAATGATGGAAATAAAATCTATTTTTTTTTTGACATATTATAAGAATGTCTAATCTGTAATTTTTTTTGCCATTTGGAGATCTTTTCTTGGCTTTGTTATGCACATTAATACACATTTTTACCTGGGGTGCCCAAACTTTCGATCCCCACTGTACATAGGGCAGTTGATTGATTTCAATGGGCTGCTCTACACATGGCAAAGTAGCTAATGGGACATTTTAATGTGTTGCGGGTAGCACCTTCTTTACCATGCATTTTGCAGTGTTTTTCACTCATTCTTTCACGTAGCAAAATGTGGATTTGCTCCCGTGTTTGGGCTGCCATTAACAATTAATGGCACTGAAAGAGGGACTAGTTCATTTTATGTGTATAAAGGTGGCCATACACTTTACAACCTGATTTTACAACCTCTGTACAGTTTCCTTTAGATTTACCAAAACTATGGAATAGGAGGACCCATCTATCTGTCCATTCACTCTGTATCCAATCAGGTAGGCCCTTGCACTACATTAGGGGTGTCCAACCTATGATCCGTGGGCCCATGTCGCCCCAAAGTTTTTAGCATGCAGCCCGGGCCCATCTGGAGGGACTCTGGTGATGCCATGTAGACATAGCAGCTGTGGCAACTTACAGTGACAAGATAGGCAAATGCTTGCATGGGGGAATGCCGGGATGCCGTGCAAACCTAGTTGATGGGTGCAGGGTGTGTGCTAGAGAGGTCAGCTGATGAGCTGCTTCCTGTGTCTTACTGGCTCTTATGTCCCAAATCTATATACCAGGAAGTCACTGAAGCTTTCTATGGAACACAGCAGGGGCTAAGGTAAGGCCTTTTTCTGAAAATTAAAGAAATCTTTTATTTTTCTGCAACAGAAGTACTTTAATGGTATATTGGTATATATTGGAGCTTGGCTTTAGGAAAAATAAAAAAAAGGTAAACTTAGCCTTTAAATAATCAAATTTCTTGCAACAATTAAGATATCATATATAATCATATATATATATATCAGATATAAGATATTAAGATATTCCCTTTAGATAATGTTCTCAGTAAATTTAATATTGTCATGTCACCTAAAGAAGCCATGCTCTTCACTCTTCTGCTACCTGCGGAATATATCTTTACTCGGTAATAGATATGTGTTTAGAAAAATGCATTTTTGCATCATGCAATATTTATAATAATTGTCACCTTACTGGAAGGACTAAACAGGCTATTGATGTCATCAGCGGCGCTGCGCATTGTATTTTTAGCACCCTGGTGGCAGGTAACCTGCTGTGATGTGTGATTTTATGCATAGCACAAGAATATGGAGACCGGATCAAACATAATCCCATTGAAATCGCAGTTATAGAATGGAGCCTGAACAATCCTTCCGCAGAGAAGACTTGCAAATGTTAATGATTATCTTTATCATTTTATCCTGGTGCTGAAGGGAAATCATTGCTTGGAGAAGGTAAATCACATACATTTTGTTTAATGTGGTTTTTATGTACAGAATTGTTTAAACAGAACACTTTTCAGCTGAATATATGACTGCAGGAAAATATAAACATTTTATTTCTTTCAGGCTTTGAATAATCTTCTAAGAAGTAGCATTAATGGTAAACCAGTGGGATACTTCTCCTGTACTCCCTGGTGTTTATTCCTTTATGGTAATCTTTCATTTTATAAACAGAGCTAAGATATCACTTTCACGGCTAAATACTTTGATTGCAGTAAACATGACCAGCTTCAACCTCTGAGATATTCTCATTTGATGAACTACAGCAAAACAGTTCATTAAAACTAGCAGGCATGTGCCTATTCATTAAACAATACGGAAATAGTTTTTTGGTAAAGTGCCATAGTAATTCTTCTTTGTTTTGTCACACAGGGGGACTGGTAATAAAAAGCCTTATGCCGCGTACACGAGATCGAATTGTCCGGCGGACTTGGTCCGCCGAACCACAGTGTGCCGGACAATTCGATCGTGTGGGCTCCAGCGGACTTTTTCATCGTAAAGTCCGGCGGACTTAGAAAATAGTTTTGACTCAAAATTTGCCCGCCAGACTTGGCTTTCAGCGGACAATCTGTTCATCAGTATGCTAGTCCGGCGGACTAAGAATGACGCATGCTCTGAAGCAAGTACGAGAAGGAAGCTATTGGTTACTGGCTATTGAAATTCCTTTTTCTAGTCCCGTCGTACGTGCTGTACGTCATCGCGTTAGAAATTGCCGGACTTTCGGAGTGTCCGTGTGTGGCCAAGTCCGTTCGTTATAAAGTCCGGATTGTTTGCCGGACCAATTCCGCCGGACAATTCGATCGTGTGTACGCGGCATGACACACATCAACATTCTTTGTCTTTAGTTTTGGATGGAGTAAGGAAGAGTTGCCATTTCTGTCAGGTCAGGTGGAGATCAATGGCAGGCCAAAAGACTAAGTTTAGTTTAAAAAAAACTCTGTAGCTTTAGTGAGCTGCTTTAACTATAATTAAGAAAGTCTCATGTCATGCAGACAGCTGAATCCTGGAGAGATCTTCAGTGCAGGGATTCCCTGTCCTTTTTTTGCTACTGAAAATCCAGCATGAAAAGGGTTAATAACATAGCTCCCAACTGTGCCTGATTTAGAGGGACTGTTCCTGATTTCGAGGAACTTTCCCTGATTTAGAACAAAGTCCCTCTGTTCCTCTTTCCTCCTCATTTGTTCCTCATTCTGGTCTGATCTACATAGCTGTATATAAAATGCACTTTTTATCTTTCAAAAAATGTTTTCCAGTGCTAAACCTATCATCCACTTTCTAAATTGCTGCATTTATAAATTTCAAAAAAACAGTATAAAGAAATAGTAGTGGTAAAAAAAAAAGCACTTGACTAATCATTTGACTTTCGCTAATAATTTGGATAGAGAGGAGAGGGCTTAATATGTATTGTCAGTTCTTATTGCTGTCTGTGCCCCCATTTGGGAGATTCACCCTCTATATTAGTCATGTTTACCATTAACATTGAAAGTGAACATAAAAGAAAATCCCAAATGTTGGGTTGTCACCAGAAAAGTAATAGAGAGGGGAAATCTTCCAATGAGGACACCAGTTTTGGTAAACTGGGGGTCCCCAAGGAATTCCCTTAATTTGCAGGGATTTACTCTTATTAAAATGTGAGGGTTATAACCCTCCCTTGCTCTATCCAAAATTTAAAAAAAAGTTTTGCCTATAGTTCTACTGTAATCTCTGCAGCACCAGAATATCAACAGGAAGAAGAGGACGGGGAATCCTTGCAGTGAAGATTTCTCCATTATCTAGCTACATGAACAATGTAGAACATCCTTCATTAGAGATAGTTTAGCTCATTAAAGATAGATATGTTTTTTTTTTTTATGGCTAAACCTCAGCTTTAAAAGCACTTGTGAAGGAATACAGAAGCATCTCAAACTGTTAACCATTACCATAAAGAAAGAATACGTCAGGGCAAAAAAAAAAAAACATATTTCTCTGTTTTATTTCTTAAAAACTCCACAGGTACAAAAATAACACTTATTTTCTAAGTAGTGTAGATGAATTACATTTTTTTTTAGATGTTGGTGTTTTGCAGGTGCAGTGCTTTGTCTTTGATTCAGTTTCCAGCAACATGTAGATTACATAGAGGTCAGTGGTAATGCTAAATGGATGTAAAATAAGCAGAACACAATGCATACCTCCCTTTCAGATGGGAATGAGAGACATCTATTAGCATAAGTATGTAGGCATAGGACATACCACGCCCCCTTAAAGGAGACGTATGTAACAAATGATTAGTTAAACCCACAAGTGCTTTTTTTACCACTACTACACTATTTTTCCAAAAGTACTGGGAAACCCCTCCATTGGATTCAGGTGTTCCAATCACCTCCATGGCCACAGGTGTATAAAATCAAGCAAAACAGACTGCTTCTACAAACATATGTGAAATAATGGGTCGCTCTCAGGAGCTCAGTGAATTCAAGTGTGGTACCGTGGTAGGTTGCCACCTGTGCAATAAGTCCATCCGTGCAATTTTCTTGCTACTAAATATTCCACGGTCAATTGTTAATGGTAATAACAAGGTGGAAGCAACTGGGAACAACAGCAGCTCAGCCATGAAGTGGTAGGCCACATAAATTGACAGAGTGGGGTCAGCCCATGCTGAAGCTCACAGTGCACATAAGTCACCTACTGTCTGCATATTCAATAGCTACAGACCTCCAAACTGTGTGTGGCCTTCAGATTAGCACAGCAACAGTGTGTAGCAAGCTTCATGTAATGGGTTTCCATGCCTGAGACAGTTGCATCCAAACTTTACATCACCAAGTGCAATGCAAAGTGTCAGATGCAGTGGTGTAAAGCACATCGCCAATGGACTCTAGAGGAGTGGAGACATGTTCTCTGGAGTGATGAATCACGCTTATCTGTCTGGCAATCAGATGGATGTATCTAGGTTTGGTGGTTGCCAGGAGAACGGTACTTGCCTGACTTCATTGTGTCAAGTGTAAAGTTTGGTGGAGGGGGGATTATGGTGTGGGTCTTTTTTCAGAGGTTGGGCTTAGCCTCTTGGTTCCAGTGAAGGGAACGCTTAAAGCACCAGCATGCCAAGACATTTTGAACAATCCCATGCTCCCAACTTTGTGGGAACAGTTTGGGGATGGCCCTTTCCTGTTCCAACATGACTGTGCACCAGTACTCAAAGCAAGGTCCATAAAGACATGGATGAGCGAGTTCAGGGTGGAGGGACTTGACTGGCTTGCACTGAGTAACACTAAAGAAATGGCTGCACTCCAATATCCATCAAAATTCTTGTTTACTAAACAAACTTCCCAAGTGCAAACACTTCAAATGGTAGACGCGTTTCACACTAACAGGTGCACCGAATAAGCACACCTGTTAGTGTGTGAAACGCATCTACCATTTGAACTGTTTGTAACACTTTGGATGTTCATTTATTAAACAAGGATTTTGATGGATCTTGGAGCGCAGCCATTTTTCAGTGTTGATCGCATGTGGAGGCGAGCCGAGGCAGGCACCCGTGATATCATTAGGCTTCCTGTCTTACCTGGAGCAGTGAGTTCTTTTGTTTGGCTTGCACAGAGTGCTGATCTCAACCCGACAGAACACCTTTGGGATGAATTAGAGTGTAGACTGTGAGTCAGGCCATCTCGCCCAACATCAGTGCCCGATCTCACAAATGGGCTTCTGGAAGAATGGTCAAACATTCCCATAGGCACACTTCTAAACTTTATGGACAGCCTTCTCAGAAGAGTTGAAGCTGTTATAGCTGCAAAGGATGGGCCAACTCAATATTGAACCCTACAGACGAAAACTGGGATGCCATTAACCAGTTGCCGACCGCCGCACGCCGATGTACGTCGGTACAATGGCACGGGCAGGCATAAGGACATACATGTACGTCCCTTGCCTCCCGCGGGTCGGGGGCCCGATCGGGCCCCCGCCCGGTGCCTGCGGCGGTCGGTATTCGTTCGGGAGCGATCCCGGACGAGGGGACGGCCATTCATTCATGGCCACCCCCTCGCGATCGCTCCCGACGAATAGAAATCCCCGGTGACATCACTTCCTCTCCTGTAATGTAAACACAGGAGAGGAAGTGATGTATTCTCTCCTCCGTGTCGGTATTTTTCGTTCCGACACGGAGGAGAGCGGATCAGTAAGTTGCACCAACACTCACACACACAGTAGAACATGCCAGGCACACTCACACCCCCCCTTTACCCCCCGATCACCCCCCCAATTACCCCTGCCCCCCAGTCACAGTGACACCAATGTCATTTTTTTTTTTTTTTTTTTTTTTTTGCATTGGTGTCATTTGTGACTGTAATAACTGTTAGGGCAGTTAGGGTTAGCCCCCTTTAGTTCTAATGTACCCCCCTAACCCCCCCAATAAAGGTTTAACCCCGTGATCACCCCCCGTCGCCAGTGTCACTAAGGCTGGGTTCACATTGCAGCGGTTTATGAGAACGAATGTGATTCGCACCGCACTGCAGTGCAAATCACATCCGATCTCTGTGCGATTCGAGTTCAGCCATTCGCCGCACCCGCCGCACCCGCCATACCCGCCGCACCCGCCGCAAATTCGCACGGGACCCTTTTTTTGGCCCGCAGCAGAATCGGATCGCATGGGTGTTCACACCATGCGATCCGAGTTTGCAGATCGCACTGCGATATGCGAACTGATCTGGGGGTGTCAGTAACATTTCACTGACACTCCCAGCAGTTCGCATAGGGCAGTGTGAACTGCCGCCGGGAGGCATGCGATGCGGGAACCCGCCGCGGATTCGCGGCGTTTCCGCATCGCTCCAGTGTGAACCCAGCCTAATAAGCGATCATTTTTCTGATCGCCGTATTAGTGTCACAGGTGACGCTAGTTAGGCAGGTAGGTATTTAGGTTCGCCGCAGCTTTTTATAGCGCCAGGGACCCCCATATACTACCGCATAAAGCCCCCTGATTGCCCCCTAGTTAACCCTTTCACCAGTGATCACCATATAACTGTTACAGGTGACGCTGGTTGGTTAGTTATTTTTTTATAGTTTCAGGGCACCCGCCATTTATTACCTAATAAAGGTTTAACCCCCTGATCACCCGGCGGGTGTCATTTGTGACTAATAACTGTTAGGGCAGTTAGGGTTAGCCCCCTTTAGTTCTAAGGTACCCCCCTAACCCCCCCAATAAAGGTTTAACCCCGTGATCACCCCCCGTCGCCAGTGTCACTAAGGCTGGGTTCACATTGCAGCGGTTTATGAGAACGGATGTGATTCGCACCGCACTGCAGTGCAAATCACATCCGATCTCTGTGCGATTCGAGTTCAGCCATTCACCGCACCCGCCGCACCCGCCGCAAATTCGCACGGGACCCTTTTTTTGGCCCGCAGCAGAATCGGATCGCATGGGTGTTCACACCATGCGATCCGAGTTTGCAGATCGCACTGCGATATGCGAACTGATCTGGGGGTGTCAGTAACATTTCACTGACACTCCCAGCAGTTCGCATAGGGCAGTGTGAACTGCTGCCGGGAGGCATGCGATGCGGGAACCCGCCGCGCATTCGTGGCGTTCCCGCATCGCTCCAGTGTGAACCCAGCCTAATAAGCGATCGTTTTTCTGATCGCTGTATTAGTGTCACAGGTGACGCTAGTTAGGCAGGTAGGTATTTAGGTTCGCTGCAGCTTTTTATAGCGCCAGGGACCCCCATATACTACCGCATAAAGCCCCCTAATTGCCCCCTAGTTAACCCTTTCACCAGTGATCACCATATAACTGTTACAGGTGACGCTGGTTGGTTAGTTATTTTTTTATAGTTTCAGGGCACCCGCCATTTATTACCTAGTCTCACTAGTGTACCCCTAAATTTAGGGGTGTCTACTTTCCAAAATGGGGTCATTTGGGGGGGGTTTGTGCCATCTTGGCATTTTATGGCCTTCAAAACTGTAACGCCCTTAGAAAGCCTGAAGGCGGTGCTTGGTTTTCGGGGCCCCGTACGCGGCTAGGCTCCCAAAAAGTCCCACATATGTGGTATCCCCATACTCAGGAGAAGCAGCAGAATTTATTTTGGGGTGTCATTTCACATATGCCCATGGCATGCGTGAGCAATATATCATTTAGTGACAACTTTGTGAAAAAAAAAAAAAAAAAAAAAAAGTTTGTAATTTTCCCGCAACTTGTGGCAAAATATAAAATATTCCATGGACTCAACATGCCTCTCAGCAAATAGCTTGGGGTGTCTACTTTCTAAAATGGGGTCATTTGTGGGGGTTTTGTGCCATCTTGGCATTTTATGGCCTTCAAAACTGTAATAGGTAGTGAGGAGTGAAATCAAAAAATTACGCCCTTAGAAAGCCTGAAGGCGGTGCTTGGTTTTCGGGGCCCCGTACGCGGCTAGGCTCCCAAAAAGTCCCACATATGTGGTATCCCCGTACTCAGGAGAAGCAGCAGAATTTATTTTGGGGTGTCATTTCACATATGCCCATGGCATGCATGAGCAATATATCATTTAGTGACAACTTTGTTAAAAAAAAAAAAAAAAAAAAAAAGTTTGTAATTTTCCCGCAACTTGTGGCAAAATATAAAATATTCCATGAACTCAACATGCCTCTCAGCAAATAGCTTGGGGTGTCTACTTTCTAAAATGGGGTCATTTGTGGGGGTTTTGTGCCATCTTGGCATTTTATGGCCTTCAAAACTGTAATAGGTAGTGAGAAGTGAACTCAAAAATTTACGCCCTTAGAAAGCCTGAAGGCGGTGCTTGGTTTTCGGGGCCCCGTACGCGGCTAGGCTCCCAAAAAGTCCCACATATGTGGTATCCCCATACTCAGGAGAAGCAGCAGAATTTATTTTGGGGTGTCATTTCACATACGCCCATAGCATGTGTGAGCAATATATCATTTAGTGACAACTTAGTGTAAAAAAAAAAAAAAAAATTTTTTTTTTGTCATTATTCAATCGCTTGAGGCAAAAAAATAAAATATTCAATGGGCTCAACATGCCTCTTATCAATTTCCTTAGGGGGTCTACTTTCCAAAATGGGGTCATTTGGGGGGGTTTTGTACTGCCCTGCCATTTTAGCACCTCAAGAAATGAGATAGGCAGTCGTAAACTAAAAGCTGCGTAAATTCCAGAAAACGTACCTTAGTTTGTAGATGTGACAACTTTTGCGCAAACCAATAAATATACAATTATTGACTTTTTTTTTACCAAAGACATGTGGCTGAATACATTTTGGCCTAAATGTATGACTAAAATTGAGTTTATTGGATTTTTCTAATAACAAAAAGTAGAAAATATCATTTTTTTTCAAAATTTGCGGTCTTTTTACGTTTATATCGCAAAAAATAAAAATCGCAGAGGCAATCAAATACCATCAAAAGAAAGCTCTATTTGTGGAAAGAAAAGGACGCAAATTTTGTTTGGGTACAACATTGCATGACCGCGCAATTACCAGTTAAAGCAGCGCAGTGCCAAAGTGTAAAAAGACCTCTGGTCATTTACCAGCAAAATGGTCCGGTCTGAAAGTGGTTAAAGTTCTTGTGGGTGTAAAGCCAGGTGTCCCAATACTTTTGGAAACTTTCTTTATACTGGCTCTTGAAATTTACAAATGCAGCACTTTAGAAATTTTATGAAAGGTTTAGCACTGGAAAACACTTTTTGAAAGATAAAAAGTGCATTTTATATCCAACCATATAGAGCAGACAAAAATGACAGACAAATGAGGAGGAAAGAGGGACAGAGGAACTTTGTTCCAAATCAGGCAGTCCTTCAAAATCAGGGAAAGTTGGAAGCTATGCACAATGAATTGTACCAAAAAAATCCAACAATGTAGAGCCAAGGGCAAAAATCTTAGTAATGTCATGTTAAACTTGCCCCTTTACAAAAACACATCACGTTAATCTGGCATATTACAGAAAGTGTGGAAGAGTGTTTAAACGAGAGGTAAGTGTAGGAATTGGTGCTCCTGCTGTGAAAGTGTTTGACGCTGCCTCACTCATATCTGTATCTGATCCCTATTGAGATCTCCACCTAGACAAGGTTCTTCTCTTATCTCACAGAATCAAGTTCCCTGACACAAACTTTTGTTACCTACGACCTGTAATACTCTGAAAATGTTATAAGTAACCATTGGAAGTCCACACAAGAATAAGTCACAACAAAAGCTAATGTTTCACAATGTTTGCACGTATCATAATCTCCTAATACCTGCATCGCATTATCGTTTAAAAATACTGTAACCGGTAATTTCCCCAATCATTCTGCACGAAATAGCACCCTAAATTGTAATTATGCCATTAGTCAAACATTGCATTCCTGTTCTCATATTCTGTATTCAACATAAGCATAAATTGTTCATAAAGAAATTATGCAATAATAGCCATGCATTATAATTATTCAGTGACCAGAGCAGAAAGGTAAACTTTATTCATCAATGTATTCACAGCAGTGGGTTCAGAAATACAGAAACTGTTGTGTTCTTTGTGTTGCATTGTAAGGCATCTGTATATTATATATATATATATATATAATGCTATTTTTATCTTTAAATGTTACATACTACTAGCAGTAACATTATCAATAATTTAAGTAAAAATAATATAATTAATAGTAATATTACCTTTCCTGAAGGGGTTTGGCATAGTTTAAAATAGACATATAAACATTCTAGCTCATAACCAGTGGCATGTAGTTGCCATCATCCCTTCCAAGCCCTTGTACACATGGTCAGACATTCTGACAACCAAATCCGTCAGATTTTGTCTGACGGATTTTATCCGACGGATTTTGTCTGAAACTGTTGCATACACACAGTCGGACAAAGTTGTCAGAAAATCTGATCGTACATAACGTGATGATGTTATTTTGTTAGGACGGGACTACGTTCACGCTAGTAGCCAATAGCTTTGGTCTAGGAATTTGATCTGAGCATGCGTGGCACTTTGTCCGATCAGAATTCTCTACACATGATCGGACAAAGTCGGTCGGATCATGAAATTTTATAGCCCAGTTGGAAAACTTGGTCTGTCGGATACTCCGACGGAAACAGTCCGATTGAGCCCACACACTGTCGGATTATCCGACATTTCCATCGGAATGTCCAACTGTGTGTACAAGGGCTAATGAGTACAAATTCAAATTAACCTCTATTGAGTGGGATTATAAAGGCAACAATATAAAGAAGAAAAAACATGTAAAACATATAAATTATTCACATAGTCAAAAAATGTACATAACAAAGAAGAAGAAAAATAGAATAATAAAGCAAGCACTGCATATTCTACATAGTATCTAAAAACAATTAAATGGTGAGAGAGTGATACTGTCCGCTTATGCGTTTCAAGACCTCCAGAAGCTAGTGGAAATGGAATACGCGCATCACTAACACGTTTCATTATTTCAGACAATATAATCTTCTTTAGGGATGAAACATTGTACCATTCTCTATAATAGATTAGACAAAATCCATTACATATGTAACACATACATCAAAAATGTCCTTATTCTGTTGGCAGAGCATATACAAATTCACTTACTATACACCGCTGATTCACTGAGGCAAAGGCATCTTGCATTCCCCCTATGGCTGGAGAGGAGAAGAAATCTCTGACTTTCTCAAGCAGGTCCACCCTTAGCTCCTCTGGCATCTCATGCAGGGAGACCACACTTTGGTCTCCCTGCATGAGGTGCCAGAGGAGCTAAGGGTGGACCTGCTTGAGAAAGTCAGAGATTAACCTCCCTGGCGGTATGATTCAGTCTGGAATAAGGTGCTGAAAGTGGTACAATTATTTTGCATGAAAATCTGGATTTTATTTTGTAGTCCTGTAATTCTTAGGAATAACGCTCTGAAATCCCTTCAAACCAGAGTCTAGCAGACATACCAGGTATGATAAAGTTTATAATATAATAAAGAATAATAAAAAATATTCAATAATGTAATCAAATCCAAAAAAAAATGAAAAAGGGACATGTTTTGGTTGCTATGGACAATCTCCAAATTCCAGGCAGTAAAAAACAGTATTTATAATATAAAAGTGCATGCAGAGCATTGCACAGACCACTAGGGACAAAGGGGGTGTGTATTTTTTTACTACAGCACTGTAATCTGTAAGATTACAGTGCTGTGTGTGTTTTGTGTGTTTTTATTTTTTTGAATTTGCCGCCGTTCTCCGCTCCCGTGCGCCGTAACGTCGCAGGGAACGGAGCTCGGCGGCATTCGGCACTGTGAATCGAGCGGAGGACAGCTCGATCGCACAGCGCGGCAGACATCGCTGGATCCAGGGGACAAGGTGAGTAACTCTCCCTGTGTCCTCCCTTGCATCCAGCGATGCGATTCCGAGTCTGGCTCGGGGTTACCGCTCTTGTAATTAAAATCCCAACCCGAGCCAGACTCGGGATTACCGCTAGGAAGGTTAAGGACATTTTTTGATATATGTGTGGATTTTGTCTAATCAATTATAGAGAATGCTACAATGTTTCATCCCGGAAGAAGATTATATTGTCTGAAATATTGAAATGCATTGGATGATCCACTTATTCCATTTCCACTAGTTTCTGGAGGTCTTGGAACACATAAGTGGACAATATCACTCTCTCATCATTTAATTGTTTTTAGATACTATGTAGAATATGCAGTGCTTGCTTTATTATTCTATTTTTCTTCTTCTTTGTTATGTACATTTTTTGACTATGTGAATAAATTTATATGTTTTACAATTTTTTTCTTCTTTATATTGTTGCCTTTATAATCCCACTCAATAGAGGTTTTTTCGAATTTGTAGTTTAACCACTTTCAGACCGGACCATTTTGCTGGTAAATGACCAGAGGTCTTTTTACACTTTGGCACTGCGCTGCTTTAACTGGTAATTGCGCGGTCATGCAATGTTGTACCCAAACAAAATTTGCGTCCTTTTCTTCCCACAAATAGAGCTTTCTTTTGATGGTATTTGATTGCCTCTGTGATTTTTATTTTTTGCGATATAAACGTAAAAAGACCGCAAATTTTGAAAAAAAATGATATTTTCTACTTTTTGTTATTAGAAAAATCCAATAAATTCAATTTTAGTCATACATTTAGGCCAAAATGTATTCAGCCACATGTCTTTGGTAAAAAAAAAGTCAATAATTGTATATTTATAGGTTTGCGCAAAAGTTGTCACATCTACAAACTAAGGTACGTTTTCTGGAATTTACGCAGCTTTTAGTTTACGACTGCCTATCTCATTTCTTGAGGTGCTAAATTGGCAGGGCAGTACAAAACCCCCCCAAATGACCCCATTTTGGAAAGTAGACCCCCTAAGGAAATTGATAAGAGGCATGTTGAGCCCATTGAATATTTTATTTTTTTGCCTCAAGCGATTGAATAATGACAAAAAAAAAATATTTTTTTTTTTTTACACAAAGTTGTCACTAAATGATATATTGCTCACACATGCTATGGGCATATGTGAAATGACACCCCAAAATAAATTCTGCTGCTTCTCCTGAGTATGGGGATACCACATATGTGGGACTTTTTGGGAGCCTAGCTGCGTACGGGGCCCCGAAAACCAAGCACCGCCTTCAGGCTTTCTAAGGGCGTAAATTTTTGAGTTCACTTCTCACTACCTATTACAGTTTTGAAGGCCATAAAATGCCAAGATGGCACAAAACCCCCACAAATGACCCCATTTTAGAAAGTAGACACCCCAAGCTATTTGCTGAGAGGCATGTTGAGTCCATGGAATATTTTATATTTTGCCACAAGTTGCGGGAAAATTACAAACTTTTTTTTTTTTTTCACAAAGTTGTCACTAAATGATATATTGCTCATGCATGCCATGGGCATATGTGAAATGACACCCCAAAATAAATTCTGCTGCTTCTCCTGAGTACAGGGATACCACATATGTGGGACTTTTTGGGAGCCTAGCCGCGTACGGGGCCCCGAAAACCAAGCACCGCCTTCAGGCTTTCTAAGGGCGTTACAGTTTTGAAGGCCATAAAATGCCAAGATGGCACAAACCCCCCCCCAAATGACCCCATTTTGGAAAGTAGAAACCCCTAAATTTAGGGGTACACTAGTGAGACTAGGTAATAAATGGCGGGTGCCCTGAAACTATAAAAAAATAACTAACCAACCAGCGTCACCTGTAACAGTTATATGGTGATCACTGGTGAAAGGGTTAACTAGGGGGCAATCAGGGGGCTTTATGCGGTAGTATATGGGGGTCCCTGGCGCTATAAAAAGCTGCGGCGAACCTAAATACCTACCTGCCTAACTAGCGTCACCTGTGACACTAATACAGCGATCAGAAAAACGATCGCTTATTAGGCTGGGTTCACACTGGAGCGATGCGGGAACGCCACGAATGCGCGGCGGGTTCCTGCATCGCATGCCTCCCGGCGGCAGTTCACACTGCCCTATGCGAACTGCTGGGAGTGTCAGTGAAATGTTAATGACACCCCCAGATCAGTTCGCATATCGCAGTGCGATCTGCAAACTTGGATCGCATGGTGTGAACACCCATGCGATCCAATTCTGCTGCGGACCAAAAAAAGGGTCCCGTGCGAGTTTGCGGCGGGTGCGGCGGGTGCGACACGAATTCAGCCATACTATCTGTATAGCTGAACTCGAATCGCACAGAGATCAGATGTGATTTGCACTGCAGTGCGGTGCGAATCACATCCGTTCTCATAAACCACTGCAATGTGAACCCAGCCTTAGTGACACTGGCGACGGGGGGTGATCACGGGGTTAAACCTTTATTGGGGGGGTTAGGGGGTACCTTAGAACTAAAGGGGGCTAACCCTAACTGCCCTAACAGTTATTAGTCACAAATGACACCCGCCGGGTGATCAGGGGGTTAAACCTTTATTAGGTAATAAATGGCGGGTGCCCTGAAACTATAAAAAAATAACTAACCAACCAGCGTCACCTGTAACAGTTATATGGTGATCACTGGTGAAAGGGTTAACTAGGGGGCAATCAGGGGGCTTTATGGTAAAAAGAAAAGGTTGGGACTTTGACAAAGCATGCGATTTTGGAAGCAAAAAACAGAAGAGCAACAAAAATCAATAATATAAATTTATTAACTTATATATTAAATGTATAGCATAGGGCACAAAGATACACATTGTATGATCCATGATCCATCATAAATAGTAAATATATTGAAGTATTGTACATCAAAAACATCAATCCCACAGTTCGTACATCAAAAGCATTGGCCTTGTATATAGGCATATTGCACACAGTAAAAATCAATAGAATTAAGTAAAAACATTCCAGAGTTTAGTAAAACTGCATGTTTAAATGTAATTCGTAGTATTTGAAGCTCTACGCGTTTCGTGGCTATATTGCCACTCATCAGGAGCTGATAATGTGATGAATATCTGTGGGACAAGAAATGGTGTGTCGACAGTTAGTCAGGTTTGTATAATAAATGAGAAAAAAATGGAGGGAACAGAAACAATGTATCCAGAACGAGTACCCATACTCACGGGTCATGGAATGGCAAGAGGCGCAGCCACGGACAACGGAGGTAGCCGGGAGTGTCAACCGATACGGGAGCTGAGGCAGACAGAGCGTGCGTTATCGCGATGAGGCTGTGTACCATAAATATAAACCAAAAGTGATCATCACCCTACGATGAATACTTAAATATGTGAGTGTGAGTGTGATAGAATGGGGTGTCTGGAGTGACTGGGATGTGAGGTGAGTGGACTTAACAAAAGTGCGGCACAAATTTAGGGAATGTAAGATGGTGAAAACATGTTAGGAGCAATGGAAATGCTCCAACAATGGTGAACTCCATCGTGTGAAGATGAATAGGATAGTTAATAAAATATAGGTATAAACTGGGTCAACAACAAAAACACAGCAAGGGAATGTTGAAAACAAAAACCACAAAAAAAGTGTGCTAAAGAACAATACCTGGAAGTGTTGGGCATAATGCTCATTGCCATCTAAGTGTCTAGGGGTGTCAGAAACAACAGTCACCATACTAGTGGTGTCCAATGATCTTGTGCCAAAGGTTAATTAGTGCCTCACCGCGGTCACACGATGCCGCCAACGTCACGCTGACAATCCAGGTAGGGAGGGGGGGGACAACCCTGTCCCCGGGGGAGTCAGCCCCCCAGCGAGCGACGCCAAACGCCAGCTCCCTCCCAGGAAGGCGTCAGATAAATACACGGCGCCCACGTGATGACATCAGCCACGTGACGCCGGATGCGTGACGTCGATGCGCAGCGGGGGAACCGCCCACTCCCCCAGCAGGGAGGAGGGGCGGGAGCCCCGGTGCGCATCGCAGCTCCCATAATCAGAAGAAAAACACCAGCCACGGAAGCAAAGCCGTAGGGCCCGCGCCCCACACCACAGCAGACCCAATTTAAGCAGAGTATAAAAAAAGATATAATGTTGCACCTGCATTTATCATAAGAAGAATTTGATCATGACCATACCCTGCTATGTTGCAGTAAAAGGAGCTAGGTCTGGCGCGAAGGTATCATGCCAAAGTGCTCCAATGGCCTATCCCAAGTCCCATTCCAGTTTTACGGGGGCAGGGAAAAAGAGGGAAAAAAACGCCTAGCACATTAAATTATATGTGTTTGGCTGAAGAGCTGCACCAAAAATCGCATGCTTCCATCCCTGGGTCATATAGACTACAAGAAAAATGTTGGGACTTTAAATGAGGCCGAAAAGCCTCCATCCCTATTGGCACGGTAAAAAGAAAAGGTTGGGACTTTGACAAAGCATGCGATTTTGGAAGCAAAAAACAGAAGAGCAACAAAAATCAATAATATAAATTTATTAACTTATATATTAAATGTATAGCATAGGGCACAAAGATACACATTGTATGATCCATGATCCATCATAAATAGTAAATATATTGAAGTATTGTACATCAAAAACATCAATCCCACAGTTCGTACATCAAAAGCATTGGCCTTGTATATAGGCATATTGCACACAGTAAAAATCAATAGAATTAAGTAAAAACATTCCAGAGTTTAGTAAAACTGCATGTTTAAATGTAATTCGTAGTATTTGAAGCTCTACGCGTTTCGTGGCTATATTGCCACTCATCAGGAGCTGATAATGTGATGAATATCTGTGGGACAAGAAATGGTGTGTCGACAGTTAGTCAGGTTTGTATAATAAATGAGAAAAAAATGGAGGGAACAGAAACAATGTATCCAGAACGAGTACCCATACTCACGGGTCATGGAATGGCAAGAGGCGCAGCCACGGACAACGGAGGTAGCCGGGAGTGTCAACCGATACGGGAGCTGAGGCAGACAGAGCGTGCGTTATCGCGATGAGGCTGTGTACCATAAATATAAACCAAAAGTGATCATCACCCTACGATGAATACTTAAATATGTGAGTGTGAGTGTGATAGAATGGGGTGTCTGGAGTGACTGGGATGTGAGGTGAGTGGACTTAACAAAAGTGCGGCACAAATTTAGGGAATGTAAGATGGTGAAAACATGTTAGGAGCAATGGAAATGCTCCAACAATGGTGAACTCCATCGTGTGAAGATGAATAGGATAGTTAATAAAATATAGGTATAAACTGGGTCAACAACAAAAACACAGCAAGGGAATGTTGAAAACAAAAACCACAAAAAAAGTGTGCTAAAGAACAATACCTGGAAGTGTTGGGCATAATGCTCATTGCCATCTAAGTGTCTAGGGGTGTCAGAAACAACAGTCACCATACTAGTGGTGTCCAATGATCTTGTGCCAAAGGTTAATTAGTGCCTCACCGCGGTCACACGATGCCGCCAACGTCATGCTGACAATCCAGGTAGGGAGGGGGGGGACAACCCTGTCCCCGGGGGAGTCAGCCCCCCAGCGAGCGACGCCAAACGCCAGCTCCCTCCCAGGAAGGCGTCAGATAAATACACGGCGCCCACGTGATGACATCAGCCACGTGACGCCGGATGCGTGACGTCGATGCGCAGCGGGGGAACCGCCCACTCCCCCAGCAGGGAGGAGGGGCGGGAGCCCCGGTGCGCATCGCAGCTCCCATAATCAGAAGAAAAACACCAGCCACGGAAGCAAAGCCGTAGGGCCCGCGCCCCACACCACAGCAGACCCAATTTAAGCAGAGTATAAAAAAAGATATAATGTTGCACCTGCATTTATCATAAGAAGAATTTGATCATGACCATACCCTGCTATGTTGCAGTAAAAGGAGCTAGGTCTGGCGCGAAGGTATCATGCCAAAGTGCTCCAATGGCCTATCCCAAGTCCCATTCCAGTTTTACGGGGGCAGGGAAAAAGAGGGAAAAAAACGCCTAGCACATTAAATTATATGTGTTTGGCTGAAGAGCTGCACCAAAAATCGCATGCTTCCATCCCTGGGTCATATAGACTACAAGAAAAATGTTGGGACTTTAAATGAGGCTGAAAAGCCTCCATCCCTATTGGCACGGTAAAAAGAAAAGGTTGGGACTTTGACAAAGCATGCGATTTTGGAAGCAAAAAACAGAAGAGCAACAAAAATCAATAATATAAATTTATTAACTTATATATTAAATGTATAGCATAGGGCACAAAGATACACATTGTATGATCCATGATCCATCATAAATAGTAAATATATTGAAGTATTGTACATCAAAAACATCAATCCCACAGTTCGTACATCAAAAGCATTGGCCTTGTATATAGGCATATTGCACACAGTAAAAATCAATAGAATTAAGTAAAAACATTCCAGAGTTTAGTAAAACTGCATGTTTAAATGTAATTCGTAGTATTTGAAGCTCTACGCGTTTCGTGGCTATATTGCCACTCATCAGGAGCTGATAATGTGATGAATATCTGTGGGACAAGAAATGGTGTGTCGACAGTTAGTCAGGTTTGTATAATAAATGAGAAAAAAATGGAGGGAACAGAAACAATGTATCCAGAACGAGTACCCATACTCACGGGTCATGGAATGGCAAGAGGCGCAGCCACGGACAACGGAGGTAGCCGGGAGTGTCAACCGATACGGGAGCTGAGGCAGACAGAGCGTGCGTTATCGCGATGAGGCTGTGTACCATAAATATAAACCAAAAGTGATCATCACCCTACGATGAATACTTAAATATGTGAGTGTGAGTGTGATAGAATGGGGTGTCTGGAGTGACTGGGATGTGAGGTGAGTGGACTTAACAAAAGTGCGGCACAAATTTAGGGAATGTAAGATGGTGAAAACATGTTAGGAGCAATGGAAATGCTCCAACAATGGTGAACTCCATCGTGTGAAGATGAATAGGATAGTTAATAAAATATAGGTATAAACTGGGTCAACAACAAAAACACAGCAAGGGAATGTTGAAAACAAAAACCACAAAAAAAGTGTGCTAAAGAACAATACCTGGAAGTGTTGGGCATAATGCTCATTGCCATCTAAGTGTCTAGGGGTGTCAGAAACAACAGTCACCATACTAGTGGTGTCCAATGATCTTGTGCCAAAGGTTAATTAGTGCCTCACCGCGGTCACACGATGCCGCCAACGTCACGCTGACAATCCAGGTAGGGAGGGGGGGGACAACCCTGTCCCCGGGGGAGTCAGCCCCCCAGCGAGCGACGCCAAACGCCAGCTCCCTCCCAGGAAGGCGTCAGATAAATACACGGCGCCCACGTGATGACATCAGCCACGTGACGCCGGATGCGTGACGTCGATGCGCAGCGGGGGAACCGCCCACTCCCCCAGCAGGGAGGAGGGGCGGGAGCCCCGGTGCGCATCGCAGCTCCCATAATCAGAAGAAAAACACCAGCCACGGAAGCAAAGCCGTAGGGCCCGCGCCCCACACCACAGCAGACCCAATTTAAGCAGAGTATAAAAAAAGATATAATGTTGCACCTGCATTTATCATAAGAAGAATTTGATCATGACCATACCCTGCTATGTTGGGGGTTAGGGGGTACCTTAGAACTAAAGGGGGCTAACCCTAACTGCCCTAACAGTTATTAGTCACAAATGACACCCGCCGGGTGATCAGGGGGTTAAACCTTTATTAGGTAATAAATGGCGGGTGCCCTGAAACTATAAAAAAATAACTAACCAACCAGCGTCACCTGTAACAGTTATATGGTGATCACTGGTGAAAGGGTTAACTAGGGGGCAATCAGGGGGCTTTATGCGGTAGTATATGGGGGTCCCTGGCGCTATAAAAAGCTGCGGCGAACCTAAATACCTACCTGCCTAACTAGCGTCACCTGTGACACTAATACAGCGATCAGAAAAATGATCGCTTATTAGGCTGGGTTCACACTGGAGCGATGCGGAAACGCCACGAATCCGCGGCGGGTTCCCGCATCGCATGCCTCCCGGCGGCAGTTCACACTGCCCTATGCGAACTGCTGGGAGTGTCAGTGAAATGTTACTGACACCCCCAGATCAGTTCGCATATCGCAGTGCGATCTGCAAACTCGGATCGCATGGTGTGAACACCCATGCGATCCAATTCTGCTGCGGGCCAAAAAAAGGGTCCCGTGCGAATTTGCGGCGGGTGCGGCGGGTGTGGCGGGTGCGGCGAATGGCTGAACTCGAATTGCACAGAGATCGGATGTGATTTGCACTGCAGTGCGGTGTGAATCACATTCGTTCTCATAAACCGCTGCAATGTGAACCCAGCCTTAGTGACACTGGCGACGGGGGGTGATCACGGGGTTAAACCTTTATTGGGGGGGTTAGGGGGGCACATTAGAACTAAAGGGGGCTAACCCTAACTGCCCTAACAGTTATTACAGTCACAAATGACACCAATGCAAAAAAATAAAATAAAAAAATGACATTGGTGTCACTGTGACTGGGGGGCAGGGGTAATTGGGGGGGTGATCGGGGGGGTGTGAGTGTGCCTGGCATGTTCTACTGTGTGTGTAGAGTGTTGGTGCAACTCACCGATCCGCTCTCCTCCGTGTCGGAACGAAAAATACCGACACGGAGGAGAGAATACATCACTTCCTCTCCTGTGTTTACATTACAGGAGAGGAAGTGATGTCACGGGGGATTTCTATTCGTCGGGAGCGATCGCGAGGGGGTGGCCATGAATGAATGGCCGCCCCCTCGTCCCGGATCGCTCCCGGACGAAAACCGACCGCCGCAGGCACCGGGCGGGGGCCCGATCGGGCCCCCGACCCGCGGGAAGGCAGGGACGTACAGGTACGCCCATATGCCTGCCCGTGCCATGCTGTCGACGTACATCGTCGTGCGGCGGTCGGCAACTGGTTAAAATAGACATTCTATGTATAATGCGATTACCACTAGAGAAAGTTAGCACTGCTGATTAAACATTGTAATTGCAGTGGTATGTTGCAAAGTGTTCCTCTACAACCCATGAAACATGTTATAAGTTAGCTGCATCCTTGATAGTGACTCAACATTGTCATCCAGTCCTAAGAATTATACAGTTCTGTCAGACTGCACAGCCAGCCTGGTGAACTGACTTTGGTCTACAGTAGTTAAAGTGATTGTTATTTACGGTAGTTATTTTTATTTATTTTTCTTAATAAACAAACTTGTCATGCTTACTTGCTGTATGCAATGGTTTTGCACAGAGCAGCTCCGATACCTCCTATTCTCAGGTTCCCTGATGGCAGTATTGGCTCCTCCTCTTCTGTGTGTGCCACCATAGGAAGCTGATTTCTACAGTTGCAAACATGTGGGCTCAGTCCCACCCACTCCCTTGTCATTGAATTTGAGCGACAGTGGCAGGAGCCACATTGAGTTCAGTGAGGAGGGAGGAAGAAAGAGCAGTGCGGCTCTCTCGGGCACAGCACTGCATTGAGATCAGGATCATATAATTATTTGAGGGGGGGGGGGATTGCTGACTGTAGACGTTTTTTTACCCTAATGCAAAGAATGTCTTACATTAAAAAAACCTTCAACCTTTAAAACTACTTTAAGACCCCTTTCACACTGGGACATTTTTCAGGCGCTTTAGCGTTAAAAAAAAAGTGCATGTAAAGCACCTGAAAGAAGCCTTATCTGCAATCCCAATGGGTGTGAAAGGGGTCTTAGCGATGATATAGCAGCAGCAGACCAATAAGGGCCTACCTCTGCTCTCTTCTCCTATCTCTCCACATGTGCTTACAGAACATTTGATCATCTCTTAGTCCTTCTCCTCTCTCTTCCAGCCTCAGAGCTGCTTTGCAGGTGAATACAAGAAAATCTAAGTATTTATGCTAATTTTATAAATATATATATATATATATATATATATATATATATATATGTAGCACTTACCCCCGATGGAGCTGCTGATTAGATTGGGCCTGCACTCTTCTTAGAAACCCCACTAACTCGACTCAATCCCCTTGGCACAGCTGTGGTGCAATGTAATACAGTACAATATAAAACAATGCAAAGTACCTGTATTGTACCCTCAGGATCCACTGGCTTCACCTGGTTGGAAGAAACAGTACGCCACACAACTGGATACTTAACCAAAAATATCTTTACTGCAAAATATTTACACAGGTGATTACAGGAATTGTGCTGTCATCCCAATGTAGGACGACAGGACAATATATTTCAATATAACACAATACAAAATGTATAACCTGGGAGCTCCCCTGCTTTAATTGCTATATGTGAGGCCTCACTTAAAGTACTTTTATCCGGGGTCTTTTTTTCTTTGCTAGCTAAATTTTAATTTAAAATATTTGTCCCGAACTGTCTACTGTCATTTTTACTATTTTTGACACTTTTTTGGTGAATGTGTAGGGCTGCAATATACCCAATACCCATTCACATGGGGGGATCTGGAGTCTCCTTGTTAAAGGAGGCTTCCAGATTCTGATAAGCCCCCCACCCACAGACCCCCACAACCACAGGGCAAGGGTTGTGGGGATAAGGCCCTTGTCCCCATCGACATGGGTATAAGGTGTTTTGGTGGGGACCCTAAAGCATCCTCCCCATGTTGAGGGCATGTGGCCTGGTACGGTCCAGGAGGGGGGCATTATCTTGCCTCCCCTTTTTCATGTGGCCTGCCAGTTTAGTTTGGTTTCTTTATTTTCTAATGAATTCCAAATTTTCAATACAATTTGAATTTTAATTGGTCGAACATTGATTCCCCCCTCCTGAACCAAACCAGGCCACATACCCTCAACCTGGTGGGGGTTTGCCCCCCCAAAGCACCTTGTCACCATGTTTATGGAGAGAAGGGCTCTCCCCTAGCACCCTGGCCGGTGCGTGTGTGTGGCTTATCAGACTCTGGAAGTCCTCCTTGACAAGGGGGCTCCCAGATGCCCCCCATGTGAGAGAATATGGGGTACATAGTACCCCTACTCATTCACCAAAAAGTGTAAAAATAAATACAGGGCATAAGGGTTGGTAGTAGGGATGAGCTTCGAGTTCGAGTCGAACTCATGTTCTACTCGAACATTGCCTGTTCGCCTGTTCAGCGAACAGTGAACAACTTGGGCTGTTCGCAGCAAATTCGAAAAGCCGGAACACCCTATACAAGTCTATGGGAGAAATCTAAAGTGCTAATTTTAAAGGGTAATATGAGAGGGGGCGGTACATCAGAGGGGGCGGGGTCACCCACACGTCACTGGGGAACCCCTGGCTTCCCTCTGCACTGTCAGAGGGGCGGGGTCAGGTGACGGGTGGCCTCGCCCTCCCAATATAAGAAACGTCAGCGCTGTGCTCTCTGCAGTGTCTCCGGAGAGGAGACAGAAGAAGGATGCATGGACAGCGCTGGACTGAGAGATTCCCCCGTCGCTGGATATGATCATCCATCGCTGGACCCCGGAGATCCGTGCTGGATAGCAAGAGTGGATTAGCACCGCTGGAATCTTTTTTTTTTTTTTTCATTTTTAATAAAGGAATTTTTCAAAAGTGTGTTTGTCTTATTTAACCATTTTGACACTTTCTTTGTGAAATGGTAGGGGTACTTTTGTACCCCCTTACCATTTCAAACAGGGGGGGGGGCGGGATCTGGGGGTCCCCTTGTTAAAGGGGGCTTCCAGATTCTAATAAGCCCCCCGCCCGCAGACCCTCACAACCAATGGCCAGAGTTGTGAGGATGAGGCCCTTGTCCTTATCAACATGGGGACAAGGTGCTTTGAGGGGTCACAGACCCCCAAAGCATCCTCCCAATGTTGAGGGTATGTGGCCTGGTACGGTTCAGGAGGGAGGGGGGGCCGCTCTCTCGTCCCCCCTCTTTTCCTGCGGCCTGCCAGGTTGCGTGCTCGGATAAAGGGTCTGATATGGATTTTTAGGGGGACCCCCACGTCAATTTTTTTTAAAAATTTGATGCGGGGTTCCCCTTAATATCCATATCAGACCTGAAGGGTCTGGTATGGATATTTGGGGGGACCCCCACGTCAATTTTTTTTAAAAATTTGACACGGGGTTCCCCTTAATATCCATGTCAGACCTGAAGGGCCTGGTAATTGAATTTAGGGGAACCCCCACGCTTTTTTTTTTTTTTTTTTTTTTTAATCAATGAATGAATGAATTGTCGGCTAATACAGAGAACACTCATTGAGTGTTCTCTGTATTACGGAGACCCGACAATTTAGCCGCAAGTGATTTTAAAGGACTTTTTTTCCTGCACAAATGACACTTTGTGCAGCGACAGTTCTAAGCACCAGAAACATGCGCCCCTTCACAGGCATACTATAGATACCCCCCAGCTACGAAATTTAAAGGAATATTACACTTTTATTGTTTCACTTTAATCATTATTAAAATCACTGCTCCTGAAAAAACGGCCGTTTTTAAAACTTTTTTTTGCATTGATCCATGTCCCCTGGGGCAGGACCCGGGTCCCCAAACACTTTTTAGCACAGTAATTTGCATATTACCCTTTAAAATGAGCACTTTAGATTGTGAACGTTCCAGTCCCATAGACTTTAATAGGGTTCTAAAGTTCACACGAAGTTTAGGTCTGTTCGCAGGTTCTGGTGCGAACCGAACAGGGGGGTGTTCGGCTCATCCCTAGTTGGTAGCCTTGGGTGGACATTTTTTTACTACCTGCCTTTGATTCTTCTCTACTTGTGCCCTGACCTCTTACCCCCATTTGATGTAGCAATCATAGCTTTGGCCTCTCGGAACCAGATGATTTCCCTCTATTCCTTCTTTCTCTATTCCCTTTGCCTTCGCTCCCCTTTTCCTTCTTTTCTCATCTGCTTATTTTACCTTTTTTATTTTCTTTTTTCCTCTTGCTTTGAGGATGTTTTGAACTACAACTTAAATGTAAACGTTGCATCATTAAATGCCTAGATCGACCACTTGATATTGTTATTTATGTTTTTGTGTATTGGTTAATCACATTTTATGGGGCTTAGTGCTCCAGTTACTTGATATTGTAAAGTATTACCTATTATTCTGTATGTTTGTGGGTGCAAGTCCCACCTTTATTGTAAACTTCAAAGTGATGTTGCTATGTAGACATTGTTTTTAAAGCTCAATAAAAAAAAATGAACAAGAAATTGGACAATAGTTGGCTGTGGCTGCCCTAGTTCTCCCTGATGCCAACTGCTATGCTGCTGGTCAATTTCTATTGAGCTCTCATTAATAAAATAAATGACCACAAATTATGCAGCAATGTTAAATTGTCCAACAGCAGGACGTTTCTAATAAGAGAGAATCAGCTTAAATGTATTAGAGAAAAGGAGTGCAGGCAGGTGTTTTACTACAGAAATTAAGAGACTGCATATTGTACAGGTGTATAAAATTGTCCAGCAGCAGGACTATTTTAAATAGCATGGATATACCCAAGTAGAGCTTTTTTTCAATGGGAACGCAGGGGAACTTCCAGCACCTCCAGCACTGAATTTATGTAATGGAAGAGAGTGCTGGAGGGCCTATTAATGCTACCTGTAGGGAGATCAAATGTCACCGGTTATGATTTATTTTAATGTGGGGATCTATTGTTGCTGGGGAGGTCTTCTATAACTGGTGGTGGATCTACTGTTGCTGGAGGGGGGTGTTATGTTTTTGTGGGTCCAATTGTTGAGGGAGGGGTTTATTGTTGCTGGCTGCTGAAGGGTCTAATTATGATGGCTGCTGGGAAATCTATTGTTGCTGGGCAGATCGTATGCTGCAGGAGTGGATCTATTATTGCTGGGGTGATATTTTGTTGCAAGGGCCTATTGTTGCTTGGGGGGTCTATTGTTGTGTTTGGGATCTATTGTTGCTGGGGATTTATTGCTGCTGGCTGTGGGTGATCTATTTTAATGTTTTTCTTTTTTTCATTAACAAATTTCATACAAATTAATTCTAGCACCAGAACATAATACTGCAAAAGGGGTGGTACTGAGAGGTGGCTAGGGGGTGGAACCAAGGGATTATTCTTAAAGGTGGGTAGGGGGTAAAGACAAGCCCTGTACACACTATAGATTTTTCTGACAACAAAACCGTGACATTTTTTTCAGAAGGATGTTGGCTCAAACTTGTCTTGCATACACACAAATGTCAGAAATTCTGAACGTCAAGAACACAGTGACGTACAACATGTATGATGAGAAAATTAAGCTCAATAGCGATTGTAGCTCTTCTGCTTGATTCCGAGCGTGCGTGGACTTTTGTGCGTCGGAATTGTGTACACACACTCAAAATTTCTGACAACAAGTCTTGTTGACGGAAAATATGAGAACTTGCAATTCCAACAACAAATGTTCTCTGGAGCATACATGTAGTCTGACTTTCTGACAACAAGCTCACATCCAACATTTGTTGTCCAAAAATCCTATCATGTGTAAGTATAGCAGAGACAAAGAGCACAGGCTAGGCTTTACTACAAGAATTAAAGGGGTTGTAAAGGTAAATGTTTTTTCACCTTAATGCATTCTATGCATTAAGGTGAAAAAACATCTGACAGTGCCGGTTCCCCCAGCCCCCCCGTTTTACTTACCTCACCCCTCGAAAATCCCGCGCTCGTCCCCCGACGTCCTTTTCAACGTTCAGCCTGGCCGCTGATTGGCTGGAGTGGATGGATGGAAAGCAGCGCAGCCATTGGCTCGCGCTGCTGTCAATCACATCCACTGACGCAGAGCGCCGGGGCCGTGTGATACAGCGAGGGGCTATACCCGCCGGCTGTATCACGGGAGCACGCTCGCAGATGCTTCTCACCATGCGAGGGAGCTTGCATGAACGTGAGAAGCATCTGAGGGAGGAAGCAGAGACAGCCACCGAGGGACCCTGGAAGAGCAGGTTCGGGGCCACTCTGTGCAAAACGAGCTGCACAGTGGAGGTAAGTATAACATGTTTGTTATTTTAAATAAAAAATAAAAATCACTTTACATTCCCTTTAAGGTACCGCAAAGTATACAACAGTGGAGAAACAATGGCTAGCAAGACAGTTATAAACAGGTGTATTAGGCCCAACCAGTGTGTGCCTAACTTATCAGTGGGGTAGGGGGTACGGTAAATGTGAGTGACAAAATGTGGGGTGGTTTAGGTGCACAATGTTCCAGCACCTAATTTTTTTTTTTCTTCCAACAATGCAGAAGCCTGTATAAAAATCACCCAAAAGGCAGCACTAAAATAAACCACATATAAATATGCAGACAGGTAAGTGAGTAAATGGAAATTCAGTGACTAAGAATCCATCATTTGAAAATGATGATAAAAGAAATGTCCAAAAACAAGCGAGTCATCTTCCAAAGGGTGATAAAGCCTTCAAACCACACCATCCTTGTCACAAGAATCACTCATCATCAGTATTGAACTCACAAAGAGGTGTTGCCTTACACTCACATGTATGGCAGCACTGTAGTTACCCATAAAGAGTTAAATCCACGAACATATCCTCTCTACTCTGTGAGGACGGGTGTATGCAATTACATGGGGGAAGATAACAAAAGAAAGCTTCACTAGAGTGATAACATCAAAACACACTGATGTATTTATTAAATAAAGCCTTCATACATTGCACTTACAAACTACATGAATAAACAACCATAGAGGGTATTAAAACCAGAGTGCTGTTTTGATCTATAAGCAGAATAATCCAGCTGCCGATATCGTACCACACTTCAGATACAGCCAAAGCATCTCTCGTTGTGACCAAGCCTTCTTACTAGTTGCCGTACAGGCACACTCTGACGTGTCTCGTCATCTTGACTTCGTCATGGGAAAGTAGCCTGCTGAGAACAAAAGGCATTCCTAAAAAACAGGTGGACAGTAACTAAATGGTCTGCTTTAAGCACCCAAAACATAAAAAAGACTATATCTACATTTATAAAATTCCACAAAAGAAATGAAAAATACTTAACAATGTACCCAAATCAATTCCTTTATGAAAAACAATCCGACAATAATTGATGGTCACTGGCATTTTAACCCCCCCCAGTACCTTTACCTTTGATCAGCTAAATTACTCCTTACTTCTATGTTTACAAACATTCAGCTTCCTCTGTTGTGAATAGGCTGAATGTTTGTAAATATTTGTAAACATTAGCATTGTTTACATTTGCGATTGCTGTGATTGGTTCAAAATAATCACAATCCAATGATTGTTTGCTCAGATCACAGCTATTCGCTCTGACATTTATTTTTTTATTTTTTTTACAATACAGCGGTATTAAGATGGTTACACAGATTAACATTTACCAAATATGTTATTTGAAAAATACATGTATTCTACATATGGTCAAACAGATCTATTGTTTAATGTGCATGTGCTTAGGAAAGAATTCAATTGGATAAGTAAGTAAGGCTAAGAAGGGTAAGCCATTCATTACTTTGTAAGTTTGGCCCGGACGCCCAAGACCACACAAACCTTGTCCCTGGCATTAATTTAATAACAAAACATTCTAACCGAGCTAGAAATATTTTCTACAAATTCTACAAGATTAAGTTTAACCATTTAGAGATTGTTTCAGCTCCTTGGAGTGAAGTGAAATACCAGATTCCTGTGTATGGGTGAGCTGACTCACTTCACTTTTGTCACCTAACAGTGCTATGTGCTTCATGATTGGCCCCATGCTGTCACATGAGGCAGGAAAAGAATGTTGAGTAAGCTCTGACCAACCAGTTTGGAGATTACACAGGCTTTGTTTCTATGGATCCAAACTGTGCAGGAATGAGAAAAGTTGCACTTATCCTGCTGGGAAGGAGTGACTTTCATAGGCAACAGAATGGATCACTTTAAGGACCACATACATTTTTAATGTGTATGTATGTATGTATACATACGAACATATTATATGAACATATACATATATACTGTAGTGTATACTGCATATATATATATATATATATATATATATATATAGAGTGCCTTGCGAAAGTATTCTGCCCCCTTGAACTTTTTGCCACATTTCAGGCTTCAAACATAAAGATATAAAATTTGTATTTTTTGTGAAGAATCACCAACAAGTGGGACACAATGTGTATATATATATATATATATATATATATATATATATATATATATATATATATATATATATATATATATATATATATATATATATCATTTATAGTATACAGTACAGTATATACGTATGTGTTCATATAGTATGTCCATATCTAAACACATAAGTTCTTGAGTTAAAAGTTTATGTAGTTCTTCAAGTGGCAAATTCCTTTGCATATATATACACACACACTCAACAGCCACGTTATTAGGTACACCTTGCTAGTACCAAGTTGGACCTACTTTTGCCTTCAGAACTGCCTTAATTCTTCATGGCATAAATTCAACAAGGTGTTGGAAACATTCCTCAGAGATTTTGGTCCACATCACGCAGATGACGTTAATGAGACCATTGAGACCAGTGGAGCAGTGGAAAGCCGTCACAAGCAGTGAAACAGCCTTAATAGAGCCTTATTGCATAGACCCTCTAGTAAGCAGCCACCCAAGGGATAGTGCACATGGTGTGAACGGTGAAGGTGTAGAGGATAAGGAAGAGACACTCTCACTATCAGGAATTGGTTGGACACTTTGTGTGGCTACACCCCTTTCTATCTGTCCCATGGATTTATATGGACACTGTTAAATGATTTTCTATTGCATGAATACTGTTACACACTTAAGAAAATTATATAAGCTGGAGCACGTAGGTGCTAGATGCTACATCGACTGGTAGTTCATTGTGGTGTATGTAGCAGGAGCAATATTTATTTATATTTTTGTTTATTTAATTAAATTTTTTATGCATGCAATTTTATGCGTTTGTGATGCAGCTTTATGCATAGTAATGAAAAACTGAAAATTTTGCATGTGTTTAATATTTAGCGCTGTTAGTGTTTGATTTTCAATCAGACATTTGTTGTTTTTATATTGAAATTTTATGATAACAGCAGCTGCAGGGATAGTATATATAATCCATTTAGCACTGGGTTCAGGAATACATCGTTTTTTTCTGAAATTTTTTACATGCGCAGTAGATTAACAGTTTTTGAAATACCCAGACCACCCGCCTGGCACCAACAACCATGCCATGTTCAAAGTCACCAAAATACCCTTTCTTCCTCATTTTAATGCTCAGTTTGAACTTCAGCAAGTCATCTTCACCACGTCTACATACCTAAATGCATTGAGTTGCTGCCATGTGATTGGCTGATTAGCAGTTTGTGTTGCCAAGCAATTGAACAGGTGTACCTAATAAAGTGGCCAGTGAGTGTAGATGTGATGGTTGCATCAATTTTATTTTATTTTCTCCTTCTATTTTCACCTGGTGATCTGGCCAGTAATGCACCTCTTTAATAGGCATGCACACAGAGTGTGCCAGATGTGCCTTGGCACACCCTAATCATCCTGTGTGCATTAAGCCTGCCATAGATGGATGGAATCTTTGCCGGTTCAAGAGAGACTGCCCAAGATTCAATTTATCTATGGGCATGCTAGTTGTACTGAAGTCAGTCCATTGATCAAATTCAGTACAACCAGCCGCCTGTCTGACTTTTTGCATTCAAGGCTCCCCACTGGCAGAATACAATAGTGCTGCAAAAAATCGAATGATTCTTTTTTTCCTTACGCCCATGGTGGAAGGAAAGAAAATTGCGTAGTCTATGGTTCCCCTTAGCATTATTGCGTTGTGTACATGTCTCTTTCACTCTGCTGGCAGGGAGATCAATATGCATCACCTTTACTTATATATTATATATATATACACACACACACACACACACACACACACACACACACACACACACACACACACACATATATATATATATATATATATATATATATACACACACACACATACAGTATCTCACAAAAGTGAGTACACCCCTCACATTTTTGTAAATATTTTATTCTATCTTTTCATGTGACAACACTGAAGAAATTCCACTTTGCTACAATGTAAAGTAGTGAGTGTACAGCTTGTATAACTGTAAATTTGCTGTCCCCTTAAAATAACTCAACACACAGCCATTAATGTCTAAACTGCTGCCAACAAAAGTGAGTACACCCCTAAGTGAAAATGCCCAAATTGGACCCAAAATGTCAATATTTTGTGTGGCCACCATTATTTTCTAGCACTGCCTTTACCCTCTTGGGCATGGAGTTCACCAGAGCTTCACAGGTTGCCACTGGAGTCCTCTTCCACTCCTCCATGATGACATCACAGAGCTGGTGGATGTTAGAGACCTTGCGCTCCTCCACCTTCCGTTTGAGGATGCCCCACAGATGCTCAATAGGGTTTAGATCTGCTTGATCAGACCATCACCTTTACCCTTAGCTTCTTTAGCAAGGCAGTGGTCATGTTGGAGGTGTATTTGGGGTTGTTATTATGTTGGAATAATGCACAGTCTCCGAAGGGAAGGGATCATGCTCTGCTTCAGTATTTCACAGTACATGTTGGCATTCATGGTTCCCTCAATGAACTGTAGCTTCTCAGTTCCGGCAGCACTCATGCAGCCCCAGATTGTGACACTCCCACCACCATGCTTGACTGTAGGTAAGACGCACTTGCCTTTGTACTCCTCACTTTGTTGGTTGCTGCACATGCTTGACACCATCTGAATCAAATAAGTTTATCTTGGTCTCATCAGACCACAGGACATGGTTCCAATAATCCATGTCCTTAGTCTGCTTGTCTTCAGCAAACTGTTTGCGGGCTTTCTTGTGCATCATCTTTAGAAGAAGCTTCCTTCTGGGAAGACAGCCATGCAGACCAATTTAATGCAGCGTGTGGCATATGGTCTGAGCACTGACAGGCTGACCCCCCACCCCTTCAACCTCTGCAGCAATGCTGGCAGCTAGGGATGAGCTTCGAGTTCGAGTCAAACACATGTTCGACTCGAACATTGCCTGTTCGCCTGTTCAGCGAACAGTGAACAATTTGGGCTGTTCGCAGCAAATTCGAAAAGCCGGAACACCCTATACAAGTCTATGGGAGAAATCTAAAGTGCTCATTTTAAAGGGTAATATGCAAGTTACTGTCCTAAAAAGTGTTTGGGGACCCGGGTCCTGCCCCAGGGGACATGGATCAATGCAAAAAAAAGTTTTAAAAACGTCCTTTTTTCAGGAGCAGTGATTTTAATAATGATTAAAGTGAAACAATAAAAGTGTAATATTCCTTTAAATTTCGTAGCTGGGGGGTATCTATAGTATGCCTGTGAAGGGGCGCATGTTTCTGGTGCTTAGAACTGTCCCTGCACAAAGTGTCATTTGTGCAGGAAAAAAAGTCTTTTAAAATCACTTGCGGCTAAATTGTTGGCTCCCTGTAATACAGAGAACACTCAATGAGTGTTCTCTATATTAGCCGACAATTCATTCATTCATTGATAAAAAAAAAAAAAAGCGTGGGGGTTCCCCTAAATTCAATTACCAGGCCCTTCAGGTCTGACATGGATATTAAGGGGAACCCCGTGTCAATTTTTTAAAAAAAATTGACGTGGGGGTCCCCCTAAATATCCATACCAGACCCTTCAGGTCTGATATGGATATTAAGGGGAACCCCGCATCAATTTTTTTTAAAAAATTGATGTGGGGGTCCCCCTAAAAATCCATACCAGACCCTTTATCCGTGCACGCAACCTGGCAGGCCGCAGGAAAAGAGGGGGGACGAGAGAGTGCCCCCCCTCCCTCCTGAACCGTACCAGGCCACATACCCTCAACATTGGGAGGATGCTCTGGGGGTCTGTGACCCCTCAAAGCACCTTGTCCCCATGTTAATGAGGACAAGGGCCTCATCCTCACAACCCCTCATCCTCATTTCCCAGTTCTACCTAGTGACATGACAGAGATCACTGCTCCCTGTCATTGGGAGCAGTGATCGCTGTTATGTGAGTGGAAGCCCATCCCCCCCACAGTTAGAATCACTCCCTAGGACACTCTTAACCCCTTGATCGCCCCCTAGTGTTTAACCCCATTCCCTGCCAGTGTAATTTACACAGTAATCAGTGCTTTTTTATAGCACTGATCGCTGTATAAAGGACAATGGTCTCAAAAATATTGTCAAAAGTGTCTGATGTGTCTGCCATAATGTCGCAGTCATAATAAAAATGGCAGATCACCGCCATTACTAATAAAAAAATAATAATAATAAAAATGTCATAAAACTATCCCTTATTTTGTAGATGTTATCATTTTTGCACAAACCAATTAATATACGCTTATTGCAATATTTTTTTTAACCAAAAATATGTAGAAGAATACATATCGACGTAAACTAAGGAAAAAAACGTTGTTTTATATATTTTTGGGGGATTTTTATTATAGCAAAAAGGAAAAAAATATTGCTTTTTTTCAAAGTTGTCCCTCTTTTTTCATTTATAGTGCAAAAAGTAAAAATCGCAGAGGTGATCAAATACCACCAAAAGAAAGCTCTATTTGTGGGAAAAAATAGGACATCAATTTTGTTTGGGTGCAACATCGCATGACCATGCAATTGTCAGTTAAGTCGACACAGTGCCGAATCGCAAAAAGTGCTCTGCTCAGGAAGGGGGTAAAATCTTCAGGGGATGAAGTGGTTAAAGGCAAAGTTCACTTTTTTTTTTTTTTTACTAAATTCCAGCTCCCCTATGCACCAATATAGTATTCATGTACTTTTTTTGCAAAAATATCAAAGCTTTCCATCAAATCTTCCATTACTGTCTATTACTGTCCTACATCCATGATTCCAAATGTATCTATTGATTCTGTCTTACATCCTTACAGACTGTAGGTTATTACACAGGAAGTAGTTGACCAGCTAACACCATTAGCACACACTCTGCATCATCCACACTCCCAGGTGCACGTTTTTTTAAATTAAATACAATCAGTGATCACCCTTCCCACTAAATACACAATCAGATTGCATAGTGTATGGCCATCTTTATGCAAGTACATAGAAGGGAGTGCACAGAAACTTGTTCACATCTCTACATAGCAGTAACTCATATTTCCACATGCTGTTTTTTTTTAGCGAGGGTGAGGGGGTGTTTTGGAGCATTTTCACTCATCGCACATAGGGTAGACCATTAACCTGAATCTGTTGCAACATGCATCAATCGCCCCAAAGAAGCTTCAGAACCTTTTTTTAGAGGGGGGCTTGGTGTGTTTTTTTACTGCGATTTTTGGTGCAGTGCATTTCTGAAATGCAAGGAAACACAGAGATGTGAATGGAGCCTCATTGTAATTGTGTTACTGCACCCATTTTACTTTCAGGACCCATTAACATCTAGCATAGTGTAAGTGAACGCTTTCTGTCTTGTTTTTCCTGTGACACACATAGGGCAGCATGTTGATTTAAATGGGCTGTGCTATATGCGGCTTATGGGACATGTTGGCATTTTGTGGTTTGCATGTTTTTTATTGTGCATTTTGCAGCATTTGCCACTCATTTTTTCACATGGCAAAATATGTGTTTGCTTCTGTGTTTGTTGTGCCATTACCAATTAATGGCACTGAAAGCTCAACTAGTAATTTTAGGTGTATAAAGGTGGCCATACACTATACAATCTGATTCTACAATCTCCTTTAGATTTGCCAAATTTATATAATAGGAGGAGAAACCTATCTAGCCAATCACTCTATATCCAATCAGGCAGGCCCTTGCACTACGTAAATTATGGCAGATAGTGAAAATGCTCCAAAACACCTCCCCGCCTCGCTAAAAAAAATAAAGACGCATATGGGAATGCGAGTTTCCGCTATGCATAAATGTGAATGGGGCTTGACAGCTGAGTGTTTCTGATCACTCCCTTCTATGTACTTGTATAAAGATGGCCATACACTATGAAATCTGATTGTATATTATGTAGTTAGTGAGAAGGGCGATCACTGATTGATTGTATTTAATTTAAAAAGCGTGCAGCTGGGAGTGGGAGGGTAGATGATACTGGGTGTGTGCTAATGAGATCGGCTGATCAACTCCTTCCTGTGTCATAATCTACAGTCTGTAAGGACGTAAAACAGAAGCAATAGATATGTTTGGAATCATGGATGGAGGACAGTAATGTACGTGTCTGTAGATTTCATGGAAAGCTTTGATATTTTTGCAAAAAAAGTACATGAATGCTATATTGGTACATAGGGGAGCTGGAATTTAGGGGAAAAAAAGGTGAACTTAGCCTTTTAGCATGATTTGACCAGTATCTGACACCTCTATACCTCCCAGAGTAAAACTTAACTTAACTTTTCCTATGTGAAGGCAGTAGTTAGACATGAAAGGCTTCACAAGATCAGTAGCCATTGTAATTGGTTCCTGCACACAACTCTGTGACTAGTGCTGTACAGTAACAGTCAGAACATAGGAACAGAGTCACACATGGGAGTATTTCGGAATACTGTATTACTCTATCTTTCAAAGCAGCGCTTTGGAACATAGACATTTTTCTAACTCTTTAAAAAATCACTTGGGAAGACCGGGGTTAAGACACGTGTTGCATCTTATAAGTATCTCAGAGACATATTCGTTTCTAAAAAATAGGATTACATTTCCTGTGAGCAAGACTGATAAATCTGATTTCAGTATATGCAGCACATAAATTTACTAATTAGTGAAAACATCATAAAAAATATAGCAGCATAAGACAGCAAATACTTGTTAAAGTTTGTGACTGTAACTAATTAGGTAGTTGGAGTGGTAAGAACATGTCTGAGATAAAGATGGAGCTAGGTTTAATTTAAAGGGAATCTATAATGGTTTTGGGTAAAATCGATATACAGTATATCACAGACATATATTTATATCTCTCCGAATGGATGAATTGCATGAATGAAGTAGTGAAGCAATACATGAAGGGCCAAATCAATGCTATGATCCAAGAAGGAAAATAACATTGGGGAAACTGCCACTCACAGATATGTTGTCACTTTCCTCAATAAATATAATTTGAAATTTCTAGCAATACAGTAATTCTGAAGCTCCTACATATACCATCTTTGTTCTACAAATAAACAATCCCTATACAGCATTACCAATGCACTATGGTTTATCCAAAGACAGATCATGGCAACGGATATCTCCTTTCAGGTTATGTCCGTGTAACCTCAAATGGAAGGCATTCAAAGGAAGAGGGAGAACGAGGGGGTGAATCACTGCTATGACTTGTTCTCCTGTACATTTACATTTTAACTTGAGCTATTGAGCTGTGTGAACAGCAGGCTTTTTACTACAAAAGAGCAAATCAATTACTGTAGCCACTTTAAAAAGAGCCTTTTTAAAGGCTACTGGCTGCATACTGTATAAGAATACACACTATTCATCCGCAATTTACAATATATTGTATTTAACCGAGTAAAAAATTAAAACGCACTTTACATATTTTTAGCTTTGACCATATAAATTGTGAAATATATTATGTACACATTCTGCATATTCTTTTTAATTTAAAGAAGTTGGAGCATATTTATGAAGCATTGATTGTGACATTTACCAAACTGTCATTACAGATGAATATTTGAGGTTCACGCAATTAACTCACCAGCAGCAAATGTTTGGTGGAAGTCACATTCACTGCTTTGTAAATTTGCCCTAAAGTATCAAGCATCTTTAAAAAAAAAATGTTTAACTTGTTAATATATAATAGGTAAAATTAAAGCTGACCCCTGAACAAGCAGCAAAATACTAATTTAAAATATGTAAATCTGAACTATTATCTGACAATATATGCATATTTCTGTAGAGCCCGTTTTGTGATCCAAAGTGCATAACCAAATCATCAACCTCTACTGCAGGAGCAGCAGCACAACTTTGACAAAAAAAAAAAAATGCTGAGTGGACAATAAAAAAAAGCAAATGGTTTAGTCTGGATTGAAACTTCCAACTACAGTAGAGGCTCATACTGCTACTATTTTGCCCCCAAGTCCCTTCTACAGGATTTATATAGCACCAACAGTTTACACATCGCTTTACAATGTAGAGGGAGAACAGTACAATTACAATACAGTTAAATACAGATGGGACAGGGAGATACTGCTTGTGGAGATTACAATCTAAAGGGAGGGGGTGGTATAAAAGGTAATAGCTGCGGGACAGATCTTATGGGGGTGGCTCGAGTACAGTTCTTAAGTGGAGGTGGGGTAGGCTTCTCTGAATAAGTGAGTTTTCAGGGATGGCCTAAAGGCAGACAGGGTGGGGGCTGACCGGACATACTGGTACAGGCATTTCAGAGGATGGGAGAGGCTCTGGAGGTGAGAATGGGAGGAGGTAACATGGGAGCTAGAGAGAAGAAGATATTGGGAGGGGCGGAGAGGACGATTTGGACTATATCTGCAGATGAGGTTGGTGATGTAGCTGGGGGTGATGTTGTGGATGGCCTTGTATGTTGTGATTAGTATTTTGAATTTTGTATGGTGGAGTAGTGAAAGCCAGTGAAGGGAATGGCAGAGAGGCGCAGCAGTCATGGACAGGTAAGTAATGTGTATTAGTCAAGCAGCAACCTTCATAAAAGACTGAAAGGGGATAGCCCATCTAAGGGGCAGGCCAGTAAGGAGAGAGTTGCAGTAGTCAAGGTAGGAAATAACCAAGGAGTGAATAAGTTGTTTTGTGGTATCATTTGTCAGGAAGGGGGGAATTCTGGAAATGGTGGGGAGGTTAAGGCGGCAAGATGTATCCAGTCATTGGATATGGGGGCTGAAGGAGAGGTCAGAGTCTAGAATTACATCCAGTACCTTGGCATATGTGGAGGGACCAATGGTTGTGATGTTGAACTTGATAGTAAAGTATTGGGAAAGGGATCGGGGAGGAGAAAATCCTACAAGCTCAGTTTTAGAAAGATTGAGTTTGATGAAATGGTGTTAAATCCATACTGATACTCAGTAGGTTTGTGTTATGTGAGGAGATTGATGGGGTAAGTTGAGGAGTAGATTAATAGATCTGGGTGTTGTCAGCATAGAGGAGGTATTGGAACCTGTGGAAGGTTATCAACTGGCCCAGGGAAGGGGTATAGAGAGAGAATAGGAGGGGCCCAAGGACAGAGCCTTGGGGTACCCCAACAGAAAGAGGAAGATGATCGGAGGAGATAGTGTTTTATGTGACATTGAAAGTGTGACAGGTATGCTACAATCGTGGCTGTTTTAAGACACTTTCAACCACTTGCAACAAGTTTGCATGAATGACTGAACATATGAAGGCAAACTACTAACAGTTTTAGCTTAGTGGTTAGCACTTCTGCCTTGCAGGACTTGGAGCATGAATTTGAATTCTAACCAAAACACTGCCTAAATGGAGTTTGGATGTTCTCCCTGTGCTTGCATGGGTTTCCTCCAGGGTTTCTGGTTCCCCCAAACTCCAAGGGCACACTTGTAGGATAACTGTCCTCTGTCAAAACTGTCCCTACTCTGTGTACGTATGTTTATTAGATAGGGTGCTGCAAACTTCTTGAGGGGAGGGACTCATGTGAATGTGCACTATATTATTATTATTACTATTATTATTAATATAATAAAAGATTTGATAAGATATGCAAAGACAAAAATCTAAATAATCATCCCAGGACTAACAGCGCTAGCAGAATAACTAGATATTCAGTGCAAACGATGGCATTAAAAGCCCCCTAAATAGTCAATCGGTATGCAGAGAAACAAATCCATATAAAGTTCATATAATATATGTAATGCTCCATATCCCCTCAGTGATAAAAAAAAAGGCCAGAAGACACCTTGTGCATGGATAATCCTCGTTGGTAATAAACTCACCACAGATGAACGATAAAGAAGCCTTGTATCACCATACACTGTTGGGTGATCTTCTGTCTTTAGACTCTTCCAGGAACAATGAACTGTCAAAATCACTAGAGCCTGTTAACTCCTTTTTTCTTGGGGAGGGCTCCTGTCCCTGGATTAAATTGGTTCATTCACAGGGTAGTTCAAAAAGGGCATCATGCAAAACAAGAAGGGAACTAGCATAGGACAATACTGTTTTTTTATTTGGGAAATCACCGGCACAATATAATATATGCTTACAAGAAACACTAGATAAAATAGCATGTGAATAAAAACGTCTGTACGGCACAGTGTGTGTCACTCTCACCGTTTCCTGGATAGTATTAGCAGCAATGATACTCAGGAAGACACACACTGAAACTGATATACAGAAAAGCCGCATGCTCACGCCCTAACGCGATTCGTCATCATGTCTTCTTCGGAGGGCAAGCCGAATCGCGTTAGGGCGTGACCATGTGGCTTTCCCGTCAGTCAGTTTCATTGTGTATCTTCCCAGGTCTCATCACAGCTGATACCATCCAGGAGACGGTGAGAATGACACATGCTGTGCCATACAGACAATTTTATTCACATGCTGCTTTATCTAGTGTTTCTTGTAAGAATATAGTATTGTGTGTGTGAGGGTGATTTCCCAAATAAAATTAAAACCAGTATTATGCTATGCTAGTTCCCTTCTTCTTTTACATGATGCACTTCATGAACTACCCTATGCATGAACCAATTTAATCCAGAGACAGGAGTCCTCCCCAAGTATAAGGAGATAACAGGCTCTAGTGCATTTGACAGTTCATCGTTCCTGGAAGAGTCTAAGGACAGGAGATCATCCAACAGTGTATGGTAATACAAGTCTTCTTTATTATTCATCTGTGGTGAGTTTATTACCAACGGGGATTATCCATGCACGAAGTGTATTCTGGGGATGGTATTCAGATGAGGAGTCTTTTTCTTTGCCGCTGAGGGGATATGGAGCATTACATATATTATAAGAACTTTATATGGATTTGTTTCTCCGCATACCGATTGACTATTTAGGTGGCTTTTAATGCCATTGTTTTCACTGAATATTTCTAGTTATTCTGCTACCACTGTTAGTGCTGGGATGATTATTTAGATTTTTGTCTTTGCATATCTTATCAATTGTTTGTTTATATAATAGCTGCTATAGTGCATTCGTCTGTTTCTATCCATTTGAGCACTGGGATCAGAGACATCTAGTGCTTCTGATACGTTTTTTTTTTTGATAATACATGATTTATACAGAACCAGCAGTTTGAGCAGTGCTTTACAATGTGAAGGCAGACAGTACAGTCTCAATACAATTCAATACAGGAGGAATCAGAGGGCCCCACTCGTTGGAGCTTACAATCTAAGAGGGAGGGTCATGTTTTACAAAAGATATTAACTTAACTGTGGGGAATGAAATAATAGGGAAAATAAGAGCACAGTGGCTAGATGGGAGCAGGATAGACTAGGAGAAGGGTTTTCAGAGATCACCTAAAAGGAGACAGAGTAGGAAACAAAATAATGAGTAAATTGTTGTCACTATTTACATATATGTAATAAATACATAAATACATTTCCTCAGAAACGTTTGGGATTGATCTGTTTGGTCCTTTTTGCATTTGAAAGATGATTAAAGCATATGGAGAGAGTTGTGTTTATGGCCAGCACTATTTATCTCTGTAGGTTCAAGTCTAACTAAAAAAACAATGCACTCACAGTGTGGCTAAGAATTACATGGTGAAGGTATCTTCTCTACCGCTTGAGTATACTGCGGCCCAATACCCTTTACATTTATCAGAGATCCCCAAAAAGCATTACCATAAATAGATTGCATTACACATGATCAACGCAGCTAGGATGTGCATACCAATCCCCTGGCGGTCGAAAATAAACCCGTCCCTGGCCGAATGGATGCTCCAGATCAACCGGACTGGAAATCTCCACTTACACGGCGACTTGGGATGCATGGACATCCTTCAAAGCCTCTCATTCTTATCAAGAACTAATTCAAGATTAACCCAGTACCATACCAATGATGTCCTACTTGGCGGGTCCCCCTCCCGGACTTAATGGGCAGTGGAGAGGGCAGCTGGTGATATTCTCACCCCCTCTTCCTTCCTCCTTAGTACTGATATCTAGGGGGCCCCTCCTGGAGGTCTCTCTCCCTCTCCTCCCCTTACCCTTCTGCTCTTCCTCCCGCCTCTCCTTTTCTCATTCCCCCTTTTTTTTGTGATTCCGAAAAATTTGAATCCCATCCTTGACCCGGCTGGGGCCTGGAGATGTAAGACCCGGAGGTAAATTGGGCCACACTTGGCCTGTACATGTGCTCACTTGTAAACTTTGTATTGTGTTCTGTTGGTTTTGTTTCTTTTTTTTTTGTTACTATTGGTTAGTATGAAATAGGTTTGGATACATGTAACATGCTTATGTCTGTAATGTTTGCATATGCCCAATAAAGTGTTTGTGAAAAAAATAATTACATGGAAATGCAATGAAATTCAGATCTCCCTCTAGTGGCTAACCTACACTTCTGTATGGGCAAAGAACAGGTTTATTTTAATTGTGTATTTTTTGCACCAGGAAAGGGCATGCAATGCTGGGAAGCAAGGTTTTTGTTTTCAAAGCAACAAAGAAAACCTGTTGCAATGTAAAAAAACAGAAAAACAAAAAAACGGTGGTTTAGGCAAACAGAGGACATTACAAGCAGATAAAGCAACAATAGCATCATTTTACAGCTTTGCCCCATTTCCTACATGCCAACTAAACCCAGCACTGGGGAATGGGCACATATGCAGTGCATATGCACACACATATGTGTATCTACTAAAAGCAGGGATAGCCAGCATGAAATCGTTCTCCCAATTGCTGATATTGGTATACCTTTCACTATGGCGTTACAAAGCTACATAGTTAGTCAGGTTGAAAAAAGACTATCCAGTTCAACCACAAAAAAATAAAATAAAACAAATTGATTTACTAAAACTGTAGTGTGCAAAATCTGATGCAGGTTTGCATAGAAAGTAATCAGATTCTAAGTTGTTCAATTAAGCGTTGACAAAAAATGGGAGCTGATTGGTTTCTTTACAGAGCTGCACCAGATTTTGCACTCTCTGTCTCTCATAATACAGCAAATTCAGGAATCACTTTTCCATAACAAGTGTTTTTTGCTCCTATAATAATAGATCCATGCAAGAGAAAAAAAAGAAAAAAAAATATACAATCAAAACGTAAACCTCCAAACAGGAACTTATATAATTACCTCCATGCTATGACAAACATGTTCCTATTTCCAAACAATATACCAGGAGGTAAATACAATTTATTTATTATCCTGAAATGAAGAACAATCACAGATACAACTCCCAATCTAAGGTCAAGCTGTTTGTTATAGACTCTTGAGGATGACATCAAGACTATTTACGCAACTGATAGAAAAACAGTCATGAACGGAGTCAATGAGTCACGCTAGTGGGGCCAAACCTTTGCATTTGGTTTGATGAAAAATACGAGTAGGCAAAGTCTCTAGTGAAACAAAAAAGCTCTTCACTGCAATATACAGACAAGAGATTATATATATATATATATATATATATATATATATATATATATATATATAATTGTGATATTGGAGGATGTCTAGCTCAGTGGTAGATGCATTTTCA
The DNA here is from genome assembly GCF_037356315.1 of Lithobates pipiens. Taxonomy (NCBI): domain Eukaryota; kingdom Metazoa; phylum Chordata; class Amphibia; order Anura; family Ranidae; genus Lithobates; species Lithobates pipiens. Next base: position 508,079,343 of record NW_027507758.1, read on the forward strand.
GTGAGTTCACAGCCAACAGGAACTTCAGTTTAAGGGAGTGGTAGCCCACTTTTATTGAAAGTAACGAAAATGAAAGTTCATACATGCATGGGTTGCCCACACAATGATTCTTCTCCCAAAAATGATAACACAAACAAAAATGCCAAGCCACCTGTCTCTCAAGGCTCACTCAGCCTTGGTCGCAGTAAAAAGCTGTGCAGGCCCACTCCTGGCCTCTAGGAGGGGGTTCTCCTGACACTCCAGGCTTTCACACTCCTCCAAGACTCACGGTCCCCTCTGGTCCCCAGGACTCTCTCTTCCAGTTGTCTCAGCTATGGTCTCCCTGACTCTCTCAGCTGGCTCAACTTTCTCAGTCCACTGACCTGGAATCTCTCCCACATGGAGTGCCATCTCAAGGTTATTGCCTGGGTTCTTTAACCACTTTCAGACCGGACCAATTTGCTGGTCAAAGACCAGACCACTTTTTGCGATTCGGCACTGCTTTGCTTTAACTGACAATTGCGCGGTCGTGCGACGTGGCTCCCAAACAAAATTGACATCCTTTTTTTCCCACAAATAGAGCTTTCTTTTGGTGGTATTTGATCACCCCTGCGGTTTTTATTTTTTGCGCTATAAACAAAAATAGAGCGACAATTTTGAAAAAAACGCATTATTTTTTACTTTTTGTTATAATAAATATCCCCCAAAAATATATAAAAAAACATTTTTTTCCCTCAATTTAGGCCGATACGTATTCTTCTACATATTTTTGGTAAAAAAAATCGCAATAAGCGATTATTGATTGGTTTGCGCAAAAGTTATAGCGTTTACAAAATACGGATAGTTTTATAGCATTTTTATTAATAATTTTTTATTATTTTTTTTTTACTAGTAATGGCGGCGATCTGCGATTTTTATTGTGACTGCGACATTGTCGGGGACCCATCGGACATTTTTGACACATTTTTGGGACCATTGTCATTTATACAGTAATCACTGCTATATAAATGCAGTGATTCCTGTGCAAATGACACTGGCAGTGAAAGGGTTAACCAGTGGGTGGCAGTGTAGGGGTTAAGTGTTCCTAGGGGTGTGTTACTAACTGTGGGGGGGTTGGGCTTTCATTTAGTGTACACTGATCTCTGCTCCAATCACATGGAGCAGAGATCAGCGTCACTAGGCAGAATGGAAAAATGTTGTTTATACAGCATTTCCTCCATTCGGCCGCTCCGTGAGATGATCGCGGGGACGCCCGCGGCGATTGAGTCCGCGGGTCCCGCGACCGGACTCACGGGGGTCCCGACCAGCGCGGGAGCGCGCCGCCAGCGGCGCGCTCCCGATGCCAGGGCGGCATAGAATATTGGATGTACATGTACGCCAATATGCCTGCCCGTGCCATTCTGTCGACGTACATCGTCGTGTGCTGGTCGGGAAGTGGTTAATGGTAGCACACCTCCCTCCTGGCTGCAATAACTGCTTCAACACCAATTCTCCTGAGCTATGCTAAGATCTGCTTATAATGAGTGTGTGCACCTGGACACACACACAACCTGCAGAACTTCTGGAAAGCCCAGACACAAGACTGAACACTTCATCCCTCCCAATGCTCTTTGAAGTCTTAAGCCCTTGTACACATGGTCGGAGAATCTGTCGGAATGAGTCTTATCGGACCGCGTCGTCAGATAATCTGACTGTGTGTGGTATGCATCGGACTGATTCCGTCCAAATCTCCGTCCGACCCAATTTTCCAACATGTTGGAAATATTTCCCGACCAACTGGGCCGGACGGACCTAATCCGATCATGTGTAGAGCATTTTGATCGGACCAAGTGCCACGCATGCTCAGATCAAATTCCTACATCAAAGCTATTGGCTACTAGCCTGAATGTAGTCCCATCGTAACAAAATTACATCATCACGTTCTGAAAGATCTGATTTTTCGCCAACTTGGCCCGACCGTGTGTATGCAACAGTTTCGGACACAATCCGTCGGACTAAATCCGACAGGCAAAATCCGACGGATTTGGTTGGCAAAATCTCCGACCGTGTGTATGTGGGCTTAAAGTTTCCAGCCCCAATCCAGACTTACAAAATCCAGAGACGACTTAAAGCATAGTTTTCTCTGCTCACCAATATTCTGCTGGAACTTCTCAAACTGCCTCTTTGAGATTCCTGTGTCCATTTCACACAAATTTTCACAGAGACAGGGGCTCTCACTCTCACAACAGATTCGACCTTAATTATTTCGGAATTTCAGACAAATACATTTTTTAACAAAATAAAATTAATAAAAATGAGTTTCGGGAGTAACTAAATAAATTAATTTTTTGGACGAAAATGAAAATTGAAACAAAATATTTCAGTGGGCACATGTCTAATACCAACCCTATACCACATTATATCAAACCTTTACCACATCTGAACATCTACCTTGCACCTGTGCCAAGACTATACTGTACCTATATTGTACCTATACTGCATGCAGGTCAACTGGAACTGTCATGCTCCAACGTTCCTAGAAGAACATCTCAAAGGACTGCCTCTTCTGTAATATTTATTCTGCAAGTCCCTTTTGTTCCTCTGCCCCCTCCCCTACCATCCTCTTTCTCTTTTGGACAGTGCATACCCAGTCGGTCTAGGACTAGCATGCTGTCATGAATGTGCTCAGGCAGTATAGTTTCAGTACTCAGTTGATTAAACATTACTACTGTTCACTGTTGAATTTGAGGTGGCCTTGCTATTTTTTATGCTGATCTGGATGCCCAAAGTCATCTTGTGCCTAGTCCTTAATGCTAATCAACTTGCATGCTAATTTATGCTATTACCCTTGTTAAAGTGATATTAATTATAAAAAAAATAAAATAACAAACATGTATACTTATCTGCTCTGTGCAGTGGTCTTACACAGCCCAGATTCTCCTCTTCCAGGGTCCCCCGCCACCACTTCTGGCCCCTTCCTCCTGCCCCCAGAGCAAGCAGCTTGCTATAGGAGCTCCCGAGCCACTGCTTTACATGTCCATTCATACACAGAGCAGTAGCTTGGCCCAGCCCCTCTCTCCTTATTGGCTCACTGGCTGTGATTGACAGCATTGGATGCCAATAGCTCCTGCTGCTGTCTCAGCCAATAGGAGAGAGATTACCTGGAGAGCCGAGGCTGGATCCTAATGGGGCTCAGGTAAGTATTAGAAGCTGGGGGGGGGGGGGGGGGGGCTACTGCACAGAGAAGGTTAGAATGCATGTAGGTAAAAAAACCTTGAGCCTTTAGAACCACCTTAAATCATTTTATGCTTGTCTAGTTACCAACCACATTTGGTAAATATATATATTTTTTTAGCATTAACTACCTAGTTTTGTGCCTGTTTTCTTTGATATAGCACCCCTATTGGGTATTAAGTATTACCTTCAGTGAATTCCTGTTATAGTGTATTTTTGAACATTCAACTTAGTGTTTTAGAGGACCCATCCTATCCAGTGGCTTTTACTAGGTAGCAATACATTTGAATCATAACATACCCAAAATGCAGCTCAATAAAATGGGTTATATGCGCAAAGGCAAACACACAAATAATAGTCCAAAGTAATCTCGGTATAAGTCCATACACTTGTGTCAGCTTTAAATCCAAAGCGTAGCTTCAAAGATAAGGAGGGAAGAAGAAAGTGCCACAAAGTGTAGTATGTTAAATGCAGTTTAATAAAGCCCCCATAATGGGCTACTTACAAGAGGTAGGTAGTATACAGGCTCATCAGTGTGGGTACACTGGGAGGGGTCTGTCCATCTGTATCTCGAGTGCTGAGCAGTGGTGTATCTCACGTTATGGGTGAGATGGGTTCTGTAGCTGGAAAAAAGCCAGAGAGATGCTGGAGCAGCTCCAGGTTCTGACGTGGAACGCGGCGTGAAGTGCAGCATTGTGCGAGTAGTTCTGAAGGTGCAGAAGTCACGGGTCCCAAGATGTTTTGCGACGTGTTTTGGGGCATGCGCCCTGCTATGTTGGAGCATACACACTTCTTTTTCAAGTGGTATGTGAAGTCCCGATCAACCCCAAATAGAACAAGTGTAATTATATATGATTTTTTAAGAATAATTCCTTTTCTCTTTAGCAGTGTATAGCAGTCCTGTGACTCTATAAACTGCTAAAGAGAAAATTAATTATTCTTAAAAATACATAGATAATTACACTTGTTCTGTTTGGGGGTGGCCGGGACTTTGCATACCACTTGAAAAAGGAGTGTGTATGCTCCAACATAGCACGGCACATGCTCAGAAACGTGTCCCAAAGCATCTTGGGACCGGTGATGTCTGCACCTTCTGAACTACTTGCACAACGCTGCACTCCATGCTGTGTTCTACCTTGGATCCCGGAGCCGCTCCAGCATCTATCTGGTTTTCTTCTGGCTACAGTACCTGTCTCCTCCACAGCGTGAGATACACTGCTGCTCAGTGCTCAAGATACAGACAGACCCCCCCGAGTGTACCCACATTGATGAGCCTGTATACTACCTACCTGTTGTGAGTAGTATAAATATGGGGGCTTTAGTAAACTGCATTTAACATACTACACTTATTGGCGCTTTCTTCTCTCCCACCTAAAATGCAGCTCCCTGGTGATCTTTGTTCTGCATCTGCTTGATGCTGTATGATAAATCTTCTAAAGCTTCTCAGTTATGTGTTATAATATCTTTGTTTGTCTGCCTATCGAACCAGCACCCTGCTTACCAAGCTGTTAACAAGGTTTCCATTCAAAGGTAATTGAGGTAAAAAACGTCCCAATCATACATTTACATTTACTGTGCAGTGTTGGTTCAGGTATCAAAAACCTTAACTTCAAATGCTTAGTAAGAATGCTGTTTGAACTATCTAACATAAGAAATGTCAGCCCTCTTTTGGGTCTAATTATGGCTTCAGTATCATTCAGCCCCCTTCCTGAGTGCTCAGGGCACCACTGACAAGCCCCCTCGAGGCACATCACCAAGCGGTTAATAGCAATTCACACACAGAGCTGAAGCTCGGATATGTCCCTCTCCCTCATTGGCTCCCTGGCTGTGATTGACAGCTGGCTCCGGCTGTTGTTTCAGTCAATGAAAATGGGCAGTTCCCAGAGATTCAAGGCTCTTGTGCACACCACTGGATCATAATGGGGCTCAGGTAAGTATTGGGAGGTACTGCAAACATGTACACTTACCTGCTCTGTGCAGTGGTTTTACACAGAACAGCCCTGCTCCTCCTCTTCTTGGGTCCCCCGCTACTACTCCTGGACCCTTTGTCCTGCCCCCAGAGCAAGCAGCTTGCTATTGGGGCACCCAAGCAGGCTCGCTCCTGAGACACTGCTTTATGTGTCCATTCACACACAGAGCAGTAGCTTGGCCCCGCCCTATCTTTCCTCATTGGCTCACTGGCTGTGATTGACAGTGGCTCTTGCTGCTTTCTCAGCCAATGAGGAGGGAGATTCCCTGGAGAGCCGAGGTTGGATCGCAATGGGGCTCAGGTAATTATTAAGGGAGGCTGGGGGGGGGGGGGGGTTACCGCACAGAGAAGGTAAGAATGCATGAAGTAAATGCAGCAAAGCAATGCACTTCAATACATTGGAGATCTGCCAACACTCCTTCACTCAAAAAATGGTTTAGTAGAATTAAAAAGATTGCTGAAATGGAAGAGCTGATCCGTATTGCACAGGATGCCCCCAATACATGTGGAACCAAATGGGCGTGCTGGACACACTTCCAGACTACAGAATAATTCTCCAGATTAAACAATTAACCTACTTAAATATTGGAATTCCCATACTCTATATCTGGCTATCCTGAGTAGAAGTATGCATTGCTTATAATTAGAAAATTAAACATGTATTCCCACTCCCTTAAGGGGCGTCCCTTCCATGAAAAAAATCAGTTCCGGAAGGAACAACAGGCAAAGGAAATATCCTCGAGGAGGGAAGAAAGAGACTGCCAGCCCCAACCTTTTCCATTCCTACCCCTTCCCTTTTTTTTTCTTCTCCACCCCTCTTCTTTCTCTCCTATGTTCGCTCTACCCCCTCGCCCCCGTCTCCCCCTTTACCTGTCCTTTAACCCTAGAACCCACCAAGCTATCTAAGAAAAAAACACCATGAATATTCCATATAAGACCCTCTTCCCATACGCCACAAATACTCTGACCTTCACAGGAACATGCCTTCCTAGTTTAACTCACTTTATATTTCATTGGGATCTTACATTTGCATTAATCTTTCAAAGGAAAGTGACCATAAGTTATCCATTTGCAACCAAGTAAGACGCAATTCCTGGACCTTACAGTATACTTACCTCAAATGTTGTCCTGTAGGCGCAAGCCATATAATCTAGAGCAAGACTTGCGACTAGATTTAGCGAGATAAGGTTTATGCATTGTTAATTGGATTGCAACTTTACATTTGCATTATTCTACCTACTATTGTTGTACAATCTCTGTTCGAAATACATGTACATTACGTCTTGTTATGTGAATTCATAAATAAATACATTTGTAAAAAAAAAAAAAAAATCAAGATAACAAAAAAAAGAATGTATGAAAGTAAAAGACCTTGAGCCTTTAAAACCATTTTAATTAAATAATAAGTCATGAAATAATGCTTTTTTTTTTCAAATACATACAATAATAAAATAATAAAAAAAAAACAACAACAAACCAATGGCATGTTAACAGATTGATAATTAGATAATACTTTTTACAGCTTAGAAAGGGGTAGATTAGATAGCACAAGCACTGTGCTGTTTAACCACTTCACTTAACCACCACTTTAACCACTTCAGCTTTGGAAGGTTTACCACCCTTCCTGACCAGGCCATTTTATGCGATAGCATTGCTTTAACTGACAATAGTGTTGTCGTGCAATGCTGTACCCAAATAAAGTTGATGCCCTTTTTTCCCACAAATAGAGCTTTCTTTTGGTGGTAGTTGGTCCCCTCTGCGGTTTTTATTTTTTGTGTTATGAACTAAAAAAGCCTGACAATTTTGGGGAAAAAAATAATTTTTTTACTTTCTGCTATAAAACACATCCAATAAAAAGATGTAAAAAATCGAATTTCATCATCAATTTAGGCCAGTATGTATTCTACTACATGTTTTTGGCAAAGAAAAATCCTAATAGGCGTATATTGATTGGTTTGCGCAAAAGTTATAGCATCTACAAACTATGGGATAGATTTATGGACTTTTTTTTTTACTAGTAATGGTGGTGATCAGCAATTTTTAACAGGACTGTGACATTGTGGCGGACAAATCTGACACTAAGTGACACTTTTTGGGGACCAGTGACAACAATACAGTGATCAGAGCTAAAAAATGCACTGTGACTGTACTAATGACACTTACAGGGAAGAGGTTAACATCAGGGGCAATGAAATGGTTACATGTGTGCTTGCTAACTTTGTGTGGGATGCTTTGACTGGGGGAAGACAGAGATCTGTGTTCCCGCTTCGTAGGAACACAAGATATCCATCTTCCCCTCTGACAGAACAGCGATCTGCCTTGTTCACACAGGCAGACCGCTGGTTCGGTCTGCCTTGGGAAGGATTGAGAGCTCCTGGTGGACATTGGGTCCCTTGGACCAGCTGATTGGCTCCCGCTGTGTCCAAGCACAGCGTGAGCGGGTCACCGGAGGCGCACACACGTGCCCCAGACTCGAAAAGATAAATAAGGGAACCAGATCTCTCTTTTTTTTTTTTAGGGTTACAAACACTTTAATGACAGTTTTTTTTATTGCCAGTGATTGATTCCCCAATAGTGCATGTTTGATGAAAGTCACATTCGCTGCTTTATAAATATAGTCCTGGGGTTGCGAAAGTAGGACAAGGAAGATTCATTGAAAAATGATTGGTCGGTTCATCTATCTATCTATCTATCTATCTATCTATCTATCTATCTATCTATCTATCTATGGGTCTATATTTACATCAAACTTTCCCAGATTTATAACTTTCCCATATTATCATTTTATTATAAGCCCAGTATATTGGCTGAAGGTATTAAAGTTATGGAAAGTGAACTGCTAATGAAATGCATTCCATCGCTATCACAGTCCTCTTATATCACATTCCTACCCTTAAATGTCAGATTTATGCATTCAGGTTTATGACAGTGCCATCAAGGTTATGACAAGTTCCTCATATGAAACCCGAAATCAAAGTCATTTCAGTCAGGCTGAGATTAAAAAATGTATGCTGCTTGATGTGCAGACTGAAGTCTTAGTAGAGAGATCTGTGAATGAAGAGCTTCCCTAGGCAAGTATTTTTATTACTTGAAGGTGGAGTTATCCATGCCATTGCAGGTTATTTACAAAAACACTTTCAGAGATAGTTGGCGCAGGATAAGAGCTATGTGAGTTTTAAAAAAAACACTTCTGTTTATGATTATTTTGTGAAATGCTTCCCTGTAGAAGTCTAGTGTTCCCTCTCTGAAGTGAAAAATATCACAGATGCCAGGCTCACTGAGCCATCGAAAAGTAACCCAAGTCCAATTATACATAAATGTTGGTAGGATTTGCACCAAATATATTTATGATTCGCTCAAAGTCTGTTGTCATAATTTTTCCCCTTGCTTCTAAAAAACGGTTACCATATATATTTAATGCTTCTGGAGTGTATACCTTGCTGAGGGACACCTTCTCCATAAATTATGTACACAAACGACACACCCCTGCTATCTCTGTATTGTGGCTGCTATTATTACAGCCACTTAAAACACAAAACATTATTTTACAAAGCACATATCCATTATTTACCACCTTCATAAGACTTGTAATCAATTATATTTTTTCAGCTTACATAGTTCCCAACTTCCTGAGATGCAAGAGGGACACCTTTAGCATACCCCTTTATGTACACACCCCTCCAGACACCCATTTACACACCATGAAAAACGAACATGCATCCCCTCCTTACAAGACACCTGTGTCCCAATGTTGAGGAACATGGTCCCCTTTCCCCCTCCAATTCTCCAAAAAATAGGTTGGTAATATAGGCAATATAGGGAAAATAGGTAATATAGTGAATATAATGAAAACTAGAAGCCTTCTTTATAATTGGGGACAACCTGATATCCACCCTCTCTCAGGGGAATGAGTACAGAGGTAAATGCCAATGTTGAAAGGCAGGTGGATTGGTCTGGTAGAGGAAGGAGGCCTACCTTTTCGTGGTCACCAAGCCTGCATGACTGGATAAATGTCTGGGTGGAATTTAAGTGGAACCCTAGAGCATTTATTTCATTCTTTTTTTTTCTTTTGTAATTTAAGGACTACACTTAGATTTGTGTGTTTTCAATGTTATCTTCTAAACCCAGTGATAGACCCTCTCACCACACTATCTTTTTAGACATTAAAACATGTCCCCTATTGTAATAACTAGTCCCCCATGCTTTTTTTTTTTTAGCATTTGCTTGCTTAACCTACCTAGTGGTATGATTAGGTCTGATTTTTGAAGCTCAAAGTGGTACATTGTTGCGCATCGATATTTGTCATTTTATATTGTTGGCCTGTAATTCTTAGTAGGGATGGGCCGAACACCCCCTGGTTTGGTTTGCACCAGAACATACCAAACAGGCAAACAATTTGGTAGAATGCATGAATGCCATTAAAGTTTATGGGACATGAACATGAATAATCAAATGTGCTAATTTTAAAGGCTTATATGCAAGTTATTGTCATAAAAAGTGTTTGGGGACCTGGGTCCTGCTCCAGGGGACATGTATCAATGCAAAAAAAGTTTTAAAAACTGAAGTTTTTTCGGGAGCAGGGATTTTAATAATGCTTAAAGTGAAACAATGAAAGTGAAATATTCCTTTAAATTTCGTCCCGGGGGTATCTACAGTATGCCTGTAAAGTGGCACATTTTTCCCATGTTTAGAACAGTCCCTGCACAAAATGACATTTCTAAAGGAAAAAAAGTCATTTAAAAGTACTCAAGGCTATAATTGTCTGTCCCAGCATTACAGATAAAATAAGTCATTAAAAAAATGGCATGGGATCCCCTCAGTCCATTACCAGGCCCTTTGGGTCTGGTATGAATATTATGGGGAACCCCGAACCAAAATGTAAAAATGCCCACAGACCCTCACAACCACCGGTCAAGGGTTGTGGGGATGAGGCTCTTGTCCCCATCAACATGGGGACAAGGTGCTTTGGGGGGCTACCCCAAAGCACCCTCCCCATGTTGAGGGCATGTGGCCTGGTACGGTTCAGGTATATCCATAACAGACCTTAAGGGCCTGGTATGGAATTTGGGTGGACCCCCACGCAATTAAAAAAAAAAATTGTCACGGGGTCCCCCTTAACATTCATACCAGACCCAAAGGACCTGGTAATGGACTGGGGGGATCCCATGCAGTTTTTTTCTTTTACAAAAGTTTTTATTATTATTAATTAACAAGTGTACATTTCAATACAATAGGCTTTATACAAATTACAGTTCAGGTACGTTACAATATAATAATGAGTAAAGCAGGCTGTTGCCCAAGTGATGCCGACATATACTGTGTCCGGGTGGACCCGGGCGTTCACATGACTGTAACAGAAACTTGTCGTATAATGCATTGACAGCCCATGGTAATCATCCACTGTTAAATGGTAAGACAAAAGAAAGAAGAGGAGAGGAAGATATACTAAGAATCAAGAGTAGATTAAGAGATGTTGAAGAATGAGAAGCAGGGGAGAAGTAGTGAGGGTCAATGAAAGAAAAAAAGGGGGGGGGAGGAAAGGGGGATGAAGAAGAGGGAGGGGATGGGGGGAAGAGAATAGGTTCGCAGGGTGTGCACCACCAGTCCTTACATGGACAATAGAGCGACATCAAATCTAGGAGAATAATGATATGCGATCCAGGGCTGCCAGACACGTAGGAACTTAGCATGAGTGTCAGTAAGAACAGAAGACAATTTTTCATTGACCATAACATCATTCAGTCGATTCTTGACTACCTTGAAACTCAGGGCTGGGGTTCTCCATGCTCTGGCTATTGTCAACTTAGTTGCAGTAAAGAGATGTTGCGCCAATTGGCGCTCCGGGCGTAACAGCGCAGTAATTGGTTTGCCAAGGAGTGCCTCAAACGGGTCTTTTTTAAGATTTACTCTAAGTAGGCTACGGAGCAATGCATACACCCTGACCCATAGTCTGCACACCCGGGGGCACGTCCACCAAATATGGGCCATAGTGCCCTCTTGGGCACAGTCCCTAAAACAAAGAGGGGAACAGGTAGGGACAAAGCGAGCCAGGCGCGTCGGGGTATAATACCACCGGTATAACACCTTATAAGCATTTTCCAGAATCACTACGTTGCGCGAGCAGTTGGATAAGGCTAGGGTCATTACCTGCCAATCCCCCGGATCCAGCTTCTTCCCCAACTCTCTCTCCCACTGCAAATGATAAGACCGCACTGGGGGCCTTCTCTTAGATATTAGAGCTGAGTATATCATAGATATCAGACCAGGAGAGTGGGGTCTGGATCTGCAGATGCTCTCAAAAGGCGTCAACCTGTATGGGGCGTCCTGAGATTTAAGGAGACTTTGGAGAAAATGACGGATCTGTAGATACCTGAAATGTTCTCTTAGAGGTATGTCATGTGATGAGCGCAAAACAGCATATGGTAAGATCTTAGTGGGAGTAAGCAAGGAGTGTACGTCGCTGAAGCCATTCATGGTCCACCACTTGAATTGCGCTGAGTCATCAAAGCCCGGAGGGAAAAGTGGACAACGTAAAAGTCGCAACAGCGGAAGATGGGGAGAAGCCAGCCCCGCCGAGTACTTCACCGAGTCCCACACACGTAGCGTATGAGTCAGACAAGGCCCTGTAATCTTAGGGCGATGTAGAGGTGGGAGCCACGGTAATGAAGAGATTGGGACGGGGTCAGTCTCTAGCAGATCAATAGTCGCCCAGAGTGGGAGTTGATATGTCTCGTGGAGGTGAGAGAGCGGAGCAATGGCAGCAGCCACGTAGTAGTCCCTTATATTCGGGACCGAGAGGCCCCCATCACTTTTGCTGGCGAACAGGACTTGTTTATTAATACGAGGGCGAGAAGATCCCCAGATAAATTGCAGGATCTTACGCTGATGGGTACTGAGGACGTGGGAGGGAATTGGGATGGGGAGAACCCTAAAATAATAAAGTAATTTTGGGAGATACGCCATTTTAATGGCCGTTATTCTCCCGAACCATGAAAGAGGTAAGGAGGACCACGCCGACAACATATCCGTTAATTGTTTGAGTAGTGGGGGATAATTCGCCTGATATAATGCCTGATATGTCGATGTGAGACGGATACCCAAATAAGGCAAAGAGGAAACCCACTGGTAAGGAAAGGCCGACTGCAAGTCCCCCAGCAGCTCCCCAGAGAGGTTAGTCGACAATGCCTTTGACTTAGATGAGTTAATCTGAAGTCCTGAGAGAGCTGCAAAGGATTGCAACAGTGAGTGCAAGTTTGGCAGGGAAGTTCTAGGAGAGGTGACAGAAAGAAGAATGTCATCAGCGAATAAGGAGATCTTATGGGGGCAACCTGCTATTTCTATGCCCCTGATATCTGGATGAGCTCTTATTGCCTCCGCCAGAGGTTCCAGTGCCAACACAAAGAGAAGGGGTGACAGCGGACACCCCTGGCGGGTTCCCCTGCGGATGTTAAAAATGGGGGATTCAAATCCGTAATACTTAACTTTTGCTCGGGGGGAATCATATAGGGCAGACATCCAAGCCATAAAAGAAGTCCCGAAGCCATAATGCCGTAGGACTGTCATGAGATAGGGCCAAGATAAGGAGTCAAAGGCCTTATTTATATCAAGGGAGAGAAGCATGGATTCCAGAGAGCGAGCCTGGGCTATATGTTGGAGTTGAACTATTCGTCTAATTGCATCTCCCGCCTGTCTCTGTGGTATGAAGCCAACCTGGTCTTTTTTTATTAAACGGGGGAGAAAAGAGTTTAGTCGGGTCGCCAAAATTTTTGTCAAGAGTTTCATGTCTACATTTATGAGCGAGATAGGCCTAAAATTGGCCCAAGAGGAGTGGTCACGGTCCGGTTTAGGAATCATCACCACATTTGCTGTCAGAAGATCTGGGGAGAGAGGGCAGCCCTTTTTTACCGAATTGTGCATTGCCACCAAGTGGGGAGCTACTACCGGTGCCAGTTTCCTATAATAAAGCGTGGTGTACCCATCAGGCCCAGGACGTTTCCCAACCTTAAGTTCTTTTATTGCTTGTAGAACTTCGGAAAGCCGAATATCCCCATCCATGAGGGCAACATGGGCCCCCGTTAAGGACGGGAGCGAGAGACTTTCCAGAAAGTCTGCCGTGCCCTGCGCCACATCTCCCTCCGGAGCCGCGTATAGCTTCGCTAGGCGAAACCCGAATTCCTCCAGAACATGCTTCGGATTCCCTGATAGGACATTGTTCCGGTCTCGCAGGGTTATCGGATTCAGTTTAGGGGCAAAGGTTCGGAGTCTGTTAGCTAACATACGGTTTGGCTTATTAGCTCTCACATACCACCGCTGGCGGGACCAGCGTAGTATACGCTCAGCACCTTCAGTGAGACATAGATCAAGCTCCGATCTGGCTAGTTCCAGTAACTTACGGTTGCCCGGGGTGGGAAATTGTTTAAACTTCTCAGATAGTGACTCCAATCGGGACTCAAGCTCTTTCTGTTTTATCTCTCTAGCCCTCTTACGGGCCGAAGCCAGACCAATTATCCGACCCCGTAACACCGCTTTATAAGCCTCCCAAAGGACCACCGGAGACTGCACCGAGCCCAAGTTTTCACGGAAGTAGTCCTCCGAAGCCTTAATAATATCCGCAACCACCCCCGCATGTGAAAGAAGGGAATCATTCATTACCCAGGGAGAAAATCTAGGCCTATCTAGAATAGAGTGACAGACAACTAGCACAGGATCGTGATCTGACCAAGGAACAGCCAAGATTGAGGCCGATACCACTAACGGAAGGTGACGCCTGAGCATAAACATATGATCTATCCTGGAGTGAACCTGATGGGGATGAGAGTAATGGGTGTAGTCCCTTCCCTGAGGATGACACTCCCTCCACAGATCAACCAAGTCAAGCGTTTGCAAAGAGGACATGAATTTTTTGGCCCCCGCCGACTGTCCGTTTCTCTCGGGTGGCTGCTTATCTAGTATGGGATTTAATATAAGATTAGAGTCACCCGCGAGGAGGAGGGTGCCCTTGCAGTGGGACATAAGCAGGGTGCAGACATGGGTCAAGAAAGGCCCCGGATTTACATTCGGGGCATAGTACGTCAGTACTGTAACTTCCGTGCCATGAATAGTGCCTAGGAGCAATAGGTACCGCCCCTCAGGGTCTGCGATCTGTCTAGTGCAACTAAATGGAACTGATTTGCGAAAAGCCACGAGAACCCCCCTTTGTTTAGTTGAAGCATTTGCAAAAAATACCTGAGGGAACTGAGCATCGAAGTATCTAGGATGGGAGGTCTCAGAAAAATGCGTCTCCTGTAAACAAGCAATGTCAACATGTCGTTTGCGCAGATATTTAAAGACCTTCACCCTTTTATGGGGAGAGTTCATGCCCTGAACATTCAGGGACAACCAGTTAATTGTCATTGGGACAGCGCTGGGCGGCCATCAACCTTGAACCAGAGTACACACCCTGCGAACCCAGAGAGGAAAGAAAGGGATAGAGGCAGTGAGGAGGGAGAAAGAAGAGAGAAGTAAGAGAGAAGTAATGTATCACATCAGAAAAGGTAGTAGAATCATGCAATGCTGCGAACATATAACTCTGTAACCATAAGATTGCTTTGGGTCGTGGGTTAAACATCCCACTACCTGGTCGGGTGTTGACTCGAACGTCGGTTCGGATCAAGTACCCTAACGTGAGGGTGCAGTGGTCCGTCGGAGACCACTCGGCTTAATTAAAACAATAACCAAGAATATAAAAGAACATGTCAACAATGGCATATAGATGCAAACCCCAAGAACAAGTGAAAAACTGAAAGGAAAAAAAAAAAAAAAAAAAAAAAAGAACCTCACCATCCGCCACCTGCCCCCCCCCCCCAAAAAAAAAACAGGCAGAGCATATGGTGACCCCCTGTCCACGAATAAACAGCATGAACCCAGCGTCATTTGAGTGGAACCCAAAAACAGGTGTGCCCTTTGACCGCGGGATGGGCATAAGGCCTCACCCCATCCGGTCAATAGTAGGCGGGGGCCAGGTCCAAGGTACATGTACCCACTCTCAATTCACACCATGAGAAAAAAGGAAATATTTAAAAAAGGCAAAAAGGGAAGTGGGGAATCGAAAAAGCTTACATAATGAGGGGGGGGGAGCGGAGGGGGGGGGGGAGGGAAAGCGGCAGTCAATACAAAAAAAAAAAAAAAAAAAAAAAATCAAAACATTTCAAAACATTTCCTCCGCCAATCATCGGCAACCAACAAGGTGGATCGCTACAGTCCAGGGTATAAGTCCAGCACAGCCAGAGTGTAATCAAATAATGACTAGCTTACCACTTCCCAGAGTTGCTGGTGTCCCACTCCAGCCTCCTGGCGGAGGTGTCCCGCTCCAGCCTCCTGGCGGCACTAGATGCAGCTTGTTCAAGAGCCTGAGGCATGCCTGCTGTGCGAGGGCAGGGAAAAACAAAAAGCAAAAAGCAAGCACAAACAAATTAGCAAAAGGTAGAAGCAGCATTTTTCTAACGATGCCCGTCCGTAGAAACTTCTTGAAACCTCTGAGCCTTGAGAGTGCGGAGGGCTTGGGATCCATGCTGTGAGGATTGTGAGGATCTTGGTAGAGCCCGGGAGGGACCCGGGCGGGCCAATGCTACTTCGGGTTGAGAAGGAGGGAGGTCAAACTGCAGCTCCTGGAATTGTCGCCTCAGATCCGGCAAAGATGAGGCATGAAACTGGCGTCCCACATTATAAAAGGAGAGTTTAAAGGGGAACCCCCACCGATAGCGGATATTTTTGGCTTGCAGGATTTGCAGATAGGGCTTCATATTCCGCCTTTTAGCGATAGTGACCGGGGAAAGGTCTGCAAACAATTGAAGGGAGTTTCCCTGGAATGTAATGTCCGGCAGCTCTCTGGCCGCTTGGAGAAGCCGTTCCTTGGTTCTGTAGAAGTGAAATTTTATGATCACATCTCTAGGGGGGCCCTCAATTGGCTTGGGAGCAAGGGACCTGTGGATACGGTCAAATTCCAGGCGTTCCGTCGGGATATCGGGTGCAAGCTCCTGGAAGAACACTGTAGCTGTGCCCTGGAGGTCTGTGATGGATTCCGGGAGGCCGCGTATATGCAAATTACCTCTACGAGCCCTATTTTCTGAGTCCTCAAGTTTGTCGTGAAGAGCCGTAAGTTCCGCATTCAGCTTCTCCACCTCTTCCTCATGACCCTC
The DNA here is from genome assembly GCF_037356315.1 of Lithobates pipiens. Classification (NCBI taxonomy): domain Eukaryota; kingdom Metazoa; phylum Chordata; class Amphibia; order Anura; family Ranidae; genus Lithobates; species Lithobates pipiens. The sequence goes on from NW_027507758.1 coordinate 508,095,681, forward strand.
CAGTACCGTGGTTGTCAGGTCCATCCGTTCCTCCAACTGGTTAGTGCGGTGGCCTAGTTCTTTAAGACCCTTCACCAGTTCAGCAGACAGTTTGCGAGAGGCTACGGTGATCTCGTCCCTTACTATGGTGCGGAATTTCTGTAGCAAAGCGTCAGAGTTAGCGTCCACAGGGCTTGCTAGGTTAGAGGGGAACTGTGACAGGCTATCATCAGAATGCTGTGTGGAGTCATCAGGTTCCGGCGGTTCAGGCGCCATCTTGCCCTTCCCCTTCGCCTTCCCCCGGATCGGAGAGGATTTCTGTTGTGATCTATTGCGGGGACGATTCCGGGGCGTATTAAACATACCCGCCGGTTGCTCAATATCTCATACAGTGGTTGGGGTAGATGTGAGAAAAGTCTATAGCTGGATATGCCTTATCTGCCAAGTGGAAAGTTCCGACGGCGCGGCGCTAGGGAATTATGCTGCCATTTTCCCTGCGACCGCGTATGCACCCTCAGTCAAGTTTTATGTAATTACATGTCCATCTTTTGGCCCTCCAGGGCCACTGTATACAGGGTGGATGGTATGTAGTATAGGGGGGAACAGGATCAGTCTTTGGGAGTGCGAGGGGCCTGCAAATGTGGACCGGGTGTACCAAGATGGCCACCGCTTACCTCAGCATTTAGATAGTCCTTTACAGTAGCTCACGGCCTGTAAACTCCGGTCTCCTCTGTTGGATCCTGGCCCAGGCCTCAGGGGGGCACCTCCGACACACGATGGATGCGTGTGTGACACCGCTATCCGCGCGGCGTGCGGTACTCGAGCGCGGAGGCCTCTGTGTTGTTGTAGGCCGCAAGATGGCGGCCGGTGTGCACTGAGTGCTGTAGGCCTCGGGCCCGATCACGGGATCGCGCGGCCGCCCGGGGCCGCAAAACGGCACCAGATGTGTTCCGAGGACTCACGGGGAACTGGCTAAGGTGCCCGCCGGCCAGAATCCTGCCTGATAGCGGCGGATGGCTGAGGATTAGTTCTCGGCCGGCGGAGCTCAGCGGAGATGCGACCTCTACCCAGCACGTCCGGCCACGCCCCCCCCCCATGCAGTTTTTTTCAATGACTTATTTTATCTATATTGCCGGAGCCGACAATTCATTATAGCCGTGAGTACTTTTAAATTACTTTTTTTCCTTTAGAAATGTCATCTTGTGTAGGGACTGTTCTAAACACCAAAAAATGCACCACTTTATAGGCATACTATAGACACTCCCCACGTATGAAATTTAAAGGAATATTTGTCCCCAAACACTTTTCATGATAATAACTTGCATATAAGACTTTAAAATGAACACTTTTGATGTTTCATGTTAATGTCCCATAGACTTTAACGGTGTTCCGGCAGCTTTCGAATTTTCCCCGAACACCACATATTGTTCGGTGTTCTGCAGAACATCCGAAAAACCAAAGTTCAGCCCGAACTTATGCTCGGGTCAAACCATTCGCCCATCCCTAATTCTTAGGAATAACCCACTTAAATCTGTCCACACACAAAATCATAAAATAAAATAAATAACTATAAATAATTATCACAAATAATACTAAAATAATAATACATCTTATTCAATAATGTCATAAAATCAAAAACACTAAAATTTACTCAGTCGCAGAATTGTCGTTGCCATCACTTTCAATGTCTGCTGATGAATTTCGCCACAAATCACTATCGCTCAATTTTGGTCTAAAACTGCTTTTGTTGTCATGGACTTTTTCAAGTTTCCAGGCAGAAAGAACAGTATATATAATTTAAAAGTGCATGCAGGGCACTGGACAAAGCATTAGGGACAAAATGGAGGTGGACTGATTTGATACAGTAATGTAATCTACAAATTACAGTGTATTGTATGTGTTATGTATTTTTCACTTTTTTGAATTTGCCCCCGGGCTCCGCCCCCATGCGTCGTGGCGCTGGCAGGGAACGGAGCCCGACACAGTGATCAATCGAGCGGAGGACACAGCCCGTGGATACAGCGGGAGGACTTTGCAGGATCCTGGGGACAATATAACTAACTTTACCAGGATACTGTGATGCAATCCTGAGTGTGGCTTGGGGTTAACACTTTTGGTAATTTTTGGTAATGAAAATTCACCCCTAGCCACACTCAGGAATACCGCCAAGGAGGTTAATAGCCTCAAAAATTACCAGAAAAAAACTTAACAAGATTTTCCTCCATAGAGTTTAATTGCATTCCAAGTTCAGGTTAACAGATTTCATGCTGGGTTCACTGATAATTGCCTCAGAAGTGGAATTTCTGTGTTTGGGGCATAGGTCTCTGCACATATTCAGTCCTGAAAGTAGGTACTTGGAACAGAGTACAGCCACACACAGCCTCTGTGTGTTTTAGCCTGTCATTCATTTTGCTCTGTGATTAAAGTGCCACACCAATAATTAATTGTCCAGGTTTTATATATCTATATATATATATATATATATATATATATATATATAGAGAGAGAGAGAGAGAGAGAGAGAGAGAGAGAGAGAGAGAGAGAATATCTCAGATCCATCCCGGCACATTCCAAGAAAGCTGTAGAGTCAAAATACTCTGTCCATATACCAGCACACATTCCTATACTCATAGCATAGCCCTAAGGTACCAGCATCAATCCTCCTGCTTTCCAAATTCATTTTGACAGTGCTGCTGGCATTGGGCTGTATGCTGCACCCATGCTACTCAGGCACCAGAATACACCCATGTATTGCGCTATATAGGCAAAGGGCAAAGGGCAATGTACATAGTCCTAAAGTATTTTTAAAGCCACTATTATAGCAATCTAAGCATAGTAGGACATTGACACAATGGTGTTGATTTACTAAAGGCAGATATACTGTGCACTGCAAGTGAACTTGCTCCAGAGCTTATTACATGAGGTAAAGCTTCACTTTGCAAAGAATACTCAATCAGGTGCAAGGAAAAAAATTCATTTTTTCTTGATTGGATGATAGGAATCAGCAGAGCTTCACCTCATTTCAAAGCTACCCCTCAGATCTAGAGCAACTGCAGTTGCAGTACACAGTATATTTGCCTTTAGTAAATCATGCTCCCTGGGCACAGACAAAATACATACAAGGTCAAGGGGTAGATTTAGTCATTTGATCATGTTAGCAGTGATATTAAGTAGTATTATTGGCCCATCAGTGTTACTGCATATCAGTCCTTTTTTCCACTCTAGTTATTTATAGAATATTTTGCTATAGATAAATTCCATTTTGCTTGTGAATATATTTGTTTTTCCTAATAATTATGTTTACAAATAATAATACTGCTCTAGGAAGGGTTCAAAATATGTCACATTTGATTCCGCAAAGGAACGCATGCAGAGGGGTTACAATAATCCAGTTCACTTTGTGAACATGTACTTGGGTTCCAAAGCGAGCACTTCTGCAGAGTTGCTCAAGGTGAAATATCACACTTTTCGGCAGGGTTTTGTGAAGTTTTAATTATGAAAAGTTTTAACTGTATAATAACTTTCCTTGCAGAAAACATTGACAACACAATGAAGACTATTAGAGCGAGACTTGTGTTCAGCATAGTGGTTAATACCCTTACTTTGATATAAATGTAACCGATAAATATGGAAACATCTGGGTAATGAAAGGCACTGAGTTTATTCATTGCTAAATCTTTGAATTGCTTTTTCTCGCCACAAGTTGAAGTATATTGCAAATCTATGCTTTATACTTTAAAGAACCTATTATGACAGAAAAAAAGAGGCTGTCATTGCCATGGGCTGCTGAAAATACAAGTTACATGATGTTCCTCTGACTATTGTATTATAATGTCAGTGTTGTCTGAGTCACTAACCTGGAACAAGTAGGAATATAAGGTGACCTGACATCACTTTAACCACTTTAAGACCGGACCATTTTGCTGGTAAATGACCAGAGGTCTTTTTACACTTTGGCACTGCGCTGCTTTAACTGGTAATTGCGCGGTCATGCAATGTTGTACCCAAACAAAATTTGCGTCCTTTTCTTCCCACAAATAGAGCTTTCTTTTGATGGTATTTGATTGCCTCTGCGATTTTTATTTTTTGCGATATAAACGTAAAAAGACCGCAAATTTTGAAAAAAAATGATATTTTCTACTTTTTGTTATTAGAAAAATCCAATAAACTCAATTTTAGTCATACATTTAGGCCAAAATGTATTCAGCCACATGTCTTTGGTAAAAAAAAAGTCAATAATTGTATATTTATTGGTTTGCGCAAAAGTTGTCACATCTACAAACTAAGGTACGTTTTCTGGAATTTACGCAGCTTTTAGTTTACGACTGCCTATCTCATTTCTTGAGGTGCTAAAATGGCAGGGCAGTACAAAACCCCCCCAAATGACCCCATTTTGGAAAGTAGACCCCCTAAGGAAATTGATAAGAGGCATGTTGAGCCCATTGAATATTTTATTTTTTTGCCTCAAGCGATTGAATAATGACAAAAAAAAAATTTTTTTTTTTTTTTTACACAAAGTTGTCACTAAATGATATATTGCTCACACATGCTATGGGCGTATGTGAAATGACACCCCAAAATAAATTCTGCTGCTTCTCCTGAGTACGGGGATACCACATATGTGGGACTTTTTGGGAGCCTAGCCGCGTACGGGGCCCCGAAAACCAAGCACCGCCTTCAGGCTTTCTAAGGGCGTAAATTTTTGAGTTCACTTCTCACTACCTATTACAGTTTTGAAGGCCATAAAATGCCAAGATGGCACAAAACCCCCACAAATGACCCCATTTTAGAAAGTAGACACCCCAAGCTATTTGCTGAGAGGCATGTTGAGTTCATGGAATATTTTATATTTTGCCACAAGTTGCGGGAAAATTACAAACTTTTTTTTTTTTTTTTTTTTTTTCACAAAGTTGTCACTAAATGATATATTGCTCACACATGCCATGGGCATATGTGAAATGACACCCCAAAATAAATTCTGCTGCTTCTCCTGAGTACGGGGATACCACATATGTGGGACTTTTTGGGAGCCTAGCCGCGTACGGGGCCCCGAAAACCAAGCACCGCCTTCAGGCTTTCTAAGGGCGTAAATATTTGACTTCACTCCTCACTACCTATTACAGTTTTGAAGGCCATAAAATGCCAAGATGGCACAAAACCCCCACAAATGACCCCATTTTAGAAAGTAGACACCCCAAGCTATTTGCTGAGAGGCATGTTGAGTCCATGGAATATTTTATATTTTGCCACAAGTTGCGGGAAAATTACAAACTTTTTTTTTTTTTTTTTTTTTTTCACAAAGTTGTCACTAAATGATATATTGCTCACGCATGCCATGGGCATATGTGAAATGACACCCCAAAATAAATTCTGCTGCTTCTCCTGAGTACGGGGATACCACATATGTGGGACTTTTTGGGAGCCTAGCCGCGTACGGGGCCCCGAAAACCAAGCACCGCCTTCAGGCTTTCTAAGGGCGTTACAGTTTTGAAGGCCATAAAATGCCAAGATGGCACAAACCCCCCCCAAATGACCCCATTTTGGAAAGTAGACACCCCTAAATTTAGGGGTACACTAGTGAGACTAGGTAATAAATGGCGGGTGCCCTGAAACTATAAAAAAATAACTAACCAACCAGCGTCACCTGTAACAGTTATATGGTGATCACTGGTGAAAGGGTTAACTAGGGGGCAATCAGGGGGCTTTATGCGGTAGTATATGGGGGTCCCTGGCGCTATAAAAAGCTGCGGCGAACCTAAATACCTACTTGCCTAACTAGCGTCACCTGTGACACTAATACAGCGATCAGAAAAACGATCGCTTATTAGGCTGGGTTCACACTGGAGCGATGCGGGAACGCCACGAATGCGCGGCGGGTTCCCGCATCGCATGCCTCCCGGCGGCAGTTCACACTGCCCTATGCGAACTGCTGGGAGTGTCAGTGAAATGTTACTGACACCCCCAGATCAGTTCGCATATCGCAGTGCGATCTGAAAACTCGGATCGCATGGTGTGAACACCCATGCGATCCGATTCTGCTGCGGGCCAAAAAAAGGGTCCCGTGCGAATTTGCGGCGGGTGCGGCGGGTGTGGCGGGTGCGGCGAATGGCTGAACTCGAATCGCACAGAGATCGGATGTGATTTGCACTGCAGTGCGGTGCGAATCACATCCGTTCTCAAACCGCTGCAATCTGAACCCAGCCTTAGTGACACTGGCGACGGGGGGTGATCACGGGGTTAAACCTTTATTGGGGGGGTTAGGGGGGTACCTTAGAACTAAAGGGGGCTAACCCTAACTGCCCTAACAGTTATTAGTCACAAATGACACCCGCCGGGTGATCAGGGGGTTAAACCTTTATTAGGTAATAAATGGCGGGTGCCCTGAAACTATAAAAAAATAACTAACCAACCAGCGTCACCTGTAACAGTTATATGGTGATCACTGGTGAAAGGGTTAACTAGGGGGCAATCAGGGGGCTTTATGCGGTAGTATATGGGGGTCCCTGGCGCTATAAAAAGCTGCGGCGAACCTAAATACCTACCTGCCTAACTAGCGTCACCTGTGACACTAATACGGCGATCAGAAAAATGATCGCTTATTAGGCTGGGTTCACACTGGAGCGATGCGGAAACGCCGCGAATCCGCGGCGGGTTCCCGCATCGCATGCCTCCCGGCGGCAGTTCACACTGCCCTATGCGAACTGCTGGGAGTGTCAGTGAAATGTTACTGACACCCCCAGATCAGTTCGCATATCGCAGTGCGATCTGCAAACTCGGATCGCATGGTGTGAACACCCATGCGATCCGATTCTGCTGCGGGCCAAAAAAAGGGTCCCGTGCGAATTTGCGGCGGGTGCGGCGGGTGTGGCGGGTGCGGCGGGTGCGGCGAATGGCTGAACTCGAATCGCACAGAGATCGGATGTGATTTGCACTGCAGTGCGGTGCGAATCACATTCGTTCTCATAAACCGCTGCAATGTGAACCCAGCCTTAGTGACACTGGCGACGGGGGGTGATCACGGGGTTAAACCTTTATTGGGGGGGTTAGGGGGGTACATTAGAACTAAAGGGGGCTAACTCTAACTGCCCTAACAGTTATTACAGTCACAAATGACACCAATGCAAAAAAAAAAAAAAAAAAAAAAAAAATGACATTGGTGTCACTGTGACTGGGGGGCAGGGGTAATTGGGGGGGTGATCGGGGGGTAAAGGGGGGGTGTGAGTGTGCCTGGCATGTTCTACTGTGTGTGTAGAGTGTTGGTGCAACTCACCGATCCGCTCTCCTCCGTGTCGGAACGGAAAATACCGACACGGAGGAGAGAATACATCACTTCCTCTCCTGTGTTTACATTACAGGAGAGGAAGTGATGTCACGGGGGATTTCCATTCGTCGAGAGCGATCGCGAGGGGGTGGCCATGAATGAATGGCCGTCCCCTCATCCCTGATCTCTCCCGAACGAATGCCGACCGCCGCAGGCACCGGGGGGGGGCCCGATCGGGCCCCCCACCCGCGGGCAGGCATGGACTTATATATACGCCAATATGCCTGCCCGTGCCATTCTGCCGACGTATATCGTCGTGCGGCGGTCGGCAAGTGGTTAAGTTCACCTACTGTATGAATATGTTGGGCTTGTAACTCACAGTCATTAATGGCCTCTAAGAATACCCATACTTTTTTATAATTAAACAATATACTTTGCAAATGTGTTGGCTTTTGGTCTGTTAATTAAACCATTGAGAGGTGCACCGGGCAGTGTGTTGAGGGCATGTGGCCTGGAACGGTTCAGGAGGGGGGGCTCTCTCGCCCCCCCTCTTTTCCTGCAACCTGCCAGGTTGCGTGCTCAGATAAAGGGTCTGGTATGGATTTTTAGGCGGACCCCAGGTAAAAAAAAATGTTTTATTTGACACGGGGTTCCCTTTAATATCCATACCAGACCTGAAGGGTCTAGTATGGAGGTTTAGGGGGAACCCCACTTCAATTTTTTTTTAATTTGATGCGGGGTTCCCATTAATATCCATATCAGACCTGAAGGGCCTGGTAATTGAATTTGGGAGAACCCCACGCTTTTTTTTTTTTTATAAATGACTTTCAATGAGTGTTCTCTGTATTACAGGAGCCGACAATTCATTATAGCCGCGAGTGATTTTAAATAAATGACACTTTGTGCAGGGACAGTTCTAAGCACGGGAAACATTCGCCCCTTCACAGGCATACTATACACACCCCCCAGGTACGAAATTTAAAGGAATATTACACTTTTATTGTTTCACTTTAATCATTATTAAAATCACTGCTCCAGAAAAAAAACGTCCGTTTTTAAAACTTTTTTTTTGCATTGATCCATGTCCCCTGGGGCAGGACCCAGGTCCCCAAACACTTTTTAGGACAATAACTTGCATATTAGCCTTTAAAATTAGCACTTTAGATTTCTCCCATAGACTTGTACAGGGTGTTCTGCTGCTTTTCGAATTTGCCACGGACACCCCAAATTGTTCACTGTTCGCTGAACAGGCGAACAGGCAATGTTTGAGTCGAACATGAGTTAGACTCAAACTTGAAGCTCATCCCTACTCATGGCCCACAGTTAATGCCAAGAGAGATTGTTTCTTAGCATCCAATCAGTCATCCACTTCTGCCATTCTTAAAAGGACAGCTTCATGTTCACTACTTTATAGAAGGGCTCCAACGATAGCCAACTAATACTGACAATTTGGCGCCAGGTAGTTTATATCCACCTCAAAGTGTACCCTTTTGTCAGGAACACATATGTCCACCAATTGTTGGGGCTGTATGCATAGTGTGCACTAGGGATGAGCTTCGAGTTCGAGTCAAACTCATGTTCGACTCAAACATTGCCTGTTCGCCTGTTCACTCAACAGCGAACAATTTAGGGCGTTCACGGCAAATTCGAAAAGCCGTGGAACACCCTGTACAAGTCTATGGGAGAAATCTAAAGTGCTAATTTTAAAGGCTTATATGCAAGTTATTGTCATAAAAAGTGTTTGGGGACCTGGGTCCTGCCCCAGGGGACATGTATCAATCCAAAAACAAAAAGCCCTGCCCTCCTCAGATAAGAAGTGTCAGGCTGCCGGGATTCCCGCAGTGTCTCCAGTGGAGACAGAAGATGGATGTGCTGCACTGGAGATCACCCATCACTGGATCAAATCAGCCATCGCTGGACCCTGGAGAGTTGATCATCGGTCGCTGGATAGCAAGAGTGGATTACCACCGCTGGAATCTTTTTTTATTTTTAATAAAGGACTTTTCCCAATGGTGTGTGTGTCTTTTTAAACTATTTTTTACACTTTCTTTGTAAAATAGTAGGGGTGCCCTTACCATTTCAAACGGGGGCGGGATCTGTGGGTCCCCTTGTTAAAGGGGGCTTCCAGATTCTGATAAGTCCCCTGCCCGCAGACCCCCACAACCACCAGCCAGGGTTGTGGGGATGAGGCCCTTGTCCTCATCAACATGGGGACAAGGTGCTTTTGGGGGACCTCAAAGCATCCACCCAATGTTGAGGGCTGTGGCCTGGTACAGTTCAGGGTGGACACTCTCTAGTCCCCCCTTCTTTTCCTGCGGCCTGCCAGGTTGCGTGCTTAGATAAAGGGTCTGGTATGGATATTTGGGGGGAACACTAACGCTTAACCACTTACCGACCTGCTCACATACATTTACTGCAGCAAACTGATGTACCTGTACGTTGGTCCATGCAAGGAGGATAGCGGGACTCAATGTCCGCCGGTGTCTGTACAGATTCAGAACAGGGAACTGCCTATGTAAACAAGGCAATTCCCCGTTCTGCCTAATGACATGTCAGAGATCTTCTGTTCCCAGCGATCGGGAACAGTGATCACTGTCATGTCCCAATGAGCCCATCCCCCCTACAGTAAGAACACACCCAGGGAACACACTTAACCCCTTGATCATCCTTTAGTGTTAACCAATTCCCTGCCAGTGTCATTTTTACATTGATCAGTGCATTTTTATAGCACTGATCTCTTTATAATGTGATGTGTCCCCAAAAAGTGTAATTTGGAGTCAGATTTGTCCGCAGCAATGTCGCAGTCCTGCTAAAAATCACAGTTTGCCGCCATTGCTAGTAAAAACAATTAAAAGTCCATAAATCTATCCCGCAGTTTTTAGACGCGACAACTTTTGTGCAAACCATTCAATATACACCTGTTGCGATTTTTTTTTTTTAAATTGATGGCCTTTTTTGTTTACAGCAGAAAAAATTAAAACCACAGAGGTGATCAAATACCACCATAGGAAACCTCTATTTGTGGGTAAAAAATATGTCAATTTTGTTTGGGTATAGCATCGCACAACCACGCAACTGTCGGTTAAAGTGGCACAGTGCCGTATCACAAAAAATAGCCTGGTCATTAAGGGGGCAAATCTTTCAGGGGCTGAAGTGGTTAAGTTACACAGTTGTGAACAGTCTCCAATATGCAACCACGTGTGTAAGTAGGGACCAAGCAGCTGAGATAGTTGTGACATAACAATCCAGTGGTGTGGTGGCCTACTGTATATTCCTGGAGACACATAGACAGAACAGCAGATCCACCAAGTAATGACGGTACTAGCTCCTGATCAGCGAGTGTCTCTACTAGACAAGGAAATTAATTGAGTTGTCTCTCACACCTGCATACTCCTAGAGTGGAGAAGTGGGATTCCTGCTTGTTTCCAAGGTGCTAGCCTGCAGTTGATTAATGATGTTGAGGCCCACTTGGTTCAGTTGAGAGTGCTAGACATCAATCCAATTTATTAAAAGCAAAGAACTGCACTAAGAATTCAGGGCTCACAGACCCTCAAACAGCATGTAAACAAGATGTGCAGTTCTTTGTTTAATTAATTAATGTATTAAAATGTTTATTACAGTATGAGGAGCCCCTTTGAGGAGATAGTATGAGGAGTCTCTGTGCTTCCTTTGAGTGCACACTTTCCCTTATGAAATCTTAAGAGGAACTTTCAACATCTGGGACATGCAGGAGAGATGGAAGGAAGTATGGATATTGAAAGAGGGTTTATTGACCTGTAGCATTTATAGGTTACTATCTGGAGGTGAGCGTGCATGCCTGATGGTGGTGGACACTGTGGTGCATCAAGCTGGATATCCTTGATTATGTCATATCACTGAGGAGGAGATTTACTAAAACTGGTGCACTCAGAATCTGGTGCAGCTGTGCATGGTAGCCCATCAGCTTCTAACTTCAGATTGTTCAGTTAAGCTTTGACAATAAAACCCGGAAGCTGATTGGTTTCCATGCAGAGCTGCATCCAATGTTGCACTATCCAGTTTTAGTAAATAACTCCCTAACTGTTAGGTTCTGTACCTTAGCAGGATTAGCCCTGTGTCATCATTATTTTGTTACTTGTGTTCACAATAGATAGATAGATAGATAGATAGATAGATAGATAGATAGATAGATAGATAGATAGATAGATAGATAGATATAGAGCTATAAAGATTTTTTGAGTTGGCATCATCTGTTTATATTATTGTGTTATATAGTCAGCCTTGCTTTTACTTTTTGAATATCTTTGTTGTTTGTGTGACATCACCAGACACATTTATTATATATCAATTCAATATTGGTTTATGCACTTGTTTTAGGTTAATTTATTATTTATTTTTGTGTTCTAGACCCTCTGGCGGGAGTTTATTTTTTATTTCACATTGTTACTTAGGGATTGAGCAGCATTTGGTCTATTTATTATTTTATATGTAAAGCCATTGTTAATACAAAAATGTCAAAAATACTAATAACAGGGCATTTTTTTAAAGAGGGAGAATTGGCTGTAATTTACTAGTAACAAGGAGCACATGTAGGGGTTTTAACAGACCACAGAGGATACAACAGTGCAGTGTACAATTTGCCAGCAGCAGAACAGGTTTAATCAGGGATACTAGGCATAAATGATTTATGCCTGAATTTGATTTTATCTTTGGTGACAGGGGATTGCATTGAATGTGAGTGATATAATGTGAGGTGCTTTAGGTGCACACTGTTCTTCAACTTAGTTATATTTTTCTTTAAAACTATGCAGTGATGTGTTGCAAACAAAAGGCAGCTCCAAAAACAGATGTACAGGAAGAAGTGAATGTTTCATAAATCACCCAAACAAAAGTCTTAAAAAAATGCAGTTTAACCCCAAAATAGGCCAAATTAAAACGAAAACCTCAAAATAAATACCCTGAAACAAAAGACCACTTTTTCCAAGGAAAGACTTTCCTGCAAAAAAAAGCAGTTTAATCTAAAATGTAATATCTCCCAGTTTGACAGCTTTTTCTAAGTTGCCCTGCAACAGCTCTTTTATCATGCACTGGCACTGGGGTTGATTTACCAAAACTAGAGAATGCAAAATTTGGTGCAGCTCTGCATAGAAAATCAGCTTCCAGGGTTTTTTGGCAAAGCTTAATTGAACAAGCTGAAGTTAGAAGATTATTGGCTACCATGCATAGCGGTGCCAGATTTAAATCAAACCCTATGACTGATGGCACATAACGAATCCCTTGTTACTGGCCTTTATAAGCCGGCAGAACAAAGTTCAAAGGCCCTTGCAGTGCATTATCATTACAATTAATTTGGTCGCATGAATTGTCTTCAAACCTTGAACAGGTTGGGTTTGCCTCAAATCCAGAATTGGGCTGAACCTTCATCACTAGTTACTATTTGTAAGTTAAAGTGTAACTAAACCCTGATTTCACTATATCTGGTCTTCCACAGTACAGAGAACCTGGAAGTGCAATAGTTTTAGTAAATATAAATGCTAAATAGTCTTTCTCACCAGTTAGAGCAGTCTTGTGACTTCTATCAGTGCCAGGTTAAAACTTGTAGGAGGAGTTGTTATTGTACTCTGGCTGTCCTATGAGACTGCAGGACCCCTAACCCTCTATCTGGACAGTACTGATTGGCACTGTGCTGATCACATGCACCCTCCCAAGAAAAAACAAACTCTCTAGCAATACACACCAATCTGAGCCTGTGCAGCTTGTCCCCAATGCTCTGTTCTATCAGGGGGTTTGGAGATTGTGGAAGAAGAGGAGGAACAGAGAAGACAGGATCAAACAGCCTTTTTACACAATGCAGAGGATTAACGTTTTAGGTTCCACAGTGAGTATAACAAACATGCTATACTGTATATACAGACTGTTTTTTCTGCTGTGGGTTTAGTAACACTTTAATCAGAGTAGACCCACAGTCTGATCAAATCTTTCATTTACATTTTTGGAAAGCAGAAGACACTTGTAGGTCATATCAGTGCTGACTGCTTTTATCCCTCAGAACTCCCAGTATGGATATTTTCCTCTAGTAGTCTGTGTGTCTGTCCTCTCCTGCAAAACAAATAAGTCTGTCTCTTGTAGATTAGGTATATGTAAGGGCTCCTGCGCTGTATATAGAAATGGAAAGGTGATTGTTCTAACTAGCTGGGTGCTGAGAACACTTTATGAGTTTCACTCTCATATAAAATAAAATAGGTAATGGAATTAGTGCTGCGCCCCCACAAATAAAGTGAAAAAATGTGGGGAGAAAGGAATATCCCACAAAAATGTAACCTTATTGCAATAATGTAACCCAAAAAAAAGGGACTAATCCCGGAATAAGGTGCTCAAGTGCATGTCTCTAAAGTTAATAAATATAAATAAAACAATAGATAAAAAACAATTGATGTACCAACAACAAAATATCACTTGTGGTGTGACCTAGAGCCAGTGATCAAACAGGTTAAAGTGCATATAGCAAACAAAATAAATCAAAAAATTAAGATAGTCCAATGCTGGATATTGCAGTGAGAATATCATAAACAATACAAATATAAAGTGAAGTTGTGCACTCACAGTGCAAAAACTCTCTTTCCACTTCGGTGATATCCACGTGTTCACTAGGCACACCAGGCAATTACCTACCTGCTGTAAGGTATACAGCGTATATGTAGCCCTTTAGGGAAAGCACTGGAAATTAGGAAGAGGACTTCAAAGCTCCTATAGTGTCACCACCGTCCATGTAACTACTCCATAGATGAGGCCAGCACAGGTGCCCAAAAAATAGATATAAAATCCGCCATAGTGTAGTAAACTTAAAAATTGGCAATTTTATTAAGGGTTAAAACTACTCACAAAGCAGCAAAGATAAGTCGCACAGTTAAACAGACTACGAGCGTACCGCTCGGGTGTAGGCGTCACTTCCGGTATCCTACGCGTTACGTCACTTCCCGTGACTTCAACTGGGACAACATTCCAGTTTATACCACAATATGCAGAATGCATCTAGGGAGTGTGACACTACTACTTGACCTGCTAATGCTGCAACACTTCATCTCCAGGCAGCTAACATAAAAAAAAAAAACTCTCCTCTCCACCCATCCCAAGCTTATCACAGAATTTGAGTAAAATAAGACTCCTCTCTCCTTGTAGATTCTCCTTGTAGGATTCTTGGTTCTCCTGGTGACCTGGACACTACCTATTAGCAGCTGTGTCTTTCACTTGGTCCTTCACATGGCCCCTTTTTCTTTAGGGATTGGTCTTGTGGTGTCATGAGGGGGAATAAACAAAATTGTTCAGAAAAAAAGCCATTAGCAACAAGCAATCATCAGTCCTCACCACCAGAAGGATTGCAACAGAGGGTCAAATGACAGCCAATTTGGGTACATTATTTTAGAATTTTTAAAACCTAGCTCTATAAGGGGAACTGGTGAAGTTGAAAGATCCAAAATAGCTTGCATTGATCACCAAGCATAAAAGCAACACAGATGTATGAACAGGGGAGGGAAGTGGTTAACGCGTTTCACACTGTGATAGTGCTTTGTCAAAACACTATCACAGTGTGAAACATGTTAACCGCTTCCCTCCTCTGTCTGTACATTTGTGTTGCTTTTATCCCTGGTGATCAATAAAAGTTATTTTGGATCTTCTAGTTGAGTGTGCAGCCATCCGGACCTTTTGAATTATATATTTCAGTTACAACTGGGCTTACACCTTGGACCTTACAGACCACACAGCTAAGTGCCGGCTTACCTAGATCAGCGTTAGCATGCATTTGTGAAGTTAAAAGTCAGAACTGGAGTTGGAATTTAAGAGACTTATGTGTAAAATGATTTGCCAGAAACCAAACAAAACTAGAAAAAAATGTTTGTAAATTTTTAACTTATAATGATTATATAATATTTTTGCAGCTCAAGCATCTATTGCTGCTAGCATAATACCCAATACAAGCGTAAATGTTTTTAAACGATGATTAATCCTCATATGTTGCTTTGAGATATTTTCAGAAATGCACAGATGGGCGTTTTATCTGACGGGGTTGTTTTATTTAATCATGTTCAAATCTCCTCTGAAAATCATTAATGCATTTTCACTGACATGGTGATGTGTGAGAGCATGTACATGCTAAAGACAAGGTCTAATTTCAGACTGTCAATGACAATATTTTCCTGGTGTGGGAGGATATACAATATTTCAACTACAATGTATAAGATACTGTAGCTTTCAATAAAACATTTTCCATGAAACAAAGTATAAAATATTCCAGTAATTGAGTAAAATGAACATGTATTTCTTTATTACAGAGGATATACTTCCGATAGCCAGTGAATCACATAAATACTCAATGTAAGCCAGTGAAGCAAATCACATGTTTTATATTAAAATCTTGTCACAGCACACCAGACAGCATCTAAAAATCTAAGAAAGTTTCCAGTGCTGCAAAAAAAGTATTGTTCTAGGAACTTTGCATACACCTATACCAGGCTTTTTTAGCTACTATACTAGTCCTAGCATAGTCCTTGTGCATTACTTCAAACACCATTTATTGATTAATAAGTAAAAGAGTATATTCAGAAAACTGTACGATCACAAGCAAAAATGAATCATGGGACGGGGTTAATTTGCACCTCCAAATCCTGAATGGTCAATATAGAAAACCAGTATTGCAATCCTTTATTGCACAAGACAAATATTCTAATGCATTTCAAAGGATATAACATCTTCTGCAGAACTCTAATGAAGAGGGTATAAATAGTGTAATGCACAAGGCTGGTGCACCTTTCTTGCCGTTTTTTCATTTAAAGCGGATCTTGAACTAAAATAGCAAGGTCTGCTTAATTAGTGTTATGTCATGTACACACGATCAGATCAGATCAGATCAGAAAATTTGAGAACCTGCTATCAACCATTTGTAAGCGGAAATTCTGACAGTAAATGTTCGATGGAGGATACATACGGATGGACTTTCCGACAACAAGCTCGCATTAAACATTTCCCATCAGAAAATCTGACCACGTGTACACGGCATAAGAGAATGAAGGACGCTTCTGGATAGCAGCTTCTGACCAGAGTAGATGTCCCCAAAAAAGTAGGTGTAAATTTGGCTGGTGAACAGCAATACAGGGCACTAAGGCAGCACTTCAAGAGGGAAGCAACAACTCTGAGGAAAAAGATAAAAAAGAAGGCACCTCTAAGTGCAGAAAAAAACATGACTTTATTACCAAAGGATTAAAAAACACTTACTAGAGATCAGAAGTTAAAGGGCTCATCATGTTATAAAATAGTCCAGCAGTTATAGTAGTCTTGGAGGGGTCCAATGCCGGAATTGTTTGTAATCCATTACAGCACTCCCGGACTTCAGTTTCTGACACTGGCATTTCCAGCCCCTTGTTCTTCCCCTCACCACACCCAATGTCTCTATTTCTGTGATCAAGCTCAGACTCATCTTTATCAGCATGAAGAAGGGGCCTATCAGATGCTCTGAAATGCATTCCGCCAAATGGAAGTCATTTTCCAACCCGTGCATGCCACGCTGGTTCCGGGCGCCGGACGTCATCAAAAAACAAAAAAGAAGGCACCTCTAAGTACATAAATAACATGACTTTATTGCCAAAGGATTAAAAAACACTTACTAGAGATCAGAAATTAAAAGGCCCATCATGTTATAAAAGAGTCCAGCAGTGATAGAAGTGTGGAGACTACTGAACTGTATGTAAACTAGCGTGAAATGCTGGACTGGTGGATGACATCAGTGGAAGTGCGCCTGGAACCAGCATGGAAAGCACAGGTCGGGAAATTACATCTATTTGGCGGGATGCATTTCAGAGCATCTGATAGGCTCATGGATGGATCCTTCTAGGACTACTATAACTGCTGGACTCTTTTATAACATGATGAGCCTTTTAAATTCTGATCCCTAGTAAGTGTTTTTTAATTATTTGGCAATAAAGTCGTTTCTTCACTTAGAGGTGCCTTCATTTTTATCTTTATCCATCTGCTTATTTAGTGTGGGCCATTCACCCTTGCTAAAAATCTACATTATATCACAAAGAAATCTGTGGTTGTGGGGGAGTTAAATAATAAAATTACCTTTCCTCCCACTTCAGCCTGCAGTACCTAGGTGAGGGCAAGAATAATACCATAGAATATTAACTAGCTCAAATCCCACAAACATATGATCTTGTGGTGTGCATGGCTACTCAGTATCCCATAGGATCTGTTGGCAGGATGATAAGGTTACCACCTGCAGTATGGACCTGGGGGTAATATTAATTAACATTTTTCCCTTCAGCAGGGTTTTATTCATTTATTTATTTTTTTGTTTAATTCATTGTTTTACCAAGGGATAGGCTGACTTTGCTTAGAATACAAGGCCTCTTTAAAGAGAAAAAGAAGGCACTATAAAATAGAATGGCAGATGAGCCAAAATTGACAGCAGACAGATAAAGTCGTTTTTGGCAGAAGAGACTTATAAAGTCCCTTTAATCAAAAAACTCTACCAGCTAACATTTAATATTTTTTCTTAACATTAGTTTCACAGTGATCCTCAGATCCTCAATACTGTGGTTAGTTTTGAAAACGTGTTCTACCGAAAAAAGGTCCATTCTGGTGTTCTTAACGGTTATTATTGATGGGGAACTTTAGGAAGCACAGGGACAGGAACAAATGAGTACATAAATTAATGTAGAAATGTAAAAGACCGCATAGTGGCCTGAACAGGATCTACAGATTCGTGGACCATTATGGTCCTAGCTAAGATGTCATGTCTGTGTAGAACACAATTTGGTTACTTGACAGGTACAGAGAACAAAATACAATGAATTCCTCTACATTATCGCCTGGACTTATTTGTAAATAACTTCTTGCCTCACTGAGCCTATCCTTTTCTGCTTTGCTCTAGGTGTAATTAAAGTGTATTTTAAGCCCCCTGGCGGTATTCCCGAGTCTGGCTCGGGGTGAAAATTCAGATCCAAAAGCGGTAACCCCGAGCCAGACTCGGGATCACATCGCTGGGTCCATGATGAGTTTACTTACCTTAACCCCTGGATCCAGCGATGTCCCCCCACTGTGTGAGCGGCTCGTCCTCTGCTCGATTCATCACATCGCCGGGCTCCGTTCCCTGTGAGCGTTGCGACTCACGGGGACGGAGAACGGCGCCAAATCCGGGTCCTGTGCAGTGCAGCTGTACCTCTGCTTACTGCACACAAGAGTTCAGCTTCCCACTACAGGTGCCATTTAGAGAATGCTTTGAATTTTCTGAGTGAGTGCAAAGTGTCCTCTGATTGGATAAGGTGGAAAGGCAAAGTGGTGATGTCACACTCTCCTCCTCGGGACGTTGCATGTCTCGTATGCATTAAAAGCCACTTTTTGTTACAGCTGAGTTTCAGTTCCATTTGAACCATTTCTCTTTTCCAATAATTTTTTGGGCTTTACCGAGGAGATAAAACATAACAGCATAATATGGGTAACCAAGTACATAGCTTCCAGTATTGAGTAGGAACGCTGCATAAAATAAGTAACTTAAAATTTCTAAAGTTCTGTTTCTATCAATGTCATAAAAAATACAGGACATAATAACTCTCTTAGAGTGGTAAGAAGACACAGAGGATGATACAAAGGTTATCCAATAGTAATAGAGGCGATTCAGTTCGCATTGTGCGCTATACAAGTATTTCATTCATTCATTCATATCCATGAGTAACTTGGTACTTCTCATATTCGTCTATGTCATATTACAGGAATACTGTGTTATTGCCATATCCCAAGGCTGTTTAAATAGTAGGTGACTATACTAGATTTGGAAGCTATATAGCTATGGAAATGGTAGAGGAGTGGGTTGAGGGCAGGTGACGGGGTATGAAGAAATAAAGGGTGTGAAAGAGAGGTCTAGGGACTATAGGGTAGGGGATAAGCATAGACAAGTAGACTTGTGCACAACGGAAAATTTTGTTTAGTTTCGGTTCATTGTCATTCATAAAATACATAATTTTGTTCTGTTATATTCGTTATGTTACATTAATACATTTTCGGATAATTCATTATTATTCGTAGAGTGTTGAATTAATTTGTTCGTATTCGTTGAAATTCGCTATTTATGTATGTATAGACATTCATGATAATGATTCGTAGTTTGGAAAGTCGTTTGTTTATTGAATCTTTTAACACACACAATGACAACCTCTCTTCTCCTCGGCTCAAATACAATACAACACCCTTCTCACTCACTTCTCACGAATGCACTTTGCCAGTAATCCATCCTCCGGAAAAAAATTAATTAGCTGATTGGACTATAAGATTTACTTTGAGCTGACCTTTTGTTTCATTAGATCTTTAAAGAATTACTGAATCATGTCGAATTCATTCGTTATATTTATTTCGTATTCGTTGTTATTCGTTATTTTTTTATTCGGACATTCGGATGCATCCAAATGTCCGAAAGATGCAAAATTCGGCCGAATTTCGATTCGTTATGAAACGAATTGCACAAGCCTATAGACAAGTCCAAGCTTTTTTACATATAGAAGGGGGGGGGGGGGCAGAATGTGGCATTGTTCCTGTCTTCTTTGCGGTCAAGACAGGTAATGAATTTCAGTTATCGGCGGTTGAGTGTCTAAGTGTTGTTTGTGATATTGTAGTTTTCGGAGAATCTTTGAAATTGATCCAGCGTGCCCATGTGTGTGTAAATTTAGGTGGGTTTTCACGTGCGACACTAATCAGTTCTTCCATTTCTACTTTAACAATTTCTTCCTTTATTCAACATAAAAAAAAACATTTTTTTGCTTTAGATGTACTCTACTTTAACTTGTGTTCTTAATTTTCCCCTGTATTTATGAGTATATAAGAACATGTTACAAGTGTGTTAAAAAGTTTGAACCCCAAAATATATTTAATAAGCCATCAAAAGATATTGATACATTTTTGCATTCTGACATAACTCCCTATTCGTGAGACTTCGCCCCCTGGATAGGCTCCTTTATTTTTTTATAAATGACATGTTGTACATCCTGTTTTCATGACAGCTAAACCTCTCTAATTATTCATTCTCCAGTACAGCTCTCACATTTTAGAGCAGCATTTAACCTAGCTTCAAGGAAAGCACAAATAATGTTCAGTAAATATTTCATGATGATCTCTGAGAAATGCTGTTTTCCTAATCCAAGATGCCATAATAATTACTGATCATCTGAAATGAATGCAGCAGAAAATGCTATCAGATTTGACAGCTTTTTGTCATTATCCAAATTTCTGTCAAAGTTGACACAGCAGATGGGCAAGGTGACACTGCAGAGAGAAAACCCAGGTCCCAGCTTAGTTTTCCTCGTCTCAATTATGAAGTTAGTTCAAGGACCACCAAGATGAAACTGCTGAGCGATAGATTTTAATAAATGTTACAGCATCTGTTGTAAATGTGCAGATTTATTCACACCAAATGAATGCAATCACTGTTATGTGCATGACCTTCATGTATCTGGGATTACTAAGTGATTACATTTTCCTCAGAGGAAATCTCTGTCACCCATTATACTGTAGTTTTAATGGGGGTTTATTTACTAAAGAAGTAGAGAGTGCTGACTAGCTAAGGCAGGCCATACATAGTGCCATTTTTTTTCCTGCAACCGCAGGTTACAGGGAAGAAATTCGCACAATTCCCCCATCAACACAGATAGTGCTGACAGGGGAATACCTCCTGCCCAGCAATTATCTGCTCCAGGTGGGGGTGGGAAGAGGTCGCTAGTGATAATCCCAAGAGAATCCGGCAGGCTGGTTGTACCCAAATTAATGGATCGATCAACTTGCTGCCCATTAATGGTTCAAATCTTGGCTGGTTCAGCAAGAACAGTGTATGGCCAGCCTTAGTGAATGATGAGAAGCTGTATTCACTTCAATCTTTAAATCATATTCATACAATTTCCTGTTTATTTAAAGCTAAGCCATGGCCTCCCATAAAAAATGTACTGCAGCACTTAATTATAAGTGTTTTTGCACCTAAGCTAGCCATACATAGATCAAAAATTCATGTGGTCCAGCAGGGGCCAGCCTAATTTCGATCCATTTATGAGAGTAGTGGTTGTACAGAAGTCAATCTAACCTTTTGACTTCTGTACAACCACCCTGTCGGGATTTTCCTGATTGATCAGTGCTGCCAGTTACAGCTGGCAGCACTGATCGGTATGTCCTGATGGTGGGGAAGTCTCCCTGCTGTCAGAGCACAATAGCACAATACAAGTGATTCCTGCCTCCACCTAGAATGTGTGATATTTTTCTTTTCATTCAACCCACAAGGTTGAGCGAAAAAAAATGAATAATGTATGGGCTGCTTTTCAGTTTTATCTTCTCCCTAGAGTTTTACAGCTTTCTGTTAGAGTGTGTCAACAATGCTGTCCTGCTTCTGAATTCAGAGCATAGTTGCCACTGTCATATAGACAGTGCCTGCTTGCACTACAGTGGAATAGAAGAAATGTTGCAGAATACGTGGCAAGCAGCTGTGCCACTGCTATAGCCACAAGGCTGTAGCTCGTTGATCAGTACCTGGCCACATCTAGTCCTGCCCACTGTATTCTGGATTGGTATCACTGTCTCTGTTGTCAAAACCCTTCCCACTATGATCTGTAGTGTCTGGGAAGAGAAGCATGTAAGACACAAATGGGGAAGAGTTTGGCTCACTCCGGGAGGGTAAAGTTTTTTATTTACTTTATGAGACCTACACAGCACATACTATCTGCATTTAGTACTTGATTAGTACTTGATTAGACCGCTATACATAATTGTACTTGTATTTCCCTTGCATATTGATGGACATTCAAAATATAGTTTCACTAGATTTACTAAATGAAGGGAACATTTACTTTTCTAAGTGACTGTTGTGTACTTTTTTTAGTGAATGAACCCCTTAGAGTTAAAGAAACTGTACTTAAAGAGGTCTTTCATACAACAACTGCAGCCAGTAAGCAGTAAAAGGCCAGCGTTTAAATAGACAGTGTGACAGAGAGGTAAGAATAGATGTTCTTATTTTACAGGCTGTGCTTGGTTTACAAGTGACCCTATGGAAAGAACACTTTAAAGTGACTTTATAACTTCAATAACAAAAAAGCAGCTATAACTTTCAGTGCACCGATTCTCTGAGCTCCAAAATTCCCTGATAGTGAGAATGCTTACCCGCTCCTTCCCACATATTTCTATTGACCATTGAGATAGTTGAACATAATGATCAGCCATTAGCAATGCATAGGGTTAAAAGTGATTGAACATGTTCCAGCACTACTGGGAAAAGAGAACCTTTGCCCAATCAGAATGGCCATCAGAATGGTACTGTATGTGCTCCTGTGTGGACACTAGAGGGGGTGCTGGATTTTTACCATGGGTGAGGAAATTCCTCATTCCTTGCTTCTTCTGTATAAAAATTATAATTAAAATGTTATTTTATTTGCTATGTACCTAATTGACTTGACTGATTGAAATGTATTACCTCCATGTATGGGGAGGATGATTCTTATCTTGGTTGTAAACCTTATGGTACTGTTTACTGAGATGCTCCTTGGATTCTGAAATGGTCTATCACACTCAAGTTCTGCCCTCATGATGACTTTGCCATGTAGCATATTGGGCAAACACAGGAGAAAGTTACATTTGTCTTTATTGTTCTATGGGGAAAGGGAATTTGAGTGAGGGGGTGGGGTAAAGGGGTTACTGTATATGTATTGCCTAATGTTAAATGCTTAATAAAAACGATCTGATTAAAAAAAAGGAAAATAAATTTAAAGAAAGATATGTGCTCTAGGTGCCTACACGTTACACCCATGATCAGATGTTTTGTTGCTAAAATGCTTGCATCATTTTAAAGCAAGGCTATATAAGTGGAAAAGCACCAGCCAGTGTGTGCCATATGTTGAGCATTCACCTCCTCCCCTTTTATTTCATCCTACAGAATGAGAATTGGTGCAACTAGCGCAGTTTAGCAATCTCCTTGACTTAAGCCAGATGTTGAGAAAGACCTGCACTGTGCCTACTTATCTTCCAAAGTGTAAAATGGGAATAGGAGCACTTTTTAGCACAGAATATTTTGGTAAAGGACATATCTTGAGATCAATTGAATCATGGCTAAGTAAAGCCTTACTCTGGGTATACATGGGCTGAAATTAGCCAATTCACCAGGAACCAGCTAATATTTAGCCAGTGTGTACAGCTATCTGGCTGGCAGAAGCCATCGAAGGGACATACTGGATAACTAATATTCAAACAGTGCTTGCAGCGAATGGCTTATTATTCTTGCAGAGGAGGGAGGGGAGACTACCATTAGAAAACAAAGGCACAGCGAAGGTGATCACCACACCAACATCGCTTGTGTTGGTAGGGTGATCTGTCAGTTTTTTTTATTCAGCCCATTGGGTTGAATAACAAAAAAAAAACTAGCAGTGTGTATTAGACTTTAGAATGATCACATAAGCCCACCATGGTATTTTCACTGCACCCTTTATATTATATTATATCAATGCAAATACTACATAAAAATGGATTTATTAAAGCAGACCTTCAGTCCTTTTTTCAACTTTCCCAAGAAGGGAGTCATAAGAGGGCGAATGAAAGCTGCAGAGCTGGAGGTGTGCCTCTGTGTGTCTGTGTTCACTTCCTGGATTTACACAGACACACAGAGGCACGTAATTAATATTCTGGGATTTTTTTTTGTGTACAGATGATGGCTTGGATGGGAGATAAAGCTAGGTACACACTATTCATTTTTTTTCCATTCAGCCTAGCAAGTTGAAAAAAAAAACTGTCAGCACTAGTCAGAGCCGATTTACCAAAGATCCAATGTTAGTACAGTGATCTACCTGCTGAGTTGTTGTGTTCTGAGAGGGGGACAGCCTTGCCACCAGAACACTCTGACCAGCACTCTCCACCATTGGCTGAAAGTGCTGATCGGGAGCTGGTCAGCTACTGGTCTTCCAGCATGCTCATCTGACAGAAGCTGGCCAAATGGCTGTCGAACTTGTGCCTTACACACGGGCAAAATGCCAGCCGGTTTTTATTGAACCGCTCGATGTCAGCCTGTATTTCTGGGAAGCTCAACTGGTGTTTTCTGTACCTGGAGAAAATGTTCCTAGCCTGAAAAAAGAAAACGAATGCAGCCACCACATCTAATGACCGATGAGGATGCAATATTTTACATTTCCGTTCTTAGTTTTAGATATACTGCAACTTACTAAAGGGGAGAGTTATAGTAGGATTCACAGCCAACATAAATACCTGTGAGCAAACCGAAATCTAATATGGCTTTTTTGTAGTATATATTGTATCATTTATTTTATCTCGTACAATTGACTACAAAGACTTGAATTACAGCATACTTGGTATATTTACAATCTTCCTGACCTGAAGTATATCTTTATTTAGCAATGAACAATAGGGTGACCACAATTCCAAAATGCCATTCAAGGACATCCCCCCCTCCATGCCCGGGCCCGCTCAACACAAAATGTTTTTTGATACTTTTTTTTGGAAAACTATACTGACCGTCAACCACGAGCGATCACGGGAATGAGAGGCAGAACAGAGATGTGTGTGTAAACACACAAATCCCTGTTCTGTTCTAGGAACAACGATCTGTCATTTCCTCTAGTCAGTCTCCTCCCGCTACAGTTAGAAACACTGAAGGAACACAGTTAACCCCTTGATTGCCCCCCTAGTGTTAATCTCTTCCATGCCAGTGACATTTATACAATAATCAGTGCATTTTTCTAGCACTGATCACTGTATAAATGACAATGGTCCCAAAAATGTATAAAAAGTGTCCGCCATAAAGTTGCAGTCCCAATAAAAATTTCAGATCACTGCCATTACTACTAAAAAAAAAAATATAAAAAAAATGCGTAACAGGTACTATAGCACTAAAAATAGCGCCTGCATAGCGCCTGTAAAGAGCTGCTCCTCTCTCTCCAGTGTGAAAGCCTGGGGGCTTTCACACTGGAGTGGTATGCTTACAGGATGTTAAAAAAACTCCTGAAAGCCGCATCTTTGGAGCTCTAGCCCATTGATCTGAATGGGCACCAATGCAGAACCGCTGGCAAAACACTGCTGCCTCGGCAATTTGCGGGTCATTTTAACTCTTTTTTTGGCCGCTAGCAGCCAAATAGTGATGCTAAAACATTGATAAAGTGCCGCAAAAAATAGTGCTGTTTTACCACTGGCGCCCGCACCGCCCCCTAGTGTGAAAGGGCTCTTAGATATACACACAACAATTTTTGTAATCCTTGTTAAACATTGTTAAAAGCAATACATGATTGCATTGCAAGCATGCATGTTCTCAATATAGTGAGTAGTACAAACCTGTGGCTGGGGGGCCCCCCTCAGGCACTCAGTCGGCCGACTCGGTTAACAGTCACAGCCCTCGTGGGTGGGAGGAGGCTCAGGAGAGAAGTCGAGCTGCAGGCAAACAGTGGCAATGCGCTGCAGGTGGAAGGTCGGCCCCGGCCGGGACTGGCTTGCACTTAGCACAGGCTGCCATGGATCCAATCCTGGCTTACCAGCAGTGCCACTGTCAGCACTGGAGTCAGGAGGAGGAGGAGTTACAGTAACAGAAGATGCTCTCTGGCCTGGGCTGTGGGACTCACTGGCTGCTCTCTCTGCTGCTGTAGTGAGTCCAGAGTGGGAGAAGGAAAGGAGGTGGGTGGACCCAGAGTGCTGTGCAGGGAAGCTCTGGGTAAGGTCTCGCTCGCTCAGCCAACATCGCTGGTTGCTAGACACAAGGCGGGGCGGCCCTAGCAATCAGTTCAGCAATGTTATCTCAGGGTGGCTGTGTGTCCTTGTTTCATTCTGGGACACTGTATTCTCCTAGAATGAAGGTGCTCGGGATACAGGACACAAATTTGAATTAAGGGACAATCACGGGCAATCCAGGACACGTGGGCACCCTAATGAACATATTTTAACAATGCCCCTTGTAGGAGTTTTATACTTACTTTGAATATCTACTTATTATGGATGTAGCAGTAACTGCACAGATGTTTTCTGAATTAAACATATTTTGGGTAAAATACTCATAACATTTCTTCTTTCAGAACTTTTATGGTTTTATGACTTATGACTCCTGGGTATGTATCAATTTCATTTTCATTTGAAGGCAAACCAGAGATGCTCTGAAGATTTGTAATGACTACACAATTCAGTCATTTTAAAAGCTATAAAAATGGTTTCATATTTTGTAATTTGAATTTTTGTCCTGTCTGTATTATAAAATTAATGATTGTCTGGCTTCCTAAATAATGTGACTATTTGCAAATCACATTGATCCACATGGAAATATTGTGGTATATCAAAAAGGAAAATGCTGCGACTTTGCAGATTTAATGATCATCAAATAAAAGGAAACAAATGCAATGTGAAGAGAAGTACGTCAGCTACTGTATGCATCTAGAACTGCCAACTAAGCATTTGTCTAGAATAGAAAGATTTCCATGATCCTGCCCACTACTCTAAAAAAGAGGAATAACCTTTCTTTTTTACTGGATTTGTATTGCAAATGCTAACATATAAGTATTTTCTGTTGTAAAAAAGCAAAAAAACTGTAGAGATATTATTCATGGCAGTTTTAGAGTTGTTCATGCTAGAAGCATTGTAAGTATTTTTCACCTGTTTGAAGCAAAACACTTGAACATAAGCCCTTGTGTTAGTTGCTGTTGGGATCATTTACTCTACAGTGTTATTTATGCCTAAAGAGCAAAAAAAATCATTTCTCCTCTGGGGGATCAATGTACATTGCAGGAATGTTAACTAACGTTGTTGCAGGTTGCTACCTTTTGGTATTGGTATATGAAGATATAGCTGTTTACTTGTCTGTGTCCATGTTCAAAATGAATGTAAATAGGAGTGACTTTATAATCATAAATCAGCTGCTGCACTTAGAGAATTTTAATGAGGAAAATGGTAGAGTCTGCATTCCTTTAGACGTGATTTCCCTTTCGGAGTATCTCACCAAAAATGACATGTGGATGCCCAAAATCTGACTTGTATCTTAGTGCAAACTTCTGGGAAAATCAGTAAGCCAATCACACAAACAGGAAATGACATTTCCGGGGGGCGTTGCTGCTTCTCCTCCCCCAGCTCTTATGCAGTTGAGAAGAGAGGGAATGTAGTCACTTATTAAAAAAAAGGAAACATGCATTTATGTTTTTTTCTTTTTTATATCTATACACAAATATTCTGCCTTTTTTATATCTATATACACATGTTTTGCCTTTTTTTAAACTAAATGTGTTGTTTTGCAAGGTGATAATTTACAATCACTTTAATCTAGTTGCAGATACAGGCATACCGCACTTTTAAGTACACAATGGGATTTATTTTCTAAAGGTCGAAAGTGCAAACTCAGGCTCACTTCTGCATAGAAACCAATGAGGTTCTAACCCCAGCTTGTTCAATTAAGCTTTGGTAATAAAACCTGGAAGCTCATTGGTTTCTATGTAGACATGAGCCTGATTTTGCACTTTCCAGCTTTAGTAAATAAACCCCACTGTGTACTTAAAAGTGGGGTATGCCTATATCATCATGCAGTAAGTTAGGTTAGGTTAAATTAGGTTAAAATTAGGTTAAATGTCTAATTGGCAGCCTTTTAAACACTGTAAAAACAAAACTGATCAAGACAACCAATCACATAGACTGATTGAATCATGTAGCACAGCATGTATGAAGTGCACTAGAGGTACCAAATTGTGTCACAGGGGTTACAGTTTTATAAAAAATAATGTTTAAAATCAGCAGATGATCTAATAATATTTAGTTCAGAGCCAGAAGGAAAGCAAAAATGATGGTGAAATAATAGTGGCCCAACAGACCTTTTTACTAATTAAAGCTAATATTCCTATTTAAAACAAATAAACAAAGAAACTGGCAGAGACATTTGAAAATATCATAAACCCATAATTTATTCACAATAGAAAGCAACAAATAGAACTCAATTTCGAAATTACCTTTTTTTTTAAATGGTACATTTTCTCAGTTTTGACATATTTTCTATTGTGAATAAAATATAGGTATTTGAGATTTGCAAACGATTGCATTTTAACTCATTTGGAGCTAGCTTGTGGTTCCCAGATATGAGAAAAATTTAAACACCTTCTACTGTAAAGTTAGGTTTCCTAATATGGTCTGAACTAAATGTGTTATATCCTTTTTGGTGTTTGTAGATGGGAATTCTCCAAATATAAATGCATTTTATTGACATCATTGACAAATTCTTCCTCATACATGCAATCTGATGTGCAGAAACATACAATAGTGTGCTTAAATAGTCTGCAACGTGACCTTTCCAGGCCATAGGTCATGAAGCTTGTGTGTCCAAAGAATATATCATGGAGAGTAAAAAAAATATATATATATATATATATATATATATATAATATTTTCACATTTTCCAAATAAATAAACAGATATGATTAATAATAACTGAGAATATATTATCATACACTAATCCTAACTAACTAGCTATTTTATATTATTAATTAGCAGTGATTTGCTTTTATAAAAAATATTTTTTCTATTTAATTCTTAATTTGTAACTGCATTTAGATATTTTAATCCAATAATATTTTTGACCCATTGACCTCCAGTTACAGGAATACATGAATGAGTTCCAGAACTCATTCAAACACCTACTTCTAACCTGACTTTACTAGGAACCTAAGGGTTACAGTTAAAAATAAAATATACAATACATGTGAAGTGTACTTGTTCATATATTAATAAAAGCCAAATTAATAAAATAATGTGTCACAGTATAACCAGACCAGTGTAAGCCAGCAACAGTGTTCTTGATTGCCACTACACAAGCCCCAGTGTCCCCATGCTAGTTCAGCTAGCAAAAGTGTTCCTGATTGCCACCACACCAGTTCAGTGTTGTCTCTGCCTGCCATCCGTACTGGCCCTGGCTTGTTTTCTGACCACTTTTATGTTTGCTTTCTGGACCAAATTTTGGCCTGTTTGCTGACCACAACTCTGCCTCAACTGACTGATCTGCATGTCCAATTGGTTATATTCCTGTAAGACCCCAGTCCCAGCCACCCCCCTGTGGGCAACTGTACTCCTGGAACCACGGGAACATTTTTTAGTCTTTCTTCAGCCTCCTGTACTTCAAGGCCAGTGAACACGGCATTTCTGGAGGCAGCCACATACCAGTAGGTTAAGCTTGTTTGGCTTATGGGAATGGTGACTGCTATGGGCGATGCTACACTGAGCTATATTCCCTGACCACAAGTACAGAGGCAGCCATTAGCCCCATGTTCACACCAGTGAGGCTTTGAAATTGCACTACTTCTGCGTTATTTCAATGCCGTTGATCAGTGCGATTTTGATGTGCAATTTAATTGTGGCTTGTGTCTTCATTTAACAGAAGCCAATGCAAGTCTTAATGAAATTGCAGAAAGGTAGTGCAGGATTATTTTTCAAAGGTGCTATGAGTCAGAAAGATTTGAACGGTTCTATTGCCACAAATAGGGTGTGACTTGTCATGCGATTTTGAACTGTCAAAACACAGACAAATTGCATTGGTGTGAACCAGGAATTACAGTACATTGGTTTTGATACAATTGGTTGATTTGTGTGATACAGAAGATATAGTGTTTGGTACATAATCAGTCTAAACAGTGAAAAAGTTTCACACATATGGTATTTCATATTCGGGAGAGGTATCAGAATGTGTTTTGGGGTTTAATTCTAAGTATGTCCACACAGTGTGTGAAAAATATCTTAACCCCCCTGATGGTATTCCTGAGTCTGGCTCGGGGTGGAATTTTTATACCAAAAGCGGTAACCCCAAGCCAGACTCGGGACCGCATCGCTGGATCCAGGAGGATGCTTACTTACCGTCTCCCTCGGATCCAGCTATGTCCCCGCACTGTACAAGCAAGCCGTGTATCGCTCGATCTATCATGGAGCCGATCTCCATGCCCTACGAGCGATGCGACGCACGAGGACGGAGATCGGCGCCAAATTCAAAAAGTGAAACACTCACTATACATACAGTATAATGTAATCTTACAGATTACATTGCTGTATGTAATAATTTCACATCCCCTTTGTCCCTAGTGTTCTGTCCAGTGTTCTGCATGCAGTTTTATGAAATAAAAACTGTTCTTTATGCCTGGAAACTGGAGATTGTCCATAGCAACCAAAACTGTCCCTTTACATCAAAAATGATTTTAGACCAGCTAGAAAACAGCGAGAATAAATTGTAATCACTCACAGAATTGAGCGATATCGATTTGTGGGGAGATCCGTCATCAAATACTGAAAAGTAATGACAGTGACAATTCTGCAACTGAGCAAATTTCTGTGTTTTTGATTTGATTACATTATTGAATAATTTTTATTATTGTTATATTATTATTTGGTATAATTATTTATAATTATTTATTATATTATAATTTATGATTTCATTTTTCAAACTTTATCAAACCCGGGATGTCTGCTAGACTCTGGTTTGGACAGATTTAAGTGAGTTATTGCTAAGAATTACAGGACTACAATATAAAACACCAAATTTTTATGCAAAATAATTGTACCGCTTTTAGCACCTAAACTCCGAAATAATCATACCGCCAGGGAGGTTAATAAATTGGCTTTGGCTTCATTTTCATTCTGCATTTTCCAAAAACTTGTGCCAAAAAATTAAGTCTTCAAAAGAGTGATTGTGTCTCTTAGAAAATACCTTGGAATGTTTTCCAAAATGTGGTCCATTTGTGGGAGTTTCCACTGTTCTGGTGATCCAGGGTCTCCAAAATTGTGATAGCAAGTCAGGATATTAAATGGGTAATTTATGCTCTTGAAATGCTTGAAGGTGCTCCTTGGATTTTGGACCTCTCTATGTGACTAGGCTGTGAAAAAGTTTCACACACGTGGTATCACCATACACAGGAGGAGCAGCAGAATGCGTTTTAAGGTGTAATGGCTATTATGTGTTAGAAATATAATAATTGACTACTTTGTGTAAAAAATATATCTTCATTTTTTCCTGCATTTTTAAAACACTTGTGGCAAAAAATTTACATTTTCAAAAGACTGAAGATCCCCTTTTAGAAAATAACTTGGGGTGTTTTCTTTCTAAAATTAGATCAATTTGTGGGTCTCCCAACTGTTTTGAACTTCAGGGATTTTAGTCCCCTGTATGCATCTAGGTTGAGAAAAAGTCTCACACATGTGATATCCCCATATTGTAACAGAATGTGGGGTGTAATTGTAAGTATGCCTATGCTGTGTGTGAGAAACAACTTGTTAAAATCTTAGTGATAAGAAAAATACATATTTAATTTCTCAATTTTCCAAAAAATTGTGACAAAAAAATACAACTTCAAAAAACTCACCATGCCTCTCACTAAATACTGTGGACTGTAAACTTTCCAAAAAGGGGTAATATTAAGGGTATTTAAAATGTCATGCATTTTAGGGCATTAAGAAATGAGGCAGTCAGTACATCAATTTTCAAATATAAACTGTATACCATAGTTTGTAGTCTCTAGAACTTTCTTTTTTTTTTTTTTGTTATACAACATGTATAAAGTTTAATAACTGGATTAGATACATAGTAAAAATTGTAGTTTCAAAGTTTAGGGTTGGAGGAGATTTGGTATAATATAGGGTAAAAGAAAGGTTGTTACCAGGAAGGTATAGAGAGGTAAGTAGATAATTCAGGGCCAAGATCCAACCATGTGGCTTGGTTATTCCCTGAATAAAAGATACTTAATTAAACCATCCCTAAAATCTCCTCTATAGTAATAACATTAGGAAATATATAACTCATTAATTTAGCTTGTACATCTATATATATAGTAAAAGGAGAGGGTGTGGGGAAAGCAAGGGTGGGGGAAGCATATATAAGGGTTGTGGAGGGAGGAGACCACTCTGAAAGAAAATGGTATGTTAATAAATTCTACATGTAACATAGGGGGTAAGATATATGTTTGATTAGTTGTTTGTCTCTAGAACAGATTAAATACATTACACTGATTTGGGTTATTTTTACCAAAGAAATGTACCACAACATATTTTGGCCCAAATTTATGAACATTTTAGAACAAAAACTAAGCAACAGGGTATTTAAAATGTTTGTGTTTTTTTCCCTTGATATGGCAAAAAAAAATAAAAAAATCTATGGTGATTAACAACTCCAATACTGGGCACCTTTACCCCCTACCTGCTCAGGCCAATTTTCAGCTTTCAGCGCTGTCACACTTTGAATGACAATTGCGTGGTACCCAAAATTACATTTTTACAATTTTTTCAAACAAATGGAGCTTTCTTTTGGTGGTATTTAGTCACCACTGTGTTTTTTATTTATTTATTTTTTTAAATGAAAAAAAAAATGTATTCTTAGTTTCTGTTGTAAATAAATCATAGTCTTAGTTTCTGTTAGTTTCTGTAAATAAGTATTTTTTCTCCTTCACTGATGTGCGCTGATGAGGCTGCACTGATGGGCACAGATAGGCTGCATTGATGAGGTTTCACTGATGGGCACTGATGAGGTGGCACTGAGGAGCATGCACTAATATGCAGCACTGATGGGCACTGAAAGGTGGCACTGATAGGTGGCACTTATGGGCAATGATAGGTGACACAGATAGGTGGCACTGATGGGATTTGTAAATTATTGTTAGTACTTTGAATTTTATAGGTTGGGTGAGTGGAAGCCAGTGGTGGGATTGGCAGAGAGGGGTGGAGGACACTGACTGGTTGGTAAAGTGGATGAGTCTTGCAACGACATTCATTATGGACTGAAGGGGGGATAGTCTATGTAAAGGTAATCCAATGAGGAGGGAGTTGCAGTGGTCGAGGAGAGAGATGACCAGGGAGTGAATTAGAAGCTTGGTGGTGTCATTAGTTAAAAAGGGGCATATTCTGGAAATGTTGCGGAGGCTAATGCAGCATGATTTGGACAGGGATTGTACGTGGGCCGGAAAGGACAGTTCAGAGTCTAAGGTTACCCTAAGCACCCTGGCACATAAGGATGGACTGATAGCTGTGCCATTGATCTTGACAGAGAAGTTGGGGGAAGGGGCACGTGGGGGAGGAAATATTAAGAGCTCAGTTTTATAAAGATTCAGTTTGAGGAAGTGGTTTGACATCCAGGCTGATATATCTGTTTGTAAAACAGTGATGCGTGAGGAGACTGATGGTGTGAGCTGAGGGGCAGAGAGATAGATTTGGGTGTCATCAGCATATAAATTGTAGTGGAAGCCATGGGAGGCTATCAGCTGACCCAGTGAGGACATGTAGATCGAGAATAGTAGAGGTCCAAGGACAAAACCTTGGGGGGCCCCAATGGTAAGAGGGGTTGGAGAGGAAGAAGTGGAGTTGTAAGTGACACTGAAGGTACGGTGAGATAGGTAAGATTCGAACCGGGGGGGCGTGGCTTGGAGCCTGAAGACGATGGACGCTTGATCCTTCTCTCCCGTCCTGAGAGGTCCAGCTATATTCGGCTAAAACTTACCCACAGCTACCTACCATGGGGAGCACACAACAAAACATCCCCCCAGCAAGTGCTCGTACACCCAGGAGCCAAGACCCTCCGCCAAGCCCGCATATACCGGAGATATTCCGGTCTCGAGCCAGAGGCGCTTCGCAGGAGGCCCAAATCCAGGCCGCGGCGCACGAGGCCCCCTCAGCCAGCAGACGCCTCAGATCTCGGAGCCGCAGCCCACCAGCTCAGGCACTCGATCCTCCGATGTCTCCCGCCCTCAGCATCGCGGACTTACGAGCGGTAGCTGCGGACATTAAAAACACGCTATCCGCAGCCATCTCGGAACTGCGCTCGGATTTCCAGGCCATGACAGCGCGGTTAGATGAGGTTGAAGACACACAGGCCCGACACGACGCCTCACTATGCCAAGTCCAGCAGATTTCGGAATCACATGCGATCCACCTCCGGGAGGTAAACCGTCATTTAGAAGACCTCGACAACAGAGGCAGACGACGAAATTTGAGAGTGAGAGGTCTCCCCGAATCTGTGGATCCACCGCAAATTGCTCAAACCGTAGCATCCATCTTCAATGATTTGTTGGACAGACCCCTGGATACCGCAATACCCTTTGAACGGATACATAGAGCGCTTCGCCCTAGAGGAAGAGAAGCAGACCCACCAAGGGACATAATATGCTGTCTCACAGATTTTATTTTAAAAGAAGAAATAATGAGAAGGGCGAGAGCCAAAGGAAGAATCGTTCATCAAGGATCCGAGATAAAAATCTTTCAAGACCTATCTTCCATTACCCTGCAGAGGAGAAGAGAACTGAGGCCCCTCCTGGATGTCCTTCGTGACAGAGCAGTCACATACAGATGGAAGTATCCGTTTTGTCTCTCAGCTACTGCTAACGGTCACACAGCGAACCTCAGAGTTCCAGAGGACATGGAACATTTTTGCTCGACGCTCAACTTACCGATCGTTGAAGTACCTGATTGGTACAGCGAATTTCGCCTACCCACCATGCACAGAGCGGAGCTCATGGACGGCATAGCGGAAGCAGGGAACTTCAGCATCAGCCGCCGTCGGAGAGCATACCCCCCACCTGCACCTGCTTCTCCACGCGCAGCAGGCAATGTGAGAAATAATAGCCCCACAGCATCCCCGGACTACCGGAGACAACGAAGAGCCTGACTGGCATGACACCTCTCCCTGTGAATTACCTATGGCCATCATCTTATTAAACCCCGGATCTCATGGCGCTACCCCCTTTTTATTTTTCTACTAAATCTTTATATTCCGTTTCCCCCACATGCCCTCCCATGACTCACTGGTAACTACAATCTACCCATGGAGGCACGTTCCCCTTCTATCTCACTGGTCATCTTCCCTCACTTCCTGCCTTGACGCGTTCCTACGAGATCAACGGGTCTGGTGAGTAACTGTCTATACCCTTTATAGGACACCGATCTAAATGTTCACTAAGTCCGCTCAGCCCCTTCAGAGCTCCGGCGAATTTGTTGCCTTTACCCGAACACCCTGCTGATCGCCTCACCAGACCCCGCAGAGCAAATGTGACTGTGCTTTAAAACTCCTACGCTGCAATCCACTCTAACTACAGCTTGCATACCCAAAGCTCCATCTTCTTTGCTTTTGCAAAATTAGTGAGATCACTTACTGTATACTCATGCTGTACACTTGCCTTCCTTGCACCCACTGTCTTTCCTTCTTCTTTTTTCTTCTTTTTCTTTTTCTTTTCCTTCTCCTTTTTTCTCTCCCTTCCTTTTTCTCTTTTTCTTTTTTCTTCTTCTTTTTCTTTCTCTTTTCTTTTTCTTTCTCTTTTCTCTTTTTCTTTTCTTTTTCTTGTCTTCCTGTTTATTTCTTATGTTAAGTATGACTCCCATGGCGATCGATACCTCAGTTCCGCAATACCCGACTTCTAGAGATTCTCCGCATTCCCTGAATAATTGGCATTACCCTGCCATGATTCTCTAGCTGATTGTCTCATGCCAAAATCCGAGTCTCTTTGGTGCCACATCTGTTGATGCCCACCTCGCATCATACCCTCTCATGATTGAAAACTAAGCCACTTGGTTCCCCCCTTCAAAATTGATCGATCGCCATGTGAGCATGTTATGCAAGTATGTTATATATGCCATGGTCTCTATAATTTATGTGCCTTATTGTACTCCTCACCTTTGGGAATCGATAATATGAACATGTTACGTTAAAGGGGGGTTAATGTTTGATCAGAAATATGCCATCTTTATCTTGAGCCGGGGTTCTAATACAGGCTGACATAGGGACTCCTTTCCCAGCCCTGCCTATTTGATTGTTCTTTATTTCGTTACTGCTTTGTTAAACGGTTTGATTTTACCTTGTTAAGTTGCATAACCCACCAGGCAGACTCCTGCTATACTGGACAGCCAACACTTGCAGGCGGACAACCTATTGGCACCCACACTGCCAGTAACATGTATCTACCTAGGTCTATGGTAGCTGTCCCACTAGTTCTCCTTTATTATCTACCTGTTAAATCCTTATCCGAGTGCACTTAATTACAGGACTGATTTTTACCCTCTCACTCCGTTCTGATTGAGATATGCTTGCATTTGGTGACCACACAACTCCTCTGTTGTTAACCTCATACCTTGCTTGGCCCTTCCGCCCTTTATTTTAGGTAACTAGCGGAACTTCATGCGCTACCCAGCGTCCCCTCTCCGCAACGGTTTATTTTGATGTAAGTTTTAATCATAGGCTTCGAGACCTTACAGGACCTCGAGACCCTATCACATCTCACTTCGACACCTTCCACCCTCACCCACAGAGATCTCCTTTGAGAGTGATCTGACTTTTACTGGATTTACCTCAGTTGGGTGTGACTTAGAATTGCACCTGACCCCAGTATATACGTTTCCAACTTTGCTGTGTTTCCCCCCCATACACGCAGTTACACAAGCTCTAACTTCTATAGTTCTTCCGTCCTATCCCCCCCTTACCGCCCCCCCTTTTGCCTATTCTTACCCCTACCCATTCCCCTCTTTTTCACAGGCCTATAGACGTTTGGGTTCCTCTCCGCTGCCCTCTTCGCCCCAGAGGTGCACCGCCTCACTCTGATACTCCACTCATGTCTAGGAAAATACCCATGATGAACACCGTAAACTCCAAAACCACCCTTCCCTCGCTCAAAATAGCTTCTCTTAACGTAAAAGGTCTAAATATCCCAGAAAAAAGAAAAGCGATCCTATTAAGCATGCAACGATTGAAAGCGGATGTAGTCTTCCTACAGGAAACACACTTTCACTCCCCGAAAATTCCCAAATTATCTTCGGATTTCTACCCTACCCACTACCATGCTACATCCCCAACCTCTAAAACCAAAGGTGTATCTATCCTGTTCTCCAAGCATGCCTCTATACAGATTTCTGACACACTACAGGACGAACAGGGTAGATACATCTTTCTCAAAGGCACTTGGCACAACAAACCTATAACTCTGGCCAATTTATATAGCCCAAATAAAACCCAAGTATCCTTTCTTCGTGCCGTCTCCACCAAATTACAGGAATTCCAATCAGGTATTTTGCTCTTGGGTGGTGACTTCAATGTCCCTCTGGACCCTCTGGTGGACACGTCCACGGGCTCTTCCTCTCTTCCTTATAGAGCACTTCGTCAGATTAAGCTTTGCCTCCAAAAACTTTCTCTCCATGACACATGGCGCACAACACATCCTACAATGAAAGACTTTACCTTCTATTCATCCCCTCATAACAGGTACTCATGGATTGACTACTTATTCCTGACTCAACCTGATCTTGCCTATCTGACAAATGCGACCATAGAACCGATGACTCATTCAGACCACCACCCCATTACGGCTACGCTGACACTTCCCGATAGACTGACTCGTACCCAAATTTGGAGACTAGACTCCGCTATCCTCTCAGACGTAGGGAACGTAGCGGAACTCAGAACTTGCTTGAATGACTATTTTAAAGAGAATGACACACCAGACACTCCTTTAATGACACAATGGGCTGCCCATAAGTGCGTTATAAGAGGAAAAATGATCTCTATCTCAGCCAAAGCTAAAAGAGACAAACAGAAGTATCTTCAACAATTATTTGACAAACTCAAAACACTGGAGTCGACCCACAAACGTACCTTAGCCTTTCAAACGTTCCAAGACCTTCAAGCTACCAGGACTCAAATACAGGAGGAACTAGGCAAGCACATTAGGAAACGATACATGCTATCCCAAAGATACTTTTACGAATTCGGGAACAAAAGCAGTAAAATGTTAGCAAGGGCACTCCATTCTAAAAAGACTGATTCTACCGTTCACTGCTTAAACTCCCCAACGGGAATTAAACACACCAAAAATAATGAGATTGCACGGGAGTTTGAGCAATTCTACGCTAAACTGTACAATTTAAAAGGATCTGATAACCACCCACCCCCTTCCCAAACTAGACTACGACAAATGACGGAATTTCTAAACAGATATTGCCCAAAACTCTTAACACAGGACCTTCTAGCTGACCTGGAAGGCCCCATTACCCAAGCTGAATGGGACAAAGCTCTTAAACAAACGAAATCAGGCAAAAGCCCAGGCCCGGACGGATTGCCTGCAGTCTATTACAAAACTTTCTCAGATATTTTACATAAGCCATTCTTATCAGCTTTCAACTCTCTTTCTGACACGACTCACATGCATAAAGAGATGCTTGAAGCTCACATAGTGGTTATACCCAAAGATGACAAAGACCCCACACAACCAGCTAGCTACAGACCAATATCCCTACTTAATGCGGACGTCAAACTCTTTGCCAAAATCTTGGCCAATAGGATACTCCCCATTCTGCCTTCCCTCATTGCTAAGGACCAAGTGGGATTTGTCCCCAACCGTGAAGCTAGAGATAACACTCTCAAAGCTATAAACTTACACCACATTATCACAACTTCCAAAAGTAAGGGATTTTTCCTATCCCTTGATGCGGAGAAGGCATTCAACAGGGTAGCATGGGATTACATGCAAGCTGTTTTACAATCCTTTGGCTTTGGTCCACAATTTTCCACCCTGGTTAACTCCCTATACCACAACCCAACGGCCAAGGTCCGTGTCAATAATGCCCTGTCGGATGCCTTCTCCATATCCAATGGAACCAGACAGGGATGCCCCCTGTCTCCTATCCTCTTTATTCTCACCCTTGAACCCCTTCTTAACAGCATTAGACAAAACCCCGATATATCAGGAATCAAGACCACAACCAAAGAATACAAACTTGCTGCCTTTGCAGACGATATCCTACTTTTCCTTACTCGTCCGCACACATCAATTCCGATTTTACTGAGTGAATTTAAAAATTTCAACATACTATCCAACCTGAAAATTAATTTCTCTAAATCATATGCCCTCAATGTTTCCCTCCCCTCTGAAGACGTACTCCACTGTAAAGCAAACTTCCCATTTCACTGGAATGACCACTCCATTACCTACCTGGGCATACAACTGACGTCCCACCTAAAAGACCTATACATAAGAAACTTCCATACCATGTTACAAAAAATTATTTCCGACCTGAAACGTTGGGATAAGCCAATATTTTCATGGTTCGGCAGAGCCGCCATATTAAAAATGAATGTTCTACCGAGACTTTTATACATACTTCAGACGATCCCCATACATCTCCCACGATCGTTCTTCCAATCCTACAGAAGCATATGCTCCAGATTTCTCTGGGGCTCCCGCAGACCGAGGATCAAATACACCTCCCTGACTCGTCCCAAACATCTTGGTGGCATAGGCCTTCCAGACCTGTCGAACTACTACCATGCAGTTCAACTCACTAGAATTGTAGACTGGAATACCCAGTCGCCTAACAAAGATTGGATATCCCTAGAATCCTCATGCACTATACTGCCACTCAGATCCCTCCCGTGGGTTCAGTCTTCGCTTTCCCAAAAGGAAATCAAATTACACCCACTCATAGCTCCAACTTTGCAATGTTTTCGAAAACTATGCACACAATCCTCCATCTCTTCCATCACGAGCCCTCTAACTCCACTTAAATTAAACCCTGACTTCCCGCCTGGGATGTACCCCAACTTCCTCCAAGGCCACTGGTCACGACCACATATCCTTCTACAACATTTTTATAACAATGGACGCCCTAAATCATCCTCCTAATTAGCTAGTGAGATGCAAACAGCCCCTATTCCCTTCTGGACCTTCCAACAAATATCCCATTTCCTCAAAAAACTGGGGAATGTGACGGACCTTTCAAGACAATTAACGCCCTTTGAACAGCTCTGCGCCGCAGATTCACCCCACACACACCTTATCTCCCAAACACATTCTCTCTTATTTGGTGACTGCAAATCTAACGACCTTCGAACTTGTACAGCTTGGGAACAAAACCTGAACCTTACACTTACAGAAGATGACTGGGACAACATATTTCGTAACATCCATAAGGGCTCCACAAATGTATCCGTTCAAGAAACGGGGTACAAAATTCTCTCCCGTTGGTATAAAACACCAGAGAGACTACACAAATGGGACTCCTCCATTTCAGAAACATGCTGGAGATGCCAACAAAACCGAGGCACCCTGCTCCACGTCTGGTGGACCTGCCCCTCTCTCCAACCCTTCTGGACAACCATACATCAATTGATAAAAACCATAACGACCTATGAAGTACCTTACTGCCCTGCTCAATTCCTTTTACACCACACTACTTTGTCACAATCTACATATCGCAAATCCATTATAATACATATGATCAACGCTGCTAAGCAATGTATTCCAATCCACTGGAAATCCCGCTCTGTCCCTACCGTCCACACCTGGTTTCTGAAAATGCAAAGGATAGCGGACATGGAAGAACTAATTCACATAGCCAAAGACAAACCAAGTACATATGGGTCAAAATGGGCATGCTGGAAACATTTCTTAACCACGCCAGATTTTAACCGCATTATAACACGTAACAACTAGTTTAACTGACGGAACTGGACCCGCACCCTACATCTCATCCTGAGTCCTATTTTCTTTGGCCTTCTTTCACACCAATCTGACTAACTTCCCTTTACTACATCCCCCCCCCCCAGGAAATATATCAGAATTCCCTTATCCCCGACACTTCCACCCCTATAAACTAGCATAGGGTTACAATACCACACAACCCTCCCGCCCATCGCATTGTTCTCCTCACCCCCTACTTCTGACTAAGGGCAGCGGAGTTGAACCCACTATCCCCCCCCTCTCATCCACCCCCCTCTTCCCCTACTTTTTCCTCCGCCCTACCCCCCCCCTCCTTCTCCTTGGCTTATAGTAAGATGATTACCATTCACTGCTTACTGAAACGAACATGTTATATAGCTAACGGACCCCCATAAAGATGTATATTTGTGCAAATCCCACTGTCCGGGTGGTTCGACAATTATATTAGGATCTTAAAGTTCATTCTTGATTTTCACTGTTATGCGAGCTATTATATGTACAACAAGCTCTATATGTCTTACCTTTTGTAACAGCTGTTAATCATATGTTTTTTTTTTTTTTTGCTGTATTGTTTTTACACTTAATAAAATTCTTGGAAAAGAAAAGATTCGAACCAACGGAGAGTGCAGCTATGGAGACCAAGAAAATTGAGGTTTTTTTGAGGAGGGGGTGGTCAACTGTATCAAAGGCAGCGAAAAGGTCCAAGAGCAAGAGTATGGAATAATGACCATTGGTTTTGGCTGTTAGTAAGTCGTTTGTGAGTTTTAGGAGGGCAGATTCTGTGGCATGCTGTGGGAAAAATCCTGACCAAGAAGGTTATTCTCAATGAGGTGGTCACTCAGTCGGTTGTAGAGTAAACATTCAAGGAGTTTGG
Source organism: Lithobates pipiens (assembly GCF_037356315.1). NCBI lineage: Eukaryota > Metazoa > Chordata > Amphibia > Anura > Ranidae > Lithobates > Lithobates pipiens. Next base: position 508,137,250 of record NW_027507758.1, read on the forward strand.
AGGCAAAAGAGAGTAAAGAGGTGGATCTTAGGTTGTTAAGATTGGTGGGGTGCTTTTTTGGTATGGGAGTGACTAGTACATGTTTTAGAGGGTTGGGGAAGATTCCAGTAGAGAGGTAGAGGTTAAAGATATGAGGTAAAGAGTGTAGGATTTAGCCAGATGGTGACTGTAGTATTTGAGAAGGAACAGAATCCAAAGGGCAGGAGGTTAGGTTATAGTTATATTTTACATATATTCCTTCATAACCACAAATTATATAAATCTACTTTGTGTGCACTAAATGTATTTGCAGACCCATATGTTATCTTGCAAATGTAGCTGTTCCACCATCATCACTGAGCTGCACATAGCCTGTGCATAAAGCAGAGTTGTGGGAGGAACCCAACAGGTCCATCCCCTAAATGCGTCCTGCAGAAAAATACAAGAGGGATGGATACAAGGTCAGTCCCCCTAAACAAGGAAATAAAGCAACAGAAACCAGTCTTTATTTTAGGAAGCTCCCACACAAGTTTAACGTATGCAAAGCCTTACCTTGTAAAAATTACTTGCTAAGCTATTGCTAGAGTTGCCAGTCTTTACAAGTTTGTTGCATGATTGCTGCAAGTCCTCATTGCATGCCTCCAGATCAACTTTCTCTGCAAACATTCTGCAAGTCTGCTGCAAGTTCTGGTTCAATTATGTTGTGCAACTTTGCTCTTGCTAAAGATTTGCCACACAAATTTGCTACAAATTGGAAAAGTGACAACTAGAACTTGTGCATCAAGTGCTCTGCAAGTGTACAACTTGTCAGTGAAAATGTGCAGCAAGTTGACAAACTTACAATTCAACACTGCCACAAATTAATGGCAAGTTATTCTTGATATCTGGGTGTTGCCAAAGGGGCTTAGAGAGATGGGTGGAGACTGTAGGAGTGTGTGTCAGCAGGATGCAAAGCAACACACTAATTTTCCCAGTTAAGACTCTGAGCTGTGCAGGGGAGTGTGAATGCAAAAAAGAAAACTGACCATGCTGAGATGGATGTTTCCATGCTCTGGCAGGATGACCAGGTAATTCACACAAAGGAAACAATGCAAAGAGAACAGCAGTCTTTTTCATACAAGCACATGGTATCACAGACACATATCAGAAATATGAAATGTTGGGCTAACACACGGTACACTTTAAACCTGTACTATTATACAGATACAGAAAACTTACTCAACTCACACCAAAAAGAATGCACATGCATTGAAGTTAGACAATATTTGCTAATCTCAAATTCCAACTTCCACGTTTATGTAAAGCCTATTTTTGGGGGGATAAAATGTGATGTATGTAAAAAAGTAATGTCATGCAATATAATTGAAATAACTTTATGCAGGATTTTTTATTTATTTTTTCTAATAGAATTTAGTAATTAACATTTTTGTTGCTTTTTTATTGCTGCTTGGTCAGCAAGACAGAATTGGGGAAATTTACTAAAACTAGAGCACTCAGAATCGGATACAATGTTGCATGGTAGCCAATCGTCTTCTAACTTCAGCTTCAATTAAGCTTTGACAATACGATCTGGAAGCTGATTTCTAAATTCTGTGCAGAGCTGCACCAGATTTTGTGCTCTCCAGTTTTAGTAAATCCCTCCCAAAGTAATCATATATTTTACCGTTTATAATTTCCATGAGAACAGGAGCTAAAGAAAAGCTTGCAGTAGGCTTACCAGTTCTGTTGACAGCTTTCTAGGAGGAAATCAATCCTCACTTTGGGGAGATATCCTCTTCCTTCCAGTTGTGGCTCCAAAACAGGAAATGAAAGGAAATCACAAAATAAAATGCAGACAGGAAAAATCCCACTCTAGCCCCAATTAAAAAAAGGCAAACCGATTTGACTATGCATAGACTCTATAGAATAGAAACTATAAAATGTCATTGGGCTTATTCAATAAGAAAATAAGAATCAGTTGTGCTTAATTTCATCAACCAATAATATTTTTTTTCCTTGTACACGATTTGATATTTAAAAATGAACACAAACTCACCTTGTTATTATACTTAGTGTATTTTCTTTGCAAAATTAACAAACACTTTTCAAAGAAAAACCTCTCTTTTCTAAGTGAACAGCTCCCACCCCTTTAGTAAACCAACTCCAGTGTTTATGATTATATCAGGTTTTCGTTCGTGCAGGTAAATATGGAAATAATGGTTTCTAGATTCATTCCTTAGGGTAAATTCCTGTGAACTGAACTAACAAACTTTCTATGTTTCTCACATTTTACAAAAAAAAGAGATGATCTTGCTGAACCGTCAGCTACAAATCCAGCTGACATGAAAAGAATAGCAGTGTCTTTTTATCTTCAACCCCGAGACACAACTTGTTATGCCAACCGCCGACCTGTAAACACAACGGCAATTAAAGCCATGGAATAATAAACAGAAAATAAATGACAAAGGGGAACTTTTAGACAGATGAACTTTGAGTGAAAAAAAGCATAGATCCAACTGTCTGAACTTAGTTTTTTGTTTAGGAAAAAAACACTATTGCTGCTGGTAGCTTAATCCAAAGGAGGTACGTGTAAAGTTACATAGTGACTTTGCAAACCCTTTAAGTGTTTTGCTTAAAAATATCTTTGAAATGGGAGGGTAGCCAGATGGTTCACGGAAAAACAAAACAAAAAAAACAAAGTCTAATTAGCCTACCAGCATGTCTTTTGAGTGTGGGAGGAAACCGGAGTACCTGGAGGAAGCCCATGCAGGCACAGGGAGAACATGCAAACTCCAGGCAGATGGTGTCATAGTCAGGATTTGAACCAGCAACCCTATTGCTGCTTAGGTGAAAGTGCTAACCACTACACCACTGTGCTGTGCTAATCTAATAGTTTTACACATTGCAGCAGCATCCACAGATATGGGAAACCCAATGTTAGAGGTGATTTAATCTTCCAAAGAAAATACACCTTTTTACACTGCTACTGATTAGTATTCCATCGTTTTTTTTTCTGCCCCTCATTCAGCTAATGTGACCCTAGTGCTGACAGAGAGGGGCAGGGGAGGGGCAAACAAGCATGCTGTGCAGGCTCTTGATGTCCTCCTTATCATGCAAAGACATTATTGGTTTTTACTACACCAGTGGCTGCAAGGTTGTAATGGTGCACAATGTAATCCTGTGGTGTTGTGTAACTAAAAGGTAGGCTCAATCCACCTGCTGGTCTGTATGCAATTTTATGGCAACTTTTACACCCCTTTCACACCAGGGCGTTTTGCAGGTGCTATAGCGTTAGAAATAGCGCCTGCAATCCGCCCTAAAGAAGCTGCACCATTATATGTAGTGTGAAAGCCCCGAGGGCTTTGACACTACAGCGGTGCGCTGGCAGGATGTCAGAAAAAAGTCCTGCCAGCAGCTTCTTTGGAGCGGTGAAGGAGCGGTGCGTTTACCGCTCCTCCACCGCTGCTCCTCATTGAAATCAATGGCACAGCGCTGTATCACTGCCGGCAAAACGCCGCTATTGCGGCGTATTGCCGGCGGTTTTAACCCTTTCGCGGCTGCTAGTGGGGGTAAAAGCGTCCCGCTAGCGGCCGAAATCCGCCGCAAATCCAGCGGTAAAACGCCGCTAAAAATAGAGGCATTTTACCGCCGACGCAATGGGAGGTGTGGTGTGAAAGAGGTCTTAGAGATTTTGCCAAAGCACACCTGAAGAAACCTGAAGGCACCCCAGGGATTAAAAAAGGCTGTCATAGACATTCATTATATAATGGTCCTGTAATCTATTTTACTGTGTTGTTCTTCCTCTTGTAACAACCTCTGCGGTCTATTTTACTGTGTTGTTCTTCCTCTTGTAACAACCTTCCTCTTGTAACAACCTCTGGGGTTTATTTATCTAAACCCAGGGAAAAATAATTAAAAAGAACAAACCACCTAAGCACCTTAATTGAAAATCAAGTATGTACTGTATATATACTTTTTTGGTACACATAGGATTTGATTTACTAAATTTGCAGAGTGCAAAATCTGGTGCAGCTGTGCATGGTAGTCAATCAGCTTCTAAGTTCAGCTTCTTCAATTAAAATTGGACAATAAAACCTGGAAACTGATTGGCTTCTATGCAGGGGCGGATCCAGGGGGAGGGCAACCGGGCAATTGCCCCCTCCGAGAATGCGGGTGGCTCCGTGGGTGCTCGGGCAGGCGGCTCCGCGGGTGACGGCCTGCGGGCGGTTCCGCGGGTATCGTTCTGGGCGAGCGGCTCAGCGGATGACAGTGCGGGTGGGTGAGGGGGGGCAGCTGGGCAGCTCAGTGTTTGAGCAGGGGAGCAGGGAGATGACATCATCTCTCTCTGCCCTGCATCTCTGCAGTTCCACCCTCACTGTGTGGGAAGCAGTGGGCAGCAGAGAGATTACATTATCTCTCTGCTGCCTAATTTCACTCTGGGAACAATCTGCAATGTGTGACATGGCAAGGGACAATCCGCAATGTGTGGCAGGCGACGTGGCAAGTGACAATCCGCAATGTGTGGCAGGCGACGTGGCAAGTGACAATCCGCAATGTGTGGCAGGCGACGTGGCAAGTGACAATCTGCAACGTGTGGCAAGTGACAATCCTTAATGTGTGGCAGGTGACGTGGCAAGTGACAATCCGCAACATGTGGCAGGCTACGTGGCAAGTGAGAATCCACAATGTGTGGCAGGCGACGTGGCAAGTGACAATCCGCAATGTGTGGCAGGCGACGTGGCAAGTGACAATCTGCAACGTTTGATCAGTACAAGCTGAGCTGCTGAGAAATGCTTTGGTGAGGATGAATTTCTCTACAGTACCTGCAACTACAGTGGTCAGTGTGGGCTTGTTTTAAAGTTAATTTACTAAATATGTTTAATATCTAAATCCTTAACTGTCCATAATATGGCCACAGGTTAGGACATTTTCAGAAATCATATCCATCATATCCATTTTTTTGCTCCTTAGAATATGTGGGGTTCTACTATGCACATGCAAGCATTGGTAAGACAAGGACAGACCAGCCAGATGTAATAATTGCAGATATTGGCAATAATGCAGTTAAGAATAGGAGGGTGGATTATATATCTGCATGCTGGGGGGCACACTTTTTTAGAGTACAGTTGCAGACTACACCTCTTATCACATTCATATTCAGGGGACGTAGATAACGCACCACTGCATGTTGTGGTATCCTGCATTAGAAGGAATGATGCTTGTCTGTTTTTGGTCCATTCCAGTGGAAGCCCATTTACAATTAATCGGCTGCCTTAGTGCAACACACATTAAGGCGTGACACAATGCATAAGAACAGAAAATTGTCAATGGGCCAAAAACCTTCCCTCCAACTTCTACATTATAAAATTTCTTCTTTTAGAAGCTAATTAAAATGAAAAATATAGCGCTAAAAAAAAACTTCCAGGATTAACAAATTGTTTTTGCCATATTAATTCTTTATGGTCCGCTTTACAAGGGGTGTGTTCTTTGCCTAAATATTTTGCATTAAAAGGTGTCTCTTTCCCATCTCAGAAGATTGGATGGTATATTATAAAATCCCTTTCAGCATAACATGCCATTGCTGCATGATATAAGGTAAGACTGTACAGTGATATCATTTTCTGTTGCTTTTAAATTTGCTGTAATGGCACAATACAGTTTTATTTATTCCACAGCAGATTCAATGGATGTTGTCTTCACAGCTTGCAGATTGTTTGTGGAGCTTGTCTGATGCCATCTTGCAACAAGTAGCATTATAATACATTGCTGCAAAATTAATGGTTGGCATAACTAATCAAATGTTCCACTTCTTTCATCTCATTCTAATTCCCTGCTAACCTGCTCACTTTTCTGCAGTATATTACTATTCTGCTTGTTACACGGCAAGGTCAGACAATCCCCACAATTATCTTTAATTTGTTGGTCTTTGTGACCATTCATTTAGTCTCTTTCAGGGTTTCTAGCCATCCATTTCAGCACATTGGTGGCCAAAGCTTTTACAGCCAGATTGCATCCTCTAGCGGTCAACTGTAACACATTAGTGGTCTCTAAAAGTGTCTTTCAGCATTGGGTTACATCTACAAATCTCTTATATGATAGAAGTGGTTGATATAATGGTCATAGTATAAGGGGACAAGCCTTTGCTGGTATTGCACTATTTTGCCATGTCTGTTATGCTTTAGCCTCACTTGATAGCTTATTACCTACAGTATATTGCCGAGCTTATTTAGAGTAACAATCATTGCTTGACTCTTATCTTAAAAAAGGTGGGTAGTTTACTTCATGCTATATGCTATTTGCTTTAGGCTATTTACATATTGATTATTTTAGTTTCTAATATGAGTTTATGTGATTTTGGGGAGTCTGTCAGTAAAAATTAAAAATTTTATAAGTTTGGTCAGTAAAATGAGTAGTCGATGGTTGGCAAACCCTGGGCTACATAGAGCACAGCCACGGGCAACTTGTGTGAAGAGTTAAGATGGGGTGGGGGCAGGTGGGAGAGAAGGAGAAAGAACAAAGGCAGACCCATTAAAGAGGCTTTATCGTGCTGTCCCCGTCTGGCTTCCGTGGACCACCTTACTGACCCTTGTTCCCAGACCAGCAACTTTGAGTCAGGCAGTAGAGAGAATTGGGACAGTATTCATCAGACTGATCACTGTCAGGACATCTGCAAAACATCAGTGTGGAGCGAGATATTTGGCCACCGTTAGTTGTATTAAACCTTGATTGATGTTTATGGAACCTTGTGGTCACCAATGGAGCTCTTCCCATGACACCTTGGTTGGAAGTATCCCTTACATAGGTTTGTGCATGTATATAAGACTAAAACTTGTGGCACAGTAATTAAAACATTTTTTGGGGGCACAAGGACCATGCTATAAGTTACAGTGTTTTACAATATTTGTGCAATTTTTCCACACCCACAGTTCTTCCCTACTGGATACCCAAGACTGCCCCCCCCAGGGAAAAAAATATATTTGACCCTGATACAGATCCATCTCCCCTAAAGCCAGATTGTTAACATGGCAGCCAGGGAAAGACACTATTTAGAAGAATAACAACAATTGCACCCTTTGTATTTCTCTTAGCACAGATTTTCCTTAAATACTTCTGGTAATCAGATCACTGAATGTTATACATTTTTTTAAATATTCCGTTTTAATTATTGTGTGTATTGTGTATTAAGGCCCATCACAATGACATATGCCAAAAAATAGCAGAGTGTACAATTTCAAAATATTGATTTGAGTGGTAATCTGAACGGGACCCACACTGCGGCTTTGAATAAATTACCACCTAAATGATTATAAATGTAAAAAGATGTTTTTCTACCAAGTTTTTAGCACTTTTTTTAATTTTTTTTACTTTTAATCTTATTATCTCTCACTGCAAAGCATAAAACATGACTGAGAAAGTATTGCAAATTCAATAAGCACGTTTTATCAGATTGAATTCAGGAAATTAATTTACAAATCCTTGAATGAATGAGCCACTAAAAAAGAATATAGTAACGAGATGTGTCTGAAAACTAATCCTTTCATATCATGTTTGATCATGGCTGATCACTGAGTACAGAGTGCCTCAGCAGTGGAGAGTTTTCTTATTGGTTTCATAGTAACAGCTATATAAAGCAATTTCTCCCTTTTAAACTGAATAACCTTGATGATTCAAGCCTTTCAAGTCCCCCAGACTTGTCTGTGTATGTACAGTTCAGTGAAATGGCCTTTAAAAGGGCAAGTCCCCTTTGCGACAACTAGGATATATTAATTATATTCTACTGAAACATATATATCTATATATATATATCTATATATATATATCTATATATATATATATATATATATATATATATATATATATATATATATATATATATATATATATATATATATATATATATATATATATATACATATATATAAATAAAATCACAGCATGGCACTGGTGAGATTTGGTTCACCAGATTGATTAATTGATTATAGCAGAGCCAAATGGAACACAGCATTGTTTAGTCTGGTTACTTTACGTAATTAATGTATTGTAGAGTTGCAGGAATGTGTGCCCTCATTCCTTTCTCTATGTCCACCTCGGCTACTTGTTCCAAAGCTTTTATTTCTGTCCATGAATCATTTAAAGGACATCTACCAAGTACTGTCAGTTAGAACTTATTTTGAGCTATTACTGCAATCTTTACCTAAAAATACTTTTTGACCTAATTTTCATATTTCTGCAGATATACAAAGATTGGAGGTTCATTGTCTAGTAGCAGGTTATAAATCAGTACCCTGGCTAAAAAAAATTATACAAGAATACCATTTACATGAATACATTGTATACAGTGAAATTATGTTTTTAAAAGAGAAGTTTGAGGTTATAAAAATCAAACATACATACTCACCTTTATGCTACAGCATCTGTGTGATGCTGCAGCTGTCCTCTCTTGCGTCTAGGCTCAAGAACTGAGGGATCACATGACCGCTGATCATTCAGTTCTTGGTGATGACTGTCAATGGAGAACCAGGCTGGAGATGAGTGATTCTGGACGACAGTAGAGCACAAGTACTGTATGCACACTGCTTTGGTCCTTGTAGTATGGCTTAAAAAAGCTTTGTCAAAAGACTTCATTTTGATGTAGTAAAGTACATTAATCATGGAAGTCCATGCCAGTCTGTACACTATGCTGTATATTCCCTATTCTGAACCCTGCAATTTCTATGCTATGTTGTTCATTGCATAGTCCTGACTGCTGCACGCTATACATACTTCTTACTATACAGATTATTATCTTAAAGCCTCATGCACACTGAACGTTAAAATAATGTTATAAAAATGTCAGTAGCTTTGCAGTGAGTTTTTCAACTTTTTTCAACATTTTTGCAATACCATTTTTTAGCATTTATTAGTGTTTTTTAGCGTTTTTGTTTCAATGGATCAAAAACATTAAAAAATGCTTGAGTGTTTATCAGCGTTAGAACGTTTTTACAGCTGAAAAACATCTCTCAGAACCGACCAGTTTTGTTGTTTTTTACTGCTCAAAAACGCCACTGCCCAAAACTGCTGATAACAGCCTATGTGTGCATGGACACATGGGATAACATGATGGAGAGTTTAATGACTGTAGAAAAAAAAATCTACAGCCAAAAACAGCTGCTGTAAAAATGTAAAAAAAAAAAAAGTCCAGTGTACATAGGCAGTTGTTAGCTGTAGGTTGTTGTGCCCAGTTTCTTCTGTGCGCTATCTCTCAATATGTTGTGTGTAGAAAGTAGTGTACACACAATAGGATTTTCCAACAACAAAACCGTGGATTTTTTTCTGAAGGATGTTGGCTCAAACTTGTCTTGCATACACACGGTCACACAAATGTTGTCGGAAAATTCTGAACGTCAAGAACGTGGTGACGTACAACACGTACTGCGAGCCGAGAAAAATTAAGTTTAATAGCCAGTGCGGCTCTTCTGCTTGATTCCGAGCATGCGTGGACTTTTGTGCATCAGAATTGTACACACACGCTTGGAATTTCTGACAACAATACTTGTTGTCGGAAAATATGAGAACCTGCTCTCAAACATTTGTTGGCAGAAATCCCGACAACAAAGGTTCTATGGGGCATACACACGGTAAGAATTTCCGACAACAAGCTCACATCCAAAATTTGTTGTCGGGAAATCCTATTGTGTGTATGGTGCAGAAGAGTTACATTTTTTTAATAATCTTTCACATCTTCAGATCTTTCATACTGGCAGTGGGGGATGTTAAAAACAGGCAGATGAGCCATGGTTTTAATAGCCACCCACTGGCATTCTGACATTACAGCCTGACAAAGCTGTACACCATTTCTAACTCAGGTTGCAGAGTTTGACAGGTGACACCCTCTGTCAGTTTCGCACCTTGAGATCAATAGGGCCACACTGAAAGCCACAAGCCAAATGCTGTTTGGCAAGTTAATAAAAAACAAAAACCTAAAAAAGAGGGTAATATCCACGCTTGGTAAAAAAACAGCATGCAGCAGCTTAACACTATAACCCAGATATAAGGTATAAATAAATGTGTAGAAAAAAATAAATAAATAAATAAAAAACAAAAAATGTCAAGAGGCAGCAGTGGCGCCACTTGAATACCTGCTAGATGCCACTATACAGCTCTCTGGAAAGTGGTCCACTGTGGATCCCATTTTAGAGGGAGGTAAGCATTACCACTATATATATAAAAAGTGCGTTGCACTAACTATTTAAATTCCACAGTGTTTTACGAAACTCACATAGTGCTGCGCGTATTTCAATTTCAATTTACTTCCTACAAAAATACTTAAAGTAACTTAATGTCACAAAATTACAATATGACACTCCCCCAGTGTGTGTCAAAGCCCACTAACTATAAACAATGCCTAAAAATATGAAACAATTAATTTCAGTGCACAATTAATGTCCTAAGTGAGTGATCACTTCAATGTCAAACAATTAATTCCAGTACACAGTGCGTATCCTAAGTGAGCTATCACTTCAGTGCCAACCAATTCCAACTCCAATTTTATTTTTATTTTTGTTTTAATTTTATCATTTTTTTCATCTTTTTAATTTTTTAATTTTTTCATTTTCATTATTCATTATTTCTTTTATTTATATTTATTTAAATTTTTATTTATTTTGGCTTTTCATTGTATTTTGTGAGCGAGGAAATGGGTACGTGAATGATTAATAATTCTATGAAGGAGTAAATTTTTGAAAAAAAAAATTTGATTTTTTTTTTGTATTTTGCCTTTTTTAGGACATATTTTTTATTATAGATTCAATTTAATTTAAATGGATTATTGCAAATTAATCAGTATAAGATTTTGAGTTTTAACGTTAATATGTACTTTAAATAAAAAATTGTGAAAGCTGCCCAGAGGATTACATGGGGATAGCCCACACACTAGTTGAATATAGGAGGACATGTGTATAAATATTACAGGATAGGATGGCCTTTAGAATTGGGAATGTACTCTGGTGATTATATGGACCCCAGTGATAGTGAGATGGGTAATAATAGGAATAAAGATGATGGATGAGAGATATCTAGCAGAGGATTTTCGGGGTTACGTATGGAAATTCAGGAGTAAAGATGGCGAATGAGGAACATCCGGTGGCGCACTTCCGGTGGGGAACTTCCGGGACCAAGTAGGGAAAATACAGGAGTAAAGATGGCGAACGAGGAACATCCGGTGACACACTTCCGGCCGTTAGTGATTTCCGGGAGAGCACTTCCGTTCGTTAGTGGTACACAGGGCGGGGAAAACACTGGCAATTATCTTGTTTGTTGGCACAGTAGGGTATAAAAAAGGATGGATGGAGATAAAGGGCAGCTTCCTGATGACGCAATATACCTTGCAAAGCGCGTAGAGGCTGCTGGGAACTCCATTTACTGCTTCCGGTGTACGAAAAGGAGGTTTGGAATGCACTCTAAAACCATGGGATGCACGCCGCAACCCAGAGGGGATTGAGACTATAGGGGGACAGACCTAACCTACATCCCCATGTACACGCCTGGACATGCTTGGTGCTGGTCTAGGCACAAGTACATGTGTGTGTATATTTTGACATTTTAGAATGTTTTTAATACATTTTTTGATATATTACACTATGATGGCCATTTATATATTTTTGTGAGAAAAACTAGCATGAGAGGTTTCTATTTTCCGTTTGGAGAGGCAGTTGGTGAAATCCCTTAAAGGAGTGGTTATCCTAAATGAACTAAAGGCGCATATACAGATTTGATCTGGTGAGTGGCCATTGCAGCTGGTGGTGGTGAAGTCACTTGTTTGGTGAACATAAGAAGCACTTTATTTTAAAGAAGCACCTTAAAATGGGAGGAATTGGTTGGCACTGGAGTGATTGCTCACTTAGGATACGCACTGTGCACTGGAATTAATTGTTTGACATTGGAGTGATCACTCACTTAGGACATTCATTGTGCACTGAAATGAATTGTTTCATATTTTTAGGCATTGTTTATAGTTATGTTTCACACTTTATACCATTTGACACTACTGTAGAGGTGGCATACCCAAGATGTGGGCCAATTAGGCAGTTCTATAGTGGTGCCAATTCAATCATGCTAATTTGTGGGCTTTGACACATGCTGGGGGAGTGTCATATTGTAATTTTGTGACATTAAGTTATTTTAAGTATTTTTGTAGAAAGTATTCAAATATGCACGGCACTATGTGGGTTTTGTAAAACACTTCGGAATTTAAATAGTTAGCGCAACCCACTTTTTATATATATTTTGAAATTAAATTTGCTCACACAGTGACATTTTTATATTAGGTTGCAGCAAAAAAAATTTAGACTGGTAGTTCCTTTTTGCGCCGGTAGTCTATTGTTTTTTCTAAGCATTACCACTAGTGTGAAAGACCCCTAAATCCTGAGAATTTGGTCTATCTGTTAGACTATCACATTTGGTTAAATGAGTTGGCGATAAAGAGCTAATGAAAAGAGGTGAGTTTGTTGCAGACAGAGTGGGAGTTCCAAAGGGCACAAGAGAAAGGGAGTCTGGTCATGGGAAGAATAGAAATGGGAACTAAATTGTGTTGATTGCAGCTGCTGCCAGAGGGTGCAGGGTGATGGGTGCATGGGGTACAGTTAAACGATGGAGGCCCGGGGTTTGGGGATATATCTCCAGAGGTTAGGAGAAGCAGGATTGTGAGGGAGGTAAAATGGGAGTGGGATTTGTATGAAGGGACATACCCCAGGGTCTTGGAGATTTTTAGCATGTGTGGATTTAGAATTAGCAGGAGTTGGTGGTTGCAGTAATAAGGCGAGGACAGAAGTGAGGGTGATATATATATATATATATATATATTAGTTGTTGGGGGAGAAGAGAGGTGAAGGAGAGATAGTTTTAGGATAGAGGACAGAGCTGTCAAAAGGAGTGGTAGAGAATGCATGCTACAAGAAGAAAGAGATAAAGGGATAAACAAGGTCACCTGATGTCTGTGTGGTGGTTTTCAAAGTTTTTTCATGTGTCCCTTTGCTTTCTGCATTCGCTGAAGTGCAGAGTCAGAAGTGCTCCCACTTATAGAAATAGCCCACTTTAAAGAGCCCCAGTTGCAAATGTGTGCCCCCAGTTGCAAATGCTTCCCCCAAAAGAAGCGTATATTTATGCTGATAGGGGTGGGGAGTGGGTGGATTTCATTTATCACTAAGGAGGTAATTAAGCTTGGCTGGTTAACAGGGCAAAACTCTTACTTCAGAAACAGACTAGCAAGAGGGCACTGAAGTTAAACAGGCCATAATTTTGGGCAAGACAAGGGAAATAATAAAGCATTGTAATGTGGACAGGACTACAGACGGTTAAGTAAAAATAACATACCAGCATTATTAAAGACACATAAGAAAAGTAGATAGCAGTGTTTCAGTTTTTGGGTGGAGATGGTTCAGTTAGCACATACTTGTTGGATGAGAGAAGAGATTCTCAGATGAGACAATCAGATAATCAGTTAATGATGAGCGCAGAGTCACAAGTGCTCCCACTTTGAGAAATAGCCCACTTTGAGAAAGAGCCCCAGTTGCAAATGTGTGCCCCCTACAAATGCTTCCCCCAAAAGAAGCTTATATTTATACTGATAGGGGTGGGGTGTGGGTGGATTTCAATTATCACTCAGGAGGTAATTAAGCTTGGCTGGTTCACAGGGCAAAATTCTTACTTCAGAAACAGACTAGCAAGAGGGCACTGAAGTTAAACAGACCATAATTTTGGGCAAGACAAGGGAAATAATAAAGCATTGTAATGTGGACATGACTACAGACGGTTAAGTAAAAATAACATACCAGCATTATTAAAGACACATAAGAAAAGTAGACAGCAGTGTTTCAGTTTTTGGGTGGAGATGGTTCAGTTAGCACATACTTGTTGGAAGAGAGAAGAGATTCTCAGATGAGACAATCAGATAATCAGTTAATGATGAGGGCAGAGTCAGAAGTTCTCCCACTTATAGAAATAGCCCACTTTGAGAAAGAGCCCCCTGCAAAAATAAACGTTAAATTGCCGTTCAGGGTCACGCAAGCTCCTTTCAACTATCCTGTACTTGAGACCTTCATTAGCCTCATTATTTTACATTTTTTCACAGGAAGTAAAAAAGCAGAAAATAGAAAAAGGAAAATAAATATTTAAATCAACAGTGTACATATAATAATCAAAAAAAAAATAATGCAAGCATACATAGAATACTAAATTAAAGAAACAAATCTACCCCAAGAGTAGATTTTTTCAAGCAAAGTATCTGGATGTGTGAAATTCAGACAAAATCTCACAGATAGGGAAACTGGTATTTTTTTTCTCATTCCTATAGTGGATATATATCGTAAAATTTTGTGATCCATGTTCAAATTTATCAAACACTGTGAGCCACAATAAAGCATAACTAAAACAAATATATTGTTTTGCTTTGGTTAGAGTGGGGAATGGTTACCGTATTTTCCGGCATATAAGACAACCTTTTACATGTAAAAAAACTAGCCAAAAAGCAGGGGTCGTCTTAACGCTGGGTCAGCCCCTCGGATGCCTGCCTGGTGTTCGGTAATACTGTATGTAGCTTCGGCTACATACAGTATATACCGCTGAGCCAATCCTGGTGAGCGATGTATTCAAATGAATACAGAGCCTGCTCGGATTGGAGTAACAACCTCTGCCAATCCGAGCAGGCTACTCTGTAGAGTCAGAGAGGCGCGGACTGATGATGTTACAGCCTCTGCCAACCCAAGCAGGCTTTGTATCCATTAATAGAATACATTGCTCGCCGTGATTGGCTCCAGCAAAAGCAGGAAGAAGGAAGAAATATGAAGCCTCGAAAGCCTCGGAAGCTGGGTCGTCTTATACGGTAAGTACAGTTTAAAAGCGTTTATGTCCTGTAAGATTAGGGGGTCGTCTTATATGCCGGGTCGCCTTATACACCGGCAAATGCGGTAGAACCTATCTTGTTATTATTGCTGTTTGTGTCCCTGTTTCCTTCCTTCTTGTTCTAGTGAACTTGCACAAAGCGAATGGATCTTTTCAGTGGGGACACAAGTGGCAGTGAAATCTCATAGAAGTTCTCAACTGTCCTCTTTCTACTAATATTTTGCACATTTTCTGTCTCGATAACCACACAGGAAGTGAGGAAATATCACTGCTATGGTTATCGAAACAATAAAAACCTGACAGTATATGCAAATTTTCTTCCAATTGTAAAAAAATAGTTGCAGTTCTTTAAATGCTACCTGTCATTCAGGAAATATGCAAGTTGCCATTGCTGAAATTGTATAACATACATTAAATACTTTATAGATTTTAAAACCTTATTACAGTAACTATATAATATAAGAGTGATAATTAATGACTATTAAAGGACGTTCTTGTATTAACCTTTATTTTTTTTTTATTTTTTTTACATTTCTTCAGTTGCTTCCTGGATTCTGGCCCAGGCCAATATGGTATCCTACATCCCAGGGGTCTTCATATGCATTTTTTCCTTTCATCTGGAGCAAGGGAGGAGGGCTTTCTCAGCTAAGCACACCCTCTTGCCTGCATGCCTAAGCTAAGGGCAGATGGACTCCGGGAAGTAAATGTTACAAGAATCCTCTGCCCTTACTCAAGATGGCTGCAGCTAGAAACTTTTTCCTTTACTTCGTGTCTCTCTTTTCTACCATTACCTTTCTAATTCCACCTACCCTCCCTTTCCTTTTTGGTTTTAAGCTCCAGAGTATAGATAAATGGATCCTTCTCTCTTCCCCTCCATAAAGGCAATCAACAATGTCAGTGAGAAGTAATCTCCATTGGCTTTGCACGCTCAAACATTATCTGCATTACATGCACATTTTTTGTTCATTCAACAATGTATTCAACTTGCTTCTGTACTCCCACTCTTTGTAATTACTGGGTATCCATTGTGTTCCTCTTTTCTCCCCTCACTTCTGGCTCTTGCTAGCTTTGCTGGGGCCCCGGGAGCCAGTGGCTCCCAGTGCTGTCAATAAAAGTAAGTAAAGAGGGAGCAGGGGGCAGGGCCGAGTCTTGCTTTCTGTGTCAATGGACACAGCAGCGGAGCTTGGGTGTGAACATGAGTGCCCCCACGGGAAGTAGCTTCCTATGGGGGCACTGGACAGAGAGGAGGGGCCAGGTGCACGGTTGGGGGACCCAAAAAGAGGGGGTCTGTGACCGCTCTGTGTAATTCCATTGCAAAGAGCAGGTAAGCATACATATGTTTGTTATTTTATTTTTGTTTTTTATTTAGCTTTACAATCATTTTAAGTTCTGCTTTAATTAACCGGTACATGATTTTTACCATGCTACACTAATATGATTTTTTTTTAAGAATCATATTTACTGTTTTCTACATGTTAGTCCTGAAGGGACTGAAGTTTGCTATTTTAGATGCTTTTAATGATAACACATTTCATACACATCACCAAGCTAAATTACAGTTCTTTTTTACTAAGCACTCCTTACCCCATACCTAGAAACTGTATTTGTAAAGCTGTCATGTACAAGCTAGCGATCTTGAAAAACATGTCAAAGTAGCTTTTGATTGTTGCAAACATAATAAGAAAAATAGAAAAAGTGAGTACAGCTGTTATACGGTATATAAATTGACAGAATGTGCATAAAAAAAAATAATAGATACAAAAATGGACAACCTCTGTCATGTTTGGATTACTGCCTTTTGGGAAGATTTCCTTCACCAGGGAATGCCACCTGTTGTCACCAGCAAAGGAAGTGGGGGGGGGCATCTCTAAGCCCTTGTACACACGGTCGGAAATTCAGAAGGAAAATGTCCGATCGGACCGTGTTGTCAGATAATCCGACCGTGTGTGGGCTCCATCTGACTTTTTCCGTCGCAATGTCCGACCAACAAAGTTTGAGAGCTGGATATAAAATTTTCCGACAACATGATCCGATCGTTTGTAGAGAATTTCGATCAGACAAAGTGCCATGCATGCTCAGATCAAATTCTGAGACCAAAGCTATTGGCTACTAGCCGGAAAGTAGTCCCGTCGTAACAAAATACCCTTGTCACGTTCCGAACGATCGGATTTTCCGACAACTTTGTCCGACCGTGTGTATGCAACACCAGTTTCGGACAAAATCCAACAGATTTTGTTGTCACAATGTCCAACCGTGTGTACAAGGGCTTAGACAGCAAAATCTGACAGAAGTTGTTGTTCACCATACTACTATCAAGCTTTTATTTTTTTCACTATTACTGCCGGTCAGACTAGCCCTTACTTCTTGCTCCAGTGGGCACACAAGATAGGGAGGGAAATATCCATGGGTACACATGCCACGATTCACTAACCTGCAAAGTTAGAAAGTTTGCAAAAACAAACCTCACCTCCATCTTTCAGGAAAAAAACTGTCTGTTTCACACTTGAAAGCCCACTTTAATACCTGTAACTAACTGAAGAATCAGCCACAAAATAAGCATGCTGTTTTTTTCAACAAGCCTGTGCTATTTATTAATCACTTACAGACCGGACCATTTTGCTGGTCAAAGACCAGACCACTTTTTGCGATTCGGCACTGCGTCGCTTTAACTGACAATTGCGCGGTCATACGACGTGGCTCCCAAACAAAATTGACGTCCTTTTTTCCCACAAATAGAGCTTTCTTTTGGTGGTATTTGATCACCCCTGCGGTTTTTTATTTTTTGTGCTATAAACAAAAATAGAGCGACAATTTTGAAAAAAATTCATTATTTTTTACTTTTTGTTATAATAAATATCCCCCAAAAATATATATAAAATTTTTTTTTTCCCTCAGTTTAGGCCGATACGTATTCTTCTACATATTTTTGGTAAAAAAAAATCGCAATAACATTTCCCCGCTCTATCAAATGCTACAGAAAAGTATTTTACTGGAGATTCCTATTAATGAAAACACAGTAAACTAATAATTTTGGAACATTATACGCAGTGTAATTCTGTCAAAAGCAGGACGAAAGGTTTGTCTGGAAGTTCACATACTATCCTTGTTTCTTTATAAATAGGATATTATTATATTATTATTATACAGGTTTTATATAGCGCCAACAGTTTGCTCAGTGCTTTACAACATGAGGATATATATTTTTTCCAGTGTAAGTATAAGCAAGGTATCACAGGTAGTCCAAGCAGAACACCTGCTAGGATTTCACTCTGTTCTAGCAAGGACAGCTTCTTCCAGCATTCCCTAATATTTTTCTGTAAGGACTCAACATTAAATAAAACCACAAAACCAAAAATAATACATACAGAATGACAATGATTAAACACCTTGCGTTCTTTTCCTCCCTCTGTGCTTCTGGAGACATAGAAGGAAAAAGAAAGCTAACTAATCCATATTATCAGACACCTTACTGGATTTTTAGTCAAATACATTTGAAAACACGTCTTCAACTGTGTCTCATATTTTTTTTTACTTTCCTCATTTAATTATGTTTATGAACAATATTTAATAGCTGCATATTTTTTAGTCACATATACAGTATGCTTTACAGTATAAGTTGCCTTTGGGTCATATGCACTTTTCTATTATTTGAACAGGATACGATAAGGTAATGAAACAATTGTTGGAAGCTTGGTGTCCTCTGAAGGCTTAGTCTGACAACACAGAGCACCCAACAAATGGATCATGTATTGTGTGCTTACCCGTGAAGACACCTAAGATTTATTAAGAGTGGATTTTGTCTTGAAGGCTATAGAAAGAAAATAAGTTGATGCATCATGTTAGCCAGGAATAAATACAGAGGTAGAAATAAAGTATTGTCAAAGTGATGCATTTTAGTTGTTATATAAACTACAACTATTAAAAGTACAAACCTTCAGAGCTCTAAAGCTCTTGCTTCAGGTAATATGACTGAGAGCCCATAGGCTTAGGGTGGAACACATCTCTGTTTTATATGGGAAATTTTATCTGTCATGATACCTCAAAAAAAGCTCTCAAAGCTTGTATTTTTATTATTTTAGTTAGCCACTAAAAGGTACCACTTTGACTCATACTTTGATAGAGAATCAACAAATATCTTTAGTTCTATTGCCATGGAGCAAATAACCTGTACCTGAATTTGGGAATAGCTATATCCATCAAATTTACTGAAACATGTGCTTTATTTCATTATGGGTTTTCTTTATACATGTGCTCAATGGCGTAACTAGAACCTTCAGGGCCCCGATGCAAGAAACCATGAAGGGCCCCCCTGAACCCAAGCCAGGGACCTTCCCTCCGAGTCCGGCGGTGGAACTCCAGGGTGTGGTCCCAGGTATGACCTTTGTGAGCCCTGTAGTTCCACCACTGGTATCAGTAGTTTTTTTTATTCGTTTTTATTTTTTATTTTTAGGTGCCCCATTGGAGGACTGTCCCTAGTCAGGATGGGGTCCCCGTCCCCAGAAGAGATGAGGTCCTTTTCTCAAGGGCAGATGAAGTTACCGCCCCCAGGTGAGAAGGGGTCCCTGTCCCCACGTGAGAAGGGGTCCCTGTCCCCAGGGGGAGATGGAGGGGGTATGTAATGGTGTGTGGGGGATGGGGTCCTCTCACTCACCATGACCAAGCTGTAGGCCGCGCACTCATCCACGTTGGCCTAGGCTCCATCCAGTGTGCTGGACGGGTGATCAGCATATCTCCCAGAAACACCTTTCATCATCTGTGTATGACGGAGGAGGAGGAGGGCTGGCAGACAAGCCTGCAGTGTCCTCCGGGAGCCAGCTCTCATAGGGCTGCACTGCATCTGTGTGCTTAAAGTTTGTTTACCCGGGATAAGTATGCAGTGCAGTGTGGGCCGGACTTGGGGGGGGGGGCGGGACTCTGGCGGGGGAGAAAAGACATCGGACTGAGCGGCAATGCATGGAGCAGGAGAGGGGTACTCTGAGGAGCCAGCCAAGGACACAGGTCATGTGGGGAATGCACAACTAAAGAGCAGCCAGTGCGATAGTCGAGCATGGAGCTCTGCTAGTCACCCTCCAGCCACCCGTGTGCATGGTGCACTGGTACCCCTAGCTGCCTATGCTGCTGCCGGCCATATGTAGAGGGGGCTGCATGGGCCCCCTGCAGCACAGGGCCCAGTTGCGGTCGCAACTGCTGCACCCCCTATAGTTACGCCCCTGCATGTGCTTTATTTCGTTACAGTTTTTTTTTTTTTTTACACATGTGCTTTATTTCGTTACAGTTTTTTTTTACACATGTGCTTTATTTCGTTACAGTTTTTTTTTACACATGTGCTTTATTTCATTATGGGTTTTCTTTACACATGTGCTTTATTTCGTTACAGGTTTTTTTTTACACATGTGCTTTATTTCATTACGGGTTTTCTTTACACATGTGCTTTATTTCGTTACAGGTTTTTTTTTTTTTTTACACATGTGCTTTATTTCGTTTCAGTTTTTTTTTTTACACATGTGCTTTATTTCATTACAGTTTTTTTTTTTACACATGTGCTTTATTTCGTTACAGATTTTCGTTAAATTTTTTAAATTTTTCTTGTCAAATAAATTATTTTATTTAGGTTAAATAGTTGTATCTCAAACTCTTTTCGTGATACACTCTGAGCATTGTTTGCACTGTAAGGGTTAAGAATCAAGCAGGATTCCATAAACTCTAAACACTTGTCTTTGCTTACTTACTGTAAAAAAAAAAAGGAAAGAAAAACAAATTTGCCTACATTAAATGTGTAGAACCACATGGAGCAGAAGTGTGGCTCCCTGGTGTGAATGATACCAGTTCAGGAATTGTGCATCCACCCCCTCACTTTGATGTGCCATTCACAAGCACAGAAATTCAATCATGATGTTGTGGCTGTGCTTTGTGAATGGCATAGCAAAGGAGGATGGAGGCACAACAGCTTCACAATAACTCATCCATAGACACCATTCCAATGCAACAGTAAGCTGAAAGTGTAGCGCCCCATTTTACATATCAGAGTTGCTCAGTGGAGCTTAGAGAGCTCCCAAAGCAAAAAAAAAGACATTGTTGATATGTAAATGAAAGATGAAAAATAACATTACACATTTAACATTAGGCTTTACATCAGAGGAACAGTTTCTTGGATTGTGCACTTACTTGTTGTATATATTGTTTGAAATGGTATTTAGATTATCAAGTAGCAGCACTCACACACTAATCACGTTATTTTTTGGGTCAGCGCAGAATTAATTTTATATATAATAAATTTGCCAAAATTGGAACAAATAACCTGTACCTGAATTTGGGAATAGCTATATCCATCAGATCCTTTATTATATTTTTACAATTTTTCTTATCAAATAAATTATTTTATTTTGGTTGAATAGTTGTATCTCAAACTCTTTTTGAGATACACTCTGAGCATTATTTGCACTGTAAGCCCCCGTACACCCACGGTCGGACATTCTGACAACAAAATCCGTCTGATTTTTTCTGACGGATTTTGTCCGAAACTGGTGTTGCATACACACGGTCGGACAAAGTTGTCGGAAAATCCGATCGTTTGGAACATGATAACGTTCGTTCATTTAGACGGGACTACATTGCGGCTAGTAGCCAATAGTTTTGGTCTTGTAATTTGATCTGAGCATGCATGGCACTTTGTCCAATAGGAATTCTCTACAAATGATTGGAAAAAGTCTGATGGATTTTTTTTGTCTGAAAATTTGAAATTTGGAAATTCCGACGGAAAAAGTCAGATAGAGCCCACACATGATCGGATTTTCCGACAATCTAATCCGATCAGACCTTTTCCATTGGGATTTCCGACCATGTGTACAGAGCATAAGGGTTAAGAAGCAAGCAGGATTCCATCAACTCTAAACATTTGTCTTTGCTTACTTACTGACATAAAAAAAATATGCCTATTTTAACCACTTCAGCCCCAGAAGGATTTACCCCTTCCTGACCAGACCACTTTCTTTGATACAGCACTGCGTCGCTTTAACTGACAATTGCGCGGTCATGTGACATTGCACCCAAACAATTTATGTCCTTTTTCCCACAAATAGAGCTTTCTTTTGGCGGTATTTGATCACCCTTGCAGTTTTTATTTTTTGCACTATAACAAAAAAAGACTGACAATTTTGAAAAAAAGCATTATTTTTTACTTTTTGCTATAATAAATATCCCCAAAAAATACATAAAACTAATTTCTTTCTCAGTTTAGGCTGATATGTATTCTTCTACATATTTTTGGTATAAAAAATCACAAAAAGCGTATATTGATTGGTTTGCGCAAAAGTTATAGCATCTACAAAATAGGGGATGGAGGGGATAGATTTATGGCATTTTTATTATTATATTTTTTATTAGTATTGGTGGCAATTTTTATCATGACTGCAACATTGGTGGACACATCGGACACTTTTGACACTATTTTGGGACCATTGTCATTTATAAAGTGATCAGTGCTATAAAAATGCACTGATTACTGTGTAAATGACACTGGCAGGGAAGCGGTTAAATACTATGGGGCAATCAAGGGGTTATGTGTGTCCTAGGGAGTGATTCCACCTGTGGGGGGATTGTCTCACTAGAACATGACAGAGATCACTGCTCTCATGACAGGGAGCAGTAGATCTCTGTCATGTTGCTAGGCAGAACAGGGAAATGCCTTGTTTACATAGCCATCTCCCCATTCTGCTGCTCTGTGACACGACCGTGGGCCCCCAGAGGACATTGAGTCCATGGGACCCGCGGGCATGGTCATAGAGTATGCGGCGGGCCCACAATGCTGCGATTTAAAGGGCACAAACCTGTAAGCCCATTTGCCCAGCCGTGCCATTGTGCCGACGTATATTGTCATGCGCTGGTCAGCAAGGGTTTAAATGTTGAGCAGACATGTGGCTCCCTGGTGTGAATGATACCAGTTCAGGAGTTGATAACCTAGTTTTGGGTTTGGTCAATTGGTCGTATGATATTCTTGGTCTTGTCTGTCCATATGGGAATCTAGTGCAAAGACGTTTATATAATTGGTAAAAGGTTGGGGCTTAATAGGGATGGTTTGTAAGATATATAAAATGCAAGGAAGGATATTCACTTTTAAAATTGATGCTCTGCCAAACCAACAAAAATTAGGTTTGTTCCACTAGCTGAGATCGTTTGCAATCACTTTGAGAATGGGTTGGTAGTTTTTTTAGAATATGTCTGATAGATTTGTTGTCGAGTAGATCCCAAGATATTTAATTTTGTCATGTTTCCATTGGAAGGGGAAGTTATTCTTACATTGTGTTAACGTTTCCTGTGGGTGATATTAAGGGCATGGGATTTGGTAAAGTTGATCTTAAAATTGGAAATATAATAAAAAAGTTTAAGTTCTTTCAAAAGATTTGGGATTGATATGTAGGGTTCTTTTAAGAATAACAGAATATCATCAGCAAACGCTGCTAGGTTATAGGTGTGATCAGCAATGGGTATGCCTTTGATATTTTCATTAGACCGACCGTAAGCATCTCATGAAAGGGTTAGGACAAAGATAATTGGAGAAAGTGGGCATCCCTGTCTCACAGCTAGGATTAGCTTATCCAGTGCTTATGAAGAAAGAAAAAAACTGTAGTTGAATTTAGCTGCTGCTATAATAAATAGATAATCAAAACGCAAAGCTCTAGATGTTCATAAATGCAATTCATAAGCAACAGCAGCGCTTAGGCTGAAAAATGCCAGCATCCAGTAGTGACAATATGTCCTCTTCAGAGCGAATCCACAGCCCATATGGTGTTCCTAAGAGGTATTCATATAGTGTCTTGTCAGATAGATGATAACCATCACTGCACCACGTGAGACCGCTCCCCTCAAAAAACACACTCACTGGAACGGTATAATAAAACCACCTTGTTATAATGATGGATCTTTAACAAGTAGCAAGACCACATCCTCAATCAGCAATCCTAAAGGTTACCACATCTCATAAGACAGGGCTGGTTACTCAAAGCAGGATATACATTTGTTGACTCGTTAGCATCATTACTACTGGAAGCTGAAGTTTTTCATCCTTAGCGATGCTATAGCTTATGAATTACATTTATGAACTTCTAGAGCTTTGTGTTTTGACAGCTATTTTTAAGTTATTTTTCATCTTTAACTTGCATATCAGCATTGCCTTTTTATTTATAATATATATATTTGGTTACAATTTGTGATTGCGTTCTTATTTTTTGGCCAATTTATCGCAGCATAAATACTGTAGTTGACAAGAAGCTCTGTCTGTCCAACCTGGTTGTTAAGCCAAGTTCTTGGCTCACTGTTGTGGTGCATTACTTTCATAAAGTTGTAAACTTTCAAAAAAATAACACAAACAAACACAAACAAAAAAAAAGGAATTCTGGAGGGGGCAGGATTGCCTTCTGAATGCCTGACAGTGGCTGCTTAGATGGGCAAGCCTTTATGCAGTACTGGGTGTTCAAGCTTTAGCTACTAAAGATGATATACAGTACAATATCCACATCAAACACGATCTTGGGAATGGCAGGAGGTGAGCAGGTGCTGTAGCAATTGTAAATTGGGAACTGGTAACATAAGTCAAAGTATATGTCACCAGCATGCCATGGATTCTTAAAGTGGTGTTGCCACCAAAAAAAAAAGCTTAAAATTCATAAGATAAAAAAAAAAAATAATAATTGGAAAACATTTTTTTTACTCACCTCTAAATGCCTGTTGCTAGGGGGTCCCTTGTAGTCTGCCTTCTTCAATGCCCGGGCTGGTGACATCACTTCCCCTCGCGCCACATAGTCATCTGGGACCTGTCACGTGTCCCAGATGACTGTGCGGCGTATGACTGTGCGGTGTATCTCGTGCATGCGCAGTGGGTGTCCGGCTGTGAAGCTACAGCCGGGTGCCCACAGTAAGAATGCCGGCACCACGAGCGGAGTGGGGAACGAGGGGTGGATTTTGGGAGATGGAAAAAATGTTTGCATGTTATTATTATTGAATAATTCTCATTTAGCTGAGCATTCTCTTTGCAAAGCATATCCACTAGTGACCTTTGCCTTTTGCTGGTCATGGTTCTAGGCCAGAAAACTAAAGCTAAAAAACATTTTGCCACATTTTTTCCACATCTTATACTGTATAAACTTAAAACAATGTTAAACCCAAAATCAAACATTTATTTTATTGCAGCTTACCAATTCTTAGATATAATGGCTGCACTCATTTTATTTTTTAGGCTTTCTTTCTTTTATTTTCACCTGGTGAGCCTGCAGGAAGTATTTTGTTTTTCAAAAGAACAAGCTCTCCCGCAAATGTAGCAGTTACAGGGATGAGTTAAACCATTTACCACTGGCAGGGAAGTTTACAATGCAATGTAAAACTATTACAGCAAAGGGAAAACACATTTTTCTGTAACTGTTTATAAAGTATTAGCTGGAGTTTGGCTTTAATTTGTCAGTGTATTTAAATTTGCTAGTCCTTCTAACACTACCCTCTCCCCAGATTTGCAGTGTTGCTGTCCAAAATATGCCCCCTGCACTCCTTCATCCAGAGTGTGGGCACTCTAATACAAGAGGTGTGTTACTGGCCAGATCATCAGGTCAAAGCAGAGGGAAAAAAACTAGCCTGCAATATATCGCATTTTTGGTTTTGGGTTTAATACTGCTTTAAATAATTGAAAAAAGCCAATACCTGGAAATGCATTTCCTTGGAATAAAAAAATGCCTTGGTTCTACATAAACTATCAAGCAAAATTAAGTTGCTAGTGCGGGTGTGAGAATAGATTTGCAATAATAAAAAAAAAATAATAAAAAAAATAATAATAAAAGCTCTTAAGCACTAGGTGTCCACGCTATACCCGAAAGACGGCTACAGCGTGGACTCCAATTGCCGAGAGGCTGTCCCTGGACATCCTCTTGTTTATTTCCCCTCTGCGTGCCACCATGGGCACGCATCAGGGAAATCCTGTGTTGGCCTAGTCCCTTGGACACAGACAATCACAGTTCGTGCTAAATGGATAATCACAGCGGCCATTTAGCACTCAATCTGAGTGTTCAATGAGAGATGATCTCATATGTGAATATAGGAGATCATCTCTCATTGCCGGCTCTCCCTCCTCACACAGAGACAACATGTGAGGAGGGAGAGTGAACAGCTGCATCGTGAGTGTTAGAAAAAAAAGTGAAAATAAAGTGACCCCAGTGCCATCTGTCAGTGCCATCTGTCCCCGGTGCCTTCTGTCCCCAGTGCCATCTGTCCCCAGTGCCATCTGTCCCCAGTGCCACCTGTCCATGCCATCTGTCCCCAGCGCCACTTGTCCGTGCCATCTGTCCCCAGTGCCACATATAAGTGCCATCTGTCATCAGTGTCACGTGTCATCAGTGCGACATATTAGTGTCATCTGTCATCAGTGCCACGTATTAGTGCCATCTGTCATCAGTGCCACATATTAATGTCATCAGTGCCACATATCAGTGTCATCAGTGCCACCTGTCAGTGTCACGTGCCATCTGTTATCAGTGTCACGTGTCATCAGTGCCACATATCAGTACCCACTGTCATCATTGTCACATGTTATCAGTGCCACGTATTATTGCCATCTGTCATCAGTGCCACGTGTCATCAGTGCCACATTAGTGTCACGTGCCATCAGTACCACATGTCATCAGTGCCACATCAGTGCCACATGCCATTGTCCTGGTGTTCCAGAGCCTTCAAAAGTGTAATAGGTAGTCAACAAGTTAAATGTGTAATTTTTGCTCCTAGAATGCCTGACGGTGCTCCCTGCATGTTGGGTCTCTCTAAGTGGCTAGGCTGTGAAAAGTCCCACACATGTGGTATTGTAATACTCAGGAGGAGTAGCAGAATGTATTTTGGGGTGTAATTTGTGGTATACACATGCCATGTAAGAGAAATAACTTATTAAAATGACAATTTTTGGGGGAAAAATTACAACTTTAAAAACCACACTATGCATCTTACTAAATACCTTGGAATGTCTACTTTCAAAAAGGGGGGTCATTTGGGGGTATTTGTACTTTCCAGGCTTGTTAGGGTCACAAGAAATTAGATAGGTCACCAGTACATCAGGTGTGATAAATTTTTTATGATTTGCACCATAGATTGTAGACTCTCTAACTTTCACAAAGTCCAAATAATATCCACTAATTTGGGTTATTTTTACCAACGATATGTAGCAGTATAAATTGTGGCCAAAATTTATGAAGAAAAATTAATAATTTGCAAAATTTTATCACAGAAACAAAAAAAATGTGTTTTTATTTTTCAAAATTTTCAGCCTTTGTTCATTTATAGCACAAAAAATAAAAAACCCAGAGGGGATCAAATACCAACAAAAGAGAGCTCTATTTGTATGAAAACAAGGACAAAGAGTAATTGTCATTCAAAGTGTGAGAGCACTGAAAGCTGAAAAATGGTCTGGTCACAAGGGGGGTTTAAGTGCCCAGTTGTCAAGTGGTTAAAAGTTTTCAGTATATTTGTGTACAGTATCATATTTGGGATTATGGCAACACTGCAAAATAAAACCCTGGTCACTGAATAAAGGAAATGGGGCATGTGTACTAGGTACCAGGGTTTTGAAACCCCCAGTTGCATTGTAAACATAAACTTTGTAAAGTAAACATCCACTCTGTTAATTACCTAAAAAAGTGAATCAATCCCAATTTAAGCAAGCACGAGTACTCACAGTTTGACAATCAGTGCTTCAAACCCATAATTTACTAGAAGCAACTATTCTGTATGTAGTTCATATCTATATATGAAAATAGTGTGCGGCCCAAGCTCCAACACTTTAAAACAGAAGTTATTTATTCGCATTTTGCTAATTTTCCCTTTTGCATGCCAGTTTTCATGCTCAGGAACATATGGGCCAGACTGCAAATACTATTTTTCTATGTAATATTTATCTGTTTATTTATGATTTAAAATCCGTAACTGAAAGTCATTTAAATTCCGAAATACAACAATTACGGTTTGGAACAGTGAAATGCTAATTTTCCCACTTTGGCATGGATTCTATGCCCAGAAGCACTCAGACCAGGCTTGAAAATACTTTTTCTACATGTGGTTTATCTTAAGTGCACTCTGAAATCAGAGGTCCAAAAAAAATGCAGACCTTTAAAAAACAACAGCTACTAATTAAAATAATTTACCTGCATTGATGGCAGTTTTCATAGCCATAATCATTTAGGGCCTGGCTCTATATATACAGAGTAAAATCAAGGGTCCAACATAATTTAATCCCTAAAATGTAATGTTATTTTGTCAAATTTTGCACCATTTTTTTAGAATCAGAACCAAAAAAACTAAATTGTTTTAATTAAGTCATTAATTAATTAATTATTATTGGTTTTTTTTTATTACATGAATGAACCATAATGAGTAAAATTACTATCAACAATTTTAATAAGGACTGAACTTTAGAATCTGTGTGCAAAAAAAGTAAGCAGAACTTGTCACCAGCATTAGACCTCATGCACACTGGACTTTAAAATAATGTTATAAAAACGTCAGTAGCTTTGCAGTGAGTTTTTCAACTTTTTTCAACATTTTTGCAATAGGGTTTTTTAGCGTTTATTAGCGTTCTTAGTGTTTTTCCACATTATCATTCTTTAGCATTCCTTTTTTCAATGGATTATAAAACGTAAAAAAATGCTGGTGAGTGACGTTTTTGAGCGTTTATTGATGTTTGTCAGCGTTTATCAGCATTAGAGTGTTTTTACAGCTGAAAACATCTCACAAAACCAGCTACTTTTGGGGGGGGGGGGTTTACGTTTTTTTTTTTACTGCTCAAAAACGTTACTTTCCAAAACTGCTGATAACAGCCTATGTGTGCATGCACACATAGGATAGTATGGTGGAGAGTTTAATGACTGTAGAAAAAAAGTCTACTGCCAAAAACAGCTGCTGTAAAAATGTCCAAAAACGTCCTGTGTGCATGAGGCCTTAATGTACAAATATCAATCAGCACAATCAAACAATTACGTGAAAAAATATTGTTAATAATGTTAACGACTCATTCACACTGGATGTTCAAATAACATTATAAAAATGACAGTAGCTTTACAGTGAGTTTTCCAACTTTTTGCAACTTTTTCAGCTTTTTTCAACGCTTTTGCAATAGCGTTTTTTAGCATTTATTATCATTTTTCTAGCATTTTTCCGCTTTAGCGTTTTTTTGCGTTTATTTTTTTTTTTTTTTGAAGAAAAATACGATTTTTTTTTTCAATGGATCAAAAACGTTAAAAAACACTGGTTAGCAATGTTTTTGAGCGTTTATCGATGTTTATTAGCGTTCATCATCGTTAGAGCATTTTTACAGCTGAAAAACGTCTCTCAGAGCCCACTAGTTTTTTGTTTTGTTTTTTTACTGCTCAAAAACGTTACTGCCCAAAGCTGCTGCTAACAGCCTATGTGTGCATGGACACATAGGATAACATAATAATGTAATAATAAAAGTGCTTTCACTACACTTAAACTGGTATAAAATAACAAAAACTTTGCTGTGCTGCTAAATAGATAAATCTATCTATTAGTATGTAGTATGTAGTATGTATAACAACCCCTACTAAAGAAGTCAACGCCTTGATGTCTCATGTATAGCAGACAGAGCCTGCGTACTGATGTCACAACGTGTCCATCTTGAGACCTTGTTGTCTGAATGCTGTTCCAGCTAGCACAGCTTGTAGTGCAACACTTGTAAGTGCAGCTACTATCCTTTTGTGAGAATAAATATCTACAGATGAAGAGCACTAGATTTTGCCTTCTTTTTTCCACATACTTATCCCATTTGGTGAGACAATCAGGGTTCTTTGGAACCCAAAGAACCAGGTGTCTGAGATGAAGGAGTGAAAATGTCAATACCACGCCAGTAATATTCATTATCCCCAGAGGAGAATACTGCAGATTTTGACTCATAAGTGAGGTGAGCAGCCCGTGATACTGGTGGAGGTGAGCACAAGCACTCTTTTGAATGTTTGCACTATTAGTGAATTGATATTCTCGGATCCACTTCAATCAGTCACTTGATAATTTTGATGAACTTTGATCCACTTATATATTTATTTGGACTTATCAGTATTTATATATCTTGTTTGTATATACGGCTTATTAAAGAGGAAGTAAACCCTGATGAGTTTACTTCCTCTTTGATTCCCTGCAAAGTTAAAGCATAATGGACTACTATGCATCGCATAGTAGTCCATTATGTGTCACTTACCTGACACAGGAGCCAGCGAAGTCACCGCTGTCCCCTGTAGTCTGGAGCATCCATCTTCTCGGTGGGTCTCACTGCTCCGCTGCTGTCATTCGGTGAAGCCGCGATGACGTCACTCCCGCGCATGTGCACGGGAGCCGCCACTTGCTGCATATTGCCGTTGCCGCTCAGTGCGCCTGCACGCCGCTGTCTACGGCGCATGCGCCGTAGACATCGGTGCCTGTCTTTCGGCAAATATCTCCTAAACCGTGTAGGTTTAGGAGATATTTTTTGGACCTACAGGTAAGCCTTAATCTAGGTTTACCTGTAGGTGAAAGTTGATTGTAAGGGTTTACAACCACTTTAAATCATTATTGGTTTACACATTTATCTATTTAGTAGAGTAGCACTGTTTTAGTCACCACTATTGCTTATGACTTCCCTGCAGCTGATCTTTTCTCC
Source organism: Lithobates pipiens (assembly GCF_037356315.1). Taxonomy (NCBI): domain Eukaryota; kingdom Metazoa; phylum Chordata; class Amphibia; order Anura; family Ranidae; genus Lithobates; species Lithobates pipiens. The sequence goes on from NW_027507758.1 coordinate 508,167,755, forward strand.
ATTACTGCCTTAGCATGCCTTGTTTCAGGCAGCTATCTTGATATAAGTAGTCCATGACTTCCTCATGTCAGAGCTGGTGTTCTGATCACTGATGGAGGAATAGTAAAGAAGCAGTAGGAAAGGTGGCGAAGGCACATATCTTCCAAATGAATGAAGCAGGAACAGGGAGATCATTGGTCCTCAGGTGCAACTTTCTCTCCAGCAAGCACAGCAGTGAATAGCAGAGTATAAACAAAACACAAAATGCTCCAAAGAAGCTAGGATGTTTAAGGTGCCAATAATGTACTACAGTATAAGATACAAATTCATAATTTGTATTGATCCATATAAAATATAAAAACACTCAATATATCCATAAAATAATAAAAACATTTTCCATAACCAGACTTCTGATTGAAATAATCAAAACATAATTTTACTGTAGATTCTGATGGTGTAGTGATCTCAGCAGGCTTCTTCAGGAGATACAAAGTAGCACAACTAAATTGAGAATGTACAATAGCAAACAATACAATAAGCACATATATACAAATTATTGAAAACATATAATGTACAAAAAACATCAGCAAAATCTACAACCAATATATGTTATTCCAAAATGTTTGGTGATGGGTGTCTTGTCCAATCAAAGCAAAATAGCTGGAAACCAATCACAATTGTTCTGAAAAGCTGGCGAAACCCAAACACCCAACAGTCAAACCCCCAAGGCAAAATGGGTGGTATATGATGAACCACAGAAAGTATAACAAGGATCATATAACTAAAATTCTAAAAAATATATTTTGGTCTTTGGTTCTGTTGGTTATTACACATAATTAAGGATGGCAGTATATTGACTGATACAGTGCAAACCTTATCCAAACTCTTAGTTAAGGCTGACTTTACACTATGCCGTCTGATCGTGATCTCCTTATGTCTATTCTCAACTATATAGTGTAGGGCCCTATCTGATTTAATGCTATTTAAATGGACTGTTTAGATTTGTCCTCATATTACCCTCTGGTAAAACAAAAGATGATTGTACAGACAATGTACAATCAGATTGCACATATGTATGGACAGCTTAAAGCTTCCATACCATTGATGAGGATATTTCCCCACAAAGCTGCATCTGCTGACCTAAACCATTTATAATTTTATTGCTTCTTATTTCCATCAGTAATTTACAGGATTTTAAAGTAGCTAGACTCATTAACAGAAGGCAGCATTTACCTATGCAACTGAAGAAAAATAACAAGTCTTAGTTCTAAGATAATAACAACACAAGAAAACAAAAATTACGGTAAAAGAAAATTATATAACATTCTCTCAACTGTCAGATGATACTGATTTAAAACAATCCATTAAATAGAAAACACTGTTTTCTTGTCATAGTAGATTGATTCATCAAAGCGCTCCATCCAAAGATCTGACTGCAGGAACACTCAAGCATGACACTTAAACAGGAATTCACTTTAAAACATTTGTGTATCTATATCAACTGCTGCCAGTCTTACAAAGTACTTTCTTCTGAAGGCTGAATAAACACAATTTGAATCCTTTACAAGAAAAATAACTCTATTTCTAATTTTATTATATGTCAATATCCAATCTATACTCTAAACGCTCTACATCACACAATATGCAGTCCATAATGCATTCTTGGTAGAATCCTGCTGAAGGCATTTTGGTAGTCTTTTTTGTGTTTTTTTCTGCTACCACACCATTTCAAGATCATTCAGATAATGGCCTCTACAGGTGACACAGATATAGGGAGGAGGGGGGAAAAAGCAAAACATTAGCCAATAAAGTGAAAGTGTGAGTTCTCCAATTTGGAGACATGAAAACACTCACTCGTGCACAATCTTCCACCACTTATAAATTATGGGCTTGCAAAAGATCCATTAGACAACAGGCTAGTACATTGTTTTTTTACACTCGGGCAAAGTGAGGCCACAAAATTTTTTTCCGTGGGGCCACATATTTGCGTATCTCTCTTTGTGCTGGGAGCACGATCCCAGCACAGAGACTGGGGTCTCACCAAGAGCCCCGAGCCCCATTTTATTGATCAGGACATGGAACATCTGATTCCAGGTCACCTGATCACTGCGATAACTTCTGATTGGCTATCACAAAGATCAGTCACTGTGAAGGGTGCCCCTGTATTTTCTGTCTATGTGAATGGATATATTGTATCTTTCTCTGTCCTTGCAGAGATAGAAAAAAAGGAGTGTGTAAGAAAAAAAAAAAGGTCAGTGCCAGGGTTAGTGTTTGGGTCAAGGTCAGGGGGGTCAAAGGTCAAGGTCAGGATCAGGATTTTTTGGATATTTTTTTTTTAATTAGTATCACTGTCAGTTAGTGCCATTGTGTTTTAGGTAGGATAAAAAAGCAAAATGTGCACTATTGTTTCTGGACTGTAATATGGGTGCAACAACAACTAGCATACACATATGTGATATTGCTGTGATCATCAGGAGCAAGAGAATTTCTTTTGGGTTACGTTATGGTAGTAGCTAGAAATATACAGTTACATTTTTACTTTTTTTTTTTTTTTATATTTTGGGCCAGTTTTTCTTTGATAATAATAAAATCAGGATATAGCCATTAACATTTACCACCAAATGAAAGGCCAATTTGTCCTGAAAAAAAACAAAACAAGGTATAATCCACCTGGATGCAAAAAGTAGACACATGTCAAAGTTGAAAAATTGGGCATCAAGATTTGTTTTACCCAGAGGCATGGAGGGGTTAAATCTAATATATTAGTTAGGCAGAAAACAACAGCCTCAGTCTCTTCAATGTGTGCATACATTTTAGCAATAAAAAAGTAAATAAATAATACATGAATTTATACATAGTATCCCCAAAGTGTTACTAAACCCACAACAGTAAAATCAGTCTGTATATGCAGTAAAACATGCTTGTTATACTCACTGTGGAACCCGAGGGGTTAGATCTGCACATTGTGTAAAAATACTGTTTGATCCTGTCTTTTACGAATCCCCCCATCTTCCACAATCTCCAAACCATCTCCTGATAGTACAGAGCCTTGGGGGTACACTGTACATGCTCAGTTGGGTTTGCATTGCAAGAGAGTTTTTTTTGGAAGGGTACATGTGATCAGCACATAGTGGTAATGCAGCCTCATGGGACAGAGGAGAATGAAAACTCCTCCTACAAACTTTAACCAGTGCTTGAGCAGAAACTGATAAAAGTCTGCCGATGAGAAAAGGTATTTAGCAGTTTATATTTACTAAAATAATTTTATGGGGTTAGTAACACTTTAAATGCTGAGCAGTGCTTATAGGCAAACTAGACAAATGATTACAAAAGTCAAAAATACAAGCAAAGCTGTTTAACATCTCAAGGGATAAAAAGCTTAGCTTCCCTTTCATAAATATTCCCAACTTCCTCTCCCTGTTATTCAGGGGATGTGGCCCCCTAGGAATGATGTATTGTGTGTGGTGGAAATGTCCAAAGATCTGAAGCTTCTAGAATGGAATTTTTGCTTTGTTGAGATGGGTGACTGGACTTTCCATATAGCAATTGCCTAGTATTGCTTTCCCTAATGAGCTAGTGTAACATGCCCCTTGCTCCATGCAAACATTGGTGTTTTTTATTGTTTCAGCAGCTAAGATAGCTATAGTAAAATCATGACAAAAGCCTTCGGTTTCTCTGTCTCAAGTCAAGCAAAAGATTTAATGGATTATGACCCATGAACATATAGCCAGTATCTTGAATGATACTAAGGAACAATTTGACAAAGTTTGGGAACCGTGGGCCCAATATATGTATATTTCCCTGTAATCTTAATGTGCACATTTTGTCTAGAGACTTTTAGGTCTTATCTCTTCTCTTACTTCTCTTTCCTACTGTTTCTTCCCATTACTCAAATATACACTGTTTTGTTATCCTGTCAGCATGGTGTTTATGTCCTCATGCTGCAAGCATTGGATCAAGTTGGATATCCAAAGAACACAGCATAGCCCTCCGGAAATGACAGATCGGCTTCAGTATGACCCCTCTAAAGCCATGCCCTTCTAAAGTGTTTAGTTGTAGACTAAGCCAGTGTGTGAGTGAAACACATTAGTGGAGCATGGCTTGGGAGGGGACATGCTGAAACAGATCTGTCACTGCTCCTAGTGTGTGCTTCTGCATTGGTTGCATATCTATTGTATCAGATAGGACAGGTCCTATGACGTCTAGCACCCGACAGTGCTTTGGAGTCACCAGTTTGCATATACATAAACTTAGAGCTGTGCTTTCTACTTCTAGAAGTTCTAAGATTGAAATAGCCATTATTTGCTATAGCCATGCCCAGTTCAGATGCAATTGGTGTACAAGCTCAGAGAAATAATAAAACTACCCAGCTTTAACCACTTTCAGACCTGACCAATTTGCTGGTCAAAGACCAGACCACTTTTTGCGATTCGGCACTGCATCGCTTTAACTGACAATTGCGCGGTCATGCGATGTGGCTCCCAAACAAAATTGACGTCCTTTTTTTCCCACAAATAGAGCTTTCTTTTGGTGGTATTTGATCACCCCTGCGGTTTTTATTTTTTGCGCTATAAACAAAAATAGAGCGACAATTTTGAAAAAAACGCATTATTTTTTACTTTTTGTTATAATAAATATCCCCCAAAAATATATAAAAAAAAATTTTTTCCCTCAGTTTAGGCCGATACGTATTCTTCTACATATTTTTGGTAAAAAAAAATCGCAATAAGCGATTATTGATTGGTTTGCGCAAAAGTTATAGCGTTTACAAAATAGGGATAGTTTTATAGCATTTTTATTAATAATTTTTTATTATTTTTTTTTTTACTAGTAATGGCGGCGATCAGCGATTTTTATTGTGACTGCGACATTGTGGGGGACCCATCGGACATTTTTGACACATTTTTGGGACCATTGTCATTTATACAATAATCACTGCTACATAAATGCAGTGATTCCTGTGTAAATGACACTGACAGTGAAGGGGTTAACCAGTGGGTGGCAGTGTAGGGGTTAAGTGTTCCTAGGGGTGTGTTACTAACTGTGGGGGGGTTGGGCTTTTATTTAGTGAACACTGATCTCTGCTCCAATCACATGGAGCAGAGATCAGCGTCACTAGTTGCTAGGCAGAATGGAGAAATGTTGTTTACATCGGCATTTTTTTATTCGGCCACTCCATGAGATGATCGCGGGGATGCCCGCGGCGATCGAGTCCGCGGGTCCTGCGACCGGACTCACGGAGGTCCCGACCAGCGCGGGAGCGCGCCGCGGGCGGCGCGCTCCCGATGGCAGGGCGGCAAATTTAAGGGGATGTAAATGTACGCCCATTTGCCTGCCCGTGCCATTCTGTCGACGTACATCGTCGCGCGCTGGTCGGCAAGTGGTTAAGCAGGCAGGGCTGCAAGAATCTGTTTTTCTGTGCATCTGAGATCTGTCCCAATATAAAGAAATTTTGAAAAAAAAGAAAAGGAAAGAAAGTTTTTTTCTTTAAAGTGCATAATGATTAAGTAAATAAGTAAAGGAATTAAATAAAGAGTTGAGTTGAGCTAAACTAAAATCTTCTATAATCATTATCATGCCTATCTAATTTCAAAATCAATTTCAATCTTTTTAAATCTTTAGGTAATATTAGAAAATACCTAATGATCTTAGCATAGAGGTCAAGCACTTTCTGTTATGGGACAACAACTGTCTCCCAATCGTTCTGAATTGTCATGCTGTCCCAAATTTTCCCTGTAGAGACTATACGTGGTTGTGCCATGCATTACGCAGGCATTGTCCACCTTTATAATTTATAGGAAGTCTACTCTTAACAATGCCATGCTGCTGGAAAGCACCCACGTGGACATGGAGTAACTGCAGAGAGGCTGCAGGAACCGTACAGCACTGAGATGCAATAAAGGTAAAACCAATATATTCTGGGGAAAAAAACCTCAGCAATTGCTTATATGATGTCTTGCATCCAGTTCATGTTTATTATGGCAGAATGCATTAAGATGCCTCTGTCATTATTTTAAAATTGAGAAGTGTAGGAATGCTGATAACTAGGGATGAGTCAGATGTTTGCGTCGAATGTAAGTTAGACTCGAACATCAGGTGTTCAGCTGTTTGCCGAATAGCAAACAATTTGGGGTGTTCACGGCAAATTCGAAAGCTGCGGAACAGCCATTAAAAGTCTATGGGTGAAATCAAAAGTGCTAATTTTAAAGGTTATCTGCATGGTATTGTCATAAAAAGTGTTTGGGGACCTGGGTCCTGCCCCAGGGGACATGTATCAATGCAAAAGAAAAGTTTTAAAAACTGAAATTTTTTTGGGAGCAGTGATTTTTTAATAATGCTTAAGAAACAATAAAAGTGAAATATTCCTTTACATTTCGTACCTGGGGGGTGTCTATAGTATGCCTGTAAAGTGGAGCATGTTTCCCGTGTTTAGAACAGTTTGAAAGCAAAATAACATTTCTAAAGGAAAAAAGTAATTTAAAAGTACTCGCGGCTATAATGAATTGTCGGTCCCGGCAATACACATAAAAGTCATTGAAAAAAAAGTGACCGACCTGCCTCCATGGGAGGCACCCACCGTAATGACCATCCTCTCAGGTGAAAGATCCTTTATAACTGAGGGCAGGGCCACACGGTGAAGTCGCCGGGTGACCCCGCCCCCTCTGACTCATGGGGACATCCCTATGGATTTTCCGTAGCAGAATTATCGTTCTATTATCAGCTATTGTCGTTCTCGGCAATATACATAAAAGTCGTTGAAGAAAATGGCATGGGATTTCCCCACAGTCAATTACCAGACCCTTCAGGTGCCAAAATGTTTTTAAAAAATAGCATGGGGGTCCCCCAAAAATCCATACTAGACTCTTATCTGAGCATGCAACCTGGCAGGCCACAGGAAAAGAGGGGGAACGAGAGAACAGCCCACCCCCTCCTGAACTGTACCAGGCCACATGCCCTCAACATAGGGAGGGTGCTTTGGGGTACCCCCCAAAACATTTTGTCCCCATGTTGTTGGGTACAAGGGCCCCATCCCCACAACCCTTGCCCGGTAGTTGTGGGGTCTGCAGGTGGGGGCTTATCGGAATCTGGAAGCCCCCTTTAACAAGGGGACCCCCAGATCCTGGCCTCCCCCGTGTGAAATGGTAATGGGGTACAAATACCCCTACCATTTCACAAAAAAAGTGTGAAAATTGTAAAAATTACACGACACGGCTTTGACAAGTCCTTTATTAAAAAAAAAGAAAAACTGTACCACAAAGTCTTCTTCTCTTGCTCCACAGACAGACCAAAAAATAAAAAAAAGTGACTCCATGGGAAGCACCTGCCATAATGACTGTCCTCCTAGGTGACCGGGTGGCCACGCACCCTCTGACTCTACGGGAAATCCATAGGGATGTATAATAGATATATATAAAAGATCTGTCACCTTAGAGGACAGTCATTATGGCGGGTGCCTCCTATGGAAACAGGTCGGTCACGTTTTTTTTTCAATTACTTTTATGTGTATTGCCTGGACCGACAATGCATTATAGTCGTGAATACTTTTAAATTACTTTTTTTCCTTTAGAAATGTAATTTTGCTCTCGGACTGTTCTAAACACGGAAAGATGTGCCCCTTTACAGGCATACTATAGACACCCCCCAGGTATGAAATTTAAAGGAATATTTCACATCTATTGTTTCACTTTAAGCATTAATAAAATCACTGCTCCCAAAAAAACTGCCATTTTTAAAACTTTTTTTGCATTGATACATGTCCCCTGGGGCAGGACCCAGGTCCTCAAACACTTTTTATGACAATAATTTGCATATAAGCCTTTAAAATTAGCACTTTTTATTTTTCATGTTTGTGTCCCATAGACTTAAACAGTGCTCACATGTTCAAACAAATGTTTTTCCTGTTCGCATGTTCTGCTGCGAACCGAACTGGGTGGTGGTCGGCTCATCCCTACTATAGACTTTTCAGCCAGAGTAGTTTGTAAAGACAGGTGGGGGAGGGGTAGATTTTACCCCTTTCCTTTGCTGGCATGCCTATAGTTGCGTTTTTGAAAAGTCAGGGTCACGTTAAAATATCACGACTGTATGGTGATTTTCTGCAAATCTTTGTATTATATCACAGGTTTAGAAGGACACACAAATGGCTGAACCCTTGTAGACCTGCACGCTCCTCGCTGTGAGATGTTTCAGGCTTACCTGTAGATTTCAATACAGATTTGTAGTCATTATCATTGCTGTTACTTCTCTCGTGCAGAAGATATAAATATACAGCTCAGGTTTGGAGGAAGCGCATTGACTTTATAGACAGAGTAGAAAGAAGATAGAGCAAGAGGAAATCATTAAGATGTAAATATGCACAAGGTGGCTAAGGTCTGCCACAAGACACAGATAAATGTGCCTGGATTTAATACATGTGAGCTTGGCATGCAAGTTAAATTGTGTGTGAATGTATAATCAATCAGAGATGTGTTATATTTAGATAATCATGACTTTCCTGGAAAGTGGGTAAACTACAATGCAGTAATGGTAAATAAATGTGACCAATGCCAAAAACATTTGGTGTTAAGAAGTAAAAGAAATGCTAAAAATGTGTAGTTTGTGCTGATTTGATGCAGTAAGATATTGCTACAATTGTAGATGTGCCTCTTTAGAGGCTTACTTATTCCTATGAGGTGAATTTATGTCATTATTATTACTAGAAACTGGTAACTAGTAGATTGCAAAAAAAAACCTCAGGTACAATCTTAAAGGGAAAGAATAGTACATTAGCATATCACATGTATTAGGTCAGTGTTTCTCAACCTTTTTTCCATCAAGGCACCCTTTAAAATTCCACACAATCTAACCCCATTCTAAAATGTAACTAAACTAATAGTTTTACATAATTTAGCAATATCCACATGTGTAGGACACCTAACATTAACGGTGATTTATTCTTCCAAAGCAAACACACCTTTGCACACTAGCACTATTTAGTAGTCCAATGTTTCTCTTCTCCCTCACTCTAATGAGACCCCAATGTTAATGAAGAAGGGAAGAGAAGGGAAAAACAAGGATGTTACCAAATGAGGATGTCATTGGTTGTTATGACACCGGTGGCTAGAAAGTTGAAATGGTGTACAATAACATGTGCATTAGTTTTGTCCAAATGCATTTTCGTCTGAATTTCAAGTATAGCTAGAACTAAGTACACATGTACAGCCAACTTACTTTCACTCACAATTGTTAGCAGAGAGAGACACACACACTGAATCATTTCAGAAGACAGTCAATCTTAGCTGGTACGTTTGTCAGAGAACCTAAATTATTTAGCAATTAAGCATAAGCACAGCAGCAGAACAATAGTGAAGCAAGCTACAGTTCAACTTAACTTTTTCATTATAATCTACTTCTATTGTGTTAGTGTTGTGAACTTGATAGTGATACCAGTGTTGCTAATGTTGTGATAGCCTCCCCCCTGTTGCGGGGGATTTATTATTATAGATTCTATATTATAGATTGAGGTTCTATATAGATTCTATATACCCTATCTTGTTACCTGTCTGATCAGTGATCACTATCACCAGTCCATTTTCTGTTTGAAATATATACATTCAACATGAACGACAAAGATTCGGCAAAGCAGCGAAAAACATACAAACGTCGAATCTTTGGCTTATGGTGTCTGTCAAAAGTTCTAAGAAGATTTGACGGAGCAGCTAAACTATGCGGAGTCATATAGTTTAGCTGCTCCGTTGAATCTTCATAGAACATTCGACAGACACCATAAGCCTTCCACGACAGATTCATTCTTAAAGAGGGAGTCCACCCAAAAAAAAAATTATTAAAAGCCAGCAGCGCCAGCAGCTATACATACTACAGCTGCTGGACACTCACCTGTCCCAGGGTCCAGCGATGTCGGCATCCGAGGCCGATCGATCGCTCGGCTCTCGGGTGCTGTCGCCGCCATTCTGGGTGAGGGAATCAGGAAGTGTAGCATTGCGGCTTCACTTCCCGGTTCACTACTGCACATGCGTGAGTCGTGCAATGCAATGGGAATGGTCTGCGCTGTCTCTGGGGCCCGTGTGTGTCCCAGCTGACAGTGCCGCGGGACAGGAGGAGGCATAGACTTTCGTGGGAGTCTATGCCCAGAAGTGGCTGCAAATACTTGTCTTAGACAGGTATCTTCACCCCCTGAAAGGTGCCAACTGTGGCACCGAAGGGGGGTAGGGTTCCGATGAGTGGAAGTTCCACTTTAGGGTGGAACTCCTCTTTAATTAATTTGGATTTTCGGACGAATGCATTTTTTAACAAAAAACAAGATAAATAAAAACGAATTTCTGGAGTAACTAAATAAATGTATTTTTCAGACGAAAACGAAATTCCAAAATGAAATATTTCAGTGTGCACATGTCTACTAATAGGTAGGCTTGATCGTCCAGCTGGAGTGTATACAATATTTGGGCGATTTCTAGGTATTTTGCCAAGGCACCCCTGATGACACCGGAAGGCATCCCAAGGTGCCTGGATAACTTGGTTGAAAAAGGCTGCATTAGGTTAATATCACAGTGTTTGCTTAAAAGTTTTTTATTTTATTTTTTGTGATTTTCAAATGTGTAATAAAGGTGTTCTTCCATAGTTTTAATATTGTATTGAAGTATAACTAAAGGCAAACTTATTTTTTCGTTTTTCTCTACTTCTTTTTACTTTTATCATCAAAAGTAAAAGAAAATCCCACATTTTGGGTTTACACCTGAACAGTAATAGAGGGGAAATCTTCCAATAGGGACACTAGTTCTGGTGTCCCTGGTGACACCCCTGGATTTCCCCACTTTGGAGGGCTTTCCTCTCATTTCCTGTTTTGCCTAAAGGACAAGAAGGGAAGGGAAATCTATTGGACACAGATGGCAAAAAAAAGGTTATAACCCTCTCTTACTCTATCCAAACATAAAAAATATATTTTTTTTAGTAAGGTCCCTTTTACACGGCCATTCAATTGCCTGTCAGTTTTTCAGGCAGACCTGATCAGAAGGTTTATTCATCCCTGTGGATGGGCAGGTGTAAACTGACTTGTGTATATTTAAACCCACCAACCTCCAGGTCTAATTGGATCCACTAAAACAAATGGTGACAGGCCTTTTATTTTCCATGTCTTATACAAATTGTACATTCATGGCAAAATTGTCACCTGTAACAATTTCCAAATGTGTAAACTTTGGCGTATTCATGTTCATATTCATTAAACCGATTATAAACATTCACCTTGTAAAACATTTTCGAACAGCATAAAAAAAAAAACTGCAGCTGCACACTGAGCTTGGGTGTCGGGTGAGCGAGGGTGTCGGGACAAGTCTGATCATTGGAGGAGTGCAGGCTGAGTTGCCAGCATAGGTAGAGAACTGACCACAGTGTGTTGTCCTGCTTAGTGTGGTCAATTTTTAGAAGGAAAGCAGAGGAACTAGCAGGAACACCATGGATTTCACACAAGTGAAGCAATACAAAGATAACAGGATATTTTCTCATACAAGTACATGGTACAGCAGGCACATATCAGGAATATGAAATGTTGAGGTAATAAATGCTTTAAATGTCTATTATATAGCTCCAACAAATGAGAACTGTATCATGCTGCATCATATATCACCAAGCAGCAGCATGTTATGTCACTCAGCAACTACAAATTAATCTGTCATATAATTGTATATCACCCACAAGCTGTTTAATATAGATCATACAGCAATGTCACATGTCATGCAACAACAGTAATTTATATTACCCAGGAGCCCTTTAATATATATCATTCATCAGTGTCACATGCCATGTACAATGGACTATCACAAAGCTCTATACCACCCAAAATCTGTATAATACTGTATGAATATAATTCAGCAGTGTCACATGTCATGCAGTAACAAAATATCACACAGCAGTATATCACCCACAGACTGTATTAAATAAATCATTCAGCAATGTCCCATATGATGCAGCAACAGTATATTGTATCACACAGCAGTATATCACCCATGGCTTGTATAATATAGATCATTCAGCAGGTTGTCATACATCATATAGCAACAGAATATTATATGTAAAGCCCCAAAAAGGTCGCTGTAACTGGCCACTGATTCTTTCTCTAATCGTTGCAGGTAGCCAGCTACACAGCAGCATCTCATCTAAATGCTCAATGAACAGTCCAGGGGTGTTGTTTTGAAGTTTATTGCTAGTAACTGTTAACTTGGGAGGACAGTGGGGTATGAGATACTCCAAAACGCTTAATGCACAAATTGCAGAGGACTCCTCTCTATTTCTAAACAGCAACAATAGATTATTTTATTTTTTTCACTAAAAGATTTTTATTCGAGGGGACATTGAATTAGGTGGCAATGTCCCCTAATTCAACCTGCTGGGGGGAAGTTATAAAGTGGATTAAGAAGATTAGCGGGAATGAAATTGGATCCGATCCATGGCAATCCCTGTTTCATGCAACTGCGATATCAAGGAAGAAATATCGAGATGCAATCATGCTATTCTTGCTGAACACAGCAAAGTTACTAATCTCGAAATTCTGGTTAAAAAAGTTAAGAAAAAGTTAAAAGATACCCGATGATAAAGGAGTGGTTTAGGGAGATTCATAAAATTAGATGTATGGAGGAAGTAATTCATTTACAAAATAATTCTGAAATAAAATATGCCAACATTTGGAAGAGTTGGCTAGAATTCAAGCAAACTCTGGTTTATGTGAACTATATGGGTGGTAATTAGGAATTTTATTGCACCTCATCTCTCCCTCCCCTCCTCTTATTTTTCCTTTTTTTTACTCCCTCCCTTTTTAACTTTTTGAAGGGGACGGGGAAGGGGGGGGGGGGGGAGAGGGAGTGGAAAATATATATACATTTTTTTCTTTTTTTTCTTCTTTCCTCTTTTTTTTTCTCACATAATAGGTTTGGGAAGATATAGCACCATATATGGACAGTTGTACATACATCTATGTATATACACAGTTATAACAAGGGATTCATGATAATTATGATTGGCAAGAGGGTCACAAAAACTTTGGGAAAGGATATGGGATATACTACAATATAAAATTCGGAAGGTTGTCACACTTTTTTTTTCCTTCTCACTAAGGAATATTACAATGCTGGCAGAGAATCGCAACTCTCATAATAGGTTTGAGAGTTTATTAAGGTTATAGAATGGGGTAAAGGCTAAATATGATTGGGAATAAATAATAAATGAGCAGGGATCACTAAAGTAAAGGATTACACTTCACTAATAAGTATGGCTTTTTTATAAAAGAAAGAGGAAAAGAAAAAGGTTTTTTTTTCCCTAGGGGGTGGGAGGGGGGAGAGACCGTGGACAATATTTAAATATTTAATATTTTTATGTTTTTGGTACTATGAGATTGATCCAAGAACTATCAATTGTGGTGATTTTGTGTTTTGTTTTATTTATATATATGTTAAACATGTTTAATAAGTTTTTGTGTTGAAATGTCATGGAATGTTTTTATGTGAAAAGTTCTTAATAAAAAAAATATTGATATTCATATAATATCAATATTGATAAATATTGATAAAAAAAGATTTTTACTGTAAAGTTGAAAATGTATCAACAATCATAATAACATTTGTACATAATAACATTAGTGTATATGGCTCAAACATTGTAGCAGCAATAGTTAATCCTCTCTCAGCTGAGAACCGGGGAGGTTGCTGGGCAAATTTAACATAAATAGGTTGAAATGGTGTAACTCCTGGCAGCTGAAGGACCATCAGATACTGCACCCAGGGGATTGACTCTACTCACTTATCCTGGCAAAGATCAGTCCAGAGATGCAACCTCTAACAGAGTAGCCCAGCTTTCAATCCAGAGGGTCCAGAGGCAAGCAGCCCCCCTTCCTTTGAGCTCCTAGATCCATCCCCACGGGGGGGGGGGGGGGCCCAGTAGCCAGGGTTCCACCCTATTTTACAGTTACCCAGCCACCTCCTTCTGAGCACAACTTCCCAGGGTTTGGCTAGGCCCTGATACATATTTAGGCAATGAGTTTGATCCCCCCCCCCCCCCGCTAAGCTTTAGAAGCTTCTTCTAGAGGCAGGAGGAAGTAATCAAACCCGGCCTGTGAAACCTCAAACAGACTGTACTACTGTATTGCTTCAGTGACTAAAGCAGAAACCAACATTAGATTTACAGTACCTAACAGCCTAGTTTTGAGGGTGCTACATATGACATAACAGTATAGCACTCAGGAGCAATTTAATATATATCATGCTAACACACACTGAAGGTGTATCGTGAAAACTTTTTATTTCTCAGAAACGAAATAGTGCAAACTATGACTTTACTTTACTTTCTATTTTATTATATATATGTTTGATATATCATAATTAATGCAAAATGGTATTTTAAATAAAAATGCATGTTCTTTATTTCATCACTGTACATCAATACTAACAGGACATTGATATCTTAGTTTGAGCTGTTGAACTCTGTAAACAACAGGCTTGTTTCAACAAAGCAGATAAGACTAATTTAACAAACATGTAAATAGGAACCCAATGCTGCACCTGGATATGAAATCTGAAATATATATACAATAGTGTGTGAAAGTTTTAGGCATGCGTGAAGAAATGCTGTAATATAAGAATGCTTTTAAAAACATATATTTTGTTTATTTTTATCAATTTTCAAAATGCAAATTGAGCAGAAGGTAAATCTATATCAAATACATATTTTATGCTACTACCCTGTGGCTACAAACCAGCATCACTTCTTACACTTGCACACTTTGAAAGCTTGCACAAAGTCAGGGATTTTGTAGGATGAGAGTCAGGTGTAGGATTAATAGACATGTGCATTCATTTTTGTCCGAATGCATTTTCGTCTGAATTTCAGCTATTTTCGTTTTCGTTTTGACAAACGATAACGAAAGTGCAGAATCAGAAAAATGAAAGATCCAACATAAATAAATGCTTTATTTTAGTTTTCTTTGTTACAACAGTTCGATATAGAATAGGAGATTCGATGTGACTCTGACAATAACAATCTGTGTCTACTGAACCTGTGGTTGAATGTGCCTAACCTTACCTCTAGTCCAAGATTATATAGAGAAAATATTCGACAGAGAGAAAATATTTGACATAGAGAGAAAAGATTTGACAGAGAGAAAAGATTCTAAAGTGCTAATTTTAAAGGCTAATATGCAAGTTACTGTCCTAAAAAGTGTCTGGGGACCTGGGTCCTGCCCCAGAGGACATGTATCAATGCAAAAAAAGTTTTAAAAACTGCTGTTTTTTCGGGAGCAGTGATTTTAACAATGATTAAAGTGAAACAATAAAAGTGTAATATTCCTTTAAATTTCGTACCTGGGGGGTGTCTATAGTATGCCTGTGAAGGGGCGCATGTTTCCTGTGCTTAGAACTGTCCCTGCACAAAGTGTCATTTCTACAGGAAAAAAAGTCATTTAAAATCACAGGCGGCTATAATGAATTGTCGGCTCCCGTAATACAGAGAACACTCATTGAAAGTCATTGATAAAAAAAAAAAGTGTGGGGTTCCCCCAAATTCAATTACCAGGCCCTTCAGGTCTGGTATGGATATTAAGGGGAACCCCGCATCAAATAAAAAAAAAATTGACATGGGGGTCCTCCTAAAAATCCATACCAGACCCTTTATCCGAGCACGCAACCTGGCAGGCCGCAGGAAAAGAAGGGGGGACGAGAGAGCGCCCCCCTCCTGAACCGTACCAGGCTACATGCCCTCAACATTGGGAGGATGCTTTGGGGACCACCCCAAAGCACCATGTCCCCATGTTGATGGGGACAAGGGCCTCATCCCCACAACCCTGGCCAGTGGTTGTGGGGGTCTGCGGGTGGGGGGCTTATCAGAATCTGGAAGCCCCCTTTAACAAGGGGATCCTCAGATCCCACCCCCCTGTTTGAAATGATAAGAGGGTACAAAAGTACCCCTACCATTTCACAAAGAAAGTGTAAAAAAATGTTAAATAAGACAAACACACTTTTGAAAAAGTCCTTTATTAAAAAAAAAAAAGATTCCAGCGGTGGTATCTTTAGTATCTGATGTAACGGAAACCTGCATTACATCAGAGGGGGGCGGGGTCACCCATACGTCATTGGGGGGCCGGGATCTGGGGGTCCCCTTGTTAAAGGGGGATTCTGATAAGCCCCCCGCCCGCAGACGCCCACAACCAACAGCCAGGGTTGTGGAGATGAGGCCCTTTTCCCCATCAACATGGGGACATGGTGCTTTGGGGGGGACCCCAAAGCATCCTCCCAATGTTGAGGGCATGTGGCCTGGTATGGTTCAGGAGGGGGGGGCACTCTCTCGTCCCCTCTCTCGTCCCCCCCCCTCTTTTCCTGCGGCCTGCCAGGTTGCGTGCTCGGGTAAAGGGTCTGGTATGGATTTTTAAGGGGGCCCCTACATCAATTTTTTCAAATTTGACACAGAGTTCCCCTTAATATCCATACCAGACCTGAAGGGCCTAGTAATTGAATTCGGGGGAACCCCGCGCTTTTTTTTTTATCAATGACTTTCAATGAGTGTTCTCTGTATTACAGGAGCCGACAATTCATTATAGCCACGAGTGATTTTAAAGGACTTTTTTTCCTGCATAAATGACACTTTGTGCAGGGACAGTTCTAAGCATGGGAAACATGCGCCCCTTCACAGTCATACTATAGACACCCCCCAGGTATGAAATTTAAAGGAATATTACACTTTTATTGTTTCACTTTAATCATTATTAAAATCACTGCTCCCAAAAAAACGGCAGATTTTAAAACTTTTTTTTGCATTGATACATGTCCCCTGGGGTAGGACCCAGGTCTCCAAACACTTTTTAGGACAATAACTTGCATATTAGCCTTTAAAATTAGCACTTTAGATTTTGAACGTTGGAGTCCCATAGACTTTAATAGGGTTCTAAAGTTCACATGAAGTATGCTATATACTAACTCCGTCGAATCTTTTTTATACATTCGACAGACACCATAAGCCTTCAAAGACAGATTCGAACCCTAAATTAATGTGGATTTTCGGACAAATGCAATTTTTGAACGAAAAACAAAATAAATAAAAACTAATTTTGGGAGTAACTAAATAAATGTATTTGTCGGACGAAAACGAAATTCTGAAACAAAATATTTCACTCTGCACATGTCTAATGATTAACCAATTTCCAGGCAGGTGCTAATGCTCATTTAACATGTAGGCTGAAACACAGTCATTAACTGAAACATAAACAGCTGTGCAGGAGGGAATAGACAAATTCTGCTACTAAGGTGAGGTTCTCTTTTTTTACATATGTATTCAATTTGCTACTTGGGAGATAGCCCATCATACTGACAAATTGATTGATCCTTTATTTTTTGATACTGGACACAAATAGATTCAAGTCGATTTTTCTTTTATAACAAGGTTATGGGAGACAGTTTGTTATCTCAGGTCATACACCATGGCCAGACTAAGCACAGCAACAAGACACAAGGTAGTTATACTGCATCAGCAAAGTCTCTCCCAGGTAAAGATTTCAAAGCAGACTGGGATTTCAGGATGTGCTGTTCAAGTTCTTTTGAATAAGAACAAAGAAACAGGCAACCCTGAGGACTATAGATGTAGTGGCCGACCAAGGAAACTTAATGCAGCAGATGAAAGACACATCATGCTTACTTCCTTCTGACATCGGAAGATGCCCATCAGTGCCATCAGCACAGAAATGGTGGAAACCAGTGGGTCCCAGGTACACCCATATACTGTCCAGAGACATTTGGCCAGACGTGGTTTTCATGGAAAAAACATACCTCCAATGTAGAAACGAGACCAAGCAACTCAACCTTGCATGAAAACATAGGAACAGGTCCTCTGGACTGATGAGTCAAATTTTGAATTATTTGTCTGTAGCAGGAGGCAGTTTTTTCACTAAAGACCTAGAGAGCAGTACAATAATGTCTGCTTGCAACAGTGAAGTATGGTGGAGATTTTTTGCAAGTCTGCAGCTGCATCTCTGAAAATGGAGTTGGAGATTTTGTCAGGATTAATGGTGTCCTCAATGCTGAGAAATACAGGCAGATACCGTATATACTCGAGTATAAGCCGAGATTTTCAGCCCCCTTTTTTAGGCTGAAAGTGCCCCCCTCGGCTTATACTCGAGTCACGGAGATCAGGTAGACAGACGGCGGCCATTCCACTATTCAAAAGCTGCGCCTCCCTGTCTGTGATAGGCGGAACACTCAATTTCCCAGCAGTCAGTGTTCCGCCTATCACGGACATCCGCTCATTCTCACACTACGGACGAGGATGAGAGGATGTCCGTGATAGGCGGAACACTGACTGCTGGAAAATTGAGTGTTCCGCCTATCACAGACAGAGAGGCGCTGCTTTTGAACAGTGGAATGGCCGCTGTCTGTCAGACGAGGAGGAGAGGTGCGGCATGGCACACAGAGGCTGCAGATTGGCACAGGTAGGCAGGGATGGACACAGGGATGGACGGGACACAGGGATGGACGGGACACAGGGATGGACGGGACACAGGGATGGACACAGGGATGGATGGGACACAGGGATGGACGGGACACAGGGATGTCCCTCGGCTTATACACGAGACAATAAGTTTTCCCAGTTTTTTTGTGGTAAATTAGGGGCCTCGGCTTATATTCGGATCGACCTATACTCGAGTATATACGGTACTTATCCTTCATGCCATAACATTAGAGAGGTGTGTGATTGGCCCCAAATTTATTCTGACCCCAAACATACAGCCAATGTCATTAAGAACTATCTTCAGCATAAAGAAGAACAAGAAGTCCTGAAAGTGATGGTTTGGCCCCCACAGAGCCCTTATTTCTACATCATCATCATCCTACAATCAAAGAAGGTCTGTGGTTATTTCTCCAAAATGTTTGGAACAACTTGCTCATCGTGTTCCTTCAAAAACGGCCTGCAAGTGTACCTAGAAGAAGTGATGCTGTTTTGAGGGAAAGTGGGTTATGCCAAATTATTGATTTGATTTTGATTTTGATTTCTATTTGGTTCATACACTTTCCAGTTTGTTAATTGATAAAAATAAATACACTTCTATTTCTGACAGCATTTTTTCATACCTGCCTAAAACTTTTGCAAACTGTACAGTGTGTACAGTGTGTACAGTGTGAATAACCCCTAAAGCTGAGATTTTTTAATTTTAGATACATTGGGTAAGAGTTAAACCCTTTCTGGTCTTTTTTGCCACCTGTGTCCCAATAGAAAAAATGTTCTTCACTTTTTTTTTTTTGTTTTCAACATTTTTTATTAGGAAATAATAATCAGAGACAGAAATACTTAGTGGTAAAGCATATACAAGCATACAGAACAAGAGATGCAAGTTACATAGTGAGCATCACATATGATCAAAAATGATTAAACATGGCAATGCAATTGAACCAAATATGAACCGTGAGATCCGTATAGATAACGTGAGTATTAACATCTGAGATACAAGATACCACATGGTGCAAAAGAAAAAGAAAGGAATTTTTCTGTAGAACATAAAGAGGCAAAAAGAGAACTCAAAGATAAAGAAAAGAAAAGAAAGTAAAAGGATAGTAAAGTAAAGAGAGGGGAGAGACCAGCACATTCAATGTAGGAGCCTGAAAATAGACCACGGTTTCCATTTTGCATCGTACAATGGGATAGAGTCATGCAATGTGTGATGAATTTTTTCAACGTGCATCATGAGGTCTATGCGTGAAAGGATCTGAGCGAATGGTAAAGAGGGAGATTTCCAGTTAAGTGCTATGGACCACAACATGGCCAGACAGATCGAATGAATCAGGCTTCTTAAATGTTTAGGAGTATCAGGTGGAGCAACAAATAACAAAGCATGAGACATGTTGATGTTAATAGTATAACCAGCCACCTTATTGATTACATCAAAAAGTAAACACCAGACCGGCTGAATACGGGCACATTCCCAAAAAATGTGTTTAAATGAGCCTGGGCAGGGGCATCCCCTAAAACAAGTGGGGGAGACCTGGGGAAACATACGATGCAACCGATGGGGCGTATAATACCATATAGTAAGCAATTTAATAGCAGTTTCTCTAAGGGAGAGAGATTTAGAGCATTGGCGCATGTTTCTCCAGGCCCTGCCCCAATCTAAAGCGTTACGACCCAGCTCAAGCTCAGCTTCCCATTTAATACGGTATGGCAGTTCTACGGTCGCCACCATTGATGACATGGCCCCATAGAGACCGGAAATGAGGCCTCTCTGTCTAGGAGCAGTGAGGCAAATATCCTCAAAAAACCCTGGGGGCCGGGTGTAAGGGCCAGGGTAATGTCGTGAGAAAATATGGCGAATCTGCAAGTAGTGAAAAAATTCCGCATTTGGGATTGGATGACTGGACTGCAACTCCTGGAACGTGGCAAAATGGGAGTCAACCAGGAAGTCCTTTAAGGCAACCAGGCCAAGGTCAATCCAAATACGGAATGCGATTCGGGGATTGTGGGCCGATGTGAATCTAGGGTCACCTAAGTATGAGGCCCCCATAGGTGTCTGGGGGACTAAGCCATACTTATTGCCATACATATGCCAGAGACGCAGGCCATCTAAAACACAGAGATTCTCATGGATATGAGGGCAATTCGGTACGTATGGGGACCACATAACGTTTGGTAGAACTAGGGGGTGTATGGATTCCTGTTCAAACTGAACCCACGGCACCCTAGAGTTCCTAATGGACCATTGGGCTTGCTGGGAGAATCTACTTGCTAGGTAGTAAAGCCAAATTTGTGGGACACCCAGACCACCATTTGAGGCAGAACGGTACAAGACATCCCTAGCAAACCTGGGAGGTTTATCCTGCCAAATAAACCTATTGAGATATGCTTGAAGCCGATTTATATATGACTTTGAGATTCTGATTGGGAGGGACCGGAAAGCATATAACAAACGGGGTAGTATGACCATCTTAATAGCCGTTATGCGACCCATAAAGGAAATGTGTAAATTGGACCAGGATTTCAGGGTGGACTTAATCTTAGCAAACAACTGAGGATAATTGGTTGAGAAGAGGAGTTTATAGTTGTTGGACAGGGCCATCCCTAAGTAGGAGAGGTGGGAAGAAGGCCAATGAAAGGGAAACGTCTGCTTGAGATGAGAAAGTTCTTGCAGGGGGATACCTATGGGGAGAGCTTCAGATTTGGATAAATTAATGGATAGGCCCGAAACATTAGCAAATTTCGATAAGACATCAAATAAATTGGGAAGGGAAACTAATGGGTTGGTCAAAAACATCAGGACATCGTCCGCATACATACAGAATTTACTAGTCAAGGTTCCTTTTGTATATCCAGAGATGTTGGGATTGTTCAAGATAGCTATGGCCAGGGGCTCGAGAGCCAGGGCGAACAGAAGCGGGGATAAAGGGCAACCCTGCCTGGAGCCCCTACCCACCCCAAAAAAGGCTGAGCAGCAGCCCGGGATCTTTATCCTAGTCTTAGGATTCTTGTAAAGGGTGTGGAAAGAGTGCAAAAACTCGCCACAGAATCCCAGCCTCTGTAAAACATTAGTAAGGTAGGCCCAAGAGACACTATCGAAAGCCTTCTGGATGTCAAGACTAAGTAGCAGACGACTACGAGAGTGTACATTAGCGTCCTGAATTATATTAGTTGCCAATCGAATGTTATCAGTAATTAGTCTATGAGGAATAAAACCAGATTGGAATGGGGAGATAAGGCGGGGAATCTGGAGGGCCAACCTATCTGCAAGGATTCTACTGAAGATTTTTAAATCATTATTCATAACTGAAATTGGTCTATAATTTTGGGGGAGTACGTGATTTTTGTTCGGTTTGGGAATCATGGACATGTTAGCTAATAACATTTCCTCCGGGAAGCAGCCGCCCTGCATCACCCAGTTAAAGAGGTAGGTGAGTCTGGGGGCTAAGACCGAAGCAAATTTTTTATAATAGATAGCAGCAAAGCCGTCAGGGCCTGGGGCAGAGCCTTTTTTAAGGGATTTAATTACATTTAGGACTTCTGCCGTGGTGATGGAGGAGTTTAGATGTGCTAATTGGGACTCAGACAGGGTCGGCAACGGCACCTCATCCAGCCAAGTGTTAATCTCTGGGGCCGCAATATTCGGGTCATGGGCCAACAAGGAAGCATAGAATTTTTCAAAGATCGCTAAAACTTCCTTGGGATGTGACGTGAGGTGGCCTTCACTAGAGGTCAATTTATAGACATGCGTAGGTCGTTGGGAATGTTGTAACTTGCGTGCGAATCTCGAGGAAGCCGCACCATCCGATAGGATGTGTCTTGCTTTCGCAAATCTAAGGATTTTTTCTGTGTTATTCGTTAAAAGGGAGTCCAATTCTAAGCGTTTACGATCAATCTCCTGTCTGGTAGAGTCCAAGTGTAAGGTGGGCGTGTTCTTGTATAAGTGATCGAGTTCTTTCGTCAATGTTAGAATTCTACCGTTTAATAGTTTATTACGAGCAGCCAATATCGCTATCAATTTACCTCTTAAAACTGCCTTATGCGCCACCCAGACTGTGGAAGGTGACAATTCCGGTAGGGCATTGATTGAAAAATATTTTTCTATCGCCTCTTCCACTTTGGACACTGTGTCAGCATCTGTCAGGAGAGATTCATTAAGTCGCCAAGAATGTGACATGGGGGACAACCTAATGAAAGTCGTAGTGAAGGCTGTGGCATGGTGGTCCGACCAGACGCAGGGGTGAATACAGCTCTGAGTTGAATTGGCTAGGATAATGGGGGAGGCAAAGATGTAATCCAGCCTGGCTGAACTGTTATGGGGGTGGGAGTAGAAAGTGAACTCCCGAACCCCTACATTATGTGCACGCCAGGTATCCAAGAGTTGACACTCTAAGAGACCGTGGGTAAGTGATTTGGGGAAGGCCCTAGTGAGGGGGGTGTGGGAGGAGCGATCTAAGTTTGGATTAGCAACCAAATTAAAATCCCCCCCAACAATCAGGTGAGGGGAGTGGAAGGAGGCCAATTTCGAGAAAAAGGATTTAAAGAAAACAGCAGGGGCATCATTGGGGGCATACACACTTGCAATAGTCAATTCCCTGTTATGTAACCAACCCTTGATAATAACATATCTACTGTCAACATCTTTATAGACACGTTTCACCTCCATAGGAAAGGAGGAATGCAGGAAAATGGCTGCGCCCCTAGATTTAGAGTGGTACTGAGAGAAGAACGCCTGAGGAAAGTTCCTATGAAAAAATTTAGGGTGAGAGTTATGGGAGAAGTGGGTTTCTTGGATGAGGAGTATTTTAGCATTTACTCCCTTGTAAAAGTCAAACGCCTTGCGTCTTTTGGTGGGGGAGTTAAACCCCTTAACATTATGGGACACACATGTAATTGCCATAAAGAGGAACAGAGGGAGCGATCAGATGGGAAGCCCCAATTATCAGACAATAATCAGGGAAAATAGATTGAGGGGGGCCAAAATAAGGGAGAGCAGATAGGGGCGCAGCCATCAACCCGCTAAGAAATACATATATGCATAACACAGTCCACATCAAGCATAATAAAACACAGCAATGTATATAACGTTGCGAAGAAGGAGAATGTATAAGAAGTGCTGGACCCCCTAAAATAGGGGGGGGGGGGGGGAAGAAAAAGAGAAAAGAAAAAATGAAGTAGGGGAGAAACATAGAAAATGTGAGGAAAAAACTGTTCCAGGAAACCAAAACCCCTGAGCTCAGTCATAATCCAGAATACGTAGAGTCCAGGTCAAAAACGTATAACAGGGGGGTCAGGTTGACAGGGGGTCCGACAACAATAAAGAGATAACCGGCGGGACCCGAGCCCCTGAGAGAGACCAACAACCTGAGAAAAAAACAAAGGTAACTTCGAGACACCAAGGTCTCAGTCCCAGCTTGCTCTAACGAGAAAAGGTAGGTAAAACAAACTTTGTAGGTATGCTGCTGGGGGGGGGGAGAAGCATGTCACAGCACCAAGGGACACCAGCATGGAGCCGCAATTACGGGAGTAGAGGAAAAGTGGGGAGCATACCCGCATCCAACGCCATCGAGGAAGTAATGTCAAGGGGGAGCACATAGGAGTAGAGGTCTTCAGCGAGGACTTCCCCCGTTAAGCTCACCAGCCCCATAACGAATCCGCCTCCTGTCCCTCCGTGATGGTGGTGTTTGCCAGATGGGAGCCGGTCTTGGGGTCAGCGGGGGTCTCCGAACATCCGCAGCGTCTAGAAGTCCCAGTTTTACCAGCAAATCTTGTCCTTCCTGAAGCGTAGACACCGAGTAAGTGCTGCCATTATGAGGAACAATCAGTCTAAACGGGAAGCCCCATCTATACCGAATACGTGCCGACTGGAGTGCAGAGGTGATTTCTTTAAGCGACCGACGTCTCTCCAGGGTGGCGGGCGAGACATCTGGGAAGATCTGGATTTGGGTGTCGTCAAGAAAGATACGCTGTTTGTTTCTAGCAGCACGTAAGATCTCATCCTTTACCAGGAAATCTTTAAGGCACAGGATGATATCTCTTGGTGGCTTATCAGCAGGCTTCGGTCGGAGGGCTCTGTGAATGCGGTCGCATTTAAATGCCGCGGACTCGTGGTCAGGCAAAAGAGATTTAAACAGGCGGTTCACTGTGGGGATAAGGTCCACTTCAGTTTCTGGGATTCCTCTGAGGCGCAAGTTATTACGCCTATTCCTGTTGTCGAGGTCCTCGACTTGCATTTGTATTGTGGTGAAAGCAGAAGCCAGATTTTCATGTTCCCTGCTTAAATCATTGTGAGCTAAAGCTAGCTCATCGTGCTTACTCTCAAGTCTCTCCGTTCTGGAGCCCAAAGCAGCGATTTCCTGCGATAGCGTGTGGGATGTCTTGTGCAACTCAGTCTGGAATTTAGCTGCCATTTTATCATATATGGCTTCAAGGCTAGCATCCAGGTCAGCCTTGGAGAGGGTGTTAGACTCACCAGCCCTTGTCAGCGGAGGGAAGAGATCCGAAGAGGCCTGCGGCGCGGAGGCCGGAGAGGCGGCGAAACCGCCCTGATCCACGCCATCTTGAGACATCATGCGGCTGTCCCTCGTCCGGAGGAGATAGTGGGTTAGCGTATGCTGGCTCGATTTGCGGGAGTTCTTCTTTTTGGCAGGCATGCACCGCGGTGAGGGGACCTGGGGGGTATCAAAGTTGAAGCGGTAAAGATGTTTTATAGCCCCCAGGGTGCTGATGAAGTCCCGGTCTGCACGGAGTTCTCACTCTAGGCTGCCATCTCGATCAGCGCCGCGCATGCGCCCCCATGTTCTTCACTTTTTATTGTCACAGTAACATGTGTCCATGTGTAAATATTTCCCCTCTATACTGCATCTGTTCTAAGCACTGTTATAGTAGCTCAAAATGTTGAATTTTCAAAATATCTTTTAGACCCAGTGACAAAGATCACCAGGGCAATAGGGAGAGTAAATTTGCCTAATGGTGACATGACTGAAATTCAATTTTTGAAGAGGCTTTATTCTCCCAACAATATTCAAACAAAAGTAATGGTTTATATACAGTTTAAGCAGTGTATTTTTCACATTAACATTTTGCATGTGAACAGCACATGCACACAAGATGTCCTACCCACAATGTCCAAGGGCAGCTGTTACCCACCAGCTTCCATTCAATAGTTCTTCAATACACCCGGGCAGCAGTCCCAGGACAAAGACACTCTGAGCAAGCCTCCCAAAAATGTATTACTTCCAAAGTTGTTGGTATCTGAACTGAAGCAGACATACTTGTTGACCTTTATGAACAAGTCATGCCTACAAGTGCTACCTTGCCTCACTAGTTTGGATAACACCGGAGAGGGCTACATAAGGGATGAGCCAAACATCCTCCTCAGTTTGCAGCAGAACATGAAACGGGTAAACAAATTGGCAGAACAAAAGAACACCATTAAAGTCTATGGGACATGAACATCAATTATCAAAAGTTCTAATTTTAAAGGCTTATGTTATTGTCATAAAAAGTGTTTGGGGACCTGGGTCCTGCCCCAGAGGACATGTATCAATGCAAAAAATGTTTAATGTTTTTTTTTTATTTTATTTTTTTGCGGGAGCAGTGATTTTTTAAATGCTTAAAGTGAAACAATAAAAATGAACTATTCCTTTAAATACTGTGCCTGGGGGGTGTCTATAGTATGCCTGTAAAGTGGTGCATTTTCCCATGTTTAGAACAGTACCACAGCAAAATTTAATTTCTACAGGAAAAATTGTCATTTAAAACTGATTGCGGCTGTAATCAATTGTTGGGTCTCGGCACTATAGATAAAACTCATTGAAAAAAAGAGCATGGGATCCCCCCAGTCCATTAACAGGCCCTTTGGATCGGGTATGAATATTAAGGGGAGCCCCGAACCAAAATTTGAAAAAAAATTGCGTGGGCGTCTCTCTAAAATCCATACCAAGCCCTTGGGGTCTGATATGGAAATTAAGGGGAACCCTTCACCAAATAAAAAAAAAGGCCATAGGCCCCCCAAAATTAAATATTATATTTTATATTAAAAATTAAAAATATATATTAAAATTATATTTAAAGAAATATTTCATTTTTATTGTGTCACTTTAAGCATTAAAAAAAGCACTGGTCCTGAAAAAATGGGAGTTTAAAAAAATAAATTGCATTGATCCATGTCCCCTGGGGCAGGACCCAGGTCCCCAAACACTTTTTATGACAATAACTTGCATATAAGCCTTTAAAATTAGCACTTTTGATTTTTCATGTTAGTGTCCCATAGACTTTAACGGTGTTCCAGCTGCTTTTGAATTTGCTGCAAACACTGCATTTTGTTCGTTGTTCAGCGAATAGGTGAACAACCAATGTTCGAGCCGCTCTTACGTTCAACTCGAACATCGGGCTCATCCCTAGTGTACATATGAAACAAGTTTAAGAGCAAGACATTCTGTTAGATTATCTAATTTACTTGTGCAAGGAAAATAATGTTCTGTAGGTTATCTAACTCTTTCTGAAGCCCCATACACACTATCATTTTTTTCTGATGAGTTTTTCCTTCAGATTTACCAAAACCATATAATATGAGGTCAAACCTTAGGCGTTTCAATCTGTATGTAATCAGGCAGGCCCTTGCACTACATGGTTTTGGTAAACCTGAAGGAAGAACTCAGCATAAAAACTGATAGTGTGTATGGGGTTTAACAGTAAATATTTATTAACAAAAGACCTTTAGAGTAAAATAGTGATATGGTCAGTATTTGTATTAAAAGTACACTATAGAGGGCACATACATAGACGCAGGATGTGGATGGCTCTCTAACCCGCTCTGCACCCATCGAGCACTTTCTTGTCATTTATAGCGATCCTGTGGCTCTAAACGATCTGCCGCCCACACATTATATTAACAGAGAGACCAGAGATTACTTGTTTGATATCAAAGTCAGGAACTAAGTTCCAGAACAGCCACTTGAACTCTTCATACTATACTCGCGGCAGCAATAAAATGACGCCGGCTCCTACCTCTCCTCACACCATGCAGCAGGCTTTACCTCAGAGAACAAAGGAAAAGACCTATCCTCCTGTCTCTACTCCACCCATGATCTCCTCCCACAGGATGTCAGATCCAGGGCTTAAAATGACAGGCAGTCATGTTTTATACAGCTCTACTCCTTCCTCTTCTCCACAGGATTTCCGGATGTATGAAAAACATAATACTTTCTCTTCCCATATACCAATAGAAATCCATGAGGATGACACTCTTACTCAAAAACCTGACATTATCTATTGATAATATAATTTCCTCAGCTCCTATACAACCAGATCCTGTAATTTATTCAGGGGGATCTCTTTGTAACTCTTTGCCCTTGTACACACGATCAGAGATTCCGACGGAAAAGAGCAAAATGCTCTTTAAAATTGACAGGATCCATAGAGCGCTATCAATACCAAAACTGGATGGTCCACCTAGAGACATTTTTGTAAAACCACATTTTTGCTAAAGTGTTATGCTAAAGAGAATCCAAACTTGGAATACAAAGGACTTAAATATCAGGTATTTGCAGGTATTTCCCCCATAACTATACAGAGAAGAAATGCCTTAAAACCTTTCCTACTGCCCCTGGTCTCTCACAACATGCACTACCACTGGGATTTCCCATTTAGACTATCATTCCCTTCTAAATGGAAAAACTACTCCTTCTCTATACTATCTAAAGGTGAACAACTACTGATGGATTTGGGCCTCATTTCTATATCTAATACTACACAAAAAGTCAAATCTAGTGAACGTACTTCATTATCTCGTCCTTGATGTTCAGCTTCAAAGTCTACAATTACAGGACCACCATTTGATAGACATCAGTCGACATCTATTTATTGATAACATTATTCTACATGGTATCTTTGAATTATATTTGCAACCCCTCAGAAGGAAAGGGAAGGAAAAAGGAAAACATTTATTTACAATGTAAAAATATTTTTTTTTATAAAAAAAAAAGAAAAAGAAAACAAGGGTTATCCTAGGAAAAAATCCAGATTTGGATATAGAAATAAATATAGATATTCACAGATATTACTGATATTACTCTTATAATAATGTTGAAAAGGACAGCCCTGTAACCTTTCCTAATACACCTGACTTCCTATAACATACAATATCAATGGAATTATCCATTTGGGCTTTTCTTTTTCTCACTAATTCACTTAGACCATGACTCCTTTTCTACACTATCTAGGTCTCATTTTTTCTTTAATACAAATTAAAACATTGTATCTAATGAACCAACTTGCCATATTCAGTATTTATTTGAATTTACTTCACTGGCAGACTCTCCCCCTCCCCTTTTTGCATTATATAATTCTCACATTGATATACTTTATTTTATGTGAGATATATAATATACATTTTCACTACCAATTCCATAATGATGGCATAGTTACTTGTTATTAAACCTAGAGAATTAATTCTCCACATAATTTATAATGTATCATTTTAACTTTTTTACTTTTTACTTATCATTAAGTGACTCTATCTAATAATAGCATGTTAGGGTATAGATTTATGTCATTTTTTTTTACTAGTAATGGTGGTGATCTGCGATTTTTTTCATGACTGCGACACATCAGACCCTTTTGACACATTTTTGGGGCCATTCACATTTACACAGCGATCGGTGCTATAAAATTGCACTGATTACTGTGTAAATGTAATTGGCAGGGAAGAGGTTAACACTAGGAAGGCGCTGCAGGGGTTAATTATGTTCCCTGGGAGTGATTCTAACTGTGGGGGGAGGGAACTCACAAGAGATCGGTGTTCCTCTGTACTGGGAACACACTGTCGGTCTCCTCTCCTCTGACAGCACATGCATCTGTGTGTTTACATACACAGATCCACGGTCCTGCTGTGTTACCGAGCAATCGTGGGTGCCCGGTGGACATCGTAGCCATCGGGCACACGCACCGGGTTCCGAGCGATGCCACGGGCCCCCTAGACGGCCAGAAATGAGAGGATGTCATATGATGCCCGCCCAGGATGGGAAATACGCCATTGCTGAAGTGGTTAATATATATGCAGTTAAATGCATCCCTAAAATACATATGACTATATATATATATATATATATATATATATATATATATATATATATATATATATATATATATATATATATATATATATATATATATATATATTCATATGTATTCTTCTTTTTACTTGATTCATTTCTTAGATAATTATATTTTGTATTATTGAACATGTGTTAATTATATTATGCCAAAACCAATAAAATTCTTGAACTAAGGGAAAGGGAAAAGAAAAAGAAATAGGAAAAAAAGAAGGAAAATAAAGAAAAAAGTATACTATATTGTCAAACGTAGTGGGACTCCTGTTTTTACACGCACATGAACGCACATGAACTTTAATGTCACATCAGTCTTAGTTGGTAGGGTTCAATATTGGGTTGGCCCACCCTTTGCAGCTTTACCAGCTTCAACTCTTCTTTTGAAAGCAGTCCACAAGATTTAGGAGTGTGTCTATGGGAATAGTTGACCATTCTTCCAGAAGCGCATTTGTGAGGTCAGGTAGTGATATTGGACGAGAAAGCCTGGCTCATAGTCTTCGCTCTAATTCATTTCAAAGGTGTTCTACTAGATTGAAGTCATAACTCTGTGCCGGCCAGTCAAGTTCCTCCACCCCAAATTCGCTCACCCATGCCTTTATGGACCTTGATTTTTGCACTGGTGCACAGTCACATTAGAACAGGTAGGAGCCATGCCCAAACTGTTCCCACAAAATTTGGAGCATGAAATTGTCCAAAATGTCTTGGTATGCTGATGCCTTAAGTGTTCCCTTCACTGAAACCATGGGGCTAGGCTCAACCCCTGAAGAACACCCCCCCCCCCCCACCACCATAATCCCCCTCCATCAAATGATTTGGACCAGTGCACAAAGCAAGATCTTTAAAGACATTGATGAGTGATTTTAAGGTGGGGAACTTGACTGGCCTGAACAGAGACCTGACCTCAACCCGATTGATCACTTTCGGGATGAATTAGAGCAGAAACTGTGAGCTGGGCCTTCTCATCTAACATCCGTGCCTGACCTCACAAATGCACTTCTGGAAGAACGATCAAACATTCCCATAGACACACTCCTAAAGCTTGTGGTCAGCCTTCCCAGAAGAGCTGAAGCTGTTATAGCTGCAAAGGGTGGGCCAACTCAATGTTGAACCCCTTGGACTAAGACTGGGATGTCTTTAAAGTTCATGTGCGTGTAAAGGCAGGCATGTCAATACTATTGACAATATTAAAAATGTATCCTGTTCTCATTACATTGCTTCTTCTCTGTGAAATACCTGGTTATCTTGCTAACCACCCTGCTTTCCTATTTCATACTGACTACACCAGGGCAAGGAAGCACATCCATCACAGAATGGTCTGTTTTCTACTTTGCATTCTACTTTTGCTGACACACACCCCTGCCCAGTCCTATGTTTTTTCCTCCTGCTGACATGTTACCCCCCCCCCCCCCAGTCTCCCCCAGCAATCTAAGCCCCTTATGCAGCTGAGAACAGAAGCCATGTGATCACTTATAAAAAGTGTAAATAAAAAGTTGTATATACAGTGTGTTTATATATTTTTTTTATTTTACTTTTTTCAAAATACAGTAAGGGTTCACATAGTATACATTAATGCTCACGTTTTAAAGAAGTATAATGTTTCATTACAGTAGATTCCCCGTCTCCCAACAGTGACCTACTAGCTTTCAAATGCCTAATATAAACACAGAGCAAGTAAACGGGGAAAACAGAACAGTCTTCACGGCTTCTCTGGTGAAATTTGAGGATGAATTACTTCACAGTGCCTAAAGAGACAGAGATCAACCAGGACTCACATATTCTTCTGTAAGTTATTAGAAGTGTATTTGATTGGCCTGTAAGGCTCTCCTCATAGCTCATTGCTTCTTAGCAAGTAAATTCTATGAACAAGCCTTTTCTGAATGACAACACATCAGAGGGAGGTGTTCTGGTGGTCTACACTAGGTAGAGCAGTAAGTATGCCTTTCTTCTTTTTGTTTGTACAATTCTTCTGAAGAATTTCCATAAGTTGATAATTCAGATAACCAATAGCTCTATGCATTTATATTGAGTGATATCCCTGAGAGGTAAGAACCTTTACAATGCATAAATAACCTCTCCCTAGATAAACAAAAACATTTCTACTCTGCATCTTTGTTGCTATTTTTAATATAGATAATCTCCATCATTTATGAGGAGCACTTTAGTGAGTGGTTCTTAGAAATGTCAGAACTGTCAGAGTTTTACAAGGAAGGAGTCTGGGGGAGTAAAACCTTTGTACTGTGTGAGATGATGAAGAATGAACAAGGTCACCCACAATACATGCTAATGTTCATTGTCTGCAGGCTGTGTCACTTAGCAACAAATGAATTATGTTTTAAGACTGATAAACATTGGAACTTGAAAAGAGCTGACAATGTTAAAAACTTATTTTCAGTGTTCTAAAAGAAGACTCTACAAGGGCTCTATTTCCAACGTTTCATTTCTAAAGACACACTTGTTTGGCTTTCTGTTTGGATGCATTTTGCCTGTTGGGATATGTAAAAAAATACATTTTCTGAAAAATGATGGGAGAAAGCTAAAGGCTTTTTCTAAACACAATCCACAAGAAGAATGGAGAGATTGGATCTGTACTGAGAAATAGAATGATATAGACATTTCCTTGCTTATAATGTGCAATTAGGAGTGCTAAAAATAATAATAATGATAAAAAAAGTATCTTAGATCCAGTGGTTTGACAAAGTCCTTTACAGGTACCTGCATCTTCTTCTAACTTCTTTCAGTTGCTGGTCTTTGGCCATCTTGATTGATCAGCTTGAGACTATATTACTCTTGTTCAGACACAGGAGTGCAGAAATCTCAGCACACAGGCAGTGTGCCAGAATGTAAACTAATGCCGCGTACACACGATCAAACAATCGGGTGGGAAAGTCCGGCAAACTCAAGTCCGCCGGACAATCCCCCCGTGTGTAGCCTCCGGGGGACTTTTTTTACCCGAAAGTACGGCGGACTTAGAAAGTAGTTTTGCACTCCAATCTTCCCACCGGACTTGCATTTCGGCGGACAATCTGGCCGTGCGTATGCCAGTCCGCCGTACTTTTGAAATGAACGGACTTTTCCCGCCCGGAGAAAAGTCCGCTCATTTTGAGCATGTCTCCAGGTAGGCAGGGCCCGCGAAGGATGCGTCGCTGGCCCCGCCACCTGGTATGGACTTAAAGGGGAGCCCCAATGCCGAAAAAAACGGCGTGGGGGTCCCCCCAGGTCCACATCAGACCCTTGTCCGAGCACGCTACCTGGCCGTCCAGGAAAGGGGGGACGAGCGAGCGCCCCCCTCCTGAGCCGTACCAGGCCGCGTGCCCTCAACATGGGGGGTGCCCCAAAGCACCTTGTCCCCATGTTGATGAGGACAAGGGCCTCTTCCCGACAACCCTGGCCGTCGGTTGTCGGGGTCTGCGGGCGGGCGGGGTCTGCGGCCCTTGTCCTCATCAACATGGGGACAAGGTGCTTTGGGGTGGGGGGCCGCGCGGCCCCCCCTTCCCCAAGGCACCCCCATATTGAGGGCACGCGGCCTGGTACGGCTCAGGAGGGGGGGGCGCTCGCTCGGACAAGGGTCTGATGTGGACCTGGGGGGGCCCCCACGCCAATTTTTTGGGCATTGGGGATCCCCTTTAAGGTCATACCAGGTGACGGGGCCAGCGACGTCTCCTTTGCGGGCCCCGCCTACCTGGAGACACGCTCAAAATGAGCGGACTTTCCTCCGCGTGTGTGGGCGAGTCCATTCATTTCAAAAGTACGGCGGACAGTACGGCGGACTTAGTACGCCGTATTAGTCCGCTGAAAAATTGCCGTGTGTGGGCAAGAAGCCCCTTCGGAAAGTCCGGCGGACAGTCCGGCGGGAAGTACGCCGGACTAAGTCCGCCGGATAGTCGGCTACGTGTGTACGTGGCATAAGCTGCACATGCGCAGATTATTATTATTAATATTATTATTATTATACAGGATTTATATAGTGACAACAGTTTGCACAGGACTTTACAATGTAGAGGGGGGACAGTACAATTACAATACAGTTCAATACAGAAGGGACAGGAGGGCTCTGCTCATGGAACTTACATGTACTTTCTACAGAGAATTGCGAACAAGTGTATTTGGTCGCAGAAGAGCCATTGCATGTGTCTTCTGCAATAAATACCCTGTTCGGAGCGGCTGCAGAGCGCATTGCACAAGAGTCCTGTGCATCTTTGGCATCTGTTTAAGGTCTGAATTCATGCAAAAATTTGGGCCTGATTCATCCCGGAAAAAAAGAACAGGGACGCACTGGACCCCTGCTGTCAGCTGCATTCATGTTTAGTGTGAACCCAGCCTTAAGCTGAGTTCCAGGCAATATAAAAGAGAAATGAATGCAGCTCTGTATGCATTACTACGTCGGCAAAATTATTAGGCCTCATGCACACTGGACGTTTTTACAGCTGCTGTTTTGGGTATCAGACTTTTTTTTTAATTGCCTCTGAACTCCCCTGTATGTTATCCTATGTCTAAATGCACACAGGCTTTTAGCAGCATTTTTTGGCAGGAGAGTTTAGTGGCAAAAAAAAAAACCCTCTGCCAGTATGTTCTTCAGTAGTGCCATTTTGGCTAAAAAAATGCTGATAGCTCTTAAACTCTACTAAACTCTGCTAAGCACCAGTGTCCAGTTTAGCAGAGTTTTTTTTTTTTTTTTTTTTTTAAGCGGAGGCCTCCAGCATCCTTAACAACCAGTGAATATGCTTGCTAAGGAGCAGGTCGAGAAGTCGGCTGCTGCGTCCCTAACAACAAATGAGTCATCAGCCTACAGTGGGGTTCCCTGCTAAGAGCTGAATGTGAAAAAAAAATTGGCAGTATTAAAAAAAAAATTAAAAATACACCTGTTGGTCCCCCTGTCTGGTATGGGTTTAACCACTTCCTGACTGCCTCACGCTGATATAGGTCAGCAGAAGGGCACAAACAGGCAGAATCACGTACCTGTACGTTGCCCTTTAAGAGGCAGTGGGGCGCGTGTGCCCGCGGGAAGCTGTGAGTCTGGTCGTGGCTCCCGCGGACTCGATAGATGCGGGGATACCTGCGATCGCCTCACAGAGAGGAAGAACGGGGAGATGCTAAAGTAAACAAGCATCTCCCTGTTCTGCCTAGCAACAGTGACACTGATCTCTGCTCCCTGTGATTGGAGCAGAGATCAGTGATCTGTAAAACACAGCCACACCCCCCCACAGCTCACAACATGCCCCTAGGACACACTTAACCCCTACACTGCCACCTAGTGGTTAACTCCTTCACTGCCAGTGTCATTTACACAGGAATCAGTGCATTTGTATAGCACTGATGGCTGTATAAATGACAATGGTCCCAAAAATGTGTCTAAAATGTCCGATGTGTCTGCCATAAAGTCTCAGTCATGATAAAAATCGCTGATCACTGCCATTTAGAAAAAAATAAAAAATTATAAACATGGCATAAAAATATCCCCTATTTTGTATGCTATAAATTTTGCGCAAACCAATCAATAATCGATATTTACCAAAAATATGTAGAAGAATACATATTGACCTAAACTATATTATATATAGCAAAAAGTAAAAAATAATGCCTTTTTTTCAAAATTGTCGCTCTGTTTTTGTTTATAGCGCAAAAAATAAAAACCGCAGAGTTGATCAAATACCACCAAAAGAAAGCTCTATTTGTGGGAAAAAAAGAACATCAATTTTGTTTGGGAGCCACATCTCATGACTGCACAATTGTCAGTTAAAGCAACACAGTGCCGAATCGCAAAAAGTGTTCTGGTCAGGAAGGGGGTAAATTGTTCTGGGGCTGAAGTGGTTAATGTTCCAAACCCGCATGATGAGTAATGTGTAAATTTTACACAATTTTTTGAGGAATAAATGAACTGCCCACAGAATCCCAAAAACAGGTCCAGAATCTATTCCTAAAGAGAAAAACTCCACAAAAATTAATTAAAAGTGGAACACACAGTTTAGCATCCTATGATATTGTAGGATTAGTATAGAGACCAGCGCTGTTCCACTTTTAACCACTTCCCACCCGGCCAATGCATATATACGGCCGGGTGGGAGCCGTCTACTCCTGATAGGACGTTCAGGAACGTCCTTCAGGAGTAGCGGGATCGCGCGCAGCGGCGCGATCCCGATGTGCTCGTGTCACCCGGACACGGCACATCTCAGATCGGCAGGAGGGCTCTGTGATTGGCCCTCCTGATCACATGACGGCCGTGTCCAATCACGACCGTCATGTGATGTAAACAAACAGCCGGTTGCTAGGCAATCGGCTCTCCTCTCCTCACACGGAAGTCACCGCTGAGGAGAGGAGAGCAGAACGCTGCAGCCGGCTGATGATCAGTGAGTATGGGCTGCTTTTTACAGCTTTTTACTCACTGATCATCAGTGTAGTGTAAACACACAACACACCACACAGTACAAACACAGTCCCCACATATGTCCCCAAAACACACATGTCCCCAAAACATACATGTCCCCAAATAATAAAAACACATGTCCCTAATAATAAAAACATGTCCCCCACATATGTCCCACTAAAATCACATGTCCCAAGGATTATCTGCACACATATGTACATGATCACCTGCACACATATGTACATGATCATTTGCGTACATATGTCCGTGATCACACAAACCAATTATTATACACTTAACGGAATTTTTTTTACCAAAAACATGTAGCAGAATACATTTTGGCTTAAATTTATGACACAATTTGATTTTATTGGATT
This sequence comes from Lithobates pipiens, assembly GCF_037356315.1. Lineage (NCBI taxonomy): Eukaryota > Metazoa > Chordata > Amphibia > Anura > Ranidae > Lithobates > Lithobates pipiens. Next base: position 508,204,054 of record NW_027507758.1, read on the forward strand.
TCTTTTCAAATAGAAAAAAGAAAATATTGTTTTTTTTCCAAATTTCCGCTATTTTTGCGCTTATATCGCAAAAAAAAAAAAACGGAGTCGTGAATAAATAACACCAAAATAAAGCTCTATTTGTGCGAACAAAATGATAACAATTTCATTTGGGTACAGTGTAGCATGACCGCGCAATTGTCACTGAAAGCGCTAGAGCGCTGAAAGCTGAAAATTGGGCTGGGAAGGAAGGGGGTGAAAGTGCCCTGTATTGTAGTGGTTAATTAACACAATTATTTGTTGATTCTCAGAAAAAACACCTTAAGTCCCATACACAGGGGCAGAATGTCAAGAGACATTTGCTGGTTCAAAAAAAAAAAAAGAGAGCAACATTCTGCCCGTGTGTGTTGGTCTTTCTGAGAGAAGACGGCTTCTGTCAGACATACATGCTGGAAAACCACCAGCCGACAAGTGAGTATGCAACAGACAGTACAGTGGGCCAGATAGCAGGAAAGAGGAGATGTTGGATACGGTAATTTTTTTTAAATCACACTTACTTAGGTGGATGCTGCATCGGTCCTGTTGACTCTAAGGCTGAGAACTGAGTAATCAGACACTGCTGATCACTCAGTTCTCAGTACTCCCTCTGCTCTGCCCCCCCCCCCCCACCTGCACTCACTGAAAAACTGGGCTGTGGAGGGGATGGGGGCAGCAGGCTCAGGCTGAGCTGGGTGCTGGTCCAGGCATGTGAGTGGATCCCGACCATATGGTTGCGATCTTTCCCCAGCCTGTACCGGCTCTGTGAGGTCAACCAACAGCCCACTGCCAGCTGAAAATGTGTCACAGAGGGTCACAGGAGTGCAAAACATTCTGCACTACTGTGATCCACAGGAGAAGTATAACCAAACAAGCAATAAATCTATCCCACGATCTGTCTCTCTGCTCCTGTTTGACTTTAGATCCAGACTCTTTCTCCCTGAAGCTGTCATGTCCTTCAGGCACCCTCTTTCCTAGTCCAGAGGGCTTCCACTATCCCCCTCATAGTCCAAGGCTTCCAGGCACCTGCTCTCCTAGTTCATGGCCTCCAGACACCCCCTCTTCAAATCTGGGACCTCTAGGCACCCCCTCACCTAGTTCAGTATCTCTGTAGTGTTCCCCTCCCATCCAGGGGCCTTTGCCACACCAACCACCATTTCCTAGTCAAGGGCCTCTTCTGCACTCCTCCTTCCAGTCCACTGTTTCCTCTGCACTTCCCTCCTAGTACAAGCCCCCCCCCCCCCAAGTTCAGAGTCTCCTCTGCACCCTGCCTTCTCAATCCCTTCTAAATCCAGATTCATTGCCAGGCCAACACCATTTTTCAAGTCCAGTACCCCCTCTACACTGCCCAGTTCAGGACCTCCGGTTTACTCCCCTCCTAGTCCAGGGCCTCCTCTCCACCCCCCCAGTCCAGGGCCTCTTGTGCACTTCCCTCTTAGTCCAGGGCCTCCTCAACATCCCTAGATCAAGGGTTTCTCTGCATTCCCCTGCTAGTCCTGGGCCTCCTCTGCACTTCCTAGTCCAGGGCCTCCTGTGTACTAACACTAATTCTGGGCCTCTTCTCTTAATCCAGGATCTTTGCAATACCAACCCTTTTCTAGACCAGGGAATCCTCTGACACTCCAGTGCCTCCTTTCCACCTCCTAAATGCAGGGCCTCTGCTGCACCCCCCCCCCAGTCCAGGGCCTCCTCTTCACCCTCCCCAGACCAGGGCTTCCTCTGCACCACCCCCCCCCCCCCCGACCAGAGCCTCATTTGCACCCTTCCATCCTATGACCTCGTCTGCACCCCCCAAGTCCAGGGTCTCCTCTGCATCCCCTCAGGTTAGGGCCTCCTCTGCACCCCCCTCAGTCCACAGGCCTCCTCCTGATCGCCCCCCAGCCCAGTATCTTCTCCGCTCCCCCATTAGCCCAAAGGCCTTACTGCACCCCACAGTCCAGAGCCTCCTATGAACCCCAATAGTCCAGGGCCTTCTTCTTTGCACCCCCACCTCAGCCAAAGGCCTCCACTGCACCCCCCAGTCCCAATCATTTGCCATACCAACTTCAACTTTCTAGTCCATTGGCCTTCTGCATACAAACCCCTCTTCTGGTCCTAATAAATGACTTCCAATTCCACAAAGGTTCTCCCATGCTGAAGCATCACTCTGGAATGCCTTTCTATAGTGCCGGTGGGCAGTCTCCCTCCTATTTGGTTCTCCTGTATTTGGCAAACCATGCAGTGGGCGCTGCCTGTTCATTACACTTGATCGGGCAGAAGTGACACCCTTAGAGCAGCACTTCCCAGTGTGGGTGGGGGTGACGGAACCCCTGGCGGCACCCCCTAGATGCATCACCCAGGGTGTATGCCCCCCCCCCCCCTAGATTTGGACCTGGTGTCTCCAAACGGAGTTGTCAGTTTGGTTGCACAAAAAAAACTGTTAGTGTGTACCCAGATTTACTCCTGACAATGTTCTATCTACCTTTGCCCTCAGAAGAATGTCAATAGCCCTGTGTTAGGCATCATTCAAGGTGACCATGTAGGATTAAATTCCCTCCCGTAGATTACACAGTTATATAAAACACGGTGTCTGTGCAGTAGTCTTTCTTTCTGAGCTGTATATACTGTATATGTAATGTTACACAGGTTAGCATTTGCCAGAAAGTTACTTTGTTACTCTGAATTATACCTGGATGAGAGGAGACTGAGAAAAGATCCCTTGTTCCTGCAGTAGACTTGCCAAATCATTTTTTTCAGATTATACCTCCCACTCAAAGTGCAAGTTTATGTAATTTATGGGTTTATGGAATTATTTTCAGTGATATAAGGTAATGCCTTTTTGAAAGATTAAACTGTTGCAGTATATTATGGCAGAGCAGTCATTTATTCCTGCAGTCTTGCAAAGTTATTTATAGGTCTTGAAAAAATGATAACCTTATTAGCCTAAATGTTTAACAAAACAAACAGCTTTCACTGAAATATCGGTACTTACCTTCTCCGTGATGCTGTTCCTTTCCTATTCTGTGACCATTGCTGCTAGGTCTCTTCTAGGTTAAATGGTGTCTATCAGCATTCAACCCACTTCCTGTGAGCCCAGGTTGTCATGGATACACCCACAGAGGATTGCATCACTGTAGGCAGGTTAAAATGTGTGTAGTTAGTTCCTGCAGCTGATGCAGGCTGAGAAAGCGTTAAAACATGTTTGGCTCAGTTTCCCGAGTTTTTCGTTTTTGACAGCATCCAAGTCATCGACAATGCCTATATGGACTCTCACCTCACAGAGGTATGTGTGGGCCACTACATTATACTAGTTAAGATTAGGCAAAAGGCAGTAGGGAAAGTTATATTTACCATTTTGAACCTGGTCGGAAGCTATTCAAAGAGGTGCATGTTGGTTCTGGCATATTCCAAAGAACCTGGGACTGTAATTGCACAATTGGGTATGACGTAACACTACTACAAACGGTTAACTCGGCAAGACAAGGAAAAGGACTGTAGTTGCTATGGGCAACCAAATGAAGGAACAAAGTACAAGCAATCAGTCGTTGAGCATGATACCTTGTAAGGTGACAGGTCCTCTAGTAGCGAGGGAGTTAGTGTTTTGGCTCCTTCCCTGTCAGTCCATCTCCCATGGCAACTGGGAGCAGATTAGCATTACAGACATGTATGGCCTGGTCACATGGTATGGGAAGGACAGAGTTAAGTAAGTGCTTGCATGCGGTGCACTCTCCAAGGTGGAACCCCATTCTATTACTGAGAGTGAGGAGACAGAGGTACACTGGACTGGTGGAGTGGGTGCAGGCTCAGCACATCCCTTCTAATGCAAACATAAAAGTTACAGTGTGTAGTAATGACACAAGTTACTTTTCAGAGGAACGCTGCACTTGATTACTGCACACAATCCTTTCTAAATTGGGGAACTGCCTTAATGTTTAATTGTTCAATTGACTGCAGTATCTGCCAGGTCCCGGGCAATTCTGAGTGCGTTCCACATGCATGGGTGCAGTAGGCTCCGTCCACATCACCACTCTGCCCTGGGTTCACATTACAAAACAACAGAGAAATCATAATGCAAGCCCCATTTTCTGCAACATTTGGGATTGCTCACTGCCAAAGAAAAAATAAAAAGGACTCCACTTGGATGGAAAAAAGTATTTATACTAGAAAAAAATGAACACATTAAATAAAGGTGGAGATCTCAAAGAAAGGGGGGGCTCAAGTAAGGATGACCTACTTGGAGTTGGCTTTCTGTCAAACCAGAATTATTATATATCTTGCCTAATCCAGCCATTTTAGCACATAGAAGGCAAATCTAGGTTCTGTTGTTATTATTAGCTACCTGAGTGTCCATAATGTCTAAATTCTCTTAAATATAATTAGTAGTTCCATGGGTCAGGTAGCTGTCCCTGCCCCTTCCCATGCACTAAGCCTCACTGTTGGTCCTTTAAAGTGATGGGCAGTTTCATGGCCAATAAAAAGCTTGGCAGTCAAAAAGGTTCATTTAATCTACAATTCAGTAGTAATAAACAAGGGAGGATGGCATTTTCTTCAGTCAATGAGGAGGTAGAGACCCAGGATAGCTGAGGCTCTCCTGCATATCCCTGGATTGAGATGGGGCTCAGGTAAGTCAGGGCTGGGGGCACTGCTGAAAACAGGAGTTTTTTTTACCTTCATGAATAGAATGCATCAAGGTAAAAACCCTTATGCCGTGTACACACAATTGGAACTTTGGTCGGAAAAAGCTCTGATGGTTTTCCCGACGGAATTCTGATGGGATTTCGCCCAAGCTGTCTTGCAAACACACGGTCACACCAAATTCCGACCATCAAGAACGCGGTGATGTATAACACGTACAACGGGACTAGAAAAAGGAAGTTCAATACCCAGTAGCCAACAGCTTCCATCTCGTAGTTGAATCTGAGCATGCGTTTTTGTGCGTCGGAATTGCATACACACAATGCTCTCAAATTTTTGCTGGCGGGAATTCGGCCAGCTAAATTCCAATGGAGCATACACACGGTCGCATTTTCCGATGAAAAGCTCTCATCGGTCTTTTGCTGGCCGAAATTTCGATCGTGTGTACGCGGCATTAGCCTTTATCACCATTTTAATTATAGACACTGCTTCTTTAAGGTCTTTCAGGTAACTATTTTTTTTTAAATACTTTTGAATGCATTCTATAAACGCCCTTTTACAAAGTATATACTTAATTCTTTTAGGAAATAGGATAATTTTATAAATCTGATTTACAGAATCTGGTAGGAATAAATTAAATGTATTATTATTAACTGGTATAGGCCTTGTGCAGAATTATCCTGTTGGTCATTGCAAACCTCTCAAAAGAAAGGGTCAAATTTGACTTCCCTCTTCTCTGATTTGCTGATAATGGCCATAGCAAAGATTTATTCCAGCACAAAATCAAAACCCTCCTATTTCTTGCATATAATAAGGTTTCGGTAGAAGGACTTAAAAGAAAAACAGTGGTAGCTATTAGTGCCATTAAAGTATGTTGTAGGTATTTGAAAAAAAAAAAGGATAATAGAAATCCACTTCATAAGTTCTAAAAAGATTTTAGCACATCATCATTCTACTTGTATAACTGTTGCGTATATAAGATTTATTTTTTCACCACCTACAGTTATCACAGTTTAAATGATGCCTGATAATCAGAATTCTTTCAGACTGCAGTAAATTGGTTGTAGACTATTATAGATTCAATTTATTGGGCTGAGTTTGCAAACTATGAAAAGGATGGTATAGTTTAGGCATGCTTCCATTCATACTAGAATTAATGTAAGCCATTAAATGGAAGTTTGACTGTATTTGACATATTAACTGGTTGAGTGTAGTTGGTGGCAGTACATGTAAAAAGTTGCTATAACTGTGAAGCAAAAAAAAAAAAAAAAATAGTAAAGTTGAACAATAGTAAAGTTGAACTCCAGGTAACTGAAAAATGCTTATATTAATAAAGAAACTTGTACAGCGTGTAGCAATCCACCAGCTTCTCCTGTGCACAGTCACACCCATAGCTTTATTTCACAGCCAAAGTTTGGTTTTGGAGTTTTTTTCCCTTACAGAAAAACACTTGGCAAATGTCTGGCTATTCCATTCCTTTAATCACTTGACCTCCAGAATATTATCCCTACAAATAGAGCTTTATTTTGGTGGTATTTGATCACCCATGGTTTTTTTTTTTTAAAAAGCTCACAATTTTGAAAGTAAAAATGTTTGCTATAAAAACTATCCAATAAAAAATGTTTTAAAATCAAATTTCTTCAAAAATGTATCCCAATATGTATTGCCACAAAAATCTTGATAAGTATATATTGATTGTTTTGCACAAAAGTTAGGGCGTCTATAAACTATGGTATATATATATATATATATATATATATATATATATATATATATATATATATATATATAGGAATTTGTATTTATTTATTTATACTTGTAATGGTGGCAATCAGTGACTTATAGTGGGAATGTGATATTGCGGTGGCCAATCTGACATTAACTGACATGTTGTGGGAACCAGTGACATTAATGCAGTGATCAGTGCAAATATATATGCACTATCAACTAACGGCACTATCTGGGAAGGTGTTAAACATCTAGGGTGATCAAAGGGTTAAATGTGTGCCTAACCAGTGTTTTGCGTGTACTATGTGCTGTTTTCACTAAGGGATTTGCTAGATTACCTGCTTTGACAGGACAGAGCTTAGCCTTGTTTACATAGGCAGAGCTCCGTCCAGTCTGTCTCCTTGACGAGCAGTGGGTACCAATGGCCATTTATTTGCCAACATCACTTCGATTGACCTATGCTGTGACTAATCACAGCAGAAGTGGCATGTCGGCCACACCCCCTACCCAGGAGCCAAAATCACACACACATATATATATATATATATATATATATATATATATATATATATATATATATATGATTCTGTGCATAGTGGCTGCCCCGTAGCAGTATAGCTACTATGGGGTGGTCAATACGTGGTTTAAAAGGCAGTTGAACTTCTGTTCAAAACAGATAAATACATTCTAGGTGAAGAATGTTCTTTAAACATCAGCCAAAGCCTATCCTGTGCCATCATATTGTAGAGAATGATCCTTGCTATGTGTAGAACAGTATCAGAATGTGAATTTTCAAACATTCAACATCTTTTGTTTCAATGCAACTTTAGCTGATTTAAACAAAACTTTAGCAAAAACACTGATCCTGGGGGAATCTACATTTCCTTCAAATGAGATCAAGTGACCAGGGTTGCTGCAGCATTTTCACCCTGCTATTGCCAACTAGTACACTGAGGAGATAGAGCAGTGGCTACAGTATAAGAACACCCAAAAATTGGGCTTCAGCCAGGGGTGAAGCTGACAGCCAACACAGACATTAAGATGTTCTTTTAATACACAATGTGGCCGAGGAGTAAAATTGAATCAAGTACTAGCTATACGTGGTCCTCTGGGGGATTCAACAACAATTTTGAAGTTGTGGTGATGCTTTGTTATTTAAAGAAAAATTCTATTTATAACTAGGGGTGAGCTGAAGTTTTGGTCCATGTGCAAGTTTGGGAATTATTAATAGTACCACTATTATACATGATTGCTTCTGTTGCCAATGGTTGTTAAGGATGCCTGCAGGTGCAAAACATTCTCTGATTGGGTGAGGTGGAGATTGTGCCATCACTGCCCCACCTCTCTGCATCATCCAATAAGAGAATGCTTTGTATTTATTTGGAAAATGCTTAAGTGTTCTCTGAATGGTGCCCCTGGTGAACGAGCAACCTCCAGCATTCACTAAGTAACAGGACAACTGGGACCTGGAAGCCATTGGCATTAACTAAAGTAGTGGTGTCTAGTACAGTGATTTCCAGCTCCCACAGGGATTAGCCTGGTATGACACTTGGATACACTGTACCAATGAATAAAATGCATAGCTGAAATTCATCTTTAAAGTGGTTATAAAGGCTTAAGCCTTTTTACCTTAATGCATTCTCTGCATTATGATAAAACTCTTCTGTTCTGCAAGATCCCCCCTCCCAGCCCCCCATACTTAGCTCAGCTTGATCTTAATCCAGCACTGTGGCAGAGAGCAGTTTCTCTCACAGGGCAGACTGATAGCAGCAGGAGCCGTTGTTCATTCTGGGTCGAGGTAGCTGGGGCGAGTTGCCTATGTGTCCACAGATGCATTCAGCTTGGCTTTGGATAAAGCCCACAGGAGTCCCACAATATGAAGCGGCTTCAGGAGCACTGGTGGGGGACCGAAGAAGAGGAGTATTGGGCTGCTCTGTGCAATTCTATTGCACAGAGCAGGTAAGTATAACATGCTTGTTATTTAAAAAAAAAAGCTTACAATCACCTTAACTCTAACAAGGGGTGCGTACAATGGTCACATTTTATTCATTTATGTAAAACCTTTATTTCCAAAGGAAAAAATGGTTGTTGTAACTGCTTAACCGCTTTACACAATGTCACACAAATATGCCGCCCCATTGCATTGGGCTTTTTGCAGTGAGGCCGCGTATTTGCATACCTCCCTTTGTGCTGGCAGCACGGCACTCTCCCAGCACAGAGACTGGGATTCCACCATAAGCCTGGGCCCTGTACTAACGATTAATCTGGAACTCGAGATTCCGGGTCACCCGATTGCTGTGATAGCCTCTGATTGGCTAGCACAGTGATCCGTTACTGTGAAGCCCACCCCCGTGTTTTCTTTTTTGTGAATTAAGGAGATAGATACATTATATCTCTCTCTGTCCTTGCAAAGAAAAAAGTGTGTGTATTTAAATAAATTAAAGAATAATAATAATAATAATCAAAATACAAAAATACCTAGATAATGGTTTGATTTAGGTTGGTGCCAGGGTCAGTATTTGGGTCAAGATTGGGGTCAAAGGTCAAGGTCAGGCTCAACATTATTTTTTGGAGCGCATAGGTTTTTATAATTAGCATTAGTGTCAGCTAGTGTCAGTGTCAGTGTGTTTTAGGTTAGATTAAAAAAAAAAGCAAAATGCGCACTATTATTTTTGGGCTGTACTATGGGTACATACAACACCTAACATGTGGTATCATTGCGATCGCTAACAGCAGGAGAATGTATTCTGCATTGTTCTTTGGTGGTATATTTTGGTGGTACCAAGAAATATACAGCTAAACTTAAATACATTTTTTTTTTTACTATTTTGGCCACGTTTTCCTTTGATAATAAAAAAAAAGCAGGAGATATTCATTACCATTTACCACCAAATGAAAACCCAATTTGTTCTGAAAAAAACAAGGTATTTACCACAAAGCAGTTGTGATAATATGTATGGTTTTACTAACACATGTCAATGTCACAAAATTGGGCTTAGGCATAAAGATTTGTTTTACCCTTTGTCATGAAGGGGTTTAAAAGTATTATCTGGAGTTCGGATTTAATTTTCTAGTCAAGTCTATCTAAATATGCTAGTCCATCTAACACTACCCTCTCCCCAGATTGATAATGCTGCTACCCAAGCATGGCTCTACTACTCCTCCATATAGTGGGGCTACTCTAATGCCGCGTACACACGATCAAACAATCCGGTGGAAAAGTGTGTGGGCTCCGGCGGACTTTTTTTGCCCAAAAGTCTGGCGGACTTAGAAAGTAGTTTTGCACCAAAATTTGACCGCCAGACTGCGAGTCCAGTGGACAATACGGCCGTGTGTGTGCTAGCCCAGTGTACTTTTGAAATGAATGGACTTTCCCACGCACGGAGAAAAGTCCTTTCATTTTGAGCGCGGCTCCAGGTAGCCGGGACTAGCGAAGGAAGCGTTGCTGGCCCCGTCACCTGGTATGGACTTAAAGGGGAAGCCCTACGCTGAAAAAACAGCGTGGGGGCCCCCCCTAGGTCCATATCAGACCCTTATCCGAGCACGCTACCCAGCCGGTCAGGAAAGGGGGTGGTGACGAGCGAGAAGTTTAAGGCTGCTTCTTTAAGTCCATACCAGGTGATGGGGCCAACGACACTTGCTTCGCTAGTCCCGGCTACCTGGATCCGCGCTCAAAATGAACAGACTTTCCTCCGTGTGTGTGGGCAATTCCGTTCATTTCAAAAGTACGGTGGATAGTCCCGTGTGAGGGCAGGTTCGCTCGTTTGGACAGTCCGGCAGACTTTACGGCGGTTTGTCCGCCAGACTAAGTCCGCCAGATAGTCTGATCGTGTGTACGCGGCATAAGACAGGAAGTGTGTTACTGGCAGAATCAGGTGAAAATAAAAGAAACAATCCTAAAAGATGGAAATAATTACAGTCACCATATTAAAGGATGTCCACAATAAGCTGCAATGTTACATAATTTTTTAATACCGCTTAAACTCTGTGTTAATTAAACTTTTTCATATAATGTCACACTTTATGTGACAGCTTTCTTTTCCAATGTATTCTCTTTGCCCTAGGATAATGCTCAGTCTCTTTCATAGGCAAGGTCTTTTCGATTTATAGTTTCTGTTAAGTAAAAAGACAGTGACTCACAGTTGTCAATAAATGTCTTTGTAACCAATGTAGCTGGCAACACAGTGTTTATTCAGTTGTGCAGTCAGCTTACAGCTGTCACATAATTGCTCCTCTGAGTGCAGTTTCCTCTCTAAAGGAATCAGCACTGCACAGCATACCGACATTAACTTGCACAACTGTGTACCTTACTGCCTCCTTAATGCTCTTTTAATCATCCTTTTGTGTGATCTTTCCATCTCGCACAGCCTCTGTGCCCAGACTTGGTGACTTCAGAATCTCAGCAGCATTTGACTTTTGTTCAAGACAATTAAAAGTCACTCACATCTCCAAAGTTGCTGGTACAATAACTGTACTGCTAAATCCAGCTTGCTGGTCAGAAATAATGTAATATTGCCGGAAGTTTCCTCTAATCAACACCAATATTAAAGGGTCTTAGTAACCCTTATTTTTCCCTGCTTCTAAATGGAGACACATACTCATACTGCTTTTCTGCTACATTTCTACTGTCAACATACATGGACTACAGCATAAATTAACAATATAGTTGTAAATACAACATAAAAACAATTTTTTTTAAATATATATATATATATATATATATATATATATATATATATATATATATATAAGCAACAATATCTTAACACACCCTGGTCCCTGACTACATTCTCCTAGGTTAATACAACCTAATCTCTCGTTCTCTCCCCACCACTTTATCCTCTATTCACCCCCATCCTGCTTCCGTATATCCTCTTTACTATTCCTGTTGCATGTGTCCAGCTGGCTTTTCTGTGGGTAAAGTCATGTTTAAAATAAACTCCGCTATGAAAAAAAGAAAAAGAAAAGAATCTAACACTTTTTTAGATTGGATAAAGCAGGGATAGAGGAAACCACTGACAAATTGTTTTAATTGTTCAATGCATCGCATTGGAAGATATTCCTTCATTAAACACTGCAAGACATGAGAGGAAATCTAATCAAAGTGAAGGGAAATCCACTCTAATGCCGCGTACATACGGTCGGATTTTCCAACAAAAAAAGGTTCGATGGGAACTTTTTGTCGGAAATTCTGACCGTGTGTAGGATCCATCGGAATTTCCGACACACAAAATTTGAGATCTGGAACTTAAATTGTCCGACAACAAAATCTGTTGTCGGAAATTCCGAGCGTGTGTACACAATTCCGAAGCACAAAGTTCTATGCATGCTCGGAATCAAACAGAAGAGCTGCACTGGCTATTGAACTTCAATTTTCTCAGTCCACCCCCATTCTATAAAAAAAAACGTTTACATGAGATACACTGTACAGTAAATAGATAAATTAATTGCATCTTTAACAAGTAAACAGCCCTGCAGCATGCAGTACTCTCATGCTCAATAACTAACTAGCTAAATGTTTCAATAGAATTCTTACGTTGTAATATAGTAGCCCTAAACCTTATAGAGATGCGTTATTACACACAGTTTATGGTCCTAGAGGCTGCACGCCAGCAACTGTGAGGTTTTTCTGGACCCCCAGAGGAGAGGGAAACATTGAAATTTAAGTTTTGAAAGGATGGAAGCACCACACAACCTTTATCAGGGCTGAAAAACATTTAGGTACCCTTGGAAAGCCCATTTTCAATCCAAGTGCCTACATTAGCTGGTTTTTAACCCTGCTGAAGGGGAAGTGCTGAGCCTCCAAAACGTGCTGGCAATTACAAATTAAAAATCTTTTAAAAAGGTCATTATAAGCATGTGTGGTGCTCTCATCCTTTCAAGACTTTGATAGAATTTTACACCCAAGGTTCACAGACCACACATTACAGTATTAATCTAGATAACATAAAGGCTCACTGGTTGAACTGGAGGTTTTTTTATTTTAGATTGCATTCATTGTCCATTCTCATAACCAGAATATGCCTTTTTTAAATGTAGAATCTATAACACTAGTTATCTCAAGGCATCCAACAAATAACATGCAATAGTCAATATGGTCACTAACTATGGAACACTATTCCTCCCACTGATATCAAAGTAAGGGCACTATGCTCCCTCCTATTAACCAAAGGTGCTAATTATATTATTATGTAATTTATTTACTCCCACTGTCTGGCAAGCCTGATGCATTGTTTTTTCCTTCTGAGTCTGGACATTTTTTACCGACATTGGCTACAATTCAGACCCCTACAGTCTTAAGTACTGTAAACTGGCCCCTTCCTTAGAAAGTTTGGAGGCCCCTAATCAGGACCAGTAATAGGTAGCTCAGGCAGCTGCCTTAGGGCACCAGGGTAGGGAGGACGGCAAAATCCGGATCCCCAGCCACTTGCTGGGGATTCAAAAATGTAAAATACCCTCCAAGAGGCAAATTAAAACTTATTTTCTGTGCCCTGTAGAAAAGAAGGCACACCATGGAAGTTTTAATTTGTCTGCTGTTTATTAGGCAGGCCACTGCCAGTGTGTGAGAGCCATAGAGCAGAAGACAGGCGGGGGGGGGGGGGGTTTGACTGTGTACTGCTGTCAGAGTGAATCCAATGAGGCAGAGGAAGATAGAGCAGTGGGCACATAACCATGCATGCAGGGAGGAGGTGGGGCCCCACTGTTAGGCAGTGTCTAGGTATGGGCTGGCTGTGCATGCTGGAGTCAGGCCAAGGAGTGCTAGTGGAAGAGGAGGAGGCCCCCAGCTCTTTGCAGCTGCCGTCGTCACCACCAATAATTCAGGTGGAGGTCTTCTCATGCCTGCCCTAGTGACAGCTAACCTGCCCTGGGGAAGGAGCCGCAGGAAATGGTGAGATCTCAGGGATCTGCCTGTCTACTCTTTAGGGTCTAGGTCTTTGTCCAAATAATGCTTCCACCTAGCCATATATTTTTTTCAAAATTTGAGCTGACCACAGCATGCAGTATATTGTGGAAATGTGAACTAGTAGCTTGTTAATATTTTTGCAAATATGTTCCATTAAAGTCACAGTTGCTAAATCTGAGAAGTGTTCTAGTGCCTGCAAGAAACAGGTTATCTGTATGTCCCAATTAGTATCCACAATTGTTTATGCTTATGTTCAGATCTCTTTACTCAGATCACCCCCCTACATATCTCCCCCTAACATACCCCCAGTTACTCCACTCCACCATTCACACTGAATACCCAAGGTGTGTGCGTGTGATGGTGAAGGGGGTATCTGGGATGTATGGTAAGGGAGAGGTAGGTGGGGAGTGATCAGAGTGGAGAGATCTGGGGGCTGGTAATTATGCAGGGGGTATTTTGTGGTGGTGATAAGTCTAGGCGTATCTGGGGGGGTAATCAGGCTGGGGGTGTATCTGGGGGTGTGGTGTGATCATAGTGGGGGATATCTGGAAGTGTAAAAGGTAGGGGAAATCTGGAAAGAAGTGTTAGGGAGAGGCATTACACACTGCCCTTTAGTGGAAGTTCAGCACAGTTCAATGTTCAATTGTGTGACGTACATGGCACTGCGCCCTATCACATTACGGGCACAGTGTTAAGGAGGTGCCAGCTTAGCTAAAGCCTTGCACTGGCCCTGCCCCTGATATACGTCATCATTTATTACTAACTATCTCTATGATGGTTGTTGTACAAAAGCCACCCCAGTCCATCTTTGTCAAAAAATGTTCAAGTATCTGAGCTCTGTGCCTGGAAATAATCAGCTCAAGTCAGGTCTTTTTTACCTTCTTCAAAATCAGTGCAAACAATATGTTAATAAGTTGCATTGCTTCAACATTCTTAGGTATATCATCAGCAATTGACTAATTCAGAATTCATGGTTTGAGTTTTTAAAAACTCGCTAAACACTTCACGCAAAACTACGTACCCCTACATCAGTACTTTGACATAGCTAGCTGCCATAACCCCAGTATTTTCAGGAACGCCATGCGTTTCTATTTAAGATAAAAGTGGTCTCCACAGCGGATTTGCCGTAAGATCACTTTTATCGGTGGGGGGAGAGGTACCCACCCCCTCCTTCTGTGTTACGGTTATCTAGGCCGATTACCTGACCCACCCATATCGACGGACACAATTGTGTCCTCTCCCGTGGATGCCTGGCTGCCGACTGAGGGAAGATGGCCTCTGCTCAGCACCATGGCATGGGAGGGCGGAAGCAACGTCAAACGTCACTTCCGCCCATAGCTCTTGAAAGAGAATTTATTTTTCAAGTGACTTTTTTTAATTGCATTTTAGTGTAAATATGAGATCTGAGGTGTTTTTGACTCCAGATCTCATATTTAAGAGGTCCTGTCATGCCTGTTTTCTATTACAAGGAATGTTTACATTCCTTGTAATAGGGATAAAAGTGACCCTTTTTTTTTTGTTTAAACAGTGTCAAAATATTTTTTTTTAAAGTAAAATAAATTTAAAAAAATATATATTTTTTTAAAGCGCCCAGTCCCGATGAGCTTGCGCGCAGAAGCGAATGCAAACATGGGTAGTGCCCGCATATGAAAATGGTGTTCAAACAATGAGAGCAATAATTCTAGCCCTAGAGCTCCTCTGTAACTCAAAACTGGTAACCTGTAGAAATTTTTAAACATCGCCTATGGAGGGCACAATGTTGACGCATGACAGGTTGGGTATCAATTTACTTGGCATAACATTATCTTTCACAATATAAAAAAAATTGGGCTAAATTTACTGTTGTCTTTTTTTTTTCCAAATAAAGAGGACTTGTGAGCCCACGTACACACGGTCGGAGATTTTGGCAACCAAATCCGTCGGATTTTGCCCGTCGGATTTAGTCCGACGGATTGTGTCCGAAACTGTTGCATACACACGGGCCAAGTTGGCGAAAAATCGGATCTTTCAGAACGTGATGACGTAATTTTGTTACGATGGGACTACATTCAGGCTAGTAGCCAATAGCTTTGATGTAGGAATTTGATCTGAGCATGCGTGGCACTTGGTCCGATGAAAATGCTCTACACATGATCAGATTAGGTCCGTCCGGCCCAGTTGGTCGGGAAATATTTCCAACATGTTGGAAAATTGGGTCGGACGGAGATGCGGACGGAATCAGTCCGATGCATACACACAGTCGGATTATCTGACGACGCGGTCCGATAAGACTCATTCCGACAGATTCTCCAACCGTGTGTACAAGGGCTAAGACCACTGTGCAAATACGGTGTGACAGAAAGTATTGCAATGATCGACATTTTATTCTCTAGGATGTTAGGCAAAAAAATGTTTGGGGAATCTAAGTAGTTTTCTAGCAAAAAAAATATTTTAACTTGTAAACAACAAGTGTAAAAAAGAGGCTCGGGGCTGAAATGGTTAATGTTAATGGTTAAATCCATAAAGTAAAGAATTCTTTGCAGGGTTGGAGATTCAAGAAACAATGGCGTGACTTGCAACATAAAAATAAATGAATATACAGTTATTACACATAGACCATCTTCATTCACACACACATACTTAGTTTAATCTGCATACTGATATACATGTCAGCTTTTCTGAAATTTGCAACAGCTTCCTATTAAACATGTACATTTTTTTCATGAATAAACTGATTAGGATCGACCATCTTCTGGAAGGATGATGTAAAAGATGGGAACACAAGCAGGACCAGTTCTACCTATCATAATATATCCAGACATTTGTATTATTGGTATTTCAGGACAGTAATGGATAAAAAGTTAGTAATCTAGGCATTGCCTTCCAGTAGCACTTTGGCACAAAAGTAATTTGCAAATATATTATAGCATTTCAAAAATTCAAATCTTTCTGGGATTGCAGGTATAATTTATATGAAGCTGCTTTTGTTTTCAATCTCTTCTTTGAAATAATGCAGGGCATACTGGGAATACCAGCTATATTTTCACCTGAATATTTATACAAAATAGATGTGAAAAGAAAACATAAAAATGTTAGCGCAACAAAATGTGGTTATGACCATCTTCCCTGATGTGCCCTGAATTATTGTACAGAATTATGTAAGCATAAAAATGTTTTTTGCAGTATTCGGTCAGTATTTTTTCGAATTCCAACCAAATGCATCCAAACTGTAACCAATCCTTGGCCCATTTTGCTCACCCATACAATTACAGTGCCTTGAAAAAGTATTCGTACCCCTTGACATTTTCCACATTTTGTCATGTTACAACCAAGAATGTAAATGTATTTTATTGGGATTTTTGTGATAGACCAACCCCCCCCCGAGTCAATACTTTGTAGAACCACCTTTCTCTGCAATTACAGCAGCAAGTCTTTTTGGGGATGTCTCTAACAGCTTTTCCCTACAGAGTGACAATTTTGGGTCTCGACTTTGCCTGGGCCATTATAACAAATGAATATAATTTGATCTAAACCATTCCATTGTAGCTCTGGATGTATATTTAGGGTCTTACTGGAAGGTGAACCTCTGCCTCAGTCTTAAGTCTTTCACAGGACTCTAACAGTTTGTTTTCTAAGATTTATATTTGGCTCCATAAACTCCGACCATCTTCCCTGTCCTTGCTGAAGAAAAACACCCCTGCAACATGATACTGCTGCCACCACCATGCTTCACAGTGGGGACGGTGTGTTCAGGGTAATGTGCAGTGTTAGTTTTCCACCACCCATAGTGTTTTTCTTTTAGGCCAAAAAATAAAATGTTGGTCTCATCAGACCAGAGCACCTTCTGCCACAAGGTATACTCTCGAGGAAGTTATACATATGTAGAGGGAGGATCTCCCAAGGGAGAAGCCCCCACAGGGGGATAGAGTACCTTCTTCAATAATTATTTTTGTTACCACCTATTCGGTACAGCATAGAATATCAAACAGCTCATACGTAAACATTGGCACATCCTAGGCAATGATTGGGTTTTACACACTGTCTTTCCTTATAAGGCTCAAATAGTTTACAGGGGTGCTGCATTCCTTAGGGATAGAGTGGCCCCCCATATGTTTTACCCTCCACCAATTAGAAAGGATGTTCCTTAACCACTACAGCCCCGGACCAATAAACACCTTAAGGACCAGAGGTCTTTTTCCAATTTCGCACTGCGCTGCTTTAACTGGTAATTGCGCGGTCATGCAATATTGCACCCAAACGAAATTTGCGTCCTTTTCTTCCCACAAATAGAGCTTTCTTTTGATGGTATTTGATTGCCTCTGCGATTTTTATTTTTTGTGATATAAATGGAAAAAGAGCGAAAATTTTGAAAAAAAAAGATATTTCTTCCTTTTGTTATAAGAAAAATCGAATAAACTAAATTTTAATCATACATTGAGGGCAAAATGTATTCAGCCACATGTCTTTAGTAAAAAAAATGTCAATAAGCGTATATTTTTTGGTTTGCGCAAAAGTTATAGCGTCTACAAACTAGAGTACATTTTCTGGAATTTACACAGCTTTTAATTTATGACTGCCTATCTCATTTCTTGAGGTGCTAAAATGGCAGGGCAGTACAACCCCCCCCCCAAATGACCCCATTTTGGAAAGTAGACACCCCAAGGAAATTGTTGATGGGTATGTTGAGCCCATTGAATATTTATTTTTTTTGTCCTTAGGGATTGAATAATGACAAAAAAAATAAAAATTTACAAAAAGTTGTCACTAAATGATATATTGCTCACACATGCCATGGTTATATGTGGAATTGCACCCCAAAATATATTCCGCTACTTCTCCCGAGTATGGGGATACCACATGTGTGGGACTTTTTGGGAGTCTAGTCGCGCACGGCACCCCGAAAACCAATCACCACCTTCAGGATTTCTAAGGGTGCAAATTTTTGATTTCACTCCTCACTACCTATCACAGTTTCGAAGGCCATAAAATGCCAAAATAGCACAAAACCCCCCAAAATGACCCCATTTTGGAAAGTAGACACCCCAAGATATTTACTGAGAGGCATGTTGAGTCCATGGAATATTTTATATTTTGCCACAAGTTGCGGGAATATTACAAACTTTTTTTTTTTTTGCACAAAGTTGTCACTAAATGATATATTGCTCACACATGCTATGGGCATAAGTCAAATTACACCCCAAAATAAATTTTGCTGCTTCTCCCGAGTACGGGGATACCACATGTGGGGGACTTTTTGGGAGCCTAGCCACATACGGGACCCCGAAAACCAAGCACTGCCTTCCGGATTTAAATATAAAATGCTACCAAAAAAACTGTTAGCGATCGCAGGGATCAGGCCTGACTCTGCGATCGCTGCAGTTATGTGTTTAGTGTTTTGTGAGTGACAGTGATCGATCGATACTGCACTTGGGTGGGCTGGGCAGAGGGGCAAAACGCAGGTGCCAGCAGGTATCTGGGCTGATCCCGCTAACAATGCGTTTTTTTGGAACCCTGAACTGCTGGGGACGCTAGTATAGATCTGATCAGATCAGATATTGATCTGTTCAGATTCTATACCACTACGGGAGGTTTATGCTTTGCGTGTGGGTGTTAGCGGTACTGGCACTAACCTAGCGCTGCCTGGGGCGACGCAGACCCTGACCCTAAAACCTAATTGATATCACCCGCCGGGTGATCAGGTGGTTAAACCTTTATTGGGTAATAAATGGTGGGTGCCCTGATGCTATAAAAAGCAAACTAACCAGAGTCACCCGTAACATTTATACGGTGATCAGTGGTGAAAGGGTTAACTAGGGGCAATCAGGGGGTTCAAATTTTTATTAGGTAGTATATGGGGGTCCCTGGCGCTATATAAAAACCTGATGGGGAACCTAAATAACTAACTGGCTAACCAGCGTCACCAGTGACACTTATACTGTGATCGCTGGTGAAAGGGTTAACTAGGGGCAATCAGGGGGTTAAAACCATTATTGGGTAGTATATGGGGGTACCTAACACTATAAAAACCTGGCGGTGAACCTAAAAAAATAACTAGCTACCTAACGACACTAGTGACACTAATGCAGCGATCAGAAAAATGATCGCTTAGTGACACTGGCAAAAGGGGGTGAAAGGGTTAACTAGGGGCAATCAGGGGGTTAAAACCATTATTGGGTAGTATATCGGGGTACCTAGCGCTATAAAAACCTGGCGGTGAACCTAAAAAAAAAACTAGCTACCTAGCGACACTAGCGACACTGATGCAGCGATCAGAAAAATTATCGCTTAGTGACACTGGCAAAAGGGGGTGAAAGGGTTAACTAGGGGCAATCAGGGGGTTAAAACCATTATTGGGTAGTATATCGGGGTACCTAGCGATATAAAAACCTGGCGGTGAACCTAAAAAAATAACTAGCTACCTAGCGACACTAGCGACACCAATGCAGCGATCAGAAAAATGATCGCTTAGTGACAGTGGCAAAAGGGGGTGAAAGGGTTAACTAGGGGCAATCAGGGGGTTAAAACCATTATTGGGTAGTATATCGGGGTACCTAGCGATATAAAAACCTGGCGGTGAACCTAAAAAAATAACTAGCTACCTAGCGACAGTAGCGACACTGATGCAGCGATCAGAAAAATGATCGCTTAGTGACACTGGCAAAAGGGGGTGAAAGGGTTAACTCTAGGGGCAATCAGGGGGTTAAATCTTTATTGGGGGGTGATAGGGGGCTACCCTGGACCTAACACTAACTGCCCTGACAGTTTTAACTGTTACAACTGACACTGAATGCATTGATCAGTAAAGAAATGATCAATGCAATCAGTGACACTGTGACTGGGGGGGGTTTGTGTACCTGTGTGTACATACATGTCAGTGTAGTGTTGGTGCACACTTACTTTTAGTCTTCTCCTCGTAGTCCGGTCAAAAAGACCGCCCCGAGGAGAATGACATCACTTCCTCCTTCCTGTGTAAACAATACACAGTGGGAGGAAGTTCATCATTGGCCAGGAGCGATCCAGAGGGGGTGGCCAGAAACCAACGGCCATCCCCTCATCACAGATCGCTTCTTCAGCGAACCGGACCGCCGTATCCAGCGGGAGGGGGTCCGATCGGACCCCCACCCGCTGGAAGGCAGGCACGTACATCTACGTGCTTGTGCCTGCCTGTGCCATTGTGATGACGTACAATGGCAATACGGCGGTCCTTAAGTGGTTAAGTGGGTGTACATATAGGAGAACCCAATGGTTTACTTCCACTAGTACTTCAATAGGGGTTTAAATCAAGCCTTTCATTATGTATTCCACTGAAGGGGTTGTTTACCTACTCCAGTGCCCTTTAAGGGCTTTAGTATGTGGGCAGGACAAAGCGCCCCCTACAGGTTTGACTGAATTAACATATTACTAACATCAAGAAAGTTTTTTTTAAACATTCAGTTTCCAAACATTATTTGTTGGCCCACAATAATGATCCCTCTAAAACCATATTTTTGGGAATAGATAAACACTGTTCCCATTGGAGGGGCAGCTCTCGATTAAGTGAAATATCAAAGTTAGAAATGTCTTATATTTATAGGATTCAATTCCATGTTCCTTATGGGTTGAATCTGGACGTCGATACTAATGCTTTTATTGATAATTCACAATCAATTTTCTGTGCTGTGAACTTGATTTGAGTCTTGGGTTGCAGTCCAACTCTGATTAGAAATATTAGAACATTACCTCTCAAAATATGTAGAGATTTGGGCACTATAGGGTTTTCAACCCAATTAAGTGGCGGTAATATTGGGGTTTTCCTGCCTTTTAGAATGAATTAATTTTAACAATTTAAATATTGATTATTTAATTAGTATCCCACAGTTTTAAATTTGGCATACAGAATTTTATTAATTTATTTTTCTATTATAATTATTTTTATTATTTACTATCATGTAGCCAGACATTATTGGTCTATAAAGCCCGTGAGGATGTGCTGGTCTTTATATTTCCTCTGGTAGTTTATATGCTCACCACTAGGGGTCACTGTAGATTAATTCCTTTGTGTCCCCGTGATGAACATTGACCACATCTGGTGGTTGAAGCCCCTTATGGGGTACATTGGAGGTACTGATACCAATTATAATGTGCTCCTCAGCTCTAGAGGTATTACATTTGGGTCAGAGAGGATTAGGTTGACCAACCGAGTGGCACTCAGTTGACTTCACAGGATTCATTTACTGATGCGGTACAACATTTGACCAGTATAATAATGGCGCGGCTGGTCTCAATGCTCTCCTTGATGTATGCCAGTATTATCGGGTTGAAAGCCGTTTGACTGTAGGTGATCGATTGTATTACATTATATAAAGTTTTAAATGACCTTCGCAAAAAATGCACTTGTTTGCCAGCCTCCAATATGAAGGATTGGAACTTGCCACCTGAGATTCAGATCAAGGCGTGGTTCCCAATGTTTGTTATTTAACGTAGTGAGTCAGCACATCGCCCGTGCCACAGGACAATGTCAGTTTGTGACGAAACACATTGGAAGGAGTGACATGCTGACATCATCGAGTTGAGATCCCTGAAGGACGAGTGCTTGTTAGCCAGACGGCTTTTTTTACTATTGGTGCTTTATATCCTGCTCCATGTGTAAGTGCAATGCTACTGTTTTTAATAAACTTAGTTCATTGGATTTAAACTATGGTGAGCCTTATTGGGTAAACCTCTTGGTCTGTTATCCATGACCTTTGAATATGGAGGCCCTTTGTCCTGGGAATGGTGATTGGTGCCCTGCCCCCTCAATGCAAGGAATCCAGTCATGAGCTGATACCTGTATTGCCTCCTGGTTAAAGGCCCTGGCTGGGTAATTAGCCGCAAAAGCTACTGCTAGCTTGCCATCTGTTAAGCACGCAGTCTATGTGGTGGTGGTGCACTAGTTTGTGGTGGTGAATGGGATTTACTCCAAAGTCACTTGAATTTTCCAGGATATTCACATTCACATGCAGTTAATGGACTGTCTTCAACTATATATTATTAATTTTTATATATATTTGTCTTTGTATCAATTTATGTGTATATTCTAGGGCTGAAACAACTAAGCGATTAATCGACAACTAATCGATTATGAAATTAATCGATTACTATTTTCATAATCGATTAATAGGCCAGTAACAAAATGGGGTTAAATTTAATGAGTCTGATGATATTTACTAGATTGACCCTTTAATAGTATATCTTCCTCTAATAGTATATACAGTATATATCCTCTAATAGTATATACACAATATCATTCCTTAAATAGTATATACACTATATCATTCCTCAAATAGTGTATACACTATATCATTCCTCAAATAGTAAATACAGTATATCTCTCCTCTAATAGTATATACAGTATATCTCTCCTCTAATAGTATATACAGTATATTTCTCCTCTAATAGTTTATACAGTATATCTCTTCTAATAGTATGTACAGTATATCTCTCCTCTAATAGTATATAGCCTCTAATAGTATATCCAGTATATATCCCCTCTAATATATATAACATACTATATAGTTCACTATGTAAAACTACATGTTTTTTTTTAATGTACTATAGTACAAATACTATGTAACTATATATATGTGGCAGATAAAGTCACCTAAATGTAAACCTTCCCTGATGAAGGAAAATACACACCAATACATTTCTGAAAAAATGTTGGGTTGCATGCTAGAAATCTTCATGGACTGACCTCAGCTTGACTCTGGCAGTACCTAGATTATTTGCCTTGGGTTTGATATATACATTTATGCATTAATTGGTTCATTGGTATACCTTGTATATTTTAATGTTACTGTTCATGTCTACAAAATCTATTATATATTTTGTACTCAATAAAAATGGCACTTTGTTGCCTTTTACTTACTTCATTACTCCTATTTCTGCCTTAAAATTCCAAGTGGGCGGCCCCTGTTGCACTTGTTGCATGCTTCTTCTTTTCATGTTTTAAGGATGTTGACAGTCCCATACACTCAACTCCCATAAATATTCTTTTTCTATTTTTCCTATCTGCCACGTTTTCTCGCAAACTAAAACTGGACTTCTTATGGTGTTCTTTCAACAATAGCATAGATTTTGGCTGAAACTTGTCTTGCATACACGCGCTCAAACTAATTTTTTCGGAAATTCCAATCGGCTAGAACACGCTGATGTACAACATGTATGATGGGACTAGAAAAATGAAGTTCAATAGCCAGTGCGCCACCCTTTGGGCTCCTTTTGCTAATCTCGTGTTAGTAGAAATTTGGTGAGAGATGATTCGTGCTTTTCAGCCTCATGCTTTTCCGATCATTACTGCTCTTTAGTTTGTGCTTGTGGGTTTGTATCTGGTTTTCAGTGCGTGTAGTCAGTTTGCATCTGGTTTTCAGCGCGTGCTATTTCTAGTATGTATTTGATCTTGTCGTTCTTGTCCGCTCATTTCTGATTTTTAGCTTGTTCTTCTCAGGTTCTTTCTGATTTTCATTGCATTCTGTTAGTTCGTTCTGACCATCTGACCATTTTGAAGCCATGTTGCAGTTACGTACTTGTCATAGAGTTCGTGCTGTGCAGGGGCTTGGTGTTGGGGTTTTTACTTTGACCCAAGCCCAGTCCATGAACAGGGCAGGGAGGAGTTCATGGACAAAGAATTGGTTGCTCCAGCATGACCGATTCTCACACATGACTTTGTTGCGGGAGATCCAGGAGAATAATCCTGATTGATTTCAGGAATTATCTCTGGATGACAGACCCCGTTTTTCACCATTTGTTGGCTTTGGTGTCACCATATATAATGAAGCAGGACACCTGCATGCGGCAAGCCATCACTCCTGAACAGAGGCTGGTCATCACCTTGTGGTACATTCCATAATTACCATGATTGTAATATGCTATGAATGTCCCCTTTATCCTCATTCATGCTTGGATTTTATAATGCTCCTTTTTTGTCCTTCATACATATTTGCCTTCACTAACCTCCCCAGCATGCTATCCTGGGCCCATACACACCTAGCCTAGTCACTTAACAATGTATTTTGTCAGCTCCATAGTAGTGTTTTACCCTAAACACCCCCTGAAATGTGTACAGATGCTATTTTTGTCCTTAAATTCAGGCAAACTGCAAGAGGCTTTTTTGGGGGGCCCAAATTCATTTGGAACTCCCCCCCACCACCACTAAGTCAACCGATACCAATACTGTATTTGCTGACTTTTCCAACCCATACACACTATATTTACCTCGTTTGTGGTCATATTTATGGATGAATTCACCAAAGCATGTCGTGAAATGTCATGCCTGAATTATTTTAAATGGTACTGTTTAAAGTTTTGTTCTCCGAGTATCTTGATATTTAATTGCAGAATGTAAAAATGTGCTTCAATTTGGACAGTGCGTAATCATATTTTTGGATTATGACACTTCTTACCTGTCCAGTGGGCTGCCAATAGTGTAAGCAAGGAGGGGCTGGCCAAAGTAATACACATTATTTATGCATTCAGCTCTCAATGAAGTGGAGAGGGTTACCTGTCCAAAACATTCCCCTTCTAAAATGTTTAGATTGGCCATCAGAGGGGGTGAGGAATCTGATAAATGGACCTTATATTTTTGTCTTTATATACGCCTTAAAATAAATGTTTTATACTTATGTTGGCCAAGAATGTTTGTGTCTAATCTGCTTGCAATGTTATGTGCAAAAGTAATATTTTTTTTTTCTTGTTTGACCCCACACTTTCCTTCAACGCCACAGGAATGGCAGACTGTGGCTTCCCAATTTGCCCAGCGGTGAGACTTTCCCAACTGCAGAGGGGCAATTGATGGGAAACACATCCACATCGTGCCACCCCCAACTCGGGGTCATGCTATTATAATTACAAAGAGTTTAATTGGGATGTTTGTGGTGTCGATGAGACACAAGTTTTCCTATGTGGACACAGGGAAGAATGTCCGGATTTCGGATGGTGGAGTTCATCGTCCAGACTTAGTTCTACGGACAGCTCCAGAGTGGCAGCTTGGGCTTGCCACCTGCAAAAGACAATGTGGCTGGTCTACCATTTATCTTTGTCACTGATAAAGCATTTGGGCTGGGTGATCACCTGATGCGGCCGTTCCCGATGAGGACCCTCCCCCCGCAGCAGAGGGTTTTTAACTACCGGCTGGCCAGAGCCAGAAGAGTGGTGGGCAATGCTTTCAGGATAATGGCCAGCTGGTTCCATCTGTTCCTGACACCAATCAACATAAACCTCTAGCTCCCTCTTGCTCCTGTTGGCTCCAACTGCTGCCCGTGTCTCCTGCAAGACCAGGAAGTTAAGGGAGAAGAGCTGCAGCCAGGACAGCACTGGATCTGAGAGGGGTTCAATAAGCATTTAGGAAACGGGGGGGGGGGGTGCAGAGGAACAAGTAGCCGGGAGTTCTTTTACCTTAATGCAGAGAATGCATTAAGGTAAGAAAACATTGTGGCTTTAGATTTAAGATTTAAGTATCATTATCAGCCCTTTCTAGTTCACCTCCCCTTATGGTATGGAGATAAGTGGCTGGGAAGGTGATCTGTACTTCCAAAACACTGACTTTGGGTGGCAATTCAGCTCCTTCACGAATACAGTATGGTGAATAAGTGTTGTCACCCTAGCATAGGAGATGTGTTACCAGCAGAATTACCAGATACATGTATATGGGAAGAAGCCTGAAAAAGACAACAAATGCAGTCACCACATCTAAGGACTGCTATGCTGCAATGAGTTATACTAATGGAGCATTGGAAAAAAATAATGTTTTTATTTCACTGGAATTCATCTTTAAAAATAAATGAATAAATACATAAAATTAACTAATAGCCATTCTTGTTTCCCCTTAAATTTTGACTATTTAAATGTCCACATGTGTAACCTTGGGCTGCAGTTGCTATATATAGAGATGTATCTGGTTTTATGCTTTGAATATTTCTCTGAAGATTTCACATCCATTTTAACTTGTTTGTAGCCTAGCTTTGCTTTATTTGTTTTGGGCTTTTGCTGCCATACCAAAAATAATAAAAAGAATCAACAATATGAAGCCAAATTGTAACTTTACTGATTATTTTATTTGGATTAGAGAATGCTTGAAAAAATGTATTATTCTTTAAAAAGCTATTTTTGTCATACCCTAACCAGCAGTCAATGGAAAGGAAAGGAAATTGACTGACATGTAATACAAATGGTTTCATTTAATAACAGAGTGCTTCATGCTACCATGCCTAAAGATATTGAAGTTCATTTACTAAAGGGGTAGCTCATGTTTACTTTGCCAAATTGTGTTTCACTTTTCTTAGTGAATGAAGTGAAGCTGTTTGCACTTTAAATGAAAAATAATGTGCAAGGAAGGTAAATAAAAAGGGATTTTTGCAAACATATGATTGGATAATTGAAATTAGCACAGCTTTTTTTATTCACTTTGCTAAGTGAACCGCCATACTTCTTTTTTAAATCAGTTCCAATATATCAAGTCTTAAAGCATGGGATGATGGAGACAAACCTGTATGATATTATGCAAGTACGATGCTGAATGTACAATTGTAAAGCAGAGCTCAGAAAAGTCTTTCTCAAGATCCAAAGTAGCAATCCACACACAATACTGTGGACGCATCCAAACCTCAAATGAACAAATTAACTCACCAGAGGCTCTGGGGCAACATGCAGCTCCAAAAAAAACCCTGAAGGCAGATTCTTTATCCTTTTTCAATTGTGGACATGCTAGCCATAATTATATTGTACTATGCTCTCAACACAGGCTAGTTGGACTTTTCTGTGCATGTCCTGCAAACAGTTGCTGGTTATATCAAAGTCTCTGTCATCATGTGTGACAATTCTAATAGGGTGATGCACCCCCTATAGAGATCTCCTAGACCATACAAACCTGAAGTGGGTGGATTTATTTTACCTCAAGAGTAAAATATAAGGCATTCTTTCCCTGATTGTGTGTTCAAAATATCATTACCTAAAATGGTGGTCAATAACACTGTGGAAGGAAAATTATTTATTTATTTTATTTAAATGTATTTTTTCTCTTTTTTTTTGGAGGGAGGAGTAGTGGGAGGAAGTGGCAGGGAGGGGGCAAAGGAGGGAGAAAAAAAGTGAAAATTATGCGGGGCTCTGAGTATCATCCTCACAAACAACATAAATAATGTTATTAACCTCCTTGACGGTATTTCGAAATGTGGCTTGGGGTGGATTTTCAGCACCAAAAGCGGTATCACAGGATCCAGGTACAGCTCGCTTACCTTGTCCCCAGGATCCTGCAATGTCCTCCCTGCTCTGTGTGCGAGCCGTCCTCCGCTGGATTCATCACAGAGCCGAGCTCCGTTCCCTGCGAACATTACTGTATCAATTTATTCCA
Source organism: Lithobates pipiens (assembly GCF_037356315.1). NCBI lineage: Eukaryota > Metazoa > Chordata > Amphibia > Anura > Ranidae > Lithobates > Lithobates pipiens. The sequence goes on from NW_027507758.1 coordinate 508,231,656, forward strand.
CATCCCTTTTGTCCCTAGTACTTTTTCCAGTGCCTTGCATGCAGTTTTATATTATATATACTGTTCTTTCTGCTTGGAAACTGGAGATTGTCCATAGCAACCAAACCTGTCCCTTTACATGAAAAGTGGTTTTAGACCTGCTAGAAAACAGTGATAATAAATTAGAATCACTTGCAGAATTGAATGATAGTGATTTGTGGGGAAATCCATTATCAAACACTGAACGTAATGACAGCAACGATTCTGCAACTGAGCAAATTTCAGTTTTTGATTTGATTACATTATTGAATATTTTTTTATCATTATTACATTATTATTTGTTATAATTATTTATAGTTATTTATTAAATTATAATTTATGATTTTGTGTTTCAAACTTTATCATACCCGGAATGTCTACTAGACTCTTGTTTGGACAGATTTAAGTGAGTTATTCCTAAGAATTACAGGCCTACAATATAAAACACCAAATTCCTATGCAAAATAATTGTACCGCTTTCAGCATCATAAATCTGACATAATCATACCGACAGGGAGGTTAAGTAGAAATGTAATAGTATTTTATTGTTTTCTTAAGAGCAATGAGCCGAGCAGGTGCACCAGATACATTTAAAGTGGTTGTAAACCCTTACAAACCACTTTGACCTACAGGTAAGCCTAGATAAAGGCTTACCTGTAGGTCCAAGAAATATCTCCTAAACCTATACGGTTTAGGAGGTATTTACAAAAAGAAAGCCACCGCTGTCTATGGCGCATACACATGCCCATGCGCAGGCACACTGGGCAGGCCGCAGATCGTGGCGATATGCCGCTCGTGTCGGCTCCCGTGCCCATGCGTGGGAGTGACGTCATCGCGGCTCCAGCGAATCACAGTGCCGGAGAAGCGAGACCCGGAAGTCACTCCGGAATACATGGCGGTGGTGAACATGAAGACGAAGGACTGCTTCGGGGGCTTTGTTCTCAGGTAAGTTATTCATAATGAGCTAGTATGCTATGTATACTAGCTCATTATGCTTTTGCAGGTTGCGGGTTTTTTTTAAGTGCCTTTACTTCCTCTTTAAGCGTATTGTAAATATGTATGCTATACTTGGCAATTAGATTGTTGGATACCTAGGTGGCAATGTATATTTATGTTTCTTTTTTTGATTTGTAGTATATTAAAGCTTATGAATGTGTGAAATTTTTAATAAATTGTTATAGCTTTTGCTTCATTTGTACTTGCTCGACATGCTTTACCGGATGCTCCTCACACAAAACCAACAGCCGCATGTGGTGGAACTGCTCCAAGGTCCAATTATTTTGTCTAATGGCAAATGACATAATTTAGGCAGTATGTTCCATAAACAAAATGAGCTTTGGGTGTTTCTCCAATAATTATGCCAAAAGCACAAAATATACATTTCCAAACCAGGTTGAATGTATCACAAAAATAACTTTATTAGAAAATTAAATCATAGATAATCATCTATTGACCCCAAAACATATACACATTATAAAAAAAAAAAAAATAGCCATGCATCCCTGTGACCATTGTGGCTACATGTTTTTTGGGGGAATTATTGATGGTCATACTAGATAGTTTCAACTGGCCACAATTCTAAGGAATAACTGACATCCTTTATAGTTCATTGGTAAAAAAAATGATTATGTGAAAGTGGTTATAATTCTTCAATTGGAACAAGTGTTTATCTACTATAATTAAATATTAGAATTTTTATTCTTTATTGTATTAGAGAACATAATAAGGCATGACTTCAACAAGAGCAGGGAGTGGTGTTACATTTTGCTCTATGAATTGAATCATACCCTCCAGTTTGCATTTGATTTTTGCTGCTTTTTTCCCCTTTGTGAAACTGTATTACAGCAAATTCTGGCTTGTTCTAAGTAGCCCTTTGCTATCAGAAGACAATTTTGCCTAATAGGCATGCACCTTGTGGAGAATGGGCTGAATATTTATTTGAATCCTTTGTAAATACTGTATACGTGCTCAGAGTGTTTAGTACTCTAAGCTACTGGAGTCTTAATAAATAAATAATAATATTTATAAATGTGCACTTTTTATTGACAGGAACAATTGTTTTAAAACTAATGCTGGTCAAACTAGAAAAAAACTACTTTTTGTCAAAGAATTATTTTTTTTGTTCAAAAACAATATTGCCAATGGAAAGCTATGTTTGTTCTGGAAAAAATAGCAGTCAGGAATTGACAAAGTTATCACCAAATCAATAGATCCATTACTGAAATGCACAAAGTGCTCTGATCCATACAAATGTTATTTTATTATTAATCCTACTGTAAGGGAGTGATAGATCAAAAGTTAAGATTAACAAAAAATAAATAAATAAATAAATAAAGGACTAAACCTCTTACTTCTGGCAACACTTTTCTTAGCGGGAACATTGCTGTGCATATACAACAGGCTTAAATTAGGTGTAGATGTATGGGGCTTGGAACAAAACATAAGTAGCACGGCAGTGCAAAAGGAAGTGGATGATGGGACCCCAGCAGGTAGTATTTACAGTCAAGCTTTAAAGGGTTGGTTCACCTATATTGCCTTTAGCCAAAAAACATGCCTATGCATTACAGCATCCTCGGTACATTAAGCACTCCATTTAGTACAGAATGCTTACTTTTTAAACTGTTTACTCTATTGCCTTCCCCTCTCCATCCTGCAGATGGCAGGATGAATGGAACGTTGGATGAACAGCCCTTTAAACTCATGAACGCAGAGCTGCAAGAGAGTAGACTGCACATGCATGAGTAGGGAATGAAGGCAAATACTCGTTCATAGGTTTCCAGGACAGTGCATTCATCACCCGGTACATCCTGCCATCTGCAGGACAGGGAGAAAAGGTTAATGGAACAAACAGCGTAAATAATAGGCATTATTTTCCTAAACTCAGAACTGCATATTAAGGTACTCATGATGCATGTTTTTTTGGTAAAAGTCATTTATGTGAACTAACCCTTGAAACTCCAATTTTAATTAGAGATTTTCGACAGTTTTAATGTGATTACAGCATCATTTAGAAACAATTTTATAATTAAAAATCCTCATCTTTAAACCCAGATTTTCTGACTACGGTAAGTTTGAGACTTTTTTCACAAATTAAATACGATTGTTTTAAAATATAATATAAATCTTCAGGAGGCATTTCATAATGCATTTTATTTCAATATTATAATGCAAGACACCACATTAAGTGTATCTGAATATTTCTTACACTTAAAATGTTGTATTGAGAAATGACTTTGCTTCCAATAGGGCCATAGTTTACGTCACTAGTCTAGGGTATTAAGAGTCATTATTGTGAAGGAAAGCTTATTTTTAGCCGTTATCTCACCGGAGAATATTGGTGAAACTGAGGTCTCCTGTGGTTTATACATTAAGAACTGACTTTTAATTACTCCTTCACAAATAAATGACCTTTATTGCAACAAAAGCACTCTATGTGTCCAGAACACAGTGTTATACCAGGCTACATTTATAGCCAAAACAAATATCACATTATTCATTTAATTTCCATCCAAAATGAACACTTATAGTGTGTAGTCATGCAAAATACAACATTTTCTATATATCGATCAGTCCTATGCAGTGAATTTTCTATGCTTCACTTACTTAAATACCAGACATGATTCAAAATCAATTGTCTCTTTGTGACTAAGTTGGAATGGCAGCCAGTGCTGATTCTGTTCTCCAAGGAGCCTTCATAAACAATATGGCTATTAGTTCTTTCGATGATAATTACAGGTTAAAAAGACAAAGTGAAAAAAGCTGATTATCTGATCTTTTTATTTTTTTTAGGCAATCCTTGGTCCTTTCTTGATCAGTGTTCTATTTGCTTCACCCTAAATCTTGATACTGGCTTTGCTAGCTTGTCCTAAGCCCCTTACTCCACTTACTCGCTGGGTAGCAAAATCCAGGAGCACAGTAGACATGCAAGCTTCTCTACCTTCAAGAACCAAGGTAGCTTCCATATATATATATCTGTTCTTTTTAGGTACATTTTAAAGAGACTGTCAATTTGCCCTGAATGCCCTGAATGGGCAAGGTAACAGTGTCTCTTTAACTTCTACGTCTAGTTTTCTCCACCCAACACCATAATGTATGTCTCAGCTATTTGATATGGGAACAGGGGCCATCTATTAGCAAAACTATGTAGGACTAGGACACATCCCAAGCCAGAAGAATTTTATAAAACAATATTAGTTAAACCCACAAGTGTTTTTTTACCACCACTATGTCTTTATACTGGCTTTTGACATTTACAGATGCAGCAATTTAGAAATTGGATGAACGATTTGGCCCCATAAAACACTTTTTGAAAGATAAAAAATTGCATTTTATATACAACTATATAGATCAAACAAAAAATAAGGGTGAATGAGAAGGGTAGAGGGATGGAGATACATTATTTCAAATCAGGTACAGTCCCTCAAAATCAGAGACAGTTGGGAACTATGCAAAACCAGAGTGTGATATGATACACTTATACAGTATATATACCGTGCTGTTCCTTTAAAAAATAAGCCACCAGCACAGCAAGGGATCAATATTGCAAAAAGTGATAAAAGATAAAAAAAAAGTGTAGCGCTCAAAAAATAACTTATAAATGAAAATGGTGAAATAATGAAAATCAATTAATATCAATATTCAATCTAACATACACCAGTGCTCAATAAAGTGCAAAGACGATAATAGTGTAAATGAATGAAAAGTCCTTATAAATAAGAGTCCTTATAAATAATATAAACAGTAATCCAAAATCTTAATGATATTGTTCAAATAAATCCAGAAGTAAATAATCGTGATGGTGATTCAAACCGTGAAGTAACAATATGCAGTCAGATGTGTGATATTCAGAGAGTGAAGTAACTTGAGATCTGCCACCGTAAATAATAGGAGGCTTACCAAAGCAATTGGACACAGCTGGGTGTACACCCACTGGGTCACTCGAGCATGAGTGGTAATAATATAAATTTCACAGCCACAGGTTTCAGGGAATGATTGGATAACTCATCAATGTTGTATTGAAACAGCCACACGGATACTTGCCAAAGAAGAAGAGAAAAACGGAGGACACATAGCATTATATTGCTAAGAAAATTTACAGCATATTTATTAAGTACACTCACATGATAACAATCTAGCGCTCAAAACACCCCAGATGATGTCACCCCAGATGATGTCCAATGGGAAGAAACGTGTCAGGAAGGACTGCCGAATCCACTGTTACTGCTTTGTTTTGAGCGCTTGATTGTTACCACTGAAATGCGAGTGTACTTCTTTTTAAATAAATATGCTGTAAATTTTCTTAGCAATATAATGCTATGTGTCCTCCGTTTTTGTCTTCTTCTTTGGTTATCCATGTGGCTGTTTCAATACAACATTGATGAGTTATCCAATCGTTCCCTGAAACCTGTGGCTGTGAAATTGGTATTATTACCACTCATGCTCGAGTGACCCAGTGGGTGTACACCCAGCTGTGTCCAATTGCTTTGGTAAGCCTCCCATTATTCACGGTCACAAAGTATTTGGGGACCCAGGTCCTACCCGAGGGGACATGTATCAATGTACATTTTTTTTTAAAAGGCTGTTTTTTCTGGAGCAGTGATTTTTTTAATGCTTAAAGTGAAACAATAAAAAGGAAATATTTCTTTAAATATCACGCCTGGGAGGTGTCCATAGTATGCCTGTAAAGTGGCATAATTTTCCCGTGCTTAGAACAGTACCACAGCAAAATTACATTTCTCAAGGAAAAATTGTCATTTAAAAATGATCGGGCTGTAATGAATTGTCGGGTCTTGGCAATATAGATAAAACTCATTGAAAAAAAGAACATGGGGTCGCCCCCATCCATTACCAGGCCCTTTGAGTCTGGTATGAATATTAAGGGGAACCCTGAATCAAAATGTTAAAAACAAATGCGTGGGGGTCCCCCTAAAATCCAAACCAGGCCCTCCAGGTCTGATATGGAAATTAAGGGGAACTCTGAGCCAAATTTTTAAAAAAGGGCATAGGGGTCCCCCCAAAATCCATACCAGACCCTTCAGGGAAACCCTGCAGTGATTTTTTTTAAAATGGCATAGTCTTTTAGGTTAGAGGTTTCTTTTAAGGAGCAGAGGTCTGCTAACTGTAACACTTTGGACAAGTACTCTTTTTAAAAAACAACCTGCGTCTCGGCCCTTTCTTTACCCTGACATCACAGATAATGCAGGACCAGAGCAATGGTACATGATTTCACTATGGAGGAGTTAGCCATTTTTTCTGCTGATAAGAAGGAGTGCCCACACACTTGGACTCAAATTCCAACAATGATATCTTCTGGAAACTATAAAACGTTTTATTTTTCCTTTACTGAAAAGGGATATTTTTCTAAAACTCTAATGGTGGCATATATATTGTTAGCATTTTGAATATAAATAGAACTTAGCAGAGTATGCTACAATGGATACATATTTTATAAGCAGGTTTTACAAGTTTTCCCATTGTGACCATTAAAATGCATACGTATCACAGAAGGTAGATGTTTCTGGCCTTCTGTTATGTTTTGAGATTTCGATTTTTTACTGTTTTTACATATTCCAGTGTTTTTTGTCATATTTGGTACTAGTGAAGCTGAATTTGTTTGGCAAAAGTAAAACATGTTTTGGATAGAATGCTTCTGTTAAAGTGTATGTGGTGTTTTACAAAACATGTGTTCTAGTTTTAACTATAGTAGGGAAGGATAAAGACATCTGACAAATGTATTGATGTCTTTACCCTCACTAGGTAGATTATTCCTCTCTAATAATCCTAGTGACTACTGTTACACAGAAAGAAAGTGATGGGAAATCAAAAACAAAAGGCCGTGTAAATTTTTCAATCAAGGAACTTGTCTCTGAGACTACTGTATAAGGGAAGGGAAGTTCCAATTGTAGCGATTTCCTATCACTTCTTGTTGCGTCACTAAGACATGAGTCTCACTGAGATCTTTTTAACAGGGCACAGAGGTTTTAACCCTTCCTTACTCTCGAATTTAAATTGGTATTAAACCCTAAACCAAAAATGGAAAACATTCCACTTACCAATCATTAAATGTGGTCACTACATTAATTTTCTTTTTTAGGCTATTTTCATCTGGTGATCTGGCCAGTAACACACCTCTTGTATTAAGATGCCCCACTCTGGATGAAGGAGCACAGGGGGCACCTTCGGACAGCAGCATTTTAAGTCCGAGGGGGAGAGGATTGGTAAATGTACTAGCAGATTTAGATTACACTAACAAAAAAAGTCAAACACAAGCTTGTACATCAGTTACAGAAAAAAAAAAAAATTCTTTTAAGATACATGTTTTAAGAGAATAAATAAAAGATGATGATTGTAAGCATCCCTGTCAGCGGTAAATGGTTTGTCACAACACTATAATTTGAAAAAGATTCGAAAAATTACCCCTGGGGTTTTTTAGCAGCAATTGAGAGACACAATTTTAATAAAAATTGATGATTTTATTGTCAAGGACATTTAGACATTGTAAGGGTATATAAGTTAAAATATGAATTCTGGTGTACATAAAGTGAAACCAAATGGGCTAGGAGAATGAAAATTCAAATGCTGTAATGGAAATAGCAAAAAAAGAATCCCTATAATATGAAGCTAAGAAAAAAACATTTGATGTATGGAAATTCCCAATGCAATTCAACCTTGAGAATTGCGGTCTTCTTCAGGGGTCTCTTACTTTTTTGTTAATACAACAAATGGACAAAATTCAATATTTACACCATTGTTTATCATAAGTGTCTAATAAAGATATCTTCCAAAATACATCGTTCAGCATCGCAAATATTTACCCTTTTCACCAAGCAGGTTCGCTTAGGCTAGAGACTTTCTTTAAAATCCAATAGATTTCCTCAGAGATGATCCCGAAGACCGCTAAAGAATTGTGTCCACACCCATCCCCCAGGGGCGTGACCCCAGAGCCGTGGGGCCTACAAGTGGTCACATGCAGGGCCTACAAGTGGTCCCTCTGGGAGCACATGGGCGGGTGCACCTAAAAAATATAATTATATACTATTAACATGTTATAAAAAAACAAGTAAAAAAGAGGGTGTAGAGTGGGAAAGGGAAACAGGCATTAAAAAGAAGAGGATGAAGGAGAGGGAACCCTTAAATAAAGGGTACTCCCTCTTAATTCTATCAATAATGTTTTATTTTTATTTTATTTTAATATTTTTAAGCACTGTAGTTGGTTATTATAATCAAGCTATTATAAAAAAATATTAGTAAGTTGTAATTAATTATATAATTTATGTTTGTTAGAGTGATCATCACTGCGTATTAAGGCCCACCCAATGGTCACTGTGCTATATTATAAGTGAAAGTGAATAAATCTCAACACTCTAACTGCTACATTTGCAGGAGTGCTTGTTCTGTTGAGAGACAATAGACTTACTGGTGGGATCCCCAGATGAAAATATAAAAAAAAAGAAAACTAATGCAGCCACCACTTTCAAAGATTGCTAAGTGACAATATAATATGTGTTTGCTTTTGGGTTTAATATCGCTTTAAAGTATAACTAAAGACTACACTTTTGTTTTAGCAAAGGGAAGGTAAGGGAGGCTTTGGGACTTTAAATATACCCCTAATGTCACTTATGTATGATTCAACAGAACATATAAGTTAATAGAAAACACAATTTTATCAGATACAGTTTAAAACTATATAGACATTAGATACATCAGTGGTTCTCACCCTCGGTCCTCAAGTACCCCCAACAGGCCACGTTTGCAGGTTTCCCTTTATCTTGCACTGGTGCTTTAAATCAGAGTCAATGGCTTGGTATTTTGGGCAGCTATTTTATCTAAGCCCTTGTACACACGGTCGGACATTCTGACCACCAAATCCGTTGGATTTTGTCCGGCTGATTTTGTCCGAAACTGTTGCATACACATGGTCGGACAAAGTTGTCAGAAAATCCGATTGTACATAACGTGATGACGTTATTTCATTACGACGGGACTACATTCAGGCTAGTAGCCAATAGCTTTGGTCTAGGAATTTGATCTGAGCATGCGTGGCACTTTGTCCATCGGAGTAGGCTACACATGATCGGAGTATGTCCGATCAGAGCATTTTGTCGGAAAATTTTATGGACAAGTTGGAAAACTTGGTCCGTCAGATACTCCGACGGAAACGGTCCGATGGAGACCACACACAGTCGGATTATCCGACAAAACGGTCCGATAGGACACATTCCGTCAGAATCTCCGACCGTGTGTACAAGGGCTTAGAGAAATTCCCAAAACATGGCATGTTGGGGGTATTTGAGGGCTGAGGTTGAGAACCACTGTGATACACCACAAAGGCAAGCAATCTGTGTCCTTTACCTCTACGCATTCCACGGATATACCACTTCTTAAGGACCCACAAAGGTTTTTGTAGGTTCAGAGAGCTTGTTCACAATCATAAAAAAAATCTACAGAAAGAGGAATAGAGGAAGCAATAAACAAACAAAATAAGCCACCACATTGACATATTCCATAAGTAGAGATTTGGTTCCATTTTCCATGATATACACAAATCTATCAGTATCAAACGAAAAAAAAAATATATATATATATATATGCACAGTATATATTTCATATAGATTTATACATTCCTCATGTATGGTGTAAGAAAAAATAAATAAAAAAAAGTATATTGGCAAGATGCAGAGGTATACCTCTGTAGAGTTATACCTCTGTATATCCTTATCCTTTTTAGGGTAAGAAACTTTAAAATATTAATTGATATGGGTTGTGTTTTTCTTTTTTTCCTTCTTTTGTTTACATCATACAAATCTGACTGACAGGAGTTATAACCCTCCCTTACTCTATCCAAAAAAAAAAAAATCAGAAGGGTCATTCATCCTTATATACAGGCGGTGTAATTTCAAGATGATAAAAAAAAAGTTTTGCCTATAAGACTACTTTAAACTGGTACCAGCCTCTTCATCATTGTAAGATCCATCATTATTTTTTCAAGCCCTGCAAGTTTTTTATCTAAATTTCATCTCCACCTAAGTATGAACTTTGTGAGCCTTGGTTCTCAGTTTTAGAAGTGGCCATGAGATCCCCCCCCCCCCCCAAAAAAAAACAGTGCAGAAAGAGGTTGCTTTCTTGTATTCTCATGTGCCTAAAGAAATTACTGTATTTCTGAACCTTGCATAGGAAATACTCCTGGAGCTGTCCAGCATTTCAGCTCCTTTTGCGTGTTGTACTCTAATATACTCTTTGTACAAATCCATTCTGTGTTAGCTGCAAGCCTTGTAATATGAGCATCGAGCTGCTGAAAAAATGAAAACGAGCCCAGAGCACAGTGTTTTATTTAAATCCACCACCCAGTGATTTTGCTTCTTTCTTTAATACCTTGCTCTAACCTTATTCGTGTTCTTGTAACCTTTCAAATATATTTCTTGACTTGAATTTGTAAGCAAGCAGCTGGCTATGCTGTCTCCACCAACCAATCCCATAATTTTTATTCATGAGCCAAACTTGTCTTGATCCGAGTTTTGTGTCTAGGCATTGAGTAATCTCTCTTTTTTTTTTTTTTTAGGTGTGCTTTCTGACCTCAATGCTTCTTTTTATTTTATTACATTTGTTTCATTTCAGTTAACTAAGAGATGCAAACACATACATACTGCAGAATATGAAAAGTTTTAGGACACCATTTCCATATTCTATTAAATACATACAGTATGGGTTAGTAATTCTAGGAGTAATGTAATGTAATTTTTGCAGAGCAGAGAACTCCAGGCAAACATTTACGAAAGTAATTTTAACTCTCCATAGTCTTTGATAATTGCTAAATTTATTTTAAACTGTTCTAATATCATTAAGATATTGGAAACTTTTGCTTTAGCATTAAACTGCTATAATCCCCTACATTACAACTGACATTTTAGATCAGATTCTCTGTGGAATTACTTGCATTGACTACTGAAAAAGTTTTGAAAATTAGAATGAATAATTAAAAATGTATAGTAGACTCTTTATAAGCTGGGTAGAAAGATTCTCAGGCTAAATCCCAACTTCAGCAGAAACCATTTTTAAGTAGATAAGTGTTATAACCACTGTTGAGTTTTATTATTGTCTGTGACTTGCATTGGGGGGGGGGGGGGGGGTGTTACTTGACTTTTCTTTGTTTCAATAGTTTTTATTCAAGATTATCATTGGTACAAAGAAGAAAACAAAGCAAACATAACTGCCAAATGGCAGTGCATAGCAGATAGAACTACATGGCCGGGTGCAGATAACAAAGTTGTAGCCATACATGAACAGTGAACATTGATTGATACAAATAAGTATCACATGTTGTATATTGGGTGAATGATAGTGTCCTACTTCCCTCCAGGCACCCCACCTGGGAACATACTGTGCCTTAAGGGAAGGGCAACACGATATGCCTTAAACTTCCATAGTAAATAACAGAGTAGTGTTGCATTGTCAACAAGTGTATATAACATAAAGAAATAATAACATGTACTGTAGTTATAGATGGTTAGAATACCACATAATCCATGGTGACCATTGGATGATTGATTGTTCTCTGTGCCTATAGCAAGATACCATAGTTTGGTCATAGGAACAATGTAGATGACTCAAGTCGATCACCTCTGTTAGGATTGGAGGGAGGGTATTTTTTCACTTTCTATTGATGCTTAGCCTTGCGAAAAGAAGTGAAAAAAATGTGAATGATTGTGTGTAGTTTTTTTTTTTTTTTTTTTTTATTAGATTTGGAATAGGGAAGGTTGGACCTTCTGCTAGTTTTAATTGCTGTCTGTGTGTTGTTGGGTGACCTTTATCGATCACCAGAATAGAAAAAGTTAGGGTAAGTTTAGCTGATGTGGAACCAGATAGCAAGAAAACAATAAACAAATGTTTTAACTTTTTCTTACTTGAATATGAATAAATTAAATTTAGTTCTGCAATTTTTTGTGCTTAATGGGGTCAAATTTCCAACCAGCTGAAAGTAGTCTGAAAGTAGTCTTAAAATATTACTGAACCCGAAACCCTGAATTCACTATATCAGGTCTCCCACAATACACAGGACATGGAAATGCAATCATTTTAGGAAATATAAACTGCTAAATACCTTTTCTCATCAGCAGTATATAGCAGTTTTGTGATTTCTTTCTGTGTCTGGTTAAAGCTTGTAGAATGATTTTCCATTCTCCCATGAATGTCCTATGAGACTGCCTGACCCCCGACCCTCTTTCTGGCTGATTGTCCCTGTGCTGAACACATGCACTCAAGAAAAGAAAATCTCTCCAGCAATACATACAAAACTTATAATTGTGTACACTGACTCCACAAACTCTATCTTATCCGGAGATGTTTTGGGGACAATGCAAGAAGGTGAGGATCCAAGCATACAGGATCAAACAGCTTTTTTACACAATGCACAGGATCAACCCCTCTAACAAGCAGGCTTTACTGCATATACAGACTGATTTTAGTGTTATTGGTTTAGTAACACTTTAAAGCTGAACTCCTGCAAACTATTCAAAGGAAACCTTTACTTACACAATCAATCATTGCTAATCTTGATTAGTGATATATTAAAATGGGGTATCTGGCACTACCTGGTATTGGAAAAGTGGACCCCAATATTTCTAAGGATCCAGGTATCCCATCAATTTATCAGATTTGTTATAGTACAGTGACCTCTCCTCTAGTGTCTGTATCAGACTTATATATTATAGTTACCGTATCCCTAAAGGGTAAAGACATTATATTGTGATAGAAGGGTATAGGTGCCCATAAAAGGTGCTTTGTGCAGGAAAAGTACAAGATAATAATGTAATAATCAATGCGATTTATGTTTAAAATCTCATAAGTACTAGTGTATATTAAATTTATCCAAGTCACTGCTAAACCACATAGGGTAAACTCATCAAGTTATAAAGTGCAAATATATGAAAAGTAGTAAATAAATATCAATTATGGCTGTAAGAATATGTAGACATATATGGTCATATACTCAAATCCTCATAGATATGATAGTGCAAAAACACAGGTTGAAACGAAAGAATCAAAAAATATTAATCAAAATGGAAAAAAAAATTGTGCGTGAGATATATATCAAAAATTCTATATATCACAAAACAGAAAACAAAAAATATATAACTGAAAACCACTCAATCAAAAAATCAATCAAAAAATTAGAGTAGTGTCCACAAGTGAAAGAAAATCCTCAGTTGTGCAAATCCAGCAGAAGAGTATATTCGTAAGGTGACTTTAGTGCTTAATATATATCCTTCAGGTGACTTGCGTGCTCCCCCACAAGGTTCCCCACTCACCAGAAATGTACACCCCTATGGGGGTACCGTGCCTGTAGATCAGCCTCATGCAGTTCCAGCGCTCGGGCCCATATAAGATAAGTTTCTTCGTATCCAGAAAAAATCCAGTTTATTCCTGCCAGTGTCCTTTTATACTGCACTCAGGATCTGTTACTGTCCTGACTACACAGCAAACTTCTCTGGCAATTTGTGTTCTGTTGAGCCCCAGTCACTGCACATTGCACACAGTCAAACAATCATTGCTAATCTTATTTCTGAAAATGCTAATTATGTCACTGCCATGCTAGTATTGAAGGAGATTTACTAAAACTGGTGTACACACATATTTGGTTCAGCTGTGCATGGTAATCGATTAGCTTTTAGGTTTCAGCCCTTGTTCACATTAAAGTGATTTGTCATGCGATTTTATATGTCTAGCAGTGTCTGGCTGAGCACTGGATAAAGCTTGTAGGATCAGTTTTCATTCTCCTCTGACTGACCTATGAAGCTTATTGACCCCTGACCCTATGTCTGCACCCCCCCAAAAAAGAAAAGCACTCTAGCAATACATATCAAACTGGGCATGTGCAGAGCACTCCCAAGGCTCTGTACTATCAGGCGATGGATTGGGGACTGTGGAAGAAAGGAAGGATCAGAGAAGACAGAATTAAAGTCTTTTTACAGAGTGTGGAGGATTAAATTCCACAGTGAATAAAACTAGCAAATTTTACTGTTGTGGGTTTAGTAACACTTTAATTTGTGCATATATTTATTTGCATGTTAAAATGAGTGCATTAGTACAGGTTTCTATTGGTAGGTTATTCTTTTTATTCATAGACAGGATCACTTTAAAACAGACAGTGAAATGCTACCCTGTATAACAAACACCCATATGTCTTTTTTTAATCACTGAAAAATTGTGGCTAGCAGGGGAACACAGCATCCTTCAGTTTGATACAAAGTGGAAATTTCCAAAAAAGATAAACAACATTTTCTGTACTTCACAGCTAACAGCTAAAAAAAGAGATGAAATACATAGATTACATAATACATATTATTTATTAATGATATAATAATTGATCATATAATAACAATAATACATATGAGGACTATTGTATTTGCCTAAGGATATGTATCCTTATGTTTCCCTGGTCCTAAGTTTTACAAGACTCTGCCGCACCACACAGTCCTGTCTGGCAGGGGAAGGGACCTGTTTTTTTCTTTGTTGTAGTTCAGTAACATTTAGAATTATCATGCCCACCATGTGCTCGGCCAGTAAAGGAGTAGCAGCACACTCATTTCTCTGTCACTCTACTGATTGTGATCGTGTCTATAAATAAAAAGAATAACCCACCAATAGAAATCTGTACTAATGCAAATTGTATCATGCAAGTAAATACATACACAAATTAAAGTGAATTTAATCCTCTGCATTGTGTCTTCTCTGATCCTCCCTTTCTTCCACAGTCTCCAATCCATCTCCTGATAGTACAGAGCCTTGGGGGTACTCTGAACATGCTCAGTTTGCTATGTATTGCTAGAGAGCTTTTTTTATTTTTTTTGGGGAGGGGGTGGGGGGAGTGCAGACATTGGGTCAGTGGTCATTCAGCTTCATAGGACAATCAGAGGAGAATGAAAACTGATTCTACAAGCTTTAACCAGTGCTCAGCCAGACACTGATAGACCTATCTAATCACATTACACACTTCTTCAGTGTGAACAAGGGCTGAAACTTAGAAGCTGATTGATTACTATGCACAGCTTCACCAAAATCTGTGTGCACCAATTTTAGTAAATCCCCTCCAATACTAGCATGACAGCCATATGATTAGTAATGATTGATTGTGTAAGTAAAGGTTTCCTTTAAATAGTTTTCAGTAGTTCAGCTTTAAAGCATTACTAAACCCATAACACTAAGATCATTCTGTATATGCAATAAAGCATGTTTGTTATACTCACTATGGAACCTAAGGGGTTGAGCCTCTGAATTGTGTAAAAGGCTGTTTGATCCTGTATGCACAGATCCTCCTCTTCTTGCATTGTCCCCAAAATATCTTTGGATAAGACAGAATTAGTGGAGTCAGTGTACACATGATCAGTTTGGTATGTATTACTAGAGAGATTGTTTTTTTGTCTTGGGTGAGTGCATGTGATCAGCACAGGGTCAATCAGCACTGTCCAGACAGAGGGTCAGGTGTCATGCAGTCTCATAGGACATTCATGGGAGAATAAAAACTCTTTCTACAAGGTTTAACCAGACACAGAGAGAAGTCACAAGACTGCTATATACTGCTGATGAGAAAAGGTATTTAACAGTTTATATTTACTAAAATAATTGCATTTCCATGTTCTGTGTACTGTGGGAGACCTGATATAGTAAATTTAGGATCTTGAGTTTAGTAACACTTTAAATATAAAGTAAACAGGTACCACATAAACCAAAAGGAAAAAGGTACCTGTGAACAAATAATTTTCTTTTAAATAAACACTATTTTAGGAAGTAAAGGTAGCTATGTCCCCTCATTAATATACCTCTAAGGGCCTGTGATTGCAAAAAAAAAAAAAAATACCCCAAAAAAATATATATGAAAATGAGCATGATGTAAAAATCTAACCTTAGATTGAACTGTGGAATGAAGTCTCAGTAGCCTGAAAAGTTATAGTGTTTGATACAAGCCTATAATTATTATGTAAACCAGACAATTACATTTCCTCCAATGTCCAGAGAAAATGGAAATCCAGAATATCATTAAATGATTAACATTTAAATATATAATTCAAACATTGTTACAGCTACATTTTTAGACAAACTGTTAAAAATGTTACAATCACAAATGAATTAATGGAAATGTTACCGTCATTTCAAACCTAATTAACATGAACACTGGTTCCATTATTTTTTATAATGTGTTTATGCAGTAAAAGGAATTGTATTTAGTATGTTATTATGGTTTTTATTGGATTTACATTATGTCCTTTATATTATGTTGTCTTTGAATTTTTGCATTAACATCTAACCTAATGCATTATGATCTATGTGTTCTAATCTTTACTAATTTGCTCCATTGGAATGTCACATCCCTGGCTTTACAATAATTTGTTCACAGCAGGCTTTACATTTCTTTTTCCTCTTACTTCAAGGACATTGAACTATTGCTTGCACTGGCCTCATTTCTTCACATGAATTCATTAATTACTTTGGCTTTTCATTCTGTATGAGTATAGGAACTTGTATCAAACAGAGAACAATACATTGCAGGTCAGTGGAAATGTGCTACAGTGCAGTGCATATGCAAAGAGTATGTGGCATTAAAGTAAAAACGTCAAAAACTTTTTGTTCTCATTTTGAAAAAAGTTTTTACTACTATCTTGGGCTACACAGGGCTCCACTAGAGACTTTGTTGAGATAGAGGGACAACCTGGAAAGAAGGAAGGAAAACATTGATTAAAATAGTTGGAACCTACTAAGCAACCAACAACTGTTGAGGCAGCACTTTATTATGTACAACGCTATGTATAAAGTGCAGCAGTCTGTGTCATAGTATCCACCATCGGGGGGAAAAAATGCCCATAGTTGGTAGTCAGGGAAAGAAAGAGTACCTGGAATGAGTTGGTCAGGAAGAAATAAAAATGGCCAGCATCAGTGGGAAATTAAAAACGCCTGAGAATGATGGGAGGAGAAAAAATGCTGAGGGTCAGAGGGAGGAAAAAAATGCTCAAAGTTGGTGGCCAAGAGTATTAAAACCGTTCGGTATTGGTGGTTATCAGGAGGAAAATAAGGTAAGCATCAGTGACAAGTCGAAGATAAAAAATCCCTGGCAAAGGTGGTTTACAGGAGAAAAAAAATGCTTGTAATCGCTGGTTAGTGGGAGAAAGATAAGTCTTGGCGTATGTGGTCAATGGGAGCAAAAATTACTCAGTTCAGAGAAAGGGGGGCATTAGTGTTTAGGGGTGGGCATTGGTTCTGTGTGAGAGTAAGGGGGGAACTTTTTCTCCCAAGCTCAGAGATGCTGGAATAGGCAGAGAGAGAGAGAGAGAGAGAGAGAGAGAGAGAGAGAGAGAGTATGCAGTGTGCATACACGGCGTTTGAAATAGGAAGAATGCTTGCTGCTGTGGTTTTAGGGGTGAGCACCAATGGCTGCTGTACTCAATGTCCTGCAATTGAAACAAGACATAAGGATGTCAACAATTAACTATATGGACCAGACTGCACAAGGGACAGAAATGGCCTACCAGTATGGCACTATATCTACCTATATTTTAACTGGAGCCCCTTATCTACATGGACTAGTTTAAGAAAAAGGGAAAATTAGCCTTCCGCATAGCACACAGGAAAGAAGAAGTAAATAGAATGTAAAAACAAGCTATTACCAAACTTCTTGCAAGGTGCTGTATATGACAGATGCACGGAAGATTATTTTTGTTTTTTTTTATAAAAGCAAATTTATATTTTAATATGAAGAGAAGAACTATCCAGGTGTTGACTAATCTTTCCCAAATGGCTGAATGTCTTAGCAAATACAGAAAGTAAAAAACAAATAACTGTGTACTTCTAGTAACCACATTGAATCAAGGGATAAGAAAGATAATCAAAGATTTTCAATCCATAATAACAGAGGATGAAAATCTGAAGGAAATATTACAACAAGCCCCCATGCTGACTTCCAGGCAAGCACCCAGCCACAGACATAAACTAATTGGCAGGATTCTGATTATGAAGTCACAAATAAGGAACCAAACTCTGCAACAAAAACTTCAAACTTTGCAGCCAAATCAATCTATTCAAAGGTGTCACACACACAAAAGGGACCTTCACTATCACATGCTCATACAGTTGTACCTCTAATAATGTTGTGTATCTCAATGAAAAAAAATGTAGCAAAGGATCTTACTATGGCGAAACAGGACAGATATTACAAAAAAAGAATGAACTTACACAGACACACCATTACGGAATATTTAGAAGATGATTTCTGCACACCTGTGGTAGGAAATCATTTCTCACAACCAGACTATGGAAGACATGAATGTTTTGGTTATTAAAGGGAACTTCAATACTACTCAGGAAAGGAAGAGGGCACTCTGAACATGCTCAGTTTGGTATGTATTACTAGAGAGCTTTTTTTTTTTGGGGTGCAGACATTGGGTCAGGGGTCATTCAGCTTCATAGGACAGTCAGAGGACAATGAAAACTGCTCCTACAAGCTTTAATCAGTGCTCAGTTAGACACTGCAATCACTTCAATGTTCTTTAACTAAGAATGGTAATGCTATTGTCCACAAAAGATAATGGATGTGTGGACCTCAGTTTTCTAAATCCTTACCGGACAGTTTTACGACCTCTTTCACTTCTGTGACTCTTTCCCCCCTCCTGGTCCATCTCTCCCTGCCTTATTTCACTAACTATACAGGTTTAACCACAATTGTTATTGTTGGTGTGTGTGTGTTTTTCCCCTCAGAAATTGGTGTGCACAGTCTGTATATATATAGACAGTATCAGCAGAGCAATGGATGATGTCAGTAGGGCAGTGGATGGTGTCAGTAGGTTTTTATTATTATTAT
Source organism: Lithobates pipiens (assembly GCF_037356315.1). Lineage (NCBI taxonomy): Eukaryota > Metazoa > Chordata > Amphibia > Anura > Ranidae > Lithobates > Lithobates pipiens. The sequence continues at coordinate 508,250,518 of NW_027507758.1, forward strand.
TTTTTTACAATTTTATTTTTTATTATTTATTTTTATTTTTTACAAGTTAGGAGTCCCATCAGGGGTCTTTTGTGAAATATCAGGGGTCTAAACAGGGGGAATCTGTGCCACACTGGGTAATTAGTGTGTGCCCCATGAGAAGGGGTTATACCCTGAACACTTGTCCTGAAAATTTGTTTTTACCAGCAAATAAGATAAAATGTTTTACTAACACTTTAGGGTAAATCTTGGTAAATCAGGCACTCATCTCTTCATGAATTACTAATATTCCTTTGATTGTAAAAAATAAATAAAAAAACTTTGCAGATGTAACATATTAAAGCTTATACTAAGGCTCCCATGTGTTTAATCGTATCAAAACTGTTGTTAGTAGTGGAGTGCGTACCCTTGTTTCGGTGTAAAACCTACGCTAGGTTCTGCTCTCAGATATATAAATCACTGGAAGCCCTTAGCTGGTTTGTACAGTGCTTTCCTCCTACTGTGTCTTTTCAGGCCATGTAAGCACATTTACATATAGCCATTTATCTCATCTGCCTGGCTTGTCTACAGAAACAGTGTATGGCTTTGTATATCTGTGGGAGACTTGATAGTAAGACACAATGTGACCAATGTTTATGTTAGTTGCAGTACAAAGATATGCTTTTCTCACAGTGGGTCTGCTATCACTGATGCCTACAGCATGCACACAATGATTCACATAGTTCAGTGACACAGTGCTCCTAATAATAGTGTGCTATATTCTATTTCCAATAATGTTTGAGCAATAGGACCAACGTATTTTGAAAATGTTTGCATTTGTATATGTGACTCTAAATGTCACCAATATACTTACATTTTTACACAGAAACTATTGTCCATAAATAAACATTACAATGGTTGTAAAATTTCCCTGAAAGCCACGTCTGACCTACATGTTTATATTCTTCAATATTTGTATTGCTGTTTTTTATTTAAAGATTTGGATATCATTCATGTAGTGACCATCTGTGGTCATATTGTGAAATACATAAATAAATACAATAATAGTGAGCTAATCCAATATATATACCTATGAAATGCTAATACTCATACAATTATATTAGGCAAAGTGTTATAAAACATATTGTGCAAAAAAATTGTACAAAACAAATAATAAATAATAACAGTCCAAATGAAGTCCAGACTATAAAGGTGCAATCACTTCTGTGATATTTCTCGCCAAATCTGTGCCACACATCCATGTAATAATGTGTAATTCAAAAGACTACAACTGCCACCTCTAAATGAAATGCCTGGAGAGCATGTATCCTCACCGTGCTTCCGAGTGTTCGAACCACTGGAAGTGATGTCACCGGCTTATCCCATTACGTTGTGTAACTGGTCATGTGACTCTCTTCCTTTACTTGACTGGCCTGCACAGAGTCCTGATACTAATAATAATATAGTGTATGTACTCCAGGAGGCTGTGAGCAGCTGAATATGTCATTCAAGAAGTGTAGGGATGTGTTTCTAAAAGAAGGCCATTACATTTTTTTTTAGAACGTGGAATAGGGTTGATTCAAGAACTTTGCTGGAGAGCAAAGTTTTATAAAATGGGCCAGTGGACAGATAAGTATAAACCTGCTTTATTCATACAGTAATGGCTTCCTAATTTTATTGAATCCCCTGACAGGGTCACTTTAACCACTTAAGCCCTGGACCAATTGTCAGCCTAAGGACCAGAGGTCTTTTTACAATTTCGCACTGCACTGCTTTAACTGGTAATTGCGCGGTCATGCAATGTTGTACCCAAATGAAATTTGCGTCCTTTTCTTCCCACAAATAGAGCTTTCTTTGATGGTATTTGATTGGCTCTGCGATTTTTGCGATATAAAAGGAAAAAGATTGAACATTTTGAAAAAAAAAGATATTTCCTACTTTTTGTTATAAGAAAAATGTCAATAAACTCAATGTTAGACATACATTTAGGCCAAAATGTATTCAGCCACATGTCTTTAGTAAAAAAAAATGTCAATAAGCGTATATTTATTGGTTTGCACAAAAGTTATAGTGTCTACAAACTAGAGTACATTTTCTGGAATTTACATAGCTTTTAATTTATGACTGCCTATCTCATTTCTTGAGGTGCTAAAATGGCAGGGTAGTACAAGCCCCCCCCCCCCCGATTACCCCATTTTGGAAAGTAGACACCCCAAGGAAATTGCTGAGGGGCATGTTGAACCCATTGAATATTTTTTTTTGTCCCAAGTGATTGAATAATGACAAAAAAAAAAAGTTTACAAAAAGTTGTCACTAAATTATATATTGCTCACACATGCCATAGTTATATGTGGAATTGCACCCCAAAATATATTCTGCTGCTTCTCATGAGTACGAGGATACCACATGTGTGGGACTTTTTGGGAACCTAGCCGTGTACGGCACCCCGAAAACCAATCACGGCCTTCAGGATTTCTAAGGGTGCAAATTTTTGATTTCACTCCTCACTACCTATTACAGTTTCGAAGGCCATAAAATGCCAAAATAGCACAAAACCTCCCCCAAATGACCCCATTTTGGAAAGTAGACACCCCAAGCTATTTACTGAGAGGCATGTTGAGTCCATGGAATATTTTATATTTTGCCACAAGTTGCGGGAATATTACAAACTTTTTTTGCACAAAGTTGTCACTAAATGATATATTGCTCACACATGCTATGGGCATAAGTGAAATTACACCTCAAAATAAATTCTGCTGCTTCTCCTGAGTACAGGGATACCACATGTGGGGGACTTTTTGGGAGCCTAGCCGCGTACGGGACCCCGAAAACCAAGCACTGCCTTCAGGATTTAAATATAAAACGCTACCAAAAAAAACTGTTAGCAATTGCAGGGATCAGGCCTGACTCTGTGAATGCTGCAGTTATGTGTTTAGTGTTTTGTAAGTGACAGTGATCAATCGATACTGCACTTGGGTGGGCTGGGCTGGGCGGAGGGGCAAAATGCAGGTGCTAGCAAGTATCTGGGCTGATCCCGCTAACAATGCGTTTTTTTGGAACCCTAAACTGCTGGGGACGCTAGTATAGATCTGATCAGATCAGATATTGATCTGTTCAGATACTATACCCCTACGGGAGGTGTATGCTTTGCGCGTGGGTGTTAGTGGTACTGGCACTAACCTAGCACTGCCTGGGGTGATGCAGACCCTATCTGACCCTAAAACCTAATTGATATCACCCGCCGGGTGATCAGGGGGTTAAACCTTTATTAGGTAATAAATGGTGGGTGCCCTGATGCTATAAAAAGCAAACTAACTAACCAGAGTCACCCGTAACACTTATACGGTGATCACTGGTGAAAGGGTTAACTAGGGGCAATCAGGGGGTTAAAACCTTTATTAGGTAGTATATGGGGGTCCCTGACGCTATATAAAAACCTGACTGGGAACCTAAATAATTAAATAACTAACTAGCTAACCAGCATCACCAGTGACACTTATACGGTGATTGCTGGTGAAAGGGTTAACTCTAGGGGCAATCAGGGGGTTAAATTCTTTATTAGGTAGTATATGGGGGTACCTAATGCTATAAAAACCTGGAAGTGAACCTAAAAAATAACCAGCTACCTAGCGGCACCAGTGACACAAATGCAGCGATCAGAAAAATGATCGCTTAGTGACACTGGCAAAAGGGGGTGAAAGGGTTACCTGGGGGCAATCAGGGGGTTAAAACCTTTATTAGGTAGTATATGGGGGTCCCTGACGCTATATAAAAACCTGAGGAGGAACCTAAATAACTAACCAGCATCACCAGTGATACTTATACGGTGATTGCTGGTGAAAGGGTTAACTCTAGAGGCAATCAGGGGGTTAAAACCTTTATTGGGTAGTATATGGGGTACCTAATGCTATAAAAATCTGGCGGTGAACCTAAAAAATAACTAGCTATCTAGTGGCACCAGTGACACTAATGCAGCGATCACAAAAACGATTGCTTAGTGACACTGGCAAAAGGGGGTGAAAGGGTTAACTCTGGGGCAATCAGGGGGTTAAAACCTTTATTAGGTAGTATATGGGGGTCCCTAACACTATATAAAAAACTGACAGGGAACCTAAATAACTAACTGGCTAACCAGCGTCACCAGTGACACTTATACGGTGATTGCTGGTGAAAGGGTTAACTCTAGGGGCAATCAGGGGGTTAAAACCTTTATTAGGTAGTATATGGGTGTACCTAATGCTATAAAAACCTGGCGGTGAAGCTAAAAAATAACTAGCTACCTAGCGGCACCAGTGACACTAATGCAGCGATCACAAAAACGATCGCTTAGTGACACTGGCAAAAGGGGGTGAAAGGGTTAACTCTAGGGGCAATCAGGGGGTTAAACCTTTATTAGGGGGGTAGGGGGCTACCCTGGACCTAACACTAACTGCCCTGACACTTTTTACAGTTACAACTGACACTAAATGCAGTGATCAGTAAATGATCACTGCAATCAGTGACACTGTGACTGGGAGGGGGGGGAACGGTGGGGTGATCGGGGGGTGACATTATGCCTATGTGTACCTACATGTCAGTGTAGTGTTGGTGCACACTTACTATGTCTTCTCTCCTCGCCTCAAAAAGACCTCCCCGAGGAGAGTGACATCACTTTACACTACACAGGCAGGGGAAGCTTCTCATTCGCCAGGAGCGATCGAGAGGGGATGACCTGAAACCAACGGCCATCCCCTCATCCCGGATCGCTCCTGAAGCGAAACGGACCACCGCAGCCAGCGGGAGGGGGTCCAAGCGGACCCCCCTACCCGCTGGAAGGCAAGCACGTATGGGTACGTGATTGTGCCCGTCCGTGCCATTCTGCCGACGTATAATTACATGCGGCGGTCCTTAAGTGGTTAAAGTGCATCAGAATAAAAAAGCAAACACTTAATATATTGCAGCTTACCAGTTCTTGGTAGTGGTGACTGCATTTGTTTCCTTTTTAAGGCTATTTATTCTTAGGTGATTCTGCCAGTAACACATTTACAGTCCTAAGACAATGATACTCACTATACTGTTTTCCGAATAACAGAAACTGGTCAGGACTACATACATCCCCTCATCTTCTTCATAAAAAAGAGTGGAGTTTGTATAAGTAAGTTATCAGCCTACAAGATTGCTGGAAAGATCAGCATCAAACAGATATAACAAACTCAACAAAGACCAAATTAAATAAATTCAGTTTACGTGTCCTTAAAATATATCCAAAATCCAATAACATTATTGGGACGTATTGTAGATTAGAAGTCCCTAAATGTTGTGACTGCATTTGTTTTTTCTTTCTTCAAGCTACGTCCATTTGCTATAAGTATAGATAAGTGGAAAACTAAAAGATTTACTAGCAGAATCAATAGGCAAGGCAAGGCAATAAAACTATGTTACGGGGGGGGGGGGGGGTTGGACTAAACTGATATATGCTATTAAAAGAATTCATCATATAGGCCATTTTTATTTTACTCATAGTTCCACTTTAACCTCTTGCTTACTGGCCACTTAAACCCCCCTCCTATCCAGACCAATTTTCAGCTTTCAGTGCTGTCACACTTTGAATGACAATTGCGCAGTCATACACTGTACCCACATTAAATTTTTATCATTTTTTCCCCCAAATAGAGCTTTCTTTTGGTGGTATTTGATCACCTGTGCAATTTTTTTATTTTATTTTTTTAATGTAAAAAGACCAAATTTAAAAACACAAATGTATTTTTATTTTGTTTCAAATTTTTATAATGGGTAATTTTTGTCCGACATTGATGTACGCTGATGAGGCGGCGCTGATGGGCACTGATGGGCACTGATGGGTGGCAGTGATGGGCACTGATCGGTTATACTGATAGGCAGCACTTCTAGGTGGCACTGATTGGCACCACTGGTGGGCATTGATAGGTGGCACTGGTGGGCATTGATAGGTGGCACTGGTGGGCATCGATAGGTTGCACTTGTGGGCATCGATAGGTGACACTTGTGGGCCTTGTTACTCTATAAATGAGGCATAATTGCCTCTTCCTTTTCGGGACCGATGTCCCTTTAAGATAAGCTGGTAATCGACTTTTTTTTTCTCCTCCACTGTCAGCGTGAGTAGAAAAAAAAACCATCACCAAGCTTTTGCTTATATCAATTGATCATTGGCTGACAGCTGATCACATGGTAAGGGGCCGGGACCGGCCCCTTACTCAGATCGGTGATCACCGAGTCTCAGTGCAGGGCACACGCATGGAGCTTGCACAGGGGAGGCCATCATATGACGGCCTCCTGGGAATTCACATCCGCGCTGTGGCCGTCATTCAGCCATAGCGCGGATGTCAGGTGCTTAAACTACCTCTAATAATCCCTATACCATGTGTGGATTACAAAAAGTATTACTTGTATTCTTTTTTTCAGCCCCTACCCTATCCACCTTCAGGAAATCCCTGAAAACTAATTCATTCAGGGAAGTCGATCCCACACCTACCTAACAACTGTCCCAGAGCCACCCCATGTATTTCATTCTCTGCAGCTATTACCTTGTGTACCACCACCCCCTCCCTTTAGAATGTAAGCTCTATGAGCAGGGCCCTCCTGTACCTTTTGTATTGAACTGTACCGTAATTGTGTTGTCCCCCCCATGCATTGTAAAGTGATGAGTAAACTGTTGGTGCTAAATAAATTGTGTATAATAATAATAATAATAATAATAAAATAATAATATATATATATATATATATATATATATATATATATATATATATATATATATATATATATATATATATATATATATATATATATATATATATATTACTCCTATTCAGCCTATGCAATATTGTAAGAGACAATCTTCCAGTCGCTCGCTCTCCACATCATCCATTCAAAAAATGTATTGTATTCTTTTCACTGAATACAAGGCATTCTGTGAATGGAGGAGTTTTTGATGAAAGCCATTATCTCCCCCCATCAAATCACAAAACACCTTGTATTCAGACATATGCAGTTTTTTGAATTGACAAGGTTGAGAGTGGGCGACCCACTACTAGATCTGGACCTTTAAGTCTGGATGTTCAGTGTTATAGTACTGCACAGGCTTAATAAAATTACTGTAAGAGTTTTCCTGAATGCAGCAGCAACCACACATTGGGCAAGCATCAATAGAGGTATACATTGTAGTTTATATTTGCATAGCAAATATTTAAAAAAAAAATATTCATCTTTACAGCAAAAAACAGCCATGCACATAGCCTTTTCAGAATGAAATCTGCAGTGGCAGCCGGTATATTTCTTTCAGTTCAAGTTTCCTTATTTTGACTTTTGAGATAGATTCATCACCACTTGTGTCCATTGACATTCATCCACCTCCAGCTCTCTGTCTTACTGCATGGACCAGAAAAAAAAGTGTTCCCGCTACTGCATCCCCTGACTCTCTACCAATAAAATATCTATTTTTGCTAGGAAAAAAATGCACAAAATGTAATTACGCACTGAGAGAAATCAAAATGTAATTAGTTAAAAATCTGAAAACTCATGCAGAATTCTGCTTTTATAATTTACACACAAATTATTTGCTTTTAATGCGTTCAGCCCTTCACAGCCTTTCTCATTTATCTTAAAATAATTTGCCATTGCTTTCAGGCTTGTGTCATATTTTTCATACTAGTATTTTTTATAGAGATTTATAACCACTAAAGGGTGGACAAATATGTATGCTAAAGTGTTTAGTCAGAATCCTTTGGGATAACTGTGTACAAATTCACATCAAACGATACATGTAGGATGTATGTTTCCCATGCTGTATGTGACCTGAGTTAGAAAGGATTTGCTTAGTGATACAATCAGACATGACATACGTTTAGAGAACACAGAAAAAGGAGGAAGGTAAAGGCATATTCCACCTTAAAAAAATAAAAAAATAAAAAATATGAATGAACCCATATTGAAAAATATTAAAGAAATAATAATGTGCATTCATAATTTTTTTGCATTTGAGCATGCAAAACATTGCAACCACAATCAGTGGGTTGCGAGAGCAATGCACAAGCTTCCTACAGCCAATGGTCTGTAACTAAGAGGAGCTGGAGGAGGTAATCAATGTAGTATGAGTGCTTTGGTGACAGTTTTTCCATTCACAAATTTCTGTGACTGGATGATGTGGTTGTGCAGACGGAGCTGCTCAAAGTTGAACAAAAGCCTGCAGGGAGAAGAGCGCCATGATTCAGTAAAGTGGGTATAAAGTTTGGGGGTGGGAGCTAGACAACGGCACCGTGTTACATCCAAAACACCTTAAAGATATTGTCCTAAAGGTGGCGTTAGCCTTTAACCTAAGTGCTCTTTTACACTTAATGCAGTGGCTGGCATTATTCATTACTTGAACAATGCCAGTCGCTGCTAGAGCACAAAAAATAGTTTTTTTTATGTGTCCCGTTCACACTGCAATGCAGCCCAAAGGAAATCATTGCACAGTAGAGAAAAGCAGCATGCTGCTGTGTGGTTACATGAATGAAATGTCGCTTTGTGCCCTTCAAATAAAGTTGATATAAAAAAGAAAAAAGGGAACTGTGTGATGCGCTGAAATTAGTATCACGTGCTTCCTCACTGTGGCTCACTGCTGATGCACCCTCTTCTTCCTCCTCCACTTCTGCTAATCAAATTATAGCTCACCAACCTGGAAATGAAAATTATTTTATCACACAATCACTAGCTTTCTGAAGAAGGCTAATCTTAGTCATGCACAAGGATTTTTACCTTTCAGAGCATGAGGAAGAAGGTACTATAACCATAGAGGGAGGAGACATTACACAGGGAGCAGCAAGAGGCAGTAGAACATACTGAAATTCTCAGTGATGATGAGGGGATGAGTGATGGGATGGCAGACCACCTTCCAGTGCCACGCCTCCTCCTCATTTTTCATTTTTCACATCCCTCTTACAATATTCTGCTGTTTCGTCTACTGCATTACTCAATACTACCTCTAATGACAGGAAGAGAAATCTCACAAGGGGTTTCAGAGGTTTGGGATATGCCAAAAGGGGAAAAGGTCCATTGAGACACATTAAAGAGGGTCAAGCAAAAGTTTGAACCTCTGCAGTATTCTCCTATACCCATTCCACCATTGGTAGCAGCATCCCTCCAGGTGCCTCTTCTGCAGCTGTTTGAGCAGAAGATTTGAAATGCCCCCAAATCACCCCCATGCCCAGTGTCTTAATGCCAGATTGATAAAATTTCTGGATTTTCGATGAAAATTGTTTGCTTGTGCTACACCATAGTGGCAGGTATCCAACCACCATTATTTTGCCCAGAACACCATTCCTGACCTCCGCTAGCATCATAGACAATTACACTGGGCCATGGCAAGTCAGTCAGAAATGCAGCATCAATATCAACCGCATGCACACTAATCTGTGACACAAGTGCTAGAACTGAAAGTTGGCCATGCTGCAGACATTTCACCAGTAGCAGGGTGCCATCAACGAGTACCTATGAGATTATGGTGCATGGATTAAGCTGTGGAGACCTGTTGTTCTTTTAACTGCATCAATGGCTCATCCTTTAGGACACTTTCATTGTTTTGGCACCATTTGATGGTGAGCCACTATGATACAGGGATTTTAGATACAGTTAGATACATACACACAATCGGACTATCCGGTGGACTTACCTTGTGTGGGCCCCCCAGTGGACTTTTTCTTCCAAAAAGTCCGGTGGACTTTGAAAGAAGTCTTGACTCAAAATTGTACACCGGACTCGGCTTTCTGGTGGAAAATCCGCTCGTCTGTGTGCTAGCCCGCCAGACTTTTCAAATGAACGGACTTGCCCACACGTGGAGTAAAGTCATTTTGAACATGACTCCAGGTAGATGGGACTAGCAAACAAATTCAATGTTGCCTCCATCAATGATATTGACACCTTGCTGGCCCCGTCACCTGGTATGGATTTTAAAGAGAAACCCTTGAAAAACGGCGTGGGGGTCCCCCAAAGTGTATACCAGACCCTTATCCAAGCATGCAGCCTAGCCGGGCTGTGACGAGTGACCGCCCCCTCTCCTGAACCATACCAGGCCGCATGTCCTCAACATGTGGGGTGCTTTGGGAAGGGGGGCCCTGCGGCCCCACCCCACAGCACCTTGTCCCCATGTTGATGAGGACAATGGCCTCTTCCCGACAACCCTGGCCGTTGGTTGTTGGGGGTCTGTGGGCAGGGGTCTTATTGGAATCTGGGAGCCCCCTTTAATAAGGGGGCCCCAGATCCCGGCCCCCCACCCTATGTGAATGAGTATGGGGTACATGGGACCCCTACCCATTCACCTGAGGGAAAAAGTGTCAGAAAAACACAACACAGGTTTTAGTTTTTAAAGTAGTTTATTAGACAGCTCCGGGGGTCTTCTCGCCAGGCTCCTCCGCTATCTTCTGCTCTTTTACCTCTCTTTTACTAGGTGAGGAGCCTGGCTTTCTCCTTTGTTGCCGCAGTCCGGGGTCTTCTTCCGACTTTGGGGGTCTTCTTCCGAGCATCCCCCGGGACTGTGACATCATAAGGGGTGGGGTCACCATGTGACATCATCTGTGACCTTTATGCCTATATACGTCACAGCAAAATGTGTCCCTGGCATTACAGCAAGAGAGAGCATCGTGTTAACATCAGAAGAAGAGAAGAAGAAGAAGGTGGTGGCGATAGCAACAATGACAGAGACGAATAAGAAGACTGGGCCAACGCTAGTAAAAAAGCTGGAAGAAAATAGCGGAGGAGCCCAGCAGAAGAACCGAAGAGCGGGATAAGTCGGAAGAAGAAGCTCCGAAGTTGGAAGAAGACCCCCGGATGGCGACGACGAAGGAGAACGCCGGGCTCCTCCACTAGTAAAAGAGCGGTAAAAGAGCAGAAGATATCGGAGGAGCACGGCGAGCAGACCCCCGAAGTGGGAAGAAGACCCCCGGAGCTGTCTAATAAACTACTTTAAAAATCTGTGTTGTGTTTTCTTTTTTGATACTTTTTCCCTCAGGTGAATGGGTAGGGGTATGATGTACACCATACTCATTCACATAGGGTGGGGGCCCCCTTTTTAAAGGGGGCTCCCGGATTCCAGTAAGACCCCCGCGCGCAAACCCCAACAACCAACGGCCAGGGTTGTTGGGAAGAGGCCCTTGTCCTCATCAAAATGGGGACAAGGTGCTTTGGGGTGGGGGGCCTGCGGCCTGGTACGGTTCAGGAGGGGGGGGCGCTCGCTCGTCCCCACTCCCTTTCCTGACCGGCCGGGCTGCGTGCTCGGATGAGGGTCTGGTATGGACTTTGGGGGGACCCCCACGCCGTTTTTTCAGCGTAGGGGTTCCCCTTAAAATCCATACCAGGCAACGGGGCCAGCAAGGTGTCAATCTCGCCGATGGAAGCAGCGACATTGACTTCCTTCACTAGTCCCATCTACCTGGAGTCATGTTCAAAATGAACGGACTTTACTCTGTGTGTGGGCTAGTCTGCCGGAAAAGTCTGGACATGTGTGTACATGTGTGGACAAGTCCGCTCGTTCGGAAAGTCCAGCGGACCTGCACTGCAAAGTCTGGTGGATTGTCCTCTGGACTAAGTCCGCTGGATAGTCTGATCGTATGTTCCTCCTGAAGCACACACTCCATGGCCTGATAGACTGGGCAATGGGGGCACCATAACAAGATTCAGAAGAGGATATGATACTGTCTCATGACCAGCAGGATCTTTTGCCTCGTGCCTCCATTCCTGCAGCAGGAAGCACATAAGGACTAGGAGGAGAAAAGGGATTGTAGTGAAAACAGAGAGGAAGAGAAGGAAATGGAGCAGGTTTCAATGCTACATTGTGCCTTAATGTTTGTGGTCTGTTCCAGTTCTCTGTCACTGTAAATACAATGCCATACAATGTTTTCTTAGCTGGACCTCTGCTGGCAATTTGCCAGTGTTTACCACAGGGTACATTTGCACCTCAAATTTGGAGGCCTATTTTAGTGCTCTGCAACTAGACTTGAACTGACTTATTCTGTGTTGCGGCACTCAAAAATATGTGTACCAATTGTCTCTCAGATAATACACTCTAATGTTTATTTTAAAATAAAACATGTCTTATCTTTCCCTTTTATATTGTGGCTTAACCAAACGGTTTACATACTGTCCAGTCATGAGTAATATTTGTGGCTATTGTCTCTAAGATAATAGATTTTATGTTTTATTGCTTCAATTGTATCTTAGATTCATGTTCTAATGAGCATCAACAAGGTCATTATGTGCTGAGTATAATTCCCCCATTTTTGTTTCAATATTATGGATCCACTCATCATGATCCTGGACAGAGGTAGAGAGGGAGAAGAATACCCCCTGAGAATATCTGAGTTAGCTCAGATATGGGCTGATTCCCAGTGGGGAACTCAGTGATGAGAGGTTGTTGTTGTGAACGGGTACATGCACAGTCTACAGCATGACTTGAGGCACTATGCTCTGGCTGGATATAATACTCTACCAGGGAGGAGAGGCTCAAGGTACTGAGACTGCCAGTGTCATCTTGGCTGCAAGTGGGTTCTGTTGCTGGGAAGAAGTCAGTGAGGTGCTGAGGCTGCTTACATGGCTTACAGTGTTTGGACATACCCATAGCTTAAGATGACCGTAGAACAAGTTCAGATGAAGAAAGTCCCTTACATCCACTGCTTATGTGCTGCTTAGAGGCTCAGGAACAAGTGGAGTTTGAGATCAGGAAGCCATCTTCCACACCAGCTGGACACACCTCCACACACTTTATGTTTTATTGCAAGATAAACCTGCTGCCTATTCAAGGGATAATATACTATCTTGATGCTAGCCAGTTTAAACCAAACACATACCTAAAGTCTATATTTAGATTTTTTGGGGAAAGCGGGGAAACAGAAGGTGGGAGGGGATTCAGCAAATGAAGGGTTGTGGTTCTAAAGTGTATTTGTGCACTCTGTTTTGACATTTTATTAAACTTTAAAAAGTGTGCAGTGTGATACTGTATGTGCAAAAAAGAAGCTTAAAAACGATAGTGATTCACTACTTTGTGACTAGCCAATTTGTAAGAAGCCATGATAATGTCTATGTATAGGAAAGCAGTAATGGTTTTGTGCCAATTTTTTTTATTATTATTATTTAATAATATATTTATAAATTTGTGTTTTAAATATTTTTTTATATTTTTATACAATTTTTACTTTATAAATAAATAATAATACATCACAAAGGATTCCCAATGTACTATGGCGTATGGGTTATTTAAAGACTGAGGCAGTCGTATAAGGGATCGGTCACTGCTGTAAGTCATTCAGTTCTGTGTGTAATTTTCAGCTTGAACTATGGAGCGCTGTAGTTAACATGCTGATAAACAGACTATTAAGCAATCTCTGGAGGATATTTTAAAAGAAAATTAAAGATCCACAAATATTATTATGCAATACTTCATATTTACCTATTAAAAAAATAATATATTTTATTACTGAACATAATAAATAAATAAAAAAAACTTTTCTTTTAAAGAAAATCTGGAATAATCAAATTAAATACTGTAAGCCCTTGTACACACGGTCGGAGATTCCGACAACCAAATCCGTCAGAGTAATTCTGACGGATTCATTTTGGAAGAGGTCCGGAAGTGATGTTGCATACACACAGTCGGACTAAGTTGTCGGAAAATCCGATTTTACATAGCGTGATGACGTTATTTCGTTAGGACGGGACTACGTTCAGGCTAGTAGCCAATAGCTTTGGTCTAGGAATTTGATCTGAGCATGCGTGGCACCTTGTCCGTCGGAGTAGGCTATACATGATCGGAGTATGTCTGATCGGAGCATTTTGTCGGAAAATTTTACTGGCAAGTTGGAAAAATTGGTCCGTCGGATATTCCAACGGAAACAGTTCTATGCAGACCACACACAGTCGGAATATCCGACAAAGCGGTCCAATAGGAAACATTCCGACGGAATCTCCGACCGTGTGTACAAGGGCTAAGGCTGGCCAACGTTGCTATGTTTTTTCAATCAGCCAGAGGGCTGACTGAAAAGAGGCAGAATAATTCCCCTGTGCAAGATGGATGGAGGAATCTTTCCCGCTATGCCATTGTATTCTGATTGCAGGACTCCTCCTCTGCCAAAAGACACATTGATCAGCAGCTGCAGCCTATTGGCTGCTGTCAGCTGGTGGGCAAACATTTTCCAACGGTCCCATCAATCATTAGGTTGACTTCTGTCGAGCGGGGACTGCCAAGTTCAATCCATCTATTGGCAAGTTAAACGTCGAGCTACAGCTGAAACAAACATTTATGTTACAATGTAATACTTAAAGCCTGAAACAAACATTTATATTACAATGTAATACTTAAAGCCTTCTCAACTTGTGCGTTGTCATGTGGGTGAGAGGTGTCAATGGAATGTAAATTTGTATGTAGACATTTCAGGTGGGCAAGTGAATGGTGTTAGAAGTGCATATCACTAGAAGAAAAGTACACGCAGGCTGCTTATACAGTCAGGTACAAGTTGCAGCTATTTGTTTTAAGGATATTTCCACTAGTCATGACTGAATCAGAAGAATCACTTATTCATCAGTTTTTGCTTGTCTGAATATTTCCAAGTAGATTTTTCTGATCTGTAGAAAAGGAAAGGGCTATAGCATGCAAGGAGAGAGGGGGTTGTTAGAGAATTGACTGTTCCCAAAGTGGTCAAATTCGCCAGCAAGTTCAAAGACATAGTGCCAGTGAATAAAAAAAAAATATTGCAGACACTGCAAATTATCTTTTTAATACTTGATATCTCTGTGCTTTCAGCTGCAATATTCTTAGGTTGGTGACAAGGTCTATTTAAATATTATGGTTAGTATGTTATACTAAATATCATGGTCAGTACGTTATTGTATGTTCTTTTACTGTTTTAAACTGGCAGTTGATAGTGGTAAAAAAAAGACTAGCTATCAGGGAGCTTTTATCATTAGTGTGCACTGTATATACAGTAGTCAAACTAAAAAGTAGTGCAAAAAAAAACTGGTGGCATACCAAAGCAAATGAAAAGATTTCATTTGACATATTTTTACAGCAGATTAAACAATTAAGGCAAAATCCCAGTAGGTTGTTACAAACATCGCTAAGAGTTTACATTTACTCTTCTTTTCATGAGAAAGATCAAATATGTTTAGCCACTTTAGGCAAGATGCCCGAAGACTCAGACTTAACTGCCAAGAAAAGTCATTATAGTTTCATGGAAGTTCAATTCAGTTCATGTTTTTAATGAACACAAGTTATGCTGACCAGGTCTTCAAAAACATGGAGCTGATCACTATTAAACAAGGAATCCATTCTGCCTTTGGAAGTTAAAAGTTCTAGGACATTGACCCGTGTGCTGTACTTGCCTGACCTCTGTGAACATATCGAAGATTGCCAAGCTGCAACATAAAAAGTGTTGAAAAGCGTCTGAAACAATCAATATGGGAATGTCACTGTGAGTGACATTTCACTTCCACAACAACTGACACTCAGCCCAACTCAGCAATTTGAGCTCCCCTCAACACACAGGCAAAAGAACATTTTATAAGGCCGTATTGCATTTATTTATTACATTTTCTAAGACTACACAGAAAGGATTTGGATATGTTTGATATTTGAGAAAGCATTATGTCACTTTCGGGAGGATATACAGAAAGTGCAAACCGTTTAGCTGCACATGGACTTTAGAGGGTGATTGGAAAATTTTTGGACATCACCATAGTTTATTTTGGAAGATGGGACTATGAAAATTTTTAAGGGTGCATTTACATTTGGGAGGGTTAGCAGTAGCAATACAGAAAGGGATAGTGTTACGGTTATAGGGAGAGTTAGGGTGAAAATTTTGCGTTATGGTTACAGGAAGGGTTAGTGCTAGAATTAAAGGGAGGGTCAGTGTTAGGGTTACAGGCAGTGTTAGTGTGAACTGTTAGCAGTGAGGGTTAGTTTATACTGCCAAGTTTCCCTGGCAGTATGATTATTTCAGATTTTAGGGGATGTGAAATAATTACATACAGCAATGTAATCTGTAAGATTACATTATACTGTATGTAATGTGTGTGCTTTACTTTTTGTATTTGGCGCCGTTCTCCATCCCTGTGCGTCACAACGCTCGCAGGGAACGGAGCCCGGTGATGTGATAGATCAAGCGGAGGACAGCTCACTCGTACAGCCGGGGGACATCGCTGGATCCAGTGGACAAGGTAAGTAACCTCTTCCTGGATTCAGCGATGCGGTCCCGAGTCTGGCTCGGGGTTACCGCTAATGGTACTAAATTTTCACCCCGAGTCAGACTCTGGAATACCACCAGGGGGGTTAAGGATTATTAGGTTATTATTAATTTTACAGGGAAGGTAAGAGTGAAGGTTAAAGGTCGGGTATGTGTTAGGCTTACAGAGAAAGTTAGTGTTGGGGTTACAAGAAAGGTAAATGTTAGTGTTAGCCCTTGTACACACGGTCTGAGATTCTGACGGAATGTGTCCTATAGGACCGTTTTGTTGGATATTCCGACTGTGTGTGGTCTCCAAAAAGAAATTTATGGGGAAAAGATCAAAGGAATTCGTACATGGGACATCATAACCATGATTTGCCTTTAGGTCACCCCACAGAATGATGGACTGTCTTGATACCAGGTTTATATAAAAATTACAAATATTTATTATTGAGTATAAAAAACTTTTTTAGAAAAAGAGAAAGTTTGTACATACATAGAAAAATACATATTATGGCTATAACATAGACAACATTTGTTACGACAGTATTTTGTGTCCAATACGGTCTTTGGTTTCTCTACTAGTTTCGCGACTATTCTGTCGCTTCTTCAGGAGACCTTGTTTGTCTACAACGAAATTTATCACAAATTACTTGACAAAAAACAACAACGATTATTTAGAAATATTAGATGTATTTTTTACAATAGGTTAGAAAAAGAAGTAATATAAACACGAAGCATGCAGCTCACCACCATGCAACTATCGAGAGGCACATGGAGTTCGGGTAGTCCCTACCAGGTCGGGTATTGACCACCCTTTGGGCGGGCACGGGAGGTTCAGCTACAAAACAGTAACATAGGATTTCAAATGATGAATGTGCAAAATGTAAGCTGCTTACATAAACTGAACATAGGTATTTTTCTCATAATGTAACTATAAAAAATCACATACCGGTATAGCCAGAATTTTTAAAAGAAAGCAGCATAAGTAAGGGTGCAGCAATATAACAATTCCGATGGACGTTGAGGCTTAAGTACAGGTATCGTTATGCCGGGAAAACCCGGACGAATAGATCTAGTACAGGATGGACATTGTGCCTGATTCAGGAGGGAGATCCAAGTTGCTGTTCAGTTTGGTGTGAGTGTATCGTGCTGACCTAGTGAAAACATCAAATAGTCAGCTCGGTACACTTTTGCTATGACGAGATAATTTCAAAGTATAAGGTATATAGGGGATCTGTTACCAAAAAACAGCATACCTCCTGAAACTTCTCAGTCCAAGCAGCGGTTTTGAATGTGGAGACTTCCCGTCCTGTGTTTTGTCTGCTGTGAAGGAGCGCTATGTTGGCGCACCTTTAACCCCCAACCCGGCGGCGTCACAAGCGCGGCGCGGGTGCCGAGCTATGACGTCGCCGGGTCCGCCGCTCCTACTGCGCATGTGCCACAACGTGGTGATGCACGTCAGCCCTAATCACCAAGGAAACCCTCGGCGAATGATTGCTGAAGCGGACCCGATGCCGCCCATGAAATGGGGGCCTATCAGGGCCACCGGAGAGGCGCATGCCCGCCCCTGGGAGTCTCCTCCCATACTCCATAGAGTGCCTCGCAACAGCACGGCCCCGAGCATCACATACTTCGCTTCATAATGTAATTCTAAGTTAATAAAGGAAATAGAACATAAACAAATTTATATAGCAGTTACGTTGGCAGCATTTTATTGCATATTGTTTAAACATGCATTGTCTCACCAATACGTTCACTTAGTCTGCAAAAGAAGAGGTACAAAATCATCATTAGATAAATGACTAAATAGATTAAGATACTAGGACAATGCGAATCGCTTGTCACTATAGTACATTAATAACTAGCACCAAGAATTTGTGGCGATGTCAGAGAAAAAGGTGATGGAATCTTTAAGGTGCCAAGTGAACCAGGAGATTGGACAGTCTGGGGAAAAAATGACAGAGCGCTATGAATGGAAGAAAAGAAAAGTTTTTTTCTTTTCTTTTCATTTGAGAAAATACTTGTATGTGTTTGTTTCGTTCAGGCCTGGCGGAACCAAAGCATCTAAACGTTCGATCCACAAGGTTTCACGTTTTAAAATCTCTCTATCCCAGTCCCCACCTCGAGTATCTTTACGGATTACTTCAAGGACAAGAAATTTAACCACTTGGGGCTGATACCGATGATGAATGCCTATATGGCGACCCACTGCAGTGAGCTTGCCGCCTGATGAATAATACAGATGGTCTCCTATGCGTTGGCGAAGCTCCCTAATGGTTTTACCTACGTAAAACGCTCCGCAGGCACATACCATTAAATAGACAACACCTTTTGTATCACAGCTGGCATGAAAAGATGGAATGAAAACGGTTATAGGGAGAGTTAGGGTGAAAATTTTGCGTTATGGTTACAGGAAGGGTTAGTGCTAGAATTAAAGGGAGGGTCAGTGTTAGGGTTACAGGCAGTGTTAGTGTGAACTGTTAGCAGTGAGGGTTAGTTTATACTGCCAAGTTTCCCTGGCAGTATGATTATTTCAGATTTTAGGGGATGTGAAATAATTACATACAGCAATGTAATCTGTAAGATTACATTATACTGTATGTAATGTGTGTGCTTTACTTTTTGTATTTGGCGCCGTTCTCCATCCCCGTGCGTCACAACGCTCGCAGGGAACGGAGCCCGGTGATGTGATAGATCAAGCGGAGGACAGCTCACTCGTACAACCGGGGGACATCGCTGGATCCAGTGGACAAGGTAAGTAACCTC
Organism: Lithobates pipiens; assembly: GCF_037356315.1. NCBI lineage: Eukaryota > Metazoa > Chordata > Amphibia > Anura > Ranidae > Lithobates > Lithobates pipiens. The sequence continues at coordinate 508,269,450 of NW_027507758.1, forward strand.
TTCCTGGATTCAGCGATGCGGTCCCGAGTCTGGCTCGGGGTTACCGCTAATGGTACTAAATTTTCACCCCGAGTCAGACTCTGGAATACCACCAGGGGGGTTAAGGATTATTAGGTTATTATTAATTTTACAGGGAAGGTAAGAGTGAAGGTTAAAGGTCGGGTATGTGTTAGGCTTACAGAGAAAGTTAGTGTTGGGGTTACAAGAAAGGTAAATGTTAGTGTTAGCCCTTGTACACACGGTCTGAGATTCTGACGGAATGTGTCCTATAGGACCGTTTTGTTGGATATTCCGACTGTGTGTGGTCTCCATCGGAATATCCAACGGACCAACTTTTCCAACTTGCCGGTAAAATTTTCCGACAAAATGCTCCAATCCGACATACTCCGATCATGTGTAGCCTACTCCGACGGACAAAGTGCCACGCATGCTCAGATCAAATTCCTAGACCAAAGCTATTGGCTACTAGCCTGAACGTAGTCCCGTCGTAACGAAATAACGCCATCACGTTATGTACAATCGGATTTTCTGACAACTTTGTCCGACTGTGTGTATGCAACATCACTTCCGGACCTCTTCCGGAATTAATCCGTCGGAATTACTCCAACGGATTTGGTTGCCGGAATCTCCGACCGTGTGTACGGGGGCTTACAGGAAAGCTTAGTGTTAGGGTCTGTTTTGCTTTGTCTCTTATAGGCCATTTTGCAATAAAGCAAGGAAGCATAAAACCTGTAGTACAGTATATTAATATGCTTTACTAAACAAGAATGCTGTACTTAACAAACTACTTACAATTGTAGGAAAACAATGCAAGACATACAGAATATTACAAGCATACTGTATATACAACACCTGTATACACTACCTAATATTCCTAGCAAATTAGCATGGCTAATGGTCTATATACAATAGGGATACACTAATAAGTTACATAGCTTGTGTTATAGTTAGTGATTTCCATAACAAAAGGGCTCCAGGCTTTACTGGAGATTGCAGGAAAACAGGTGCCAGCATCATCCCTAGGTGAAGTTTCTACTTTGTAAATAAGTTGCAGTACCAAAAAAATCAATCCTTACATTGATACAGGATAAAACAATCCATCAGTGATGATAATAAATTCACTATGGAAAATCCATCAGTGAACATACAGTAAATTGATAATGAAATCAATTTCCACATATGTATAAACTAATAAATAAATAAATAAAAATTCCCATGTATGTAATCAATCAATCAAGAAAAGGGGCGTAGATTGAGCATACTGACACTATATGCGCTGTCTGTTTGGCAGTGGCCACTTTGTAAGTGCTATTTATCCTTTTATTTTTTAATGTTGTTGTTTCCATTACATATTTGTGTCATATCTACTGGTCAAATAAAGGTATATATACTACACTATGAGAGCCTCCTTCCTGTTATCTCTATGTGCTATTGAGCTGTCTGTGAGGAGTGGGATCTGAATTGGATGGCTGGGTTGAGCAAAGGAGAGCTAGGTCTCTGATATTTAGCAGTAGATCAAACAAACATATTTTATAAGTGAAAAAAATCACAAAACCTATACTATATACTTTAATATGCTGTATAATATATATTACGTGGTTGGTAAGTATTAAGCAATGGGTAAAAGCCTTGTGAGCTGACACACTAAGCCTAAATTAACCTAAAATAAACACAGAAGATATAACTATAATCAGCTGCCCACACTTCCCACACTTCCCCAGACTGTGATAATTTTATATATATATATATATATATATATATATATATATATATATATATATATATATATATATATACTGATTTACTAAGATGAGTGCACAAGTGAGCGCATGAACCGGCGCACGCATAAGCGCAACACATAATATGCCGACACAATTGATAATAGCGCACGCCATATCATTAACAGTTAATTCACACAGGGGCAACACGACTTCCAGAGCAACTTTGGGAGGTAACTTGGACATGAGTTGAGTGTGAATCACAGCGAGACTTGGGGCAACTTACAACATGACTTTAAGTCGCCCCCAGGCCAGGCAATTTTAATTAAAAAAAAACCCAGCATGGGTTCCCTTCCAGGAGCATACCAGGCCCTTCAGGTCTGGTATGGATATTAAGGAGAACCCCACGCCCAAAAAAATGGCATGGGGGTCCCTTTCAAAATCCATACCAGGCCCTTCAGGTCTGGCATGGATCTTAAGGGGAACCCCGTGCCAAATAAAATGGGGCCCTTATCCGAGCACGCAACCTGGCAGGCCGCAGGAAAAGAGGGGGGATGAGAGAGCGCCCCCCCTGCACCGTACCAGGCCACATGCCCTCAAAATTGGGAGGATGCTTTGGGATCTCATCCCCACAACCCTGGCCGGTGGTTGTGGAGGTCTGCAGGCGGGGGGCTTATTGGAATCTGGAAGCCCCCTTTAACAAGGGGACCCCCCAGATCCTGGCCTCCCCCCTGTGTGAAATGGTAATGGGGTACAAAAGTACCCCTACCATTTCACCAAAAAAGTGACAAAAGTGTTAAAAATTAAAAAATTTTTGACAAAGTTTTTGACAATTTCTTTATTAAAGTCTTCTTTTATCTTCTTTCTTCTGGTCTTCTTCCTTTCTTCATCCTTCGGTTTCTTTCTCCATCTTCTTCTTCCTCCATCTTCTTCTTCCTCCAATCCTCTTCTTCTTGCTTTGGTGTCCTTGTCCTGTATCTTCCTCCATGGCATCTCTTCTTCATTCTTGGGCCGGCCCACGCAATGCAAGGCTCCCACTGTGTGACACTTCTCTTCTTATGACAGGTCTTATATAACGAAGGGCGGGCCACACGGTGACCCTGCCCCTCTGACGCCCGGTTCCATTATACAAGAAGTGCCAGAAGAAGAGAAGCATCACACAGCACGGAGCAGCCCGAGAACAAAGAAGAGACACCGTGGAGGAAGATGCCAGACAAGAACACTGGAGCAAGAAGAAGAGGATCGGCGGAAGAAGAAGATGGAAGAAGAAACCGAAGGATGAAGAAAGGAAGAAGGAAGAAGACCAGAAGAAAGAAGATGAAAGAAGAAGACTTTAATAAAGGAATTGTCAAAAATTGTCTCTTGTCATTTTTAACACTTTTGCCACTGGCCAGGGTTGTGGGGATGAGGCCCTTATCCTCATCAACATGGGAACAAGGTGCTTTGGGGGGACCCCAAAGCATCCTCCCAATGTTGAGGGCATGTGGCCTGGTATGGTTCAGGAGGGGGGGTGCTCTCTCGTCCCCCCTCTTTTCCTGTGGCCTGCCAGGTTGCGTGCTCGGATAAGGGTCTGGTATTGATTTTGAGGGGGACCCCCACACAATGTTTTTTTGGTGCTGGGTTCCCCTTAAAATCCATGCCAGACCTGAAGGGCCTGGCATGGATTTTGAGGGGGACCCCCACGCCATTTTTTTTGGCGCATGAGTTCCCCTTAATATCCATACCAGACCTCAAGGGCCTGGTATGGAATTTCGGGGGACCCCCACGCATTTTTTTTCTTATTTTTTTTTTCTTAATACTAACATGACCTGTGTGCAAATAGCCTTAAAAAAAAACCCATATAAGTGAACCAGCACAAAAAAAAAGTAAAGTTGAGAGGTGCGCCTTTTCAACTTATACAAATGAATCTACGTAGCTTGACGTTTGCTAAGATTTTGCCGGCACAGTGAACCGGAGCAAATGCCGCTTGTGCATGCGCAGCGCATAAATTGACCTAGCACAGTTCCAAGTTTATTTGCAGATGCAGCAAGCTTGCTCAGAGAAAGTTACGTTTCCATTCTATTTTGGGCATATTTGTTACTTGGACAGTTCTATATCTATACTTCCTCCCATCACCCCACATCACCCCCATAATATTGGCACTTCCAGCTTCTTTTAATTCTGAGTTGAAGATGCCGTGCGCCAGGTCTTAAGCGGCACACAGATCACGGCCGCTTGTAGTAAATTGGGAATTGTGCTGTGTTACAGGCGCAAATGCCTTTGTCAGGCGCAAATGCCTTTGCATTTTCACAAAAATGGCCTTTGTAAATCAGCCCCAATGTGCAACCCTGATATATATGAAAACAATACTAATATAAATATATGAATCAAAAAAAACTATATATATAACATAAATGTCTAACACATAACAACACATAAACACTATGAATAAAGTGTTTGTGCTCTTTGATATTGCACTCAGTCCTCAATGGGGTTAGTAACAGTCCATATATATGAACTGACACAATTATCACATGGTTGATGTTAATATGGACTTTTGCTGTTTAGTTTAAACACTCATCAAGGATTAATTGAAAGTCACGGAGCATGAGCACTTTATTTTCATATATATGGACTGTTGCTGTTTAGTTTAATAACCTCATTGAGGACTGAGTGCAATATTACAGACCACAAGCATTTTATTTGTAGTGTTTATATGTTGTTATGCTTTAGACATTTATATTATATATAGTGTTTATTGGATTCATATATTTATATTAGTATTGTTTCCATATATATCAGTACTGCACAGTATGTTATATATATGGTAAATATTAAGGTTACAGGGAAGGTTAGTGTGAATTGCAAGCAGAGGGAGTTAGTGTGAGGGTTACAAGGTACATTAGTGTTGGGTTAGCACTATAGGGACGGTTAGTACTCAAGTGTATTTATATTATATTAAGTATTTTTTTTTATTGGTTTTGATAGTATAGGCAAGGCTTAGATCCTCAATAAGGTACTTATTACTACATGTGTCCTGGTGACCATTATGGATTTGAAAGGGAATGAAAATCGAAAATTTTGAGTTGTCACTGGAACATAATAAAGGAATTCTTTGCTTTTGTCTGAAAGCAAATCTCCCTTACTTACTAGAGTACTGTTTTCGCTTCCTATTGTCCCAGATACAGAAACAAAAATTGAACATGGTATTAACCATTTTCTGCTCTCTCCAAAACTAAAAAAAAAAGTTTTGACTTTAGATATACCTTGAGGTTACCAGGGCACTCAATTAAGTGTGCAGTACATGTAAATTAACAACGTTTCTAAGTCTGGTTTTGATTAAATATACAGGTCAACTACACTACACTAGTAAAAAATTTGTTCAAAATGATTCATTTTAAGAATGTTCATTTGATGTTCTGACTGCTATCTGGGTCAAATTGATGTTAATTTTTGACCACAGTGACAGTGAGATTGGAAGGAGCAGGATAGAAATGTTTTCTTGAACAAACACATTTCTAACAGTGAATGTGGTTTTGGTTCAGGAAATTATAGTCATTCCAAAAATGAATGGTACAAGTAAACTGAATTTTGAAGTGCTTTTGCATGACATTTGTTTAGTCATCAAATTTTCATATGAATGTTAACTTAAAAGTATTTTGTCTTTTTTTTTTTTTTTTTTTTAAATAGTATGAACTAACTTAAAGGGGTTGTAAAGGTTTGTTTTTTTTTCTAAATAGGTTCCTTTAATATAGTAAAAATTATACATAAAGTTGCGCTGAATATACGTGAAATCTATAGTGTAAAAAGTAATGAAATCCAATATAGATTATATATAAAACATGAATCAAAAAAAAGAAAATACACCATGTAAGAAATTCAATCAAAAAAGTCCTTATACGAAAAAAATCCTGGTTCTGACTAAAGTCCCCAAATAATAGTGAATAGGGAAATCAGTCCTTCTCAAAAGTTTGATGAGAACTTCCTGGTTTTGCCAGTATCACTACCAGACCGGAAAAAAGTTGGACTCTTACCGCAATGGATGGACTCCAAACCAATGGAGTCGTTAGCGCTGGCAGACAAACCCTCTGCAGGGATCACAGATGTCTACTCCGCTCTCACACGCCGCTGAGGGCGTGAGCACGTACGGATCTTCCGAAGATTACCGACACGGGCCGAAGGATTCCGGAACCAGCCGATCACCCTGCTTTCCTCTCAGTCGACACAAAGCAGATAGGCAGGCTGGCCGTCCAATCACTGTTAATTTCCAGAGTTATGCAAAGCTCTCTGATAGGCTATCATATACGAAGGTTCTTCAGTGAACAAACCAAACTGAGCATGTGCAGCTTGTCACCTTCCTTTAATATAGTGCATTGTTGGTTCACTTACCCTTTCCTTCGATTTCCCTTCTAAATGTTTTTTTTCTGTTTTCCTTGTCTGAATTTCACACTTCCTGTTCCTCCTCAGTAAGCTGTTCAGTAAGCTGTTCTGGCTGACTAAACACCGCTCGTATAATGGTGTGAAGTTTACTGAGGAGAAACAGGAAGTGAAACATTCAGACAAAGAAAAAAAACATTTAGAAGGGAAATTGAAGGAAAAGGTAAGTGAACCAACAATGCACTAGCTTAAAGGAACCCATTTAGAAAATATAAATTAACCTTTACAACCTCTTTAATTACATTTAGTTGATAAAGCACTGTGCATCATAAACAACTGTTCCTTTTTTTTTAAATAAAGTTTTTGTCAATGCTGCTGATCTGCTGCAGCCTTCTGATGTCTACATCTACAATGGCTACATGACTCTCAGGATGAGTTCTGATAGTGGATCATGCCTGCCTTATGTATGTTTAAACTGCCACATGAAATCTCCATCCAAAGCCCATGTGACAGGGTGACAAAGCAGGAACACGCCTGAGAGACGTTTTCACTAGGGATGAGGTTCAGGTTTGTTGCTACCATAGGGTCATAAAAGTTCCAGCAGCTTTGAAATTCAATGCACTGAAATAAATGTATAATTTGTCAGACTGAATTATTTTACCCATAATGTACTACCTGGCCTTTAGATATAGTTCAGTTGGTACAAGGCAAATAGGAGGGCTTTTTTGATAAGCCAGTCCCCTTCTATAAGTAGGTGAAGTCACAGCAGCCTTCTTACAATGTGCTTTATTTGCTATAGAAAAAGCAAATGGAGTGCCATTGACAAACTGCATTGAGAGATATTAGTGTAGGCACTGACAGGCCCTGTTAAAGTAGATGAAACCTAAACCCTTGCTAAATGTTAAGTAGCAAAATATCACATATCATAGAGAATTTGGGGACTTACCTCCTTTTTTCATCCTTTTTTAATTAATAATGCTACTGATGTCCTGAAGCCTCTTTACAGACCGTCACTGTTCACATGCACTACAGTGATAACAAGCTGCATGTGTTTTTCACAGGGCATATTTTCTGTGTGTATTTATAAGTGTTGTTGGCTGCATTTTGTTAACAGGCCTTTTTTTTAAATTGTGACAACAGTGTAACATTTTTGGACAATGTGCATCAGCACAGCAGTTTATAGCTTCATTTGGAGATTCTGTGGCAGGGTGATTTACAGGCAGGGGATTGTGAGGGACAGTTGCAGAGCATTTTATATTTTCTGTTTTTTACTATCTGGAATTATTCATTGGCACTAGCGCTGCACATACCCCATGTTTTAGTTATTATGCACAGCTGTACCAGATTCTGCATGCACCAGTTTTAGTAAATCTGACCCTACAACACCTGAAAAAGTATGATGTCAATCTGGATAGCAGTCAAATGAATGTAGATTGGGGTACTGCTGCTGTTTGTAATTCCTCAGCGGATATATGCTGCCAAAGTACACCATGGTCAAGAATGTTCCCTACATCTATGCTGGTTCTGAAATACAATGTACAGCTTTAAGGCATCCCTTGAAGAATCACCTATCCCTAGTTGTCACCTCATAACAAGAAGTACCTGAAAGAGGACCTTAATGAGAGATTCAGAATATATTATTTTAAATCATATCTATGGTCAAAATTTATTTCCACGTTGTATTTTGATTATTTCCTGCCTACTACCGTTAATCTGAACGATTTTGACATTTTAAACTTTCCCTGTGAAGATCCCCACATTTTTACTTCCTTGAATTCTGTGACATCTATTCACTATGCCCTGTGAATAGGCACAGTGTGTCACACATTTCACAGAGCCTGCCTTCTAAACCAAAGCAGTGCTCCTCTGTAGTGTCTTACCATGCCCAAACAGCTCAGATTGGTGCTATTCTGGCCACATTCTGCCAGTGAACACATCCTCAAGAGGACCAGCTCCTGTCTCAATCTTGGTGTTTACCCTGAAATGACATACAAAGTCACATGGTGTCTTTAAGAAAAAAAGACAGCAAAGGGATTTCTCTGACTTACTTGCGGCATATTCACCGTGCTTTTGTCAATGCTACAGCTAGAGAATTGGCTGCTATTAGGTTGGCACCTACATCAAGGTAGTGATGAGAAATGGGCAACAAGGTATTTACAGATATGTGAAGTTACATATCTGAAGCCTGCTGCCACAAAATACAATACCTAGTTTTACATTTGTATAGGTACTCATAAAAGGTTTTTGAGTTCAATTACATTTTAAGTTGAAGCATTGTATCCTGTAAGTGAATGTCTTGGGAAGCTTTCATGAGGAAGAACTACATTTGACTTGATCTGATCTGATTGGAAGTCTACTATAACAGCATAGACTTTTAGTTCTTCCTTTTGCTAATGAGCGTGGAAATTGTAAATACCACAAACATATGGTGTGGGGTTGTCTTTCAGGGGTTGGGCTTGGCCCCTTAATTCCAGTGAGGGGAACTGTTATGCCACGTACACACGGTCGGATTTTTGGACGGAAAATGTTCAATGTAAGCTTGTTGACGGAAAGTCCGACCATGTGTATGCTCGAACATTTGCTGTCGGAATTTACGCCAACAAATGTTTGATAGCAGGTTCTCAAATTTTCCACCAGCAAAACTTGTTGTCGGAAAGTCCGATCATGTGTACACAAGTCCGTTGCACACAATTTCACACATGCTTTGAGTCAAGCAGAAGGAGCCACACTGGCTATTGAACTTCCTTTTTCTCGGTTCATCATATGTGTTGTACACGTTCTCACATTCGGAATTTTTGGCCAACATTTGTGTGACTGTGTGTATGCAAGACAAGTTTGAGCCAACATCCCTCAAACAAAAATCCACGGTTTTGTTGTTGGAAAATACGATCGTGTGTACACGGTATTAAGGTGTCAGCATACCAAGACATTTTGGACAATTTCATGCTCCCAACTTTGTAGGAATAGTTTGGGGATGGCCCCTTCCTGTTTCAATATGACTGCACACCAGTGCACAAAACAAGGTCCATAAAAACATGGCTGAGCAGGTTTGGGGTAGAAGAACTTGACTGGCCTCAACCCAATAGAACACCTTTGGGATGGATTAGAGCAGACACTGCAAGCCAGACCTCTTTTCTCAACATCAGTGCCTAACCTAGCAAATGCGCTTCTAGAAGAATGGTCAAACATTCCCATAGACACACTCCTAAACCTTGTGGACAGCCTTCCCAGAAGAGTTGAAGCTGTTATAGCTGAAAAGGGTGGGCCAACACAATATTGAACCCTACGGACTAAGACTGGGATGCCATTAAAGTTCATGTACGTGTAAAGGCAGGTGTCACAAAACTTTTGGCAATATAGTGTATATCCATTCATTATTGGAGCCTGGAGACCCAACTTCTCTTTGCTGCAGTTTTAAAATGCAACTGTTTTCTCCCTCTCCGCAGCCTACAAAAAAACAAACTGATGAGCTCATTTCTCTGTGACTCTGCTCTTTCCTCCTATGAACAGGAGCACATTAGCACATTAGCACTGCAACACTACTGATAGGCTCACAGTTATGCTACTTCCTCTTCCAGTTTGAACATTTTTCTGCTCAATATTTAAAAAGGGCTAACACCAAGTCAAATTCAGATATATACACTAGATGTTTTTAATAACTACCTGTGTAAAGGGGTGTTTTCACAAGCCTTAGGTTAATCTCTAACGGTTCTGCAAGCTTAAAATGTATGATTAACAGTTAATGCAATAAGTGTTAGCAAGTTTCATTTACGCAGTGCTTTCATATACCTATGAGGCCATTGGCAGAGAGTAGAGTTCCTTTATTTGCTCACCTATCAAAGTTCCTTAAAAGTAATCTTATTCCTCCCTAGATTTTTGATATTCCTTACTGTACATTACAAAGCAGCAGAAGCAGGACCTTCTAAAATAGCTTCACAATGGACACTGCTTAGAGTTCACGTCTTGAGAACCGTATGTACTGCCATACTCAGGAAATCTGAACATAAAAAAGACAGAAGGCCATTCCAACCACTATCATCAATAAGCCTTTTTATGTCAGTATTAAATATATGAGAACAGATTTTAAGTCAGACGGCTTGAATTGTTATAATACTGGAAAAAAAACACTTTAACCTTGTTATTATTGTGCTTCCTGACTTCCAGGATGAATATCAACACATTTGCATTGTTGAAAAGCTTTGGGGACTAGAGTTACTAGAACAGTTAATGGGATTAGTTTGCAGCACTAGTACTTACCAGTTGGTATTCAATCTACACAATCTTAATCATTAGAAAACAAGTGCTAATGTCTTTGTTAATTACTTTACGCTCAGTATGTCAGCAGCTAATTAGTTATGATTGATTTTGTCATCTTCATTGTAGTCTCAAAACACAACACAGGAATATGGAATGTGTAGTGATGATATATTATTTTACTCCAATGCCACCAGTCTAATATTTAATTTACAAAGATGGAATTAATTATCAATCATGTAATATTTTGTCAGTGTCATCACCCTAAATTGTTTTAAACTGCACCTTGCTTAGCTCAATACCAATTATTTAATATACTGCAGGTTAAAGAAGAACTCCAGAAATTAACTCACCATTTGAAATGTGCTGGCCTACAATGGGTTAGGTCCAATAAAGTGTATGCCACCTGTGTGTGTGTGTATTTCTCTCTTTTACCTACCTACATTTTTATGGAATGCTGACAGTATAGCTATAGATATACTTGTGGTGCTTTGACACTGGACTTTCAGGTTTCCTTACCCATTAATAGAAAATTAATAAAAAGTATTTATAACCCTTGACATTTTCCACATTTTGGTTACAACCAAAAAACATAAATGTATTTTATTGGGATTGTACGTGATAGATCAACACAAAGTGGCAAAGAATTGTGAAGTGGAAGGAAAATTATACATGGTTTTCAAATTTCAAAGTCAATACTTTGTAGAACCACCTTTTGCTGCAATTACAGGTGAAAGTCTTTTGTGGGATGTCTACCAGCTTTGCACATCTAGAGAGTGATATTTTTGCCCATTCTTCTTTGCAAAATATCTCAAGCTCTGTCAGATTGGATGGAGAGCGTCCATGGACAGCAATGTTCAAGTCTTAGCATAGATTCTCAATTGGATTTATGTCTGGACTTTGACTGGGCCATTCTAGCACCTTGAATATGCTTTAATCTAAACCATTCCATTGTAGCTCTGGCTGTATGTTTAGGGTTGTTGTCCTGCTGGAAGGTGAACCTTCCCCATTCTCAAGTCTTTAGAAGACTCTAACAGGTTTTCTTCTAAGATTGCCCTGTATTTGGCTGCAGCCATTTCCCATCTACTCTGACCAGCTTCCCTGTCCTGGCTGAAGAAAACCATCCCCACAATATGATGCTACCACCATGTTTTAAAATGGGCATGGTAGATCACGTCATGGCGAGCTGACGTAACCTTTGACCAGGAGGGAGGAGCTGGCATGTGTTTGCGGAAGGGACCACGAGGGTCAGGCAGTTCCGGAGAGTGAGAGGCTTCGGACGGGACGCCGATGGTCCCTGAACCGGCCCCGAGCGGAGAAATCCCCCCCCCGGCACTACCGGGCGTATGCCCGGTATGGATCCAACGGACCGAGGAGAGTAACAGCAGCGGTAGTTCGCCGGATCAGTAAGGTGGCTCACGGCTCGTCTGCCCCCCTCCTCCCCTCCCTCCCTCTCCTCCCCTCTCTCTCTCGTCTGTGGCAATAGATGCTCTGATAGTGTCGACCCGGCTGATTAAGGGACAACAAAAACAAGCAAGACCCGGAAACCAGAAGCCTCCTGACCTTATGGGATGAGCAGAATGGAAAAGGAATGATTAAATTTAATGAGAACTGTGACACCTGCTGGGTGAAAGTGGGGAACTATCACTAATACCAGATGGAAATTGGTAAGAACTATGATATGTTAATACCTGTAACAGGAGACTAAGCTGTGGGGTCCCTTAAAGGAGAAGTGCCAGAGATATTGGCTCTCACTGATCAGAAAGGTCTGGGAACAAAGAATAATACTCGATTATATGAAGGTGGAAGTAGGTTGTGAGACATGTGCAATGTTATTGAACCAGTTGTGGGTTTTCCCAGTGGTATATATACGCCTCCAGGAGGATTAAAAGTATATATTATACAGATAAATCCTACTTGACGGTGCTAGTGCTGAGGAGCAGCGGAGACAGGGGACCTGGTGTGGGCCATCCTGAAAAGCAGGGAAACCTGGAAAAGTTAATTGGTGCTGTGTTTGAAGGCCTTTGTTCTCATTTCGTTATAATACTGAAGGACTTAAGGTAAATCCGCCGCTCGGGACCCTCCTTCGGAGAATAGGGAGGAAAGGACAGAGGGAAGGACCTATTTTACAGTAAATAGCTGTAAATAGCTGTAAATTACAAAAAAAAGTTTGTAATTTTCCCGCAACTTGTGGCAAAATATAAAATATTCCATGGACTCAACATGCCTCTCAGCAAATAGCTTGGGGTGTCTACTTTCTAAAATGGGGTCATTTGTGGGGGTTTTGTGCCATCTTGGCATTTTATGGCCTTCAAAACTGTAATAGGTAGTGAGGAGTGAAGTCAAATATTTACGCCCTTAGAAAACCTGAAGGCGGTTCTTGGTTTTCAGTGCCCCGTATGCGGCTAGGCTCCCAAAAAATCCCACACATGTGGTATCTCCGTACTCAGGAGAAGCAGCAGAATTTATTTTGGGGTGTCATTTCACATATGCCCATGGCATGTGTGAGCAATATATCATTTAGTGACAACTTTGTGAAAAAAAAATTAAAAAAAATTAAAGTTTGTAATATTCCCGCAACTTGTGGCAAAATATAAAATATTCCATGGACTCAACATGCCTCTCAGCAAATAGCTTGGGGTGTCTACTTTCTAAAATGGGGTCATTTGTGGGGGTTTTGTGCCATCTTGGCATTTTATGGCCTTCAAAACTGTTATAGTTAGTGAGGAGTGAAGTCAAATATTTACGCCCTTAGAAAACCTGAAGGCGGTTCTTGGCTTTCGGTGCCCCGTATGCGGCTAGGCTCCCAAAAAATCCCACACATGTGGTATATCCGTACTCAGGAGAAGTAGCAGAATTTATTTTGGGGTGTCATTTCACATATGCCCATGGCATGTGTGAGCAATATATCATTTAGTGACAACTTTGTGAAAAAAAAATTAAAAAAATTAAAGTTTGTAATATTCCCGCAACTTGTGGCAAAATATAAAATATTCCATGGACTCAACATGCCTCTCAGCAAATAGCTTGGGGTGTCTACTTTCTAAAATGGGGTCATTTGTGGGGGTTTTGTGCCATCTTGGCATTTTATGGCCTTCAAAACTGTAATAGGTAGTGAGGAGTGAAGTCAAATATTTACGCCCTTAGAAAACCTGAAGGCGGTTCTTGGCTTTCGGGGCCCCGTACGCGGCTAGGCTCCCAAAAAATCCCACACGTGTGGTATCCCCGTACTCAGGAGAAGCAGCAGAATTTATTTTGGGGTGTCATTTCACATATGCCCATAGCATGTGTGAGCAATATATCATTTAGTGACAACTTTGTGTAAAAAAAAAAAGAAATTATTTTTTTGTCATTATTCAATCGCTTGAGGCAAAAAAATAAAATATTCGATGGGCTCAACATGCCACTTATCAATTTCCTTAGGGGGTCTACTTTCCAAAATGGGGTCATTTGGGGGGGTTTTGTACTGCCCTGCCATTTTAGCACCTCAAGAAATGAGATAGGCAGTCGTAAACTAAAAGCTGCGTAAATTCCAGAAAACGTACCTTAGTTTGTAGATGTGACAACTTTTGCGCAAACCAATAAATATACAGTTATTGACTTTTTTTTTACCAAAGACATGTGGCTGAATACATTTTGGCCTAAATGTATGACTAAAATTGAATTTATTGGATTTTTCTAATAACAAAAAGTAGAAAATATCATTTTTTTTCAAAATTTGCGGTCTTTTTCCATTTATATCGCAAAAAATAAAAATCGCAGAGGCAATCAAATACCATCAAAAGAAAGCTCTATTTGTGGGAAGAAAAGGACGCAAATTTTGTTTGGGTACAACATTGCATGACTGCGCAATTACCAGTTAAAGCAGCGCAGTGCCAAATTGTAAAAAGACCTCTGGTCATTTACCAGCAAAATGGTCCGGTCTGAAAGTGGTTAAGAGGCACAGGATTTTAAAGGAGCTAAAACATTATAATGCCGAGGTGATCTGTTTACAGGAAACCCATTTCTCCCATGAAGCAAATACGAAACTGTAAAGATTTCCCAGTATGGTATTATGGAGACGCTATAACAAATAGAGGTCGGGGGGTGGCTATAGGGTTTGCAAGGAAAATACAGTTTTAATTGGAAGATAGACTGGGCGACCCCGAGGGAAGATACTTCGTTTTAAAGGGTAAACTGGGAGAGATGGAGTGTACATTGGTTAATTTATATGCACCCAATCGTGATTCTGCAAAATACTTAGTTAATATTTTGGGTAAGCTGATGGATTTTAAGAGAGGCCCGGTGATATTGATGGGAGATTTAAATTTCTGTATGGAACCGGGACTAGATGGTACATCCGAGGTACAGGGGACTAGTAGGGTACAATTAAAAAGAACTAAACAAAAACTACATGCGTCCCAATTAGTGGACGCATGGCGAGTTCAACATCAAAATGAGAAAGATTATACGTTTTACACCCCTGTACACGGGACGTACACCCGGATTGATTATATTTTCGTTGACCATAGACTCTTAGAAAGGGTGGTAGAAACCAGGATTGAGATAACTACATTATCTGACCATTCTGTCTCAGGTGGACATGAGGAGAAGCCCCAGTTTTCTCCTGTCGATTGATGCCCAGAAGGCCTTCGACAGGGTAGAATGGGGCTTTATGTTTCAGACAATGGGAGCAATGGGAGTGGGCCCCAGAATGATTAAGAGGATTAGGACATTATATAGCCACCCGACTGCTAGGGTCAGGGTTAATGGTAAGTTGTCCTTACCTTTTGAGATGAAAAACGGAACGAGGCAGGGGTGCCCCCTATCACCCATCTTGTTTGTACTGTCCCTGGAGCCACTGCTTGCCACAATTCGCAATGATTCACAGATCAGTGGATTCAAAATAGGAAAGGAAGAACATAAATTGGCTGCTTTTGCCGACGATGTATTATTTTACATTAGTAACCCTAGTGTCTCCATGCCCAAATTATTGGACGTGGTAGAACACTATGGCCAACTTTCGAACTTTAAAATTAATCAAGCAAAATCTGAGATTTTGAATTTAAATATAGGCAAACGGGAAAAAGGTGAGCTTCAAAAAGAATTCGAATTTCCCTGGCGGAAGGAATTGAACTATCTTGGAATAAAATTTGTGACCTCTATAGAAAAAATTTATAAATTAAATGACATTCCCTTATTGGACGAAGTTAAGAAAGAAAGTAACAGATTAGTAAAGAGATCACTAACTTGGATGGGACGTATTAGCGCATTAAAGATGTTCATTGTGCCAAAAATCTTATATAAGTTTCAGATGATCCCCTTAGCGGTACCGAAGTATTATTTCACTAAGATGAAATCCCTACTAATGGGGTTCATCTAGAATAATAAGAAACCAAGAGTACCCTTTACTACATTAACACGAAGCAAGGAAAAAGGGGGATTAGCGGTACCGGATATCCAAAAATATTACAAAGCAATTGTGCTCTCGAGAGTAGTTGAGTGGATAAGGGAAAATAATAAGGGGAAGAGATGGGTCAATTTAGAAAACACTTTTAGCAGGGCACAGCTGAATAAAATAGTGTGGAATCCACCAAAGTTTAGGACACTGGACCCGAACACAAATGTTTTGACACAAAATGCACTTAAGGTATGGAATGGGGTTTATAAGAAACTGAATGGTCAGTATAATTCTCCACTTATAGAGTTAAAAGAGAATGAATACTTTCCTCCTGGGTTAAAAGTCAATGGGGGGAGTTGGTTAAAAAAGGAGAAGGTACAGATTAAAGATATCACAAAGAATAGGAGGATTATGTCACTGCACAAATTAAAGCACAAAGGAGAAATAGGAAAAATAGATGAGTGGAGGTACCTCCAGCTGGCCCACTTTGTGGGAAGCCTACCACAGCCATTGAGAATGGAGAATCGCCTTTGGAGAAGGTATGTTTGATAGATAACCCAAAAGGGACCATCTCGAGGATGTATGGGCTTCTGACTGAGGGGGAGGGACTGGAGAGTCCGCCCTTTATACAGAAATGGGAAATGGAACTGGGTAAAATTTGTCAAACTTACTCATAGATCGGCAGCGGATAGCTTTACAGCAGAAATGAATTATAAATGCATTTCTAGATGGTACGCTACACCTGATAAAATCCATAAATTCAAACCGAGTAAGTCAGGGGACTGTTGGCGAGGGTGTAAAGTGGCGGGGACGATGACTCACTTGTGGTGGAGTTGTCCAAAAATCAACATTTATTGGAAAAAGATCCTAAATTATGTAAAAGAAATTACCAACATTACAATCCTAGAGGATCCTTGGATTGTATTATTCCACGGAACTAAAGGGGAAATAAAAAAGTATCAAGAGTCATTAGTCCCGCATCTTTTAAATGCAGCAAAAAGATTGATACCCAAGAACTGGCAAAAAGAAGAAAGCCCATTAATCTGGGAATGGATTGACGCAGTAGAAGAAACTTACCGTATGGTTAGGCGTAGGGACAGCCACGATGACAAGGATTTATTGATAGCAGATAAATGGCAAAAATGGGAAAACTTTAAAAAAACTTGGAGCTATGCAGAGCACGTTAGAATATAAGATTATAAAGGGTGTCGGTTTTGATTCTTTTTACCAGCATAGGATATAGAGGGGGGGGGGAGGAGGAGGGGGGGGGGTAGGGAGGGGGGAAAACAAGTAAAGAAGGAGAGAGATAGTTTTGATCAACTAGATTGGAGAGTAGGTTATAGTTTGTATTTGCTTCTTATGTTATTTTCTTTTTTTGGTCCCTTGGATATTGAATAAAGGTCTTTGTTTGTAATATTAATTAAAAAATTAAGATACAATGATGTGAAAACGAGGAAAACTAAATGAACGTTAAGTTGATTGGGGCCTCGCGGAAAAATTCGCTGAAGTAGGAAAAAAAAAAAAAAAAATGGGCATGGTAGGGTGATGTGCAGTGTTAGTTTTCTGCCACACATAGCATTTTGCTTTTAGGTCAAAAAGTTAAATTTTGGTTTCATCTGACCGGAGCACTTTCTTCCACATGGCTTCTCGCAAATTGCAAATGATACTTTTTATGGCTTTCTTTCTACAATGGTTTTCTTCTTGCCACTCTTCCATAAAGGCCCAATTTGTGGAGTGCGTGACTAATAGTTGTCCTGTGGACAGATTCTACCACATGAGTTGTGGGCCGCTGAAGCTCCTCCAGAGTTACCATGGACCTCTTGGTTGTCTCTCTGATTAATGCTATCCTTGCCCGGCCTGCCAGTTTAGGTGGATGGCCATGTTTTGGTATTGTTTGCAGTTGTGCCATACTCTTTCCATTTTCAGATGATGGATTGAACAGTGCCCCATGAGATGTTCAATGTTCAAAGCTTGGGATATTTTTTATAACCTAACCTTGCCTAAACATCTCCATAACTTTATCCATGACCTGTCTGGTGTGTTCCTTGGTCTTCATGATGCTGTTTGTTCACTAAGGTTCTCTAACAAACCTCTGAGGGCTTCACAGATCGGCTGTATTTATATTTAGATTAAATTTCCCACAGGTGGACTCTATTTACTAATCAAGTGACTTCTGAAGGCAGTTGGTTCCACTAGATTTTAGTTAGTGCCACACTTTTCAAATATTTATTTGTAAAAAAAAAATTGAAAACCATTTATAATTTTTCTTTCACTTCCCAATTATGTGCTACTTTGTGTTGGTCTATCACATAAAATCCCCAAAAAATACATTTACGTTTTTGGCTGTAACATGACAAAATATGGAAGATGTTAAGGGGTATGAATACTTTTTCATGGCACTGTAGGTATAATGGAGCATTTGGCCAAAGATACAATCTAACCTTCAGACTTGCTTCACTTCCCCTTACCCTGTTAAACACTATACTATATGTTAGCATATATTTCATTATAGTTAATTTTCGTAAACTACTGTAGCAATTGTGCCGTTTGTTACATTTTGTGTGTTTCGCCCCAGCACTGTTCCCCACAGGATGTCTAGCGGGAACTTGGTAAACTCATAAATATGAAAAGTATTTATATCACACTGTTCATATATGGTCAATTTGAAATAAATAACAAAATATGATTTCTGGTAATATTTGCAAATATCTTTTAACCCTAGAATATGGCCTTATTTATACCCCTGAAGAGTCAGAGCTAACTTTTGAGTTGAGAGTCATCCCTTTCTCTCCCAGTTGGTGCTGTCTTTACACTGTATCACTTAACATACAGTATATATGACATTGTAAGGGCTAATATTCTAACAACCAGGAGTACTGTGAGACTCTTCAAAAACTGTTTCTGTCATTATTATCAATAAATCTGTTGAATGGCTTGGTGACCCCCTTTTATTTAAATTGAAGAAAAGTTCAACACAGAACCATTACCCATGCAAGGGGATTGCACAATCAGTGCAAAACATGAAAATAAATGATGGTTAACCCCCTGGCTCCTCTGATTGGGCCTCTGCTTTAGACCCATTGTTTAGTCCCTTGGTCCAGTTCACAGTACCTACTGTGCTTAAATATAGTCCATGAACTTCTCACATGTGTCCCCTGCATATCACTTCACAGCTCCCTGTTGCATGGGTCCACACCCTGGCCTCTTGATAGGGGTATATCTTGGCAACCAACAAAACCCCTCCTTTCCTTCTGGATTTAAGCTGCAGTATACCTGTTCCCTTAACAGAGCAGACATGTTTCCTGAATGGAATGCACCTGTTTCCTAGCAGTCCTGAATTATGCCTAAATCCTTCATTATAAGGGCTATGCGCACCTACAATCACAACCTGCCAATCTGCTTCAAGTCCTACTCACTGGGTTGGAGATTTATTCCCTCCCCAAACTTTTTGAAATCTCCAAATTCCAGAACCCAATCCAAGAATATTGAAAGCTCAGAGAAAACCAAAAACCCAGTTTTCTCTGCTCACAAATTATACACCTGAGCCCTGTACTATGGTTATATGCGAATCCTGCTTCTCTTTTTCATACTATCACACAGTGGTAGGGCCTCACACTGTCACAATATGCTTTAGTTAGTTTTCTACATCACTTACATGAATATGTTTAAGCTTTAAACTGTATACTTAATAAAAAACAGTTTTTAACATATAACATAGTATATTAAAGATACCCTAAAAGTCAGCCTTCTTGTGGTTCATTGTGATTATCCAAAATAATTAAGGATGTGGTATCCTAGATGACACCAGACAATTTCTTAATTTATCTTTAGGCAAAAAAAAAAGTCAAGGTAGAAAAAAGTTTTGTTTAGACTGCTACTTACATTTATTAAAAAATAGATGATTGTCCATACATAGCTCATCTGTACTAATAAGAGTTTATACATGTCATGTGCCATGTGCATGTTACGTTAATTGGTTCCTCATCATTAATTACGTGAATGGGTATGATTCCACTATGTATGTAAGTGGGGTTCATTGGGAGCCCACCCCTTTATGTCCAGGAATATTATGTAGAGACACCTACTACTCTACAATAGATGTAGAGGGGACATCAGCAAAAGTCCTATCCTTTGATCCTTGTTAGCCAGGTACCACTGCATGCCCAACACCAATGGTAGTTATAAATGTGATAGAGCTAATATATAACACCTGGCATTCCATCCTGTTTATCAGCCCGTGTGATATTTTAAAACATTAAAAGTACAGAACCATGGACAAGTCAGCACAGTTTACATAGGTTTATGCAAAGTACTCTAGGCCTCATCAAAGTGTCAGTTGCTTAGCAGAATGTCTGAGGGAAGACATTTCTCACAGTCTGAATTTGAAAAGAACTGACTGGCTTGCCAAGCAGAAGCCAATCAGAGTGAAACCTTCACTAGAAAATGACAGTTAGAGAATGAACATTTGAATGAGATTAGTAGCTGTGCAGCAATGCAGACAATCCTTAAAGAAGACAATTTGATAGATGAAGCACACTGTCTGTAGAGATGCTTCCATAAGAACCGATTCAATTCAAACTTTTCCTCTCTGTCACTTTTAGGTTTCAGTTTTATTGGTTACTGGGCTTAGACATTTCTTTCCTTATACATTGCTATAAGTAGGGCCAAGTGTTCTATGGAACAGACAGAGAGAGGGAGCGAGAGCTAGAGATAGAGAGAGGAGAGGAAGGTAGAGATTGATAATCAAAGGTAAAATGAGAAGGATTTAATGGAGGATTTGGCCAGGAGATAAATCTAAGGCTCTGCATTTACAGTAACATGGAATCATGAGAAAGTGAAAAGGGCACAGAGGCAAGTCACAGCCATGATGTTGGGCATCTTTATCATATGGAGAACTGTCATCATTATTATTCTTTCCTCTCCTGAAAAAAACTCCAATTAAATCTTTGAATTGTTTATGTAAGGTGGTGACATCTGTTTAAAAGGTAACACATTTCTCGTACTTTGGCCATTTGCAGCAAGGACAGAGATACTGTCACTTTCCCAGCATTTGGTCTTTTTGCAAAACTCAAAATGGCCAGAGGATCAATTAACTCTTTTTTCAGAACAGTAGATCTCTACTAGTAGTGCAAAAATGGTGCAGACTACAGTACATTTCCAAACATAGATAATTTTTATGATATGAAGCTTAGATAAAGCATAAGTTCTGCAAAACAGTCCAGAGTCCAAAATAACACACAGACAGGGAAAACCTCCCAGCCGAAGAGCTGTCAATATGTCCTCATATGCAAAGTCAACACAAAATGATTGGCATTTCAAAAATAGCACAGATCTCCTCTGATGCTAACAAATTCCAAAATATAAGTGATGTAAATGTACAGTATGATACTCAGATGGAACAAGTGGTTTACCAAATTGATATCTTAATGTATGTGGGCATAGCAGCCCTCTCAGACGAGGGAACTAGTGGTATGTGTCCAAGATGAGAAATCCACTCTAAGGCTGGGTTCACACTATTGCGAATTGGAAGCGGCTTTCCCCGCTTCCAATTTACATAGCAGGAGATTGTGACCAGCTCTCTATGGAGCCGGTTCTCACATCTCTAGAGCGGCTTTGTTGCAAATTGCACAAGAGTCCTGTGTGTCTTTTGGTCCATTTCAGGTCCTAATTCAGGCCAAAATTCAAGGCTGAAATTGGACCTGAAACGGTGAATATAGACACACCTGACTCCTGCTGTGAGCCACTGCATGCTCCAGGGTGAACCCAGCTTTAATTATATTATTATCAAAGTGATAGGATTGGTGACATTGAAAAGTGTACCAAATCTGCAGAATATGGGTAATTCACAATAGAAAGTGCCATGTAATATATGAATAATATCAGTAGGTGAACACGTACATTTTAAGTCCACAGATATACAAATCCTGCCATAAAAAAGCTGCATACATGGTGAGTAAATCAGCTGCAGCTAGTGCTTTAATATTACCATAATGCATTTATTAACTGGTTCCCGACCGGCATGCACCGATGTATGTCGGCAGAATGGCATGGCTGGGCAAATGGGTGTACCTGAACATCCCTTTAAATTTGCCACCATGCCATCGTGTGTGCACTTCCATGAGTCGGGGCCGTGGGTCTCACGGACTCGATCGCTGTGGGGATACCCGCGATCATTTCACAGGGAGGAAGAATGGGGAGATGCTAATGTAAATAAGCATCTCCTCGTTCTGCCTAGTGACAGTGTCACTGATCTCTGCTCCCTGTGATCGGGAGCAGAGATCAGTGACATGTCACACGTAGGCACGCCTCCACACAGTTAGAAACATGACCCAGGACACACTTAACCCTTACCCTGCCCCCTAGTGGTTAACTCCTTCACTGCCAGTGTCATTTACACAGTGCATTTGTATAGCAATGATTGCTGTATAAATAACAATGGTCCCAAAAATGTGTCAAAAATGTCCGATGTGTCCACCATAATGTCACAGTCATGATAAAAATCACCGATCAGGGGCGTGGTCTGGCTGGGTCCGTGGATGGCCGCTTAGGTTAAGAGCTCCAGCAAGCCGAGGACTTACACCCGCACTTTTGGGGAACCTACTCCGCTTTCCAGCATGGGAAAGTCGAACAGGAGCACCTCGTCAACCCGGACACCTAAAGACCCCGGAACGCAACTCAGCCGAAACATCCCTGAGTTGTTCCGTACGCTCCGATCCGACAACCCCGAGAGCGCGCAGGCCTCGCAGGCCTCGGGGCCTTACTCGCCGAGCAACGGCTCCGACTCGCAGCCGGAGGACATGGACGTGCAGCCCAGGCGACCGACTCCCATGGTGAGCCTCTCCGACCTCAAGAAGGTTGCCTCCGACATCACATCAGATATTACTAACACGCTGTCAGCCGCCATCTTGGACCTGAAGACGGACATACAGGCTGTAGCTACCCGCATGGCAGATGTGGAACAGACCACGCAGCTCCATACAGCTGCGATAAGGCAAGTGCAGCGTACCTATGACTCCCAGCTTTCATACTTATTTGACCTCCACCGCCAAGTCGAAGACCTCGATAACCGGGGTCGCAGACATAACGTGAGGGTCAGGGGACTGCCCGAGGCCGTGGAAGCTGGTTCCCTTCCTCAGACAATCTGCGCCATTTTCAATGATCTGCTAGAGCGCCCCGGAGATACACCCATTGATATGGAGCGGCTACATAGGGCCCTGAGACCCCCTCCCCGTGAAGGTGAACCCCCTAGAGATGTTGTATGTTGCATAGTGAACTTTCCATTGAAAGAAGAAATTCTGAGGAAGGCAAGGGGGAGAGGCAGAGTATTGCACAATGGCACTGAGATTAAACTTTTTCAGGATCTCTCTCCCACTACTCTGCAAAATAGACGAGCTTTGCGCCCTCTGCTGGACATTCTTCGATCACGTAATATACCGTATCGCTGGAAGTTCCCATTTTGCCTGTCAGCCTCTTCTAGGGGGCGCACTGCTCTTCTGCGCTCGCCTGATGACCTATCTACTTTCTGCGAACAGCTTGATCTACCCATGACGGAACTTCCGGATTGGTACGCCTTTCATTTTCCAACAGAGCCCTGGCGTCCAGTGTCACACAACCCATCTCCTAAAGCTCAGAGACACCGTCTGCACCGCCGAAGATCAGATCAACATTCGCCTGGACCCCATGCACCTCGTCGAGATCTTAGCCAACCCGTGCCCGGACCGGCTGATACTCCTCGCAGAGACCGACTGGAAATCTGAGAGCTAACCCAGTTTACAATGTCACTCTAACTGTGAGTTCATTCAGTTACTGTTTTTGTTGTGCCACTCCTGTTTGCCACTGTCCCCTTGCTCACTTTGACCCCCACACTTGCCTGTTTTGCTTTTCCTGGCACTTGAACTTATTACCCTGGTTGCCCTCCTATAACTTACCGCAAACATGAGCGGAGGCCTGGCCCTTCAGAGCAGACCTTGAACATGACCTCTGGAGCTTACCGACTGGACTTTTTAACACCATATACAAGGAAGTCTCAAGAACTTGCTAAGTAATTTTTTTTTTTTTTTTTTTTTTTTTTTTTTTGTCTTTTTCTTTACCGTTACATTGTCAATAACAGCTTTATTTGTACTCATATGTTCCATCCCGCAGATATCCCTAGCTGCTATGGTTCTTAGGCCTGCCTATACCTCCTGGAGGCCCTGGCCCGTGGACCGAGCTGCCAATGTCTGCCCCTTGCTGGGCGTGTTCTGCCTCCTGGATTTTTACTAGGGCATCTCTCCGGGAGGAGCTAGTCACTATTTATGCAACATGGTTGATTATGAGTGCCGAAACATTTCTAGGTGCGCTTCCTGACTAACTTAATTGTCTTTGGCATTACCAGGACTTTGCACGCTCGGCCCCCGGGGATTTTAGCGCCTATGAGACACTTTAGTCGGGAAGCGGGTGGGCCCTGACCGGATGCTCTCTACATGTGCACTCCGGAGAGGAGGGGATCTCCTACTGTCTATCT
This sequence comes from Lithobates pipiens, assembly GCF_037356315.1. Classification (NCBI taxonomy): domain Eukaryota; kingdom Metazoa; phylum Chordata; class Amphibia; order Anura; family Ranidae; genus Lithobates; species Lithobates pipiens. The sequence goes on from NW_027507758.1 coordinate 508,293,661, forward strand.
GCCAGATATTAACTAGGGTTTTTCATTTTTTGCTCATGACTGGAACCCGGCGGGGTCTCCCCTTCCAGCCTGTAATATTACTCCTGTTGTCCCCTGACTCCTCCTGCAGGATGCTCGGCCATGTGGGGGTCCCCTGGCAACATTCCGCTTAGTTATCCCCTAGTTCTGAGTCTAACGATTCCACTATCCCCACTATGATCTAGAGTTTAGGGTCCACCCTCCTCGCCCTCTCCCTAAGGCTGCAACATCAAGGGTTTTGCTTTGTTTATTTTGTTTATTTGGTTTTGTTTATTTCTGTGTGGCACTCACAATGTGATATTCATGTTAGCTCTTACGGGTTATGTTACTTGTATTAGCCCTATTGTGATATCTAACCTTAATGTTCTTGGTTCCCCACTAAACTGTTGTTTTCCAAATCCTCTGGCTTGTGGCCTTCTATGATCCCAGTCCTTCTTACTGTCCCCCTACAGCAGCACTACCACCTAGTCTGCTGACCATCCGGCTTTCTATCTCCCAGGTGGACTGGTGCTCCCATTTCCACCTCTGGTATTCTCTTTCCATTCTCCTTGTGACTCTCACAAACCCCTTTTGCCTTTCTCTTTTTTCTTTTTCGTCTCTTGTCCCCCCTTTTGCCTTTCTCTTTTTTCTTTTTTGTCTTTTGTCCCCCCCCCCTCTTTTTTTTTTTTTTTTTTTTTTTTTTCTTTCCTTCCCCTTCGCTCTCTCCCTCCCCCCGTTTCCTTCCCACTTCATTCTAAGCTCCCCATCTCCTCCCTGACCACTTCCTAGCTGCACATCCTAACTCTTATAGCAGCTGCCTCCACGTTACTAAACTCGAATCAATCTCAAGCAACCACCTGTACTCCTTTCTACCACATAGCTGCTCTATTCCTGACAACATGAGGTCGCAATCCGGACCGACTGGTTCTCTGTCGCTGAAGTGTGTGTCGCTCAACATAAAGGGACTAAATTTGCCCGAAAAGCGCTCGCAGGTCCTCTCTGCCCTCACCAAACAGAAGGCCCAATTTGTTTTTCTTCAGGAAACCCATTTTCGCTCCAACTCTATTCCCAAACTTACAAACCACCTCTACACTAAGGCTTTTCACTCCACAAATCCCATAGCCAAAACCAAAGGGACTTCCATTCTGGTCTCAAAACATGCTCCCTTTCAACTGTCCGACTCCCTGGTGGACCCGGAGGGGAGATTTATCTTTCTCAAGGGCCAGTACGCATCCAGGCCGCTCACAGTCGCTAATATCTATGCCCCGAATGACCATCAGGTTTCCTTTTTTAGGAAAGTGAGCGACCTTTTACTGTCATTCAAGGAGGGCGTGGTATTGCTTGGAGGAGACTTCAATGTTTCGTTGAACCCAGCCATTGATACCTCCTCAGGTACTTCCACGCTTTCGTATAGGGCACTCAGGCAAATTAAATTGCAGCTTCAGGGACTAGGCCTACATGATACTTGGCGTACGCTGTACCCCTCGGTTAAAGACTACACGTTCTACTCCACTCCTTTTGACAGATATACGCGTATAGATTACTTTTTTCTCTCCCAACCCGATCTCCCTTGTCTCACCCATGCTACGATAGATCCAATGTACCTATCTGACCACCACCCTATCTCGGTCACCCTCACCTTCCCGGACTCGGTTTCCAGGAACAAAACCTGGCGTTTGAATTCGGCTTTACTCAAAGACGCAGAATTTTCCGCACGTTTGGAATCACGTATTCGGGATTTTTTCTTAGACAACAATACCCCCGGTATGTCCCCTGTCACCGTATGGGAAGCCCATAAATGCGTTATAAGGGGGGAACTGCTGATGCAACAGGCAAAGGTTAAACGACAACATCAGGAAACCATAGAGAACCTCATTGCTAAGGTTAAAAGACTAGAGACCTCTCACAAACTCTCGCTCTCACAAGTTTCCTTGCAGGAGTTGTCTCTTACGCGAGCTATGTTGTTGACCGAGCTGGGGAAACGCACGAGGCGTCAATATGTCCTCCACCAGAGGGTTTTTTATGAGCAAGGCAACAAATGCGGGAGAATGTTAGCGCGAGCAGTGAGGTCCTCCAAACCCTCTACTATGATCCATCAGATTCGCGGCCCGCGTGGTGAGCCCCTCTCTAAAAATGAGGACATTGCGCGGTGTTTTGCGCGCTACTACAAAGAACTTTATAACCTCCAGCCCTCCACCCAAACCCCGATCCAAACAGAGCGGAGATTAGCAGACATTAAAGACTTTCTGGCTCACTATTGTCCCACTCCAATCTCGCAATCACAGGCTGAGGATATGGAACGACCCCTATCCCTGGGGGAACTGCAACTAGCACTAAAACAAATGAAGACAGGGAAGAGCCCGGGCCCGGATGGGTTCACTTTACAGTATTATAAATCTTTTTCTACAGTACTGTCCCCGAACTTGATCACCACTTTTAACGCTATGGTAGATCCTGAGATGTCACTCGGCCGTATGCTGGAAGCCCATATTGCAGTTATACCCAAAGAAGGGAAGGACGCCACGCAAGTGCAAAACTACAGGCCAATATCCCTCCTCAACGTGGACATTAAACTTTACGCAAAAGTTTTAGCAAATAGGCTATCCCCACTCTTGCCCAGTCTTATTTCCTTGGATCAGGTGGGCTTTGTCCCGGGAAGGGAAGCCAGGGATAATACCATAAGGGCATTGAACTTACACCATTGGCTTACTACCTCTAATACTCGGGGCTTCTTTCTGTCTTTAGATGCTGAGAAGGCGTTCGACAGGGTGGCCTGGGACTACATGCGCCAAACTTTGCAGGCGGTTGGCTTTCACCCGCGCATGCTGGCTCATATTTTGGCCTTATACTCGTCCCCTAGTGCGCGGGTACGCGCTAATGGTCACCTGTCGGACGCCTTCACAATCAGCAATGGCACACGGCAGGGGTGCCCGCTGTCTCCCCTGATCTTTGTCCTATTGTTGGAACCCTTCCTTAATAGACTTAGAGCTAATTCTGATATCAGGGGACTACTGGTTCGGGGAACTGAGTATAAAGTTGCCGCCTTTGCGGACGATATCCTCCTCTCGCTCACTTCTCCTTGTACGTCCATTCCCAATCTTATGAAGGATCTGGAACACTTCGGGGCCTTATCCCACCTAAAGGTCAATTATACGAAATCATATGGTCTGAATGTTTCCCTCACGAAGGGGGAGGTAGAGAGTTGTCAGGCCTCTTTCCCTTTTCAGTGGAGCCAGAAGGCCATCACCTATTTGGGTATAAAAATTACGACAGTTCTGTCTGATCTCTATAATGAGAACTTTTTGGTTGCCCTGAAGGGGGCACAACAAGACCTGAAAGACTGGGGTAATTTAAACGTTTCATGGTTTGGCAGAGCGGCGCTCTTGAAAATGATAATCATGCCGCGACTTCTGTACCTCATGCAATGTATCCCCATTGACCTACCTACCTCCTTCTTCGCGACGTACAAGAGGGCTACCTCGTTATTTCTATGGAGGAACTCCCCACCACGGATCAAATATACGCGCCTCACAAGCTCGAAACTTAGGGGTGGCATCGGGCTGCCGGATCTTCATAAATACTCCCTGGCAGGTCATCTCACCCGCGTGGTCGACTGGAACATCCACGCCGCTGGTAAGGTCTGGGTGACCCTAGAACAATCCTTCCTGCACCTCCCCCTTAGATTTCTACCCTGGGTTTTACCGCAGCATTGGCCATCGGAGGCCACGGGTCATCCTCTTCTCAGCTCATCCCTTAAAGCCTTTACAAGAGTGACTAAATCAGGCTCGTTTTCCTCGGCTCTTGGGCCTCTAACCCCGCTTCGAGGAAACCCCGGTTTCACCCCAGGGTTGTCTGATGCCTTCCTGAACCGAGTATGGCCTCACGATAATGTTTTAGCGCACCAATTTTTCATTCGCGGATCCCCCCGCACTTATGAGGACTTAGTTACCTTGTCCCCCTCCAAGTCTTTTCCATTTTGGTCGTATAGGCAACTCCGACACTTCTTTTCTACTCAGGCGACTGCGGAGACCTGGTCTAGACGCATGACCCCTTTTGAAACACTGTGTACACAGGATCCTCCACAAAGGCACCTAACTTCATACATATATAGCTTACTTATGGACGAAACCCCCACAGCCCCGGATTCTGTTCACTCAGTCTGGGAGTCGGACCTTCAGATCTCCCTTACTGAGGAGGACTGGGTTCTTATCAATGAATATATACACAAAGGTTCCCTGAATGTCGCTATCCAGGAGAATTGTTACAAAATAAAAACGCGTTGGTATAGAACACCATCACGCATACACAAGTTCTCCCCCTCTGTCCCTGACACCTGCTGGAGATGTAAGAGTGCGAGGGGCACTATGCTCCACATTTGGTGGGATTGTAGCGCCCTTCAACCCTTCTGGCGAGAAGTGCATGAGCTTATTGCCCACATTACCACGTACACTCTGGATTTTTCTCCAGCACAGTACCTCTTACATCATACCCGGCTAACCAAATCTGAGTATTTTAAATCCCTGGCTATGCATTTGGTGAATGCGGCGAGATTGTGCATCCCAGTCCATTGGCGATCCACACACACTCCGACGATCGGCGAATGGTTCCTTCGGATCTCAAAAATCGAGGAAATGGAGGAGCTAGTCCACATTTCTCAGGAGAGGATCTCAAAGTTTTCCGCAACGTGGGCGTGTTGGACTCACTTTAAATCTACACAGCGCTTTCATTCTTACCCCACCTGAGTGCATAGCGCCATTAAGATGGCTGTAACTGTGGAATGACTCCATGCTGAGGTACTTGCTTGAGGTTGTGCCAAAGACCATTGATTCGAACACCATTTGAACTATGACTTTCCCGCACCGTCCCCCTCCCGGCCTTCCCCTGCCCATACCCACTCCTGGTTTCCCCCCCCTCCCCCCCCCCTTTTTTTTTTTTTTTTTTTTTTTTTTTCTCTCTTCCCTCTCTTTTTTCTTCTTTTCTTTCTCTTTTCTCTCACTTGCACTATACTCTACTTATTCTCTTTCCACCCCCCCTCTATCAGGAGCACTTTTTTTCGAAGAATACCTCCCTGAAATAGAGGACCTCTTGAGTACATTGCCGCTTTCTATTGATTCTGTGTTATGCACTATGTTTTCTGGTGCAATTTGACTCTGTTCAATACCTGTCCTATGTAACTAAGTTCTGGAGTCTTGCAGACATTTCCATGTGTTACATTCTGTGGCTGTGTACCGTGTTAATTTTAATTTTCAATAAAAATCTTTATTATGGAAAAAAAAAAAAAAAAAATCACCGATCGTCACCATTACTAGTAAAAAATAAAATAAAAAAATAAAATAAAATAATCGCCTATTTTGTAAAGCTATTACTTTTGTGTAAACCAATCAATAAACGCTTATTGTGGTTTTTTTTTTTTTTTTACCATAAATATGTAGAAGAATACCTATTGGCCTAAACTGAGGAAAACAAATTGTTTTTTTATATATTTTTTGGGGATATTTATTATAGCAAAATGTAAAAAATAATGCATTTTTTTCAAAATTGTTGCTCTTTTTTTGTTTATAGCGCAATAAATAAAAACCGCAGGGGTGATCAAATACCACCAAAAGAAAGTTCTATTTGTGGGAAAAAAAGGACTTCAATTTTGTTTGGGGGCCATGTAGCATGACCGCACAATTGTCAGTTAAAGCGACACAGTGCCGAATCGCAAAAAGTGCTCTAGTCAGGATGGGGGTAAAAATTTCCTGGGCTGAAGTGGTTAATGGCAATTAACCTTTCTGTTTATAGTTTATGTGTTTTTTTAATGTGCGATCATTTACAAGAAGTGAAAAAGTGGTAATACAGCGCTGTCTATTAAATTCTACAAATAAAAATTAAAAACTGAGATAAACCATGACTGAAGGAATAATAATGCAAACAATATAAAAACTAAAGTGGAGCATAAATGAAATAAAATAAAAGCTGCAACTCAATGTGAGATACACACAATAATAACAGAAACTTCAAAGAAAAGCTGCACTGCAATTTGTGAAAAAAAATATAGTATTTAACCCATATAGTATGAAAATAAATAAATAATATTATAAATAAACCTCATTCAATCACCATATAACATTGACCCATGTAGCATAAATTATATAGATAATAGTGCAAGAATTCATTCAAATGCAAATTTTGAAAAGCAGATAATAATTCATAGAGTCCAAAAAAATGATCTCTAAAAAAAAACACTGGAAGGGCCCCTGGAAGACGTCATTTTTGACGAAATGGCGTAGGGAGGAGCGGCGTGCTGACATCACCCTGAATCCACGCTAGTCCCGGAAGCGAAGAGCAGTGATAGTGTAGCCGGCCGGATTGAACTTTTTACTATGTACGCTTTTTATACAAGAGACATGTAAGTACAATATGGTTGCTTTTTATTATTAAAGCGGTAGTAAACCCGCTAATGTTTTTTTTTTTTTACCACCTGCAAAGCAAAAGGCATAATGAGCTAGTATGCTAGCTCATTATGAAATACTTACCTTAGAACGAGGCCCCGACATCTGGCCCGATCCACGCTGAGGGAGCTGACTGACATGCTCCCTCTGCGTTTCTTCCGGGTATCGCGGCTCCGGCGCTGTGAGTGGCCAGAGTCGCGATATCGTCACTCCCGCGCATGCGCGTGGGAGATTTCATCCCGGCCAGTCGGCCACTGACGGATTTTCAGCCGAGAATCCCCTTGTGCGCATGCGCCGCTGCAGTCAGTCCGTAGAGGTTTAGGAGATATTTGTTTTACCTACAGGTAAGCCTTATTATAGGCTTTCCTGTAGGTAAAAGTAAAAAAAAAAGAGTATACAACCACTTTAAAGTAGTTTGCAGTATTACGCTATGGTGGTTCCTTTTTCTTGTATATGGGAAATGAGTGGTGTGTGCACTGGAGAATAATTATTGCCTTCATAAGTGGAGCAGTGGAAAACGGGGCTTTCCATCTTTGATACAGAGACCCTGGCTGGGGGATAAGCCACAGGCAACATCAGATCTCTCATAAGGGATCGGATCAGCTGGTAAGCGGCAGTATTGTCAATGGTGGAGGATCCCTTTACTTTCCTATGGCACTTTTTTGTGGGTGTTGTGTTTAACAGCACTGTGGCGGTCTTATGAAACACTGTTGAATTTGGAGAGTGGACTAATTAACCCCTCATTTACAGTGTGTCTTTTTAGAGATAATTTTTTTGGACTCTTATGAATTATTATCTGCTTTTCAAAATTTTCATTTGAATGAATTCTTGCACTATTATCCATATAATTTATGCGACATGGGTCAATGTTATATGGTGATTGAATGAGGTTTATTTATAATATTATTTATTTATTTATTTTCACACTATATGGGTTAAATACTATATATTTTTTCAAAAATTGCAGCACAGCTTTTCTTTGAAATTTACAAGAAGTGTTGGTATCATTTATGTAATTTACTACATCTGATTAGTAATTTCCTTGACCATGAAATAAAGCAGATGATATGGGATCATTATACAGATAGCAGCCAGGAGCAAGAGAAGTGACATACTGTAGGTGAAATCAGTGTGTCACCTGCTTGGTGTACTGTTGTATAACTCACATATGTACCAGAAAACCTATGTGATTTACACTTGTACCTTGCTGTACAGCCAGTGTCATTCAAGTTGCTTACTGGATAATAGGGATTTTGTGAACACCCCCGGTTCGGTTCGCACCAGAACTTTCAAACGGAACGAAAATTCGTGCAAACTTTAGAACCCCATTGAAGTCTATGGGACTCGAACATTCGTAATAAAAATTGCTAATTTTAATGGCTAATATGCAAGATATTGTCCTAAAAAGAGCTTGGGGACCCGGCTCCTGCCCCAGGGGACATGGGTCAATGACAATTTTTTTTTCAAAGAGGAAGTTTTTTCGGGAGCACTGATTTTAATGACGATTAAACTGAACAAAAAAAGTGAAATATTCCTTTAAGTATTGTGCCTGGGGGGTGTCTATAGTATGCCTGTGAAGTGCCATGTGTTTCCCGTGTTTAGAACAGTCCCTGCACAAAATGACATTTAACGGAAAAAAAGTAATTTAAAACTGCTTGCAGTTTTAATGTAATATCTGGTTCCAGGAAAACGGATGAAAATCATCGAGAAAAATGGCATGAGTAGCCCCCCCTGCCCACTACCTGCCCCTTTGGGTCTTGTACGGATATTAAGGGGAACCCCATACCCAAATTAAAAAAGGAAAGGGGTGGGGCCCCCAGGCCCTATATACTCAGGACAGCAGTATACAGGCGGTGCAAACAAGACAGGGACTGTGTAGGTTTGCTGTGTTAAGTAGAATCTGTTTGTAATTTTGAACTGGTACATTTTTAAAGTGTAGCTCCAGTCAAAAAAACTATTTTTAAACTTTTTGGAAAACATAGGGAAGGGTTATCACCACTGTATAATTTTTTTGGCCGTCCTTCTTTTTTCATCTCACTTCCTGTTGTTTCCTTCCATTTGCAAGTAGGAGACGTTTGTAAGTTGGATGTTTGAAAGTAGGGGCCTGCCCTATATGCTCTGCAGAAATGGGGGCCTAAGGTGTTGGTGTTGCCACAACACTGTAAGCCCTCAGAGTAACTCTTGGTGGGCGCTGGAGTGCCCTGCTGTGAAATATTATATCAAGAATTGTAATTACATGTCATTGTTGAACAGTGATAGAAAAATTGGGCCTTTGGTGGTTGTGGTGGTGGTGCTGGTGCCACAACACTATAAGTCCTCACAGTTACTCTCGGTGGGTGCAGGAACGGGCCCTGCTGTGAAATATTATATCAAGAATTGTAATTACAAGCCCCTGTTAAACAGGGGCTGAAAAATTGGGCCTTATGCACTGGTGCTGGTGCCACAACACTGCAACCTCTCCCACATACTCTACTTGGAGTGCAGGAATGAGCCCTGCTGCAAAGCATTGCATTAAAAAGTGTATTGCATGCCCCTGTTAAAAAGGGGCTGAAAAAATTGGGCCTTAGGCACTGGTGCTGGTACCACGCCACTGCAACCTCTCCCATATACTCTAGAACCAAAAATGTTCTTCCAAGCTATCAGCAGGATCATTGAGGAGGAAGAGGATAGTCAGTCAACATAACAGGACAGTCACTCAGCATCAGCATAGGCAGTCCTGAAGGGATGTGACATTTCAAAAAAAAATATTCGGTTACATCAGCTTCAGGTGCTTGGTAACTGAGGGTGATCCAAGACTGATTCATCTTTATGAAGGTCAGTCGATCAACCGAGTTGATGGACAGGCGCACCCTGTGATCGGTTACAAAGCCTCCAGCAGCACTGAAGGTGCATTCCGAAAGAACGCTTGATGCAGGACAGGCCAGTAGCTCAATTGCATACTGTGAAAGCTCTGGCCAGTGATCCATCCTCAAGACCCAGTAAGCCAGAGGATTTTTGGTGGGAAAGGTGTCCAAGTCTGACCTTGCCCCTAAGTATTCCTGCACCATGTAAATCAGACGCTGGCGATGGTTGCTGGAACCAATCATACCTTGGGGCTGCAGACTAAAAAATTGTCTGAACGCATCGGTCAGATGGCCAACCTCCCAGTCTCTAGGAACACGTTGCACAGACCTTTCTGCAAGGCCTCCGGGAGATGTCTCATCCTCTGCTCCCTCTGCGATGGCAAGATAAGGTCCGCAACCTTACCCTTGTAGCGTGGATCAAGAAGAGTGGCCAGCCAGTAATGGTCCCTCTCCTTGAGCCGAAGAATACGAGGATCCTTCCGCAGGCTTTGCAGGATCAGGAAGGCCATGCAGCGTAGGTTAGCTGAGGCATTCGGTCCGGAGTCCTCTGGGTCACTAAGGACAACATGATCTGCAGCCACCTCCTCCCAGACACGTACAAGTCCACGTGTTTTTTGGGACTGTAAATCATCCCTAAAAGACTGCTGCTGCTGAGTGCCAGGCTCCACCTCCATGCTGACACAAGCCTCCGCCTCCTCCGTCTCCTCCTCCTCCTCTTCCTCTTCCGTGGGGTTGGGTGGGACAGTAGGAACACTGTCTGGATAAAGGGGGCCTTGAGAGGTAAGGAAGTCCTCCTCTTCCTGCCTCTGTTCTGCCTCAAGTACCCTGTCCATTATTCCACGTAGAGTATGCTCCAACAGGTGGACAGAGGTACAGTGTCACTGAAGCATACACTGTCACTGCTCACCATCCTCGTGGCCTCCTCAAATGGTGACAGGACAGTGCATGCATCCCTGATCATGCCCCACTGGCGTTGTGAAAAAAAAAACGAGCTCCCCTGACCCTGTCCTGGTGCCGTAGTCACACAGGTACTCATTAATGGCCCTCTGCTGCATGTGCAGCTGCTGCAGCATGGCCAACGTTGAGTTCCACCTGGTGGGCATGTCACATATAAGGCGGTTATTGGGCAAGTTCAACTCCTTTTGGAGCTCAGCCAGCCAAGCACTGGCATTAAATGTTCGGCGGAAATGCACACAGACTTTCCTGGCCTGCCTCAGGACATCCTGTAAGCCTGGGTACTTCCCCAAGAAACGCTGCACCACCAGGTTAAGAACGTGAGCCACACAGGGCACATGGGTCAGTTGTCCCTGTCGGAGGGCGGAGAGGAAGTTGGTGCCATTGTTGCAAACCACCATTCCTGGCTTACGCTGGCATGGCGTCAACCACCTCTCAGCCTGCCCCTGTAGAACTGACAAAATATCTGCCCCAATGTGGCTTCTGTCCCCCAAGCAAACTAGCGCAAGCACGGCATGGCATCTTTTTGCCTGCGTACTTGCGTAGCCCCTTGAACGCTTATGGAGCACCGCTGGTTCAGAGGACAGAGCACTGGAAGAGGCCATGGAGGAAGAAGAAGAGGAGGGGGCAGAGGAGAGAGGTGTGTCCCAACCAGTAGTAGCATTTTTGAGGCGTGGTGGCGGAACAACCTCCAACACTACTGCACCTTGTCCTGCATCCTTCCCAGCTTGCAGAAGAGTGACTCAATGGGCCGTGAAAGATAGGTAATGTCCCTGTCCATGCCTGCTGGACCATGAGTCAGTGGTAATATGCACCTTACCACTGACCGCCCTGTCCAGCGAGGCATGGACATTGCCTTCCACATGCCGGAATCACCTTTCCGTGAGAAAAAGTGGCCTGTGGCCAATTATGGCTCTACTCGCTGCCGGCACTGTGATTGGCCAAGCATGCGGGTCACAGTGCATGCTCGGCCAATCATGAGCCATCAATGCACTGTGATGGCGCAGTGCATTGTGGGCCGCGAGCGCCACACGAATTTGGCACCAACGCCCCATAACGTTCGGTATTCACTGAACATGCGAACAGCCGGTGTTCGGACATGCATTCGAGTTGAACACCAAGCTCATCCCTACTGGATAATGACAAATATTATTAGCTCTATTTAGTTGGCAGTGAGGTGACTAGTTGGATGTAGTAAATAACAAACAATACCAACTTATTTCCTACATATTTTAACCAAGTCTGTTGGTCTTCTCTTTGGAAATACATTTTAAAGCGACCCTGTCATATTTAAAAAAAATGAATTAGTGTTCCCTGCAATGGAAGAATTATGCTCACCTCCTATGTGGCCCATGTCTCCTACCACCCCCTTTCCAGCACTGCAGACTCCATAAGGCTCTTCAGCATTCATAGCTTCTGTGAGTTTAGGATACCTGTGTCCTAGCTACACATCATTGCTCCATCCTCTCACCCCTATGTCAAAACAGGACTCGGCATTGAAGTCAGGTGATGGAACCACACTGTGGGTTGGGGAACACAGGTGTCTGCCACTCCACAAAGTATTGAATGCCAAAGAGGCTTACAGAGGGTACAGTGCTAGGATTGAGGAAAGATAGGAGAAACTCAGACCACTTTCTATTGCAGGGAACATTAATTTTGATTTATTTTAAACATAACAGGGTTGCTTTAAATATTTAAGGATCAAAATGAAATATTCTAGTTTTTCTATTCTGAATATCTAATTAATGGCCATCTTTAAAAATTCTAATTAAAAATAAATTTTCATATATGACACGGAGAATCATAAAGGTCGTACTGAGATAACAGAAAAGCAAAGCACGTTTGAAATGAAGGACAAATTTCAAAATGTTCCAGCACAAATGTGGCTAAGGGAGGTACCTTAATGTGTTATATCCCCACTGTGTAATTACACGCATAAAAATGAAAATAAAATGACTTTTACTGCCCATAAATATTGCATGGATGACTTAAAGAGGAACCTCAAGGAATGATTGGTGGTCAGAGCATCAATGATTAAATAATGATATTGTGGTGCATAGATATTGCTTTGCTCAAGCCATTTTACTATTCTGGGACAAATTGCAGGGCAGTATTTACATATTCTTTCCTAGGCAATGGCCATCCACTGTGCAGATCATGCTACCAAATTATTACAACTACCTGTATTCTAGGAGTTGTCTATGTGAAGGTTTTATTTGTGTTAATGGGATGCTTTAGTTGGTTAAAGGTAAACCAGGCAGTTCCTGGGCTCTATAGAAAGCATACCAGTGTACGCAATGTTTAAATACACTGCTGACCTCAAGTCAAAATTTCACAAGAAAGATTTCACTGACTTTCTTTAACTGCTGACACATCTTTATTTAACTACTTCAGCTCCGTAAGATTTGGCTGCTCAATGACCAGAGCACTTTTTGCGATTTGGCACTGGGTTGCTTTACTGACAATTGCGCAGTTGTGCGATGCTGTACCCAAACAAAATTTACGTCCTTTTTTCCCCAAAAATAGAGCTTTCTTTTGGTGGTATTTGATCATCTCTGCGGTTTTCATTTTTTACACTATAAATAAAAAAGAGCGATAATTTTGAAAAAATATATATTTTGTAATTTTTGCTATAATAAATATCCCCAATTAAAAAAAAGTTCATTTTTTTTCTCAGTTTAGGCTGATATGGATGCTTCTACATATTTTTAGTAATAAAAATGACAGTAAGCTCATATTGTTTGGTTTGCACAAAAGTTATAACATCTACAAAATAGGGAATAGATTTAAGGCATTTTTTTTTTTACTAGTAATGGTGGTGATCTACGATTTTTATCGTGACTGCAACATTATGGCAGACACATCGGACACTTTTGACACATTTTTGGGACAACTGACAATTATACAGTGATCAGTGCTATAAAAATGCACTGGTTACTGTATAAATGTCACTGGCTGGTAAGGGGTTAACACTAAGGGCGATTAAGGGGTTAACTGTGTTCCCTGACTGTGTGTTCTAACTGTAGGGGATGGGGACTCACTATACGAGACGACAGATTGTGGTTCCTAGCTATTAGGAACTCAAGATCTGCGTCTCCTCTCAGAACAGAACAGGGATTTGTGTGTTTACACACACACACACACGTCCCTGTGTTGCCTCTCATGCCCACGATCGCTTGTGGCCAACGGTCATCACGGCACCCCCGAGTGCAATGGGTGCATGTGCGTGCCTACTATCCCGCTTAAAGGAGCCGACGTATAGCTACGACGGCTCATGGGATCGTGCCAACCTACCTCAGTATAATGACGGCAGGTGGTCAGAAAGTGGTTAAAGACAGGTTCTCATTTTACAAGTGTACCCAACAATTGTAGGTGAGTCTTTGAAAAATAGAGGCAATAATTAGGTGATAGAATAGGTTAGGTTAAACAGAGTGATAGCTTGATGATATTATAATGTCCTAGCAAACTGAACTTGTGCCCACCCCATTTCAGCATCTAAACTAACTACAACCACATCTTCTCCAAAACTACTGTAACTTTCTACCAACCAAAAGTACACCAAACCCATTAAAATGTTTCTGTCACTGGTCTTAATGAGTTCGCTATTTGGGCTGCTTCTTTGAAAATTATGGATTTCCCCAGAGATCACCTCAGCATGATTTGTGTTGTGTAGTGGAGTTGAGTGGAGACTAGGAAGGTGAGAGGTCATGTCGTGGATCTCTTTAAATATATAGATATGTATTCACCATGTCAGAGATTGGTGTGTTGTTGACACATCCCTATTGTATAGGAAAAAAGGAACCCTCCTTGCTTGGGACTTTAAAGGCAACACAGTTATAGAGTAAAAAAGCATTTATTATTACACATAAAATTTGATCCTACAAACATGTAATGATCAGTTAAAAACAGAGCATAACAAAAAAAAGCAAAAGGACAAAAACGTAACAAAATTGCATAGAAAGCATATAATCATATCATAAATACTCTCCATTTATTGAAAATCTCCATTACACCACACATTTCTGGTTGAAGCCCTTCGTCAGGAGTGTTGGATAGGATAATATGCAATCATAGTTTGTCTAATAAAGAAAATAAGAAAAGCATAGCAATATGACATGGATAATGGCAGCCATAAAAGAAGAGGACAAAAAGTTGTTCATGGGACACCCACTATATGATAAGCAAAAGCTAATTTGAAGGAGTATACTGTACTATGCGAACAGAAGGAGTTGATAAGACAATGCAGAAGATGGCGTCACTGGAAGCCTATTGACACTGCTCCACAGAGTCAACAAATATCTTATGGGAGCCCGCCATGAACTGGTTGGTCACAAATCAAGGTGGTATATGAAGTGCAGCGAAGGAGTTGTAAAACTGTATGTATAGAGACAAAGAAAGCAGGGAAAAGGGAAGAAGAAACAGGAAAGAAAAAAGAAAGAGGAAGAAAAGAGAAAGAAAGTGAAAGGAGAGAAGGGAGAGAAAACAGGAGAGAAAAAGAAAGAAGAAGTAAAAAAGAAACCAGAAAGTGTGGGAGAAAGCAGAGCAAAGACAGATTGGTAAATCTTATCACGGCTATGTACAAATATGTACTGCAGCTGTCCGTATGAATGTGACCTAGCCACAAGAGGAATGGAAGGAGTTTAACAAACAGCCTTTACCAGTAATCAATCTGATGATTGTTGAGTGATGCTATCCAAGCCTCAAATATAGCCTTTCTTGGTCTGTTTGTAGCACACTCAGGGTCACTTTAAAATCCCTCCCTAGAAAATATCCATATGGAAAATAGCTTATAAAGTACTCAACGGCCAGTATGTACTTGTACTCCAGAATCTCAAAGGAGGCTGGTGTACTCACTGTACTGTACCTGTGGCTAATGCCGCTGATCTGCATCTGACATCCATCTCTCCCGGCAGTGCTATGAAGCAGCACTGCTCCAACATAAAAACAGCCACAGGGGCAGGTCAACAAATAGAGAACCCCAGTTGTTTGGCATATAGCAAAGTGTGATGGCCTGTACCCCTGTCCACTGGGCAGTATCTGGTTATGGCTTGTATCCATGAACTGACACTGAGTACATCCCCCACATCTAAAAGTGCCCTTCCTTTTGCATGTGTACCCTCTGAATTCCCTTGTGTATTCGCTGTGGACCAAAATGTCTATCAGTGATTTGGTTCGTCGATAGGTAATTCGTTTTTTTTTTTTTTTTTAAACAAATATGTTTAAAACTGGATCAATATTTAAGATATGCCAGTGTCTAGATCTAGCATCTGTGGCTCTTTAACCATGTGATTGGCTGTGTCCAATCACAGCCGGTCACATGTAAGCAAGGAAGTGCCGGTCTCACACTGATAGAGTGTTAGGCGGGGAGAGCCGATCATTGGCATCTCCTCACAGGGGGATATGTAGAGATGTAATCAGTGCCCTGATTACAATAAAGAAAAAAGTGTCACCAATCAGTGCCCACCAATTGCCCACCAATACCAGCTATCAGCGCCCACTAGTGGCAGCAATCAGTGCCCACCACTACCCACAAGTACCACCAACCAGTGCCCATTAGTGATGCCAGTCAGTGCTGGCAATAAGTGCCACCTATCAGTGTTGCCCATCAATGCCCGTCACTGCTGTCAATCAATGCCCATCAGTGTTGCCCATCAGTGCCACCAACCAGTGTCCATCAGTACCACCTATACGTGCTGCCTATCAGTGCCCACCAGTGTTGCCTATCAGTGCCCATCAGTGCCCACCTATTAGTGCCCACCAGTGCCACCTAGCAGTGCTCATCAGTGCCACATATCAGTGCCACTTATCAGTGCCCATAAGTGCGGCATATTAGTACCTCCTTATCAGTGCCCATAAGTGCCACCTCATCAATGCCCACCAGTTCAGCCTATCAGTTGCCATTAGTGCTGCCTCATCAGCACACATCAGTGAAAGTGAAAAATTACTTAGTTACAAAATTTACTGACAGAAAAAAAGTAAAAAACTTTTTTTTCAAGATTTTTTTATTTTTTTGTAAAAAATAAAAAAACAAAGCAGTGATTAAATACCACCAAAAGAAAGCTCTATTTGTGTGAAGAAAATAATAAAAAAATTGTTTGGGTACAGTGTAGCATGACCGTGCAATTGTCACTCAAATTGCGACAGCGCTGAAAGCTGAAAAATGGCTTGGGCAGGAAGGGGGTGTAAGTGCCTGGTAGGCAAGTGGTTAAAGTCCCAAGCAAGAGGGTTTCCTTTTTTCCTGGATCTCTTTAAAGACCATGTAAATCATAACCATGCAATCAATGTCTGGGTTTCTCCAACCCAGGAAAGTATGGCACTGTTGACTGTGCTTTCCCCTTAGGCTCGGTTCACACAGGGGCGACTTGTCCAGGCGACTTCGCCGCCTGACAAGTCGCGCCCTGTTTTGTACTACGGAACCGTTCTAATAGGAGCGACTCAAGTCGCTCCGACTTAGAAAAAAGGTTCCTGTACTACTTTTGCGGCGACTTCGGGCGACTTGCATTGACTTCTATACAGAAGTCGTTTTGCAAGTTGCCGCTGAGGTCGCGGCAGGTCGCGGCGCTGCAAGTCGCGCCGCCTACTGTGTGAACCGAGCCTTAGGTCATCAGATATACCTCATCTGCGGAGTTGATGTGGGAAGGAAGAGTCAATGTTTCTCATTGCAGTTAGTGACGTGTTCCTGTGAAAAATTCTGATCATATTGTCAGACTTGAATTTGAAAATAAAGAATTGCCATGTTTCATTCCATGAAACATAGCATAGTGTTTCAGTAAAGAAAGTTCAAATGTTAACCGCAGATGTGTGGACAATGATTATTCTTGAAACACGATAAATTCACACCTTGTCGGAAGGTAATGCAATTACTTCAGGAAAAGGGGGTTGACTAAGGCCACAGAGAGGTTGAGAGATGGCCGGGCCCACTAGACAACAGCTGGGACCAACGAGCCTGGGTGTAAGTGGCTTACTTTGAAATCTTAGTATGGAGTAATGGAAGAGATCTGCTGGTCACATCGGGGAAGTATTCGTTTAATCCCAATAAATCTGTGTACTAGTAATGTCAAAAGAAGAAGTGGCTGCACATCACAGTTCATTTCAGATTTTTATTGAAAAACCACAAAGTGCAAGGTAGTCGTGTTTCACACAATAACAAAGTGCAAAGTAGATGCGTTTCACACATTAAGCACATCTTTATTGTGTGAAACGTGTCTACTTTGCACTTTGGTGGTGTCCTGCGGTGCTACCGTGTGATTTTTCAAAAAATATCTGGATACTGCTTACGGAGGCGATCTGGGGCTTGAACTCACGCATGGATTCCATTAGGCTTATGCATCTCACCTGCAGCAGCGAGTTCCCTTCAGTTACTAGTAATGTCCATCCCATGAAAAACTGGGAACACAGTAGTGGAAAGTTCATGGCAAAAGAAAGCATGTTGAGTTGGACACACTAAAAGGAGAGTGAGTGACTCGTCTGCATAGCTTCAGCATGAGGTGCTTTTTGTAATGCATCTGGGGAATAATTCCTGCTCTGCTTTAGCATGATCAGTCACTAGCGAAGGCTTCACCGCTGCGGTATGGCCAATATGCTCAGGACTATACAATTGAAAAATCAGTTTACTTTTTATTTAGTCAAGTAAATATGAAATACTGCATTTTAATATAAAGCATCTGTGTATCCAACCAGCAGACTGAGCTAGAGTCTTTTCACATATTCAGTTATTTCAGCATTTAACTGTGCTGAAAAGGCATGTGGTTTGCAGAAGCTCCAATGGGTTATTACAGGAGTGATTCATCCCCTATCAGAGGGCTCTTTACCAGGTTTTAATCAGGCAAGTCAAGCTTCCTTTGACATGCTATCCCTCTAGTTAACCCATCATGCTCTGGAAATCATTTGTCATATATTACATGTTTATTTGTTAAACAAAGATTGTACCTATACCTTTACAAAAACAGCAGAATTAAAACTGAACCAAAACAAATACAGTTTCTCTTTCTCAAAAAAGATCTTAAGGAAATCAACAAGTAAATCAGTTTAGCAAACATGTTGCTGAAGACATAGCTTGTTATCATGATTGCTAAACCATGCAGTATTTTATTATGGATCCTGGATTAAAAATAGAAAAACAATCCCAATATCTGTCAACCCATTGCTGTATTTCATACTGAAGTGATGTGGAACTGTACATTTACTGTTCATTTACTTATTGACCAATCCATTTTTTTTTCACAGACTAAAACTGGTTTTGCACAGCTGTATAATGAAGGTTCAGAAAATGCTTGTGATGTACGACTCAGACTCACTAAAGATACACTAACCATACAGAAGCAAGACGTGGTTTGTGTCAGTGGAACCGAGCAAAGTACAAATGTAAGTGTTCTGTCTGATTAATAGCTGAAAATATTTACAGAATGTGTATTTTCCACATGATGATAAAAAAAAAAAAAAAAAAAAAAAAAAACACATAGATGCCTAATTTGGAACACCAGCAAAATTCGTTATTTGAATATTATTATGCTTCAAAGCTCTATTTGATCTGAATCATGTGCTCCATATAAATGGCCCACTTTACTCCTAGCTGTAAGTGTTGGAGTATGAAAGAGAATCAGCTTGTTGATGAGAATGCTGAGATCATTTAGTTGCTATCACCTCCTCTAAGCATGTTCATTATAGGCTGAGATGCACATAGCACACCCCAATTGGCTGCAATAGCAACACATGAAAATTGCAGCAACATACGTATAGTCTAAAAGTAGCATCTCTCCCTCTTGTGATAAAAAGATACTGATATCAAGGCATGTTCAGGTACTGATACTAGTCAATGTAACAATACATTTAAATACTTTTTAATGAATACATGTATAGATACATTTTTTAAACCACATTTTGTACCACCAGTAATAAATCTATGACTAATTTAAATAATCTTTAACTTTTTTAGAAACACACTTTTTATTCAAAACAATGTTTTAAAAATATGCTTCTTATTTTTTTTTTTCTTTTTATTCTATGACAAATGAGCAAAAACATTTTCATGCACAAATGTGTGTATATATTTTGTAAACTTAAAAAAAAAAAAATCTTAAAACAGAGTGTGGTACTATGCTTCACACAAAGGGAGATACAATGACCAGTGAAGTCACAAGGCTGCAGCTGTCACAGTGCAATACAGTTTTTTGAACAAACCTCATGTGATCACCATGATTGGGAACCATGCTTATTAGTTCATAATTATTAGTGTAGACCAATGGCTGCCAATGACAACACATTTTTAGAACTGATTCTAAAACAGAATTTAGAATACTGTTCTCCAGTGGTGACTGGTGTTTTTGTTTTGGGGAGCGGCAAGCAATCCCCTCCATGCTGTTGGTTGGTCAACCAATCATTCGGGTTGGGTCGACGGGTGGTCAGTTGTTCGGTCCAGCCCCACACTTACCTCATCTAGGTCGTGGTTGGGCAGCACTTCCACAGGTGGTGGGCGGCAGCTTCCATCATGTCTTCTCCTCCTCTGCATCACAGCAGCTTTCGCCATGCATCCCCTCCCTCCTCCTCCTAGGCATCCAATAGGATCGACTGTCCTTTCAGCTAATTGGGGGATGGGCCTCAGGACCTGCTTCCTGATTGGCCAGAAGGAGGATCAGTGTGACAATAGCGAATATTCATTGGGTGGGCTCAGGCCGCAGTGCTCTGTGCCCCGAGTCCACCCTTTTTTGAAGCCTATTAGAGCCTCTGGCTCTAATCTCATGTTTCCAAACTAAACATTGGAATCTGTGCATCCAGAGCTCTGCATGTAGATTAAGGGGCCGGGTGCATGGATAGGGGTGGTGGTGCCTGTGCACCCCTAATAGACGGGCCACCACTGCTATTTTCTCTGCACAGGAAACTGTGTCTGAGAACATTGATCTACAAAACTAGGATGTCTAGGTATTAAAAAAAAACATGAAATGAGAAAAAATTGAAGGCTGCAATTGCTGACCTCCTTCTTATGCCCCGTACACACGAGCGGACTTTTCGACATCCAAACTCCGACGGACTGAGTCCGTCAGACTATCCGATCGTGTGTGGGCTGCAACGGACTTTAGCTTTGCTAAAGTCTGACGGACTTTAGAAATGAAGCATGCTTCAAATTTTCCCGACGGAACTCCGCCGGACCCGGTCCCCTTCGAAAAATTCGCTCGTGTGTGTGCTACTCCGACGGACTAAAACCGACGCTAGGGCAGCTATTGGCTACTGGCTATGAACTTCCTTATTCGAGTCGGGTCGTACGTCATCACGTTCGAATCCGTCGGAGTTTAGTGTGATCGTGTGTGGCCAAGTCCGTTCGGCCGAAAAGTCTGTCAGAACTCCGTCGGAACTCCGGCAGAACTCCTTTGGAAGTCTGTCGGACATAAGTCCTCTCGTGTGTACGGGGCATTAGAGTATTCGTTTTCTGGCAGTCTCTGGCTCTAGCCTGTAAGAAGTATGTTAATCATAAAATCAGAGGCTCAGAAAGTACCGAAGGCACTAAGGGGAGATTTACTAAAATTGGTGCACACAGAATCTGGTCCAGCTGTGCATGGTAACCAAACAGCTTCCAACTCCAGCTTGTCCAATTAAGCTTTGACATTGAGCCCTCGTTCATGCTGAACATGACATTAAAATTGTGAGACTTCATCTGAAGCTGCACAATTTCAAAGCTGCATGTCTATGTGACTTCGGGTGCGATTGGAAAAACAGCTGTGCACAGATGCCTTCTGAAGCTGCACCTGAAATACGCAAAAGTAGTGCTGAAATTACTTTTGCAAATTGTTGCGGCACCGCAAATTTGGCATCAGACCGATTGGTGCTGGCAATAGGCTGACCTATCAAATCAAATGAAAAATCGCTTCAATGTGAATGAGGGCTGAAACCTGGAGGCTGATTGATTACTATGCACAGCTGCACCAAAATCTGTGTGCGCCAGTTTTCGTAACTCTCCTCCAATACTAGCATGACAGCTAAATAATTAGCATTTTTAGAAATAAGATTAACAATGACTGATTGCGTATGTAAAGGTTTCTTTTAAATAGTTTCCAGGAGTTCAGCTTAAAAGTGTTACTAAACTCACAACACTAACATCAGTCTGTATATGCAGTAAAGCATGCTTGTTATACTCACTGTGGAACCTAAGGGGTTAATTCTTTGAATTGTGTAAAGAGGCTATAATGAAAAGCAAGATGGAGAGATCAAAATCCCAAATATGAAGAAAATTCAAATAATTGGAGAAAGGGGTAAAGAGGTAACAAACCTCAGGATTTTGAGGGTGTTAGGTATAGAGATCAAGACTCATTAGGTAGCATAACATTTAGAGTTTTATTAAAGAAAATCAAAACATGAGAAAAAAAAGGTACATCATATCAAAAGATAATTTATCTAGTAAAGCATATACAAGCAAAGCACTACCACTCTCGACATGTTTCGCTCGATAGAGTTTCTTCAGGAGATTGCTGGTGTGATGCTTTTTATACTATAGGTAACAAAACATTGGGTAAGTATCTCATGAAAGTATTACATAATACATTAACATGAAAAAACATGCAAATTGGCATGAAGTTTAGAGGGAACTATGCAAAATGTATAAAAAAAAAAGCAGTAGTATAAAAACATAAGGGCATGGAAACATGTGGACACAAAAAAAGAGACCAAACCTCACCAAGAATGCTTTAAGTCCATGAAAAGTATATACAGAAAAATGAATTCAGTCAGTGCATTTGACATCCCATCAATCCAGCTCTGCCACCTTGGCTGCTTGCAGATAAGAGCTATACCCGTGATATTTCTAAAAATAAATATATAGATAAGCCTATAGAACATGAGTTAAATTATCTATCAAGATGAAAGTAGAGATAAATATATAGCTCCTGACCATATAATTTGAGGAGAAAATAGTTACCTTGATTTACAATGGGGTTGAATCAATAGAGGTTTAAACTGGTACTGCTGAGGAATGACTGATCAGCAGATAAATAAATGTATTTGACCTGATACCGGACATCAAAATAAAAAGATTTGGAAAAACCAGACACCATTTGCGGGATGGACCTCTAGATAATATAGAGTATAACATATAAACCTAATGAAGTTCGAATAATACCAAGGCAGTCGGATGGTTAAATGTGCATAAACAGTGCGTCTTACCGAGAAATTTACATGACAGGTACACGAGACCCAGGAAGGATATCAACTCTCCTATGCAGGATGTCTCAAGCAGAGTGTGGAGGCACGTAGCTGCCATTTAAATAGTTCCTCTCTGACTCGGCGGCAAGTCACGGGCACAATAAGGAATGCCACTGCGCACACGTCAAGGGTGAAGGACGGCGCATGTACCTCAGACGTGAAGCATCATAGGGACAAGGCCGCCATCTTGGAAAGTCCAATAACTAATTAATAATAAATAATAATAATATGTTTTTATTATTATTGTCATTTATTATTATTATTCATTTGTTATGTTCCATTTGTTTAGATACGACATTCATTATTTCAGATAATTCGTAACTGAGAATAAATTCATATCAGCCAAATTTCACTAACAGCCAAATTTGAAAGGAAATTACAATACCTATAATGTATTAGTTACTAATAGTTAAGTTATTATTAGTTAGTAGACATGTGCATTCGTTTTCGTCCGAATGCATTTTCGTCCGAATTTCAGCTATTTTCGTTTTCGTTTTGACAAACGATAACGAAAGCACAAAATCCGAAAAACGAAAGATCCGACATAAATAAATGCTTTATTTTCGTTTTCATTGTTACAACAGTTCGATATAGAATAGGAGATTCGACATGACTCTGACAACAATCTGTGTCTATAGAACCTGTGTTCGAATGTGCCTAACCTTACCTCTATTAGTCCAAGATTATATAGAGAAAATATTCGACAGAGAAAAAAGATTTGACAGAGAGAAAAGATTCTGCAAGATACTGTCCTAAAAAGTGTTTGGGGACCCGGGTCCTGCCCCAGGGGACATGTATCAATGCAAAAAAAAGTTTTAAAAACGGCCGTTTTTTCGGGAGCAGTGATTTTAATAATGATTAAAGTGAAACAATAAAAGTGTAATATTCCTTTAAATTTCGTAGGGGGGGGGGGTTGTCTATAGTATGCCTGTGAAGGGGCGCATGTTTCCCGTGCTTAGAATTGTCCCTGCACAAAGTGTCATTTATGCAGGAAAAAAAGTCCTTTAAAATCACTCGCAGCTATTATGAATTGTCGGCTCCCGTAATACAGAGAACACTCATTGAAAGTCATTGATAAAAAAATAAATAAATAAATAATAAAAAAAAAAAGCGTGGGGGTCCCCCAAATTCAATTACCAGGCCCTTCAGGTCTGGTATGGATATTAAGGGGAACCCTGCCTCAAATTTAAGAAAAAAATTGACGTGGGGTTCCCCCTAAATATCCATAACCAGACCCTTCAGGTCTGGTATGGATATTAAGGGGAACCCCGCGTCAAATTTAAAAAAAAATTGACGTGGGGTTCCCCCTAAAAATCCATACCAGACCCTTTATCCGAGCACGCAACCTGGCAGGCCGCAGGAAAAGAGGGGGGGACGAGAGAGTGGCCCCCCCTCCCTCCTGAACCGTACCAGGCCACATGCCCTCAACATTGGGAGGATGCTTTGGGGGTCTGTGACCCCTCAAAGCACCTTGTCCCCATGTTGATGAGGACAAGGGCCTCATCCCCACAACCCTGGCCGGTGGTTGTGGAGGTCTGCGGGCGGGGGGCTTATCAGAATCTGGAAGCCCCCTTTAATAAGGGGACCCCCAGATCCCGGCCCCCCCCCTGTTTGAAATGGTAAGGGGGTACAAAAGTACCCCTACCATTTCACAAAGAAAGTGTAAAAAATGTTTAAATAAAACAAACACACTTTTGAAAAATTCCTTTATTAAAAATAAAAAAATAAAAAAAAGATTCCAGCGGCGGTAATCCACTCTTGCTATCCATCGACGGACGGTCATATCTCCAGCGATGTCTAATATCATCCAGCGCAGCGCAGCATCCTTCTTCTGTCTCCGTGGAGGAGACACTACAGGCATTCCGGCGGCTGACGTTTGTTATATACGGAGGGCGGGGCCACCCGTCACCTGACCCCGCCCCCCTCTGACGCAAGGGGAAACCCGGGGTTCCCTGTGACGTAGGGGTGACCCGCACCCCTCTGATGTAACACAGGCAGGTTTCCGTTACATCAGAGGGGGGCGGGGTCACCCCTACGTCACAGGGAACCCCGGGTTTCCCCTTGCGTCAGAGGGGGGCGGGGTCAGGTGACGGGTGGCCCCGCCCTCCGTATATAACAAACGTCAGTCGCCGGAATGTCTGTAGTGTCTCCTCCACGGAGACAGAAGAAGGATGCTGCGCTGCGCTGGATGACATGAGACATCGCTGGAGATATGACCGTCCGTCGATGGATAGCAAGAGTGGATTACCGCCGCTGGAATCTTTTTTTTATTTTTTTATTTTTAATAAAGGAATTTTTCAAAAGTGTGTTTGTTTTATTTAAACATTTTTTACACTTTCTTTGTGAAATGGTAGGGGTACTTTTGTACCCCCTTACCATTTCAAACAGGGGGGGGGCCGGGATCTGGGGGTCCCCTTGTTAAAGGGGGCTTCCAGATTCTGATAAGCCCCCCGCCCGCAGACCTCCAC
This sequence comes from Lithobates pipiens, assembly GCF_037356315.1. Lineage (NCBI taxonomy): Eukaryota > Metazoa > Chordata > Amphibia > Anura > Ranidae > Lithobates > Lithobates pipiens. The sequence continues at coordinate 508,318,546 of NW_027507758.1, forward strand.
AACCACCGGCCAGGGTTGTGGGGATGAGGCCCTTGTCCTCATCAACATGGGGACAAGGTGCTTTGAGGGGTCACAGACCCCCAAAGCATCCTCCCAATGTTGAGGGCATGTGGCCTGGTACGGTTCAGGAGGGAGGGGGGGCCGCTCTCTCGTCCCCCCCTCTTTTCCTGCGGCCTGCCAGGTTGCGTGCTCGGATAAAGGGTCTGGTATGGATTTTTAGGGGGAACCCCACGTCAATTTTTTTTTTAATTTGACGCGGGGTTCCCCTTAATATCCATACCAGACCTGAAGGGTCTGGTTATGGATATTTAGGGGGAACCCCACGTCAAATTTTTTCTTAAATTTGAGGCAGGGTTCCCCTTAATATCCATACCAGACCTGAAGGGCCTGGTAATTGAATTTGGGGGACCCCCACGCTTTTTTATTTATTTATTTATTTATTTTTTTATCAATGACTTTCAATGAGTGTTCTCTGTATTACGGGAGCCGACAATTCATTATAGCTGCGAGTGATTTTAAAGGACTTTTTTTCCTGCATAAATGACACTTTGTGCAGGGACAATTCTAAGCACCAGAAACATGCGCCCCTTCACAGGCATACTATAGACAACCCCCCCCTACGAAATTTAAAGGAATATTACACTTTTATTGTTTCACTTTAATCATTATTAAAATCACTGCTCCCGAAAAAACGGCCGTTTTTAAAACTTTTTTTTGCATTGATCCATGTCCCCTGGGGCAGGACCCGGGTCCCCAAACACTTTTTAGGACAGTAACTTGCAAATTAGCCTTTAAAATGAGCACTTTAGATTTTGAACGTTGGAGTCCCATAGACTTTAATAGGGTTCTAAAGTATGCTATATACTAGCTCCGTCGAATCTTCTTTATACATTCGACAGACACCATAAGCCTTCAAAGACAGATTCGACCGTGATTCATGTGGATTTTCGGACGAATGCAATTTTTGAACGAAAAATGAAATAAATAAAAACGAATTTCGGGAGTAACTAAATAAATTAAGTTTTCAGACGAAAACGAAATTCCGAAACGAAATATTTTACTCTGCACATGTCTGTTAGTTAGTTATTATTTCAGATTTTCAAATTTACAAATTTTAGAATTTTACAATATTATAGTTTATGAATATTGTGAAAAATTTGTTCAACGGATTTTTCATTAATTAGGATATTTCCAAATCAAAAAAACGAATTTGAAATGAAACTAATTGCACATGTCCATTTACTGAAATAATTGCATTTCCATGTTCTGTGTACTATGGTGGACCAGATGTAGTGAATCCTGGGTCCTGGGTTTAGTAACACTTTAACTTATGGAGAAATATTACTTATCTGTAGAGGTTTTTTTTTTTCTAACATGCCTAAACTTCATTCATTATTTGACTGCATTTTAATGTTTGAAATCTACCTAAAAAGGAAGCACATTAAACAGTTATTACACTCCACCCCTATAATTTAGTGATTACTTTCTCCTACTCTTCCTGCCAAATCCAGAATATAATTTTTAATGGAAAATAGAAAAAAGTTAGATGAAATGATTGCTTTCTTATGAACGATTATCCATCTGTCAGAGTGTTGAAGAATTTGGGTCAGAGCTATACCTAATGGTGGTAGAAAATGAATATTGCTGTAAGATCTATGTTAACTGTTTATGTTTCTCTATGCAGCGACAATTTTGCTCACTACCTGGGAATTCAGTAAAACTATTTAAAAACAAAAAGAATTGTAGTTTTAAAGGCAATTACCTGCTTGTCAATATATTTTTGTACTTTCCCTTATAGGCTTTATAGCACAAAGGCTTAAGCAGGTGTGAACATTATTTTTAATTTTTTCCTTTTAATTCATGCCTTTGAATGCAAAAGGCAGCGTTTGACATGAAAATGCCATGTTGGCCTGCTTTACCTTGCATTCAAATTGCCAAGATGTACTTGTGTCTGCGGCAAATGCAATACAATGCAAATCAGGTCAAGCACAGCCTCTGATTTGCAATCTACACTGATCTATTGAAGGCAAATAGGAATCTGTTGACCTGCATCTGACATGCGTTTTAACGTGCGTCAGAAGCAAGAGAACAATGCAAGTCCTAAATTTGCATCAAAATACAAGTTCACTTATTTTGTAGTCCCCAATATAATAAAACACAGAATTCTATTTGGATTATATACTACTAATTCTGATACTGACAAGCAAAGATAAAATAGAGAAAATGTTATTTTATCTCATTGGGGAACTGCAACATATCCAAGAGTTCTCATCAGATTCATGTTTGTATCGTTAGTTTTGTATTGGATAACTAATGGAAAGCAATATACAATTATTATTAGGCAAGGAAAAATATGGGTATATTAATAGAATATTGCTTTAATTATTAATTCTTAAAGTGGTGTTCCAGCTGCAAACATTTTTTTCTTTAACCACTTCAGCCCTGGACCATTTGGCTGGCCAAATGGTTCGGGGCTGAAAATTCAGCACTGCGTCTCAAACAAAACAGACGTCCTTTTTTTCCCACAAATAGATCTTTCTTTTGATGGTATTTTATCACCTCTGCGTTTTTTATTTTTTGCACTATAAACAAAAAATAGCGTCAATTTTGAAAAAAACGCATTATTTTTTACTTTTAGCTATAATAAATATCCCCAAAAATATTTAAAAAAAAAATGTTTCCTCAGTTTAGGCCGATATGTATTCTTCTACATATTTTTGGTAATAAAATCGCAATAAGCATTTATTGATTGGCTTGCGCAAAAGTTATAGCATCTACAAAATAAGGGATAGTTTTATGGCATTTTTATTTTTAATTTTTTAAACTAGTAATAGCGACGATCATTTATCATGACTGCAACATTATGGCGGACACATCGGACAATTTTTACACATATTTGAGACTGTTCACATTTATATAGTGATCAGTGCGGTTAAAAATGCATTTATTACTGTGTAAATGAGACTGGCAGTGAAGGGATTAACACTAGGTGGCCTTGTAGGGGTTAAGGGTGAGTGATTATAACTGTGGGGGGAGGGGCTACGTGTGATACATCACTGATCACCGCTCCCAATTACAGGGAGCAGTGATCAGTGACAGTTTCATGAGGCAGAATGGGGAAATGCTTCTTTAAAATAGCATTTCCCCATTCCTCCACTCTGTGAAACAATTGCGGGTATCCCCACGATCATCAAGTCTGCAGGACCCACGATCCTACTCACGGAGCTTGCGGCCGGTGCGTGCGAACACCGCTGGCGGTGCGCACGCGATGGCATGGTGGAAAATTCAAAGGGATGTACAGGTATGCCCATTTGCGCAGCAGTGCCATTCTGACCATGTATAAGTACATGTGGCGGTCGGGAACCAAACACTGTAGCTGATAACTTTTAATAAGGACACTTACCTGTCCAGGGAGCCCATGATGCCAGCCCCCTTGAGGCTGATCCATGCAGCGGATCGGGTGCAAGTGCCAGCCACCATTCCAACCATGGGAAACCAGCAGCAGAGGCTTCACTGCCTTATTTCATACTGTGCATGCGTGAGTCACGCGGCACTTTCTGAATGGCCCCATTGTCTTCTGGGAGACACACAAGTCCCAGAAGGCAGCAGGGGAGGAGAGGAAATGACACCTTGGGTCGTGGCTGAACTAGGACAGAAGTACACTCAGTACTTCAGAAAAGGTAAGCAAAATAAATAAAAAATAAAATAATTATTCAAAATTGAGTGGTGGAGGGGCGCTCTTTCCTTTAAGATAAAGTCTCATGTACCTGCCATGTAAAGGTAGTAAAAGTGGGTGGAACTCCGCTTTAACCCAAATATTTAATAGCACTAATAATAAATGGTCACACATCTACTCCTAGTGGAGTTGGCAGCATCCTAGAATTATAACCATACATTAGTAATTCACTTACATTTTAGGAACACTTTCTACTGCTTTTTCTAATTATTCATTTTCATTATAGTTCTCAATATATTTTTTGTTGGCTTACATTGCCAATTTTAATATCCTCTTCTGCCTTATTTCTTCAGTTAATGCAAAAAACGGAATAAAAAAAGTTGTCTTTTATCATAAATTAGCATGGAGGTAAAACTGTCACTTAGTATGGAAAAATAATAAAAGCGTGTGATTTATATCTATTTCTTCCAATGACATTTTATATTACTGCTCTCTATTGATCTTTTTACATGGAATTAAAAACCTTGTCAGAGTCAGTTACCTCTTGATTTTACAGATCTGTAAAAATATGGATGCTACAGAGGAAAGCAAGAATATAATCAGTACTTGAACAGCGTTTAATAAAAAATTATGTACAATAAAAAAGAGGCTGTCATCGCATTTTAAATCATTTAGATGTTAATGGCAATCTACAATTGTTTTTTTTCTTTGTGAGTTTTGGTTTCAGCCCACCCTAGGAAAGCAATATATATATATAACTTGAATCCAATCCACTTATGGTTTGTGTAGTGCTTCACAAGTGTGCATTACAATAAACCTCTTTTTGCCTCAAACATTCTTATGCTGGGATACACCACAACATCCAGTGGCTTCATACCATTCTCACTGATATAAAGTGGTAATTTAGTGGAGTAAACTTTTTTTATTTCATGGGCAAAAATAAGTCATTACAACCACAAAGAGTAGACAGTGAAAACTTAGAACATACACCTTATGCTTCCAATAAGTTGTCAGGCTTGAAAATATACAGCTAACCTGAACAGAAAAAAAAAGCAAACTCAGAGATTTTTAACCTATTAATCAGTTCCCGACCGGCGCACGCCGATGTATGTCGGCAGAATGGCACGGGCAGGCATATTGGCGTACAGGTGCATCCATTTTAAATGCCGCCCTGCCATCGCGAGCGCGCCACTGGTGGTGCACTCACGTGCCGGTCGGGACCCCGTGAGTCCGGTCGCGGGTCTCGCGGACTCGATCGCCGCGGGGATACCCGCGATCGTCTCACGGGGCGGCTGAACGGGGAGATGCCATTGTAAACAGCATCTCCCCGTTTTGCCTAGCAACAAGTGACGCTGATCTCTGCTCCATGTGATTGGAGCAGAGATCAGTGTTCACTAACACAAAGCCCAGCCCCCCACAGTTAGTAACACGCCCCTAGGAACACTTAACCCCTACACTGCCACCCCATGGTCAACCCATTCACTGCCAGTGTCATTTACACAGGAATCAATGCATTTGTATAGCATTGATTGCTGTATAAATGACAATGGTCCCAAAAATGTGTCAAAAATGTCCAATGTGTCCGCCACAATGTCGCAGTCACAATAAAAATCGCCGCCATTACTAGTAAAAAAAAATTATTAATAAAAATGCCATAAAACTATCACCTATTTTGTAAACGCTATAACTTTTGCGCAAGCCAATCAATAATCACTTATTGCGATTTTTTTACCAAAAATATGTAGAAGAATACGTATCAGCCTAAACTGAGGGAAAAAATGTTTTTTTATATATTTTTGGGGATATTTATTATAACAAAAAGTAAAAAATTATGCGTTTATTTCAAAATTGTCACTCTATTTTTGTTTATAGCGCAAAAAATAAAAACCGCAGGGGTGATCAAATACCACCAAAAGAAAGCTCTATTTGTGTGAAAAAAAGGATGTCAATTTTGTTTGGGAACCATGTCACATGGCCGTGTAATTGTCAGTTAAAATGAAGCAGTGCCGAATCGCAAAAAGTGGTCTGGTCTTAAGCCAGCAAAGTCTGAAAGTGGTAAAAAGTACAGTAAGAAAGCATGGATATTGGTAACTTTTCACTAAAAAGGGAAGGAATGCTTTGATTTGCTGGCTAAGTTAAAAATCCCACAGTAGAGTTCTACCCTTTGGGATTGGAAGACACCCCAGTTACGGAAATTACTTCAAACAGCTACTCCAGCGTTGCCCAACGCTGTCCCTATGTAGCCCCACCTATCTGGGAAAATGACTATCAATGCAAGAGGCTTTAATATGACTGAAAAAAGATCACAGCTTCTTGGAGAGATAGACAGACTTTGGACTCAAATTGCCTTTATCCAAGAGACTTCAAATAGGGAGAGATAACCAAACAGACCAAGATGCACAAAACCATTTCACAATCCCCACCCTTTTAGAAAATGGAAGGGATTCTCAATCTTAGTCTCTAAAATGATTTAAGTTGTTTTGGAGGGGAACTGGTGGACCGCGAGTCAGGGGCAGATCCAGAGTCTAGTCTCGGGAGGGGCACTGCCAGAAAAGAAGGTGAACCTGTACGCTATGTTGTGCAATAGCCAGCAAAGGCACGCATGCTGATTGGCCAGAGGGGGAGCCAATCAGCGGGTCCAGTGGAACTAACGGCGGAAGCACCCACATGCAATCACTCCCCGAAAAAGCTGGAACAGCGGTCTGCTGATGCAAACAAGGCAGATCGCCATTCTGTCAGAGATGAACAGAGTTATCTTGTGTTCCTGATATCCAGGTATGTAGTCAGTCCATCCCCCACACAGCTACAAAGCCCCCCCTGGGGACACAGTTAACCCTTTGATCACCCCTGATGTTAACCCTTCCCAGCCAATGTCATTAGTACATTGACAGTGCATATGTTTAGCACTGATCACTGTATTAGTGTCACTGGTCCACAAAATTGTCAAAAGTGTCAGTTAGGTGTCCAATCTGTCCGCCACAATGTTGTAGTCCCACAAAAAAAAAATCACTGATCGCTGCCATTACTAGTAAAAAATAAATAAAAATGTTGTAAATCTATCCCCTATTTTGTAGATGCGATAACTTATTAGGATTTTTTTTACCAAAAATATGTAGCAGAATACATATTGGCCTAAATATATATATATTGCTATTTTTCCAAAATTGTCAGTTTGTTTATATCGCAAAAAATATAAATATCACCAAAAGAAAGTGCTATTAGTGTGAAAAAAGGACATCAATTTTACTTGGGTACAGTGTTGCATGACACGCAATTGTCAGTTACAGTAATGCAGCGCAGTATTGCAAAAAATGGCCTGTTCATGGGGGGGGGGGGGGGGGTAGAACTTTCCAGAGCTAAAGGAGTTTAGATTGAACAAAACTAAAAGGGCAGCATTTGTTTTTCATAAATACTGTAATGGCACACAAGATTTTGCGATCTTACACATTAATTGATTCTTTTACTCACTTTTATATAATGTTTTGGTTCTCTGGTGGGGGGAGGGGCTCCCATGCAGGAGTAATGGAGATGAGCAGGATTTGTTAATTGTACTGTCTGTCTGCAGGTGCAGCCGGCAGCATCAGATGTCACTGCTTCTTCCTGTGTTCACGCCGTGCTGTGGAGAAGATGGAGGGAGGAGGTGGGTGGAGCCAACACTCTCACTCAGGTGCGTCACTGGTTGCTACATGCCAGGCGGCACAGGTGTTAGCAACCAGTGCAGGGAACACTAGTCAGCAGCGCAGCTCCACCCACCCCCTCCCTCCAGTGCGGTGTAATGACCATAACTTTCTCTCAGCACCACTGATCAGCTGATTATACTGATGTGAGAGAGAGAGACTCGGTCGGGAATGCAGTCAGTGATATTTTCGGGGGGGGCAATTCCCCCGTTGCCCCCCCCAGGATCCGCCCCTGCTGGGAGTGCTGTTACCTTTTTTTGGAAAGGGAAGATGAATGATAAACCTATCACTTTAGCTAACATTGATTGCCCTGATATTAGACAAAGTTCCCTTTACCAAGAAGATCTGTGCCTCTCTCCAGAGCTTCGCCAAGGGAATTTTTATATTGTGTGGACACTTCAATGTTCTGCTTCTACCAGTAATAATTACACATAAAGTAGTTCCTCCCTCCCCTATACCAACTCACATACAGTAGACCAAAACAGAACTCTCGTTCCACTGAGTTCATACTTGCCGTCTTATGCATCCAGACACTAAAGTATCCACTCACTACTCCACCCCATTATAGATAGTCCAGACTAGTCAATCTCTACATCTACAGTGTGATTTACCAAACCTTAGAAATACAACTATTGAATCTAAGTTTTTTCGCACCATGCCCCAATTGCAATATCCTTCTCCTTCTCTCCTATGGAGAGCTCCCCCACCTTCTGGAGACTAAATCCTCAATCCTTAGTAGCACTACTTGCCTTTTATACCTCCAGCAAAAACTTGATAAATACTTCACCCTCAATGACATGCTTGACTCCACAACTATAACCCTATAGAAAGCCCACAGGTGTGTGATCAGGAGGTGAATCTCTGAAACTACTAATGCAAATAAAGGCAGAATCCTAAAAACAGATAGCCTCACCCATCAATTGAACCTTCACTCTCTGGCGTCATCTTTTCAATGAGCAGGCAAACTACTTGCATGTGTGCTCAAAGATAAGACAGGAACACACACCAGAGATCACATCTGAGATGCAGTAGGTACTCAACACTGGAACTCTGCAGATATTGCCCTGCAATTCAGAAAATACTACAATTCCCTTATACAAGTTGATCCCTACACCACTCTCTCTTTCCAGTGCCACACAACAAGCAACCAAAATGGACTCTTTCTTGTCAAAATACAACAGCAGTTACCTGTAAAGCTTTTTTTCAAACCTAGAACTCCCTTTCCAGCTAGAAAAAGTACACATGGCAATCACCAAAATCAAACCTGAAGAAAAGCCTGAGCCCTGGCAGCCTAATGCCTCACAATTATAAAACTTTTAAATAGACTCTTATACCTCAATTCATGTGAGCCTTTGACCCCCAACCACTATCATCTCTACATCCCCCCCACCTTTTGAAGGCCTACAGTATGGCCATTACAAAATAGGAAAATGATCCCAGTTTGTGTGAGAACTTTAGACTCAGATTTCTACCGAACATATACATAAAAACTCACCCAGTACCCCCTAGCCAACCAATTTTAGCAATAATATCAAAGATTAGCTGGACTTCGTACCTGGAAGAGAAGCCTGGGAAAACATTATCAAAGCCATCAACCTTTATCAATGGGTACAGCCTGGAATTATCCTTGGGTTTCTTCTTTCTATGAAAGTGGAAAATGTGTTTGACAGGGTAGGATGGGATTATATGACAGCCAAGCTCAGACATTTGGGCCTGAAAAACAAGATGATTTCCAGGATCATGACTATTTATCAAGAGTATACTGTCAGCAAATAAAACGCTGACAAACACTTTCCACATCCATAAGGGCACTAGGCAGGGATGCCACCTTTCAGCATGAATGCTTTAGAATGCTTTCAGTGCATAATCAAAAGCGACATGGGCATCAACTTCTTCTCCATACCCTCTAATGAAATATTATTTCACTGCATTTGTGGACAACCTATGTCTTTTCTGACCCAACCTTTTAAGACCCCCCCCACAACCTACTACTTGCCTTTAATGACTTCAACCAATAGTCGCACTGCACAATTAACTACTCAAATTCTGCAGCGCTCAAGCTCACTGAACATGGTTAACGCTTGTAAAGTTAACTTCCTCTTTGTGTGGGACCCTAGAGCTATTACGTATCTAGTCATCAAGCTACCCACAGATCTATCAGATCTTTACACACTCAACCCCTTTTGTCTCCTCATCCGTATTACACAGGATCTGCATGTGCAGGATACATTTCCCAGGTTTGAAGAGCCACCAACCTAAAAATGAATACCTTATCGAGCTTCTACCTTTTCCAAGCCGTACCTGTGGAAACAATAAACTACATACAATAAGCATGTTGACTCCTACAATGCCCACATAAATGGGAGGCATTGGCTTGCCTGCCATCTTACATGCATGGTGGACTGGGATGTCTATTTAAATCTAAAGCTTGGACCCAAATTGAACAACTGTTTTCACAAATTCCATTTAACTCCTGCTCCTGGGTTGAAAGGCAATTGCTCCCTTCTTTTTAATATTCTATTCCTACCATAGGAACATCCTTAAAAGCATTCTTTACAGTCTGCAAAAAAATAGTAATTTATGATGTAACTAGCCCCCTGACTCCGCTGGAAGGAAACCTGGACATTCCTACTGGCTCAGCTAGAAACGTTATGACCGCATGGCATCTGGATCCCAGAATCACAGCAAGAAGTCCTTTAACAAGGACACTTTTTAAAACTTAAATGCTCTTAAAGCACTGAACAAGAATATCCTGGTGCCATATTGGACATAGGTAAAAATACAACAGTACAGCACAGATACACAAACTAAAAAATAAATAAATAAATAGAATGCAGAATAGATAAGGGAAGTATCAAGAGTCCACAAGTGCAGAGTGTCTTCTTTCAATCAAAATGAGAAGTGATGATGTGATCCCTTCCACCGGAGGATAAGATGGACTCTCACCTTAGGCAATGGACCCCTGACAGCTCAGGCAGGTCAAACAGGCATGTCCCCACCAGGGGTAAATCACAGGTAACAGCTTTCCAACATCGGTGTTCCAAGGGTTAATCCTTCTCATGTCCCTTATACCAACATAATCCAGTGAAATACATATAAAAATATAAAAGGGCAACAAATAGTGCTCTCCGTTTCAAGATTTATTAAAAAAACAGATTTAAAATAATACACTCACATGGTATGGCACTGCGCTCCAGTGCCGAGTTGCAGACAAAGTAATCATACAGTCACAGAAACCATCCATGCACAGATCAGCGTTGAAAACAGGCGGGTGACGTCACGGCTAAAGTCACCCGCATACTTCCAAATACTACACTTTATAGATGCCCTACACTATAGAAAACATTTTGCATGTATTCTTACACATGTGGAATTCTTGTGTGTCTCTCCAGAGCCACGCACTTACGTCATTTCTGGTATGGAAGTAGGGAGCCTGGAATGCAGTTGAAGTACACGCTGCGAACCGGCTTCCCCTACATATTATTTTGACCATATGCTGTTGTAGTTTTTTAAGGTTTTTTTTCCCATTGTTGGGAAGTTTTTGTTTTTAGTTCTAAGTTTTAAAATAAAGTATTTTTTACTACTACACTATGGGAGCCTTATCTCTTCCTATGAGGATCTAATCTTGGGAAGCTACTGATCAGTTATTTGGATACGGCGATCAGTGAAGTGCTCAGCAGGAGACCGGTTTGGGCATCCTGGTCTGGTGGAATAGCTGGAGAGGCTAGTGAGGAATGTCACAATAGACTACTGGCAGACCACTGGAAAAGCCACCAAGGGAGACAACCCATGGTTATCCGTATATGCCTACCACCCCTGCAGGGGTATCAGGAGCTGGTGAGTGGGGACCCACAAGGGGGAGCACATGAGTCACCTGATCTGTTGAGCACAAGAGTCACTTGATCGTTTGAACACTTGGTCATTTTGGAGCTTCACCAACTTCACGCTGTTTTTGTACTTTTCATTGTTTGGATGGTTTGGTGATACACATATTAATTTCTTGATGAATTTTTCTGATGAATTTGGGAATCTTTTCTGGTATTCAATTTTTTATACACAGGAGTAATTCATTTTGGTCACTTACTATATATACGCCATTAATGATTGGTTTGGTTGCATTATTATTTTTAGATCAAATGTTGATATTTATGATTGTAGTACCATCATTTGATTATTTGAGCACTTTAGCGTGTTAGGATGCACATATTTGTTTGTAAATTAGGGAATAGGTTTCCCCCATATATAGGTAGCGCCATCTACCTCAATTCACTTACCTCTTCTACATATGTGGTGGCAATGCCCAGGGATCCAAATATTCTTTCTTGAAGTCCATAGTCTTTTTTTCAAATTCTTTATTTTTTAACATGCATACAGTACAGGAGGGGTAAAGGTAACTTATCCAAAAAACATCACATCATATTCATATTCTCAGTGGAGACAAAAAGTACAATATAATGACTATATAAGATAACTAACAATGAATTTCATATCTTGTTAAGGTAGGGATCTCCTGATAGAAATAAATCTTTGTACGGGAGCAGACATTTGAAAGTCAGCTAATTCCTAATGACTGAAAATGTCTCTGACTGTATTGCGTGGGTTTACCAATTATGAATAAAATAAAAAGGCAGTCATGAATGAGGGTCGGTCCTCCGGTTTGGAGGAGACTAGTAGGGTATGTATAATAGACAAATAATGTCTCAATAGCTCAGTGCTAGTGCACAGGCTCTCTAAGTACATCAATGAGTGGTTAAATTCTGTAGTGGAGAGAGAAGTGAAGCAATGTTGAAGCTGTAATGCATTCCAGAAAGGCAGGTCCCATGGAGGAAGATAAGCATACAATTCACGGACAGTCTGGGCTACCACAGGAATTGAGATTAGCAGACAGCAAATTCTGTAAAGAGAGATTGTCAGGCCAGAGGAAAAAAACAGTGTTTCCTATTATGAGAAACATCAAAGATGAGTTAGGAACTAAATGAAATCATTAAATTCCTTTATGAGAATAAGTAATGGTTGGACCTTTAGTCAGTTGCGATTTTAACTGGTGTGGCAAGGAGTTTGGGATGCCAAGTACGGCTCTTTAGGAGGGTCTCTGCAATATTGTTTTTTAAGGTGATCCAGGCATTGTAGGGTTTGTGTCTGTGCCAGTGAATCATGTCTTGTGAGATATTGGAGTTTGATTCTGTACAGTACGTGGCCCCAAATTCGGGTTGCAAAATGTAATTCTCTGCTGCACAAAAGTGCTTGACATTTTGTGACCTGACTTTGGGGCCACGTACTGTATCTCGGGGTCACTTATAGCTAGAAATACCAAATTTGGTATGCAAACACAATAGAACTAGCACTACAACATATCCATATTATAAATGTGCTAGAAACCCCAAATATGGATATGTTGTAGTGGTAGTTCTATTGTGTTTGTATACCAAATTTGTTGTTTCTAGCTATAAGTGACCCCGAGATATGTGGCCCCAAATTCGGGTCGCAAAATGTCATTCTCTGCTGCAGAAAAGTACTTTCATATTGCCCATATCTGGGGTCGCTTGGTGGCAGGTGATGTGGCAAGTGGACAATCCACAACTTGGTCACGTGGCACTCGTGTCAGGCCACGTGGCACTCGTGTCAGGTGTCGTGGCAAGTGGACAATACACAACTTGTGGCAGGTGACGTGGCGAGTGGACAAATACAATACACAACTTTTGGCAAGTGGACAATGACATACAGCATATGCCCTTGCTTTGCGATCGATATCTGTGACTTCTTCAATCAGGCATGCTGACAACTTCATTGATACCATAAATATAAATGAAATAAGATGTGTGTGGTTTTTTTTTTGCACTGGTACACTGCAAGTATGAAAAGTTGATGTGACAGATATATATAAGTAAGTATAAGTAACTAACCATCTTCCAAAATTTCTAATTCAAATCGAAAAGATTAGAACAGAATAGAAAAAAAAAATTTAATAGAATAAAATAGAAAGAATATACAACCATCTTCTGAAATTCAAATTTGAATAGAATACATTTGAATTTCGAATAGTATGAATTCAAATTTTTTAATTAATTAATTTTAAATTTGGATAGAAAAGATTATAATAAAATAGAAAATAGACTAGAAAAACGATAGAACAGAACAGAATAGAATATATTATATTTTATACTGTTCTGTTCTATTGTTTTTCTAGTCTATTCTTTTATATTCTATTAAAATCTTTTCTATTAAAATTGAAATTATATACTAAATTCTAATTTCGGAAGATGGTTCTATATATATATATATATATATATATATATATATATATATATATATTTCCGACATTTGAATTTTGTATAGAATGAATTCGAATTTGAATAGAAAAGATTAGAGTAGAAATAGAGAATAGACTAGAACAATAGAACAGAATAGAATATAGATACTATCTATATAAGTTTTAATTTTTTTGCAGATTACCATTTGTTTTAATAAGATCTCCTGCAGACTATTAGCATCCATTTCATTTTTTGCACATCTCCTGCAGACTATTAGTATCTATTTCGTTTTTTTTCACCAGATCTCCTGCAGACTATTAGCATCTATTTCATTTTTTTGCAGATCTCCTGCAGACTATTAGCATCTATTTTTTAGCAGATATCATGTAGACTATTAACAGCCATTTCACTTCGTTTTTTGCAGATCTCCTGCAGACTGTTAGAATCAATTTCATTTTTCTTTTTTTTGCAGATTACTATTTATTTCCATCAGATCTCCTGCAGTATATTAACATCTATTTCATTTTTTGCAGATCTCCTGCAGACTATTAGCATATATTTCATTTTTATTTTAATTTTTTTGCATTAGAACAGCCATTTCCTTTAGATATAGATGCTAATAGTCTGCAGGAGATCTGCAAACAATGAAATATATGTTATTATACTGCAGGAAATCTGATGGAAATAAATAGTAATCTAAAAAAAAAAATGAAATTGATTCTAACAGTCTGCAGGAGATCTGCAAAAAAAAAGAAGTGAAATGGCTGTTAATAGTCTACATGAGATCTGCTAAAAAAAATAGATGCTAATGGTCTGCAGGAGATCTGGTTAGAAAACAAAATAGATACTAATAGTCTGCAGGAGATCTGCAAAAAAATTAAATAGATGCTAATAGTCTGCAGGAGATCTTATGGAAACAAATAGTAATCTGCAAAAGAAATTAAAAATGAAATAGATAGTATCTATATTCTTATCTTATCTTCCGAAAATTCGAATTTAGTATATAATGATTTTGATTTTAATAGAAAAGATTTTAATAGAATATAAAAGAATAGACTAGAAAAACAATAGAACAGAACAGAATAAAATATAATATATTCTATTCTGTTCTGTTCTATCATTTTTCTAGTCTATTTTATATTTTAGTATAATCTTTTCTATCCAAATTAAAAATTCATTAATTAAAAATTTTCAATTCATACTATTCGAAATTCAAATGTATTCTATTTGAAATTTGAATTTCAGAAGATGGTTGTATATTCTTTCTATTTTATTCTATTAAATTATATTTTTTTCTAATCTTTTCTATTTGAATTAGAAATTTTGGAAGATGGTTAGTTACTTACTTATATACATCTGTCACATCAACTTCTCATACTTGCAGTGTACCAGTGCAAAAAACACACACACATCTTATTTCATTTATATTACTTTTCTGTAGACCAAATTCGGGTCGCAAAAATGTCATTCTCTGCTTCAGAAAAGTGCTTGACATTTTGCGACCCGACTTTGGGGCCACGTATCTCGGGGCCACTTACAGCTAGCCCCAAAGTCGGGTCGCAAAATGTCAAGCACTTTTCTGAAGCAGAGAATGACATTTTTGCGACCCGAATTTGGGGCCCCGTAACTCGGGGACACTTGTTGCTAGAAACCCCAAATTTGTATATGTTTTATTGTGTTTGCATACCAAATTTAGGGTTCCTAGCTATATATGGCCCCAAAGTTGGGTCGCAAAATGTCATTTTTCGAATTTGATTCGAATTTCGTTTAGATTCGTTAGCATTGCAATTCGGTAATTCGGATGCATCCGAATGTCTGAATAATGAAAATTCATCTGAATTTCAATTCGGAACGAAATGAAATGCACATGTCTATTCTGGAGTATTTATTGTCCCAGACAAATTTCCTAATGAAAGATGTGGTGAAATCACATGGATGTGATCCATTTTCCAGGAAGGAAAATTATTTTCAATAATGGTGGGAAATTGAAAGAGCCAAGATCTCTAGAAATTATGGAACCTAAGAATTTGAGGGCTGATGACCCCCATTTAAATCTGAACTTGGATTGAAGTCTGTGAAGATGGGAAGGGGGGATGGTAACGCTAAGCTCTTCTGATTTCTGGAAGTTTACTTTTAAATTGGAAAGTTTGGCATAAGATTGGATTCATCCATAAGGTTAGGAAGAGACACATCTTTGAAGAAAGGGAGAAAAGCATAGCATCAGCATATGTCAAGGTTTTATTTAAATTGTCCTGGATACAGAGACCTTTTCTATTAGGCCGCGTACACACGCGGGGACTGTTCGCTCAACTTTGTCCGCTGAACAGTGTTTCGGCGGACAGTCTGCTGAACAAAGTTTTTCGGAAATTCCGAAAAACTGTCCGCTGAAACTCTGTTTCAGCGAACAGTCCCCTCGTGTGTAGGCTTGTTCGTCAAACTAAGTTCCGCGCATGCTCAGAAAGGATTTACACGCCGAAGTTTGCATTGCAGTGTATAGGATGTCGTATTTTTCGTCCCGTCGTACGTGCCGTTCACGTCATCGCGCACGGTTTCAGCGGACTGTTCGTTCGTCGTGTGTGGGCAAGTCCGTCCATGCTAATTTTGAGCGGACTGTCCGCTGAAACTGTTTGACGGACAAAGTTGAGCGAACAGTCCCCGCGTGTGTACGCGGCCTTAGAATTTGTCCATATAGAACAAAGGAAAGGCTCAAATTAGAGTATGACGAGAAGTAGCCACAAGGAGCAGACATGCCTTGTGCCATTTGAAATCTTGAAGGAGTCAGAGAAAATGTTTCTTACCTTCACCTGGGCTGTGAGGTGGGAGTAAAGGGCTCTGATCCATTACAACATATTTTCTCCTAGGCCTAAGTACTTCAAATCTGCATTCATGAATGTTGAATGCTTTTTGGCGTCTGTCACCAATTGCAAGCAGGGGGTTGATGAATAGGTCACAAAGTGAGCTAAATCTAACATTGATGATGATATTAAAGTCTATAATCTTATGTGTGGTGACCATTACAGGTTCACATTAAATCAGATTTTAGGATCTCCTTTTTGTCTTAATATATATATATATATATATATATATATATATATATATATAGATATATATATATATATATACATACACACACATATACATACACAGTATCTCACAAAAGTGAGTACACCCCTCACATTTTTGTAAATATTTTATTATATCTTTTCATGTGACAACATTGAAGAAATGACCCTTTGCTACAATATAAAGTAGTGAGTGTACAGCTTGTATAACAGTGTAAATTTTATGTCCCCTCAAAATAACTCTACACACAGCCATTAATATCTAAACTGCTAACAACAAAAGTGAGTACACCCCTAAATGAAAATGTCCAAATTTGGCCCAAAGTGTCAATATTTTATGTGACCACCATTATTTTCCAGCACTGCCTTAACCCTCTTGGGCGTGGAGTTCACCAGAGCTTCACAACTTGCCACTGAAGTCCTCTTCCACTCCTTCATGATGGAATCACAGAACTGGTGGATGTTAGAGACCTTGTACTCCTCCACCTTCTGTTTGAGGATGCCCCACAGATGCTCAATAGGGTTTAGATCTGGATAAATGCTTGGCCAGTCAATCACCTTTACCCTCAGCTTCCTTAGCAAGGCAGTGGTTGTCTTGGAGGTGTGTTTGGGTGGTTATCATGTTGGAATACTGCCCTGCGGCCCAGTCTCTGAAGGGAGGCGATCATGCTCTGCTTCATTATGTCACAGTACATGCTGGCAATCATGATTCCCTCACTAACCTGTTACTCCCCAGTGCAGGCTGCACTCATGCAGCCCCAGAACACGACACTCCCACCACCATGCTTGTCTTTGTACTCCTCCCCTGGTCACCGCCACACATGCTTGACTCCATCTGAACCAAATACGTTTATCTTGGTATCATCAGACCACAGGACATGGTTCCAGTAATCCATGTTCTTTGTCTGCTTGTCTTCAGCAAACTGTTTACAGGCTTTCTTGTGCATCATCTTTAGAAGAGGCTTCCTTCTGGGACAACAGCCATGCAGATCAATTTGATGCGCTGAGCACGTGCACGCAACTTCTTTGGTCGACCATGGCGAGGCTTGTTCTGAGTGGACCCTGTCCTGTCAAACCGCTGTATGGTCTTGGCCACTGTGCTGCAGCTCAGTTTCAGGTTCTTGACAATCTTCTTATAGCCTAGGCCATCTTTATGTAAAGCAACAATTGTTTTTTTTAGATCCTCAGAGTTCTTTGCTATGAGGTGTTATGTTGAACTTCCAGTGACCAGTATGACAGAGTGAGAGCAAAAACACGAAAGTTAAATACATCTGCTCCCCGTTCACATCTGAGACTGTGTAACACTAATGAGTCAAATGACACCAGGACAGGAGAAGTGGCTGATTGGGCCCAATTTTGACATTTTCAGTTAGGGGTGTACTCACTTTTGTTGCCAGCGGTTTAGACATTAATGGCTGTGTGTTGAGTTATTTTGAGGGGACAGCAAATTTACACTATTATACAAGCTGTACACTCACTACTTTACATTGTAGCAAAGTGTCAATGTTGTGACAAGAAAAGATATAAAAAAATAGTTACAAAAATGGGAGGGGTGTAATAATATATATATATATATATATATATATATATATATATATATATATATATATATATACACACTATACCAGCTCAGTAGGGATCAGTTCATACTGATAACTTGCTAAGAGCTACCAAGCTCAGTAACACGTTTTTAATTTGTGTTTAAACACTTCACAGTTTTCACTGAATAATAAAGGTAATATACGTTGTATTTGTTTATGCTTTTCCCATTGTACTCACACTCATCTGAAGTTCATTCAATGTCTTTTGATACAACCATCTAAATTACTGAACAGATCACAAAATAGCTTACATCTGTTCCTGAATCTTGAAGATATAAATCATTTTAACTGCATCAGCTGTTTCTCTAAAGTTATTAGGCAAATCCAAGTAGAATGCTAAGAAAACGTTTTATGTGAAAGCAGTTATTACTGTCAGGGGTGAAAGCAGCGGGATGCCTTAAAACCTTACCAATATTTTGGTGACATTTCACTCACTTATATTCGCAGCAGTGCTATAGTACTTCACAACATGCTATGCTAAAAAAAAAAAAAAAAGACATGCCCAGCACTGCAACTTGGTATTGTGAACTGAACACATAAGGACACAAGGCAAATTGCCTTGTCTATTCATTTGACGGCACTGGGCAAGGCTACCTAGCAAAGCACAATGCATTATGGTTTGAATAAGCCCTAAGGGTTGTCTGATATAAGAAAAACATGGACCCTGCCTTTGCTGACTTCTGCCTTGGCAAATGCTAGTTGCGTAACTTTGTCTGAATTTCCTGATCTGCATACCTGTATTCATTGTTTGTTGTTGACTAGAAGTGATCCAGTAAAGGGGTTTTCTGGCCACACTGATTGAATGTGCCTACAACCTTGTGTATTATACTTATGGAAGTGCTGGGTCATCATTATAGAGATGCTTTTATTAAGACTTTGATATATTAACCAGGAATCTGCTTTGAACATTTGTTAAAGTTCAGGGGTCTCCAAAATTTCTAAACAAAGGGCCAGTTTACCATCCTTCAGACTTTAGGGAGGCCGAACTGTGGCCATGGGGAATAGAAAATGTCCTGCCATCAGTGTAAGTAAACAATGGAAAAGAGAAATACCATGCTCTAAAAAATTAATTAATAACTAACTATAAAGCAGCAACTAATATATGAGATACAGATATAACAGAAACAAAGAAAGGAAGTTAGTTGCACTAACAGTGAAATAACTGATAATCAATCAGTTTGAACATAAACATGAATATTACAGCAAGGTAAGTAAATATTACCACAAAAGTGAAAAAGCTGTGAGAATCATATATATGTAGCACTAACCCCAGAAGGAGCTGCTGGTTATTTTTGGGCTTACCGTTACCTTCGTTCTCCTTGTTTCACATCTAGGGGATGTCCCATGGTAGATGGTCCAGTAACTTGAGAGTGACAATACATCCACTTGAATGGATTTTATTTGCAAAAACTCAAACCATTGAACAGTCTTTCAACTTGGGATCAGAGGGTTGGAAAGGAAAGTTCAGGTACTCTCAATGTCAAAGTCCAAAAAAACATTAAAGAACTTGCTTATTTTGACTGCATCCAGAGAATAGCCATTCGCAGCTGGATGAACACTCAGAATGGACAGTCACTCTCTCACAAGGCCTAGCAGCCAACCAGGTGTTTACTCAGGAACAAAGTCTTTATCACGGACGTTGTTGCAGAACACATAGGGAAACTAAGCTGTAGAACACTTGTAGGATACCTGGATCTTTCAGCCTGCTTGGCAATATCCACAAGACCGGATTCTTTCGGTTACTTCAGCCCCTCCAGGCTCTTGTTAAGAAAACCAACTTACGTGGTGTTCTTCTAAAGAGTCCTCCCCTGGAATGCTCCAAGTTCAATGGGTCTCTCCCGAACCCGAGACAGCACCCATCCACCTTGGAATCCTTACTTAGTTCCCTTGCCTTGGGCTAGCCAGCCCCGAGGCATTAAAGCCGGGTGGATCCGCACCCCAGGCCAAAGCCTTCCTGGGGGCTGGTCAGGAGGACCAGGACCATGTAATCAGCATTTCATACTGGACTTGAACCCTGAACCACGTGACGTCCACATCTTAAATACCCTCTCATAGAGGACACAGCGAGAGGACCACTACCCCTGACCTGACTCCGAGAGAGTAAAATAAATGCCCAACCAGACCACAATTCCACACCTGCCACCAGAGACAGCGCCCCTCTGTGGCCAGGCTGAACATCTCATAGCCCAAACTGTAGTTTAGGTAAAGTTACATTTTGAAAACACATAGCGTGTGCTCTTCAGGAGCCTGCCGCTAAATATATATTATACAAACAGTGATAAAGCAAATCAAGTAAAAGTGAATGGCCTGATAAATAAAGTCCACAGATGAACTTATTAAAAAGTGAGTGACTAAAAAATCTTATATGTGTGTAGTCTTCCACCACCATGTGCTAAACACCATAAGGATTGTGCCCTTACCAGAGGGCAGGTAATGAAAGCCTGTGGCTATAAACCCGGCCCGAGCCTTTATCCAGGAGGATCTGGAGTCTGGGACAAGGGGACAACCTGCAGCTGGTAAATCAATGTAGAATAGATCCACGGATTCACAATGGTAAATGGTTGTCACTCGGATGTTGTCCCTCTGACCGAACGACACCGACAGCCGATCGTCATGTACTTTGAGGATGAAGTCTAGCGGGTAGCTGAAGGTCTTCTCAGTCTCGGCTTGGGGGTTCTGGTTGTCCAGCTGGTGGATGAGTAAGTAAACAATGCCCCAACTTTGGTGTCACTAAGAGAAATGTTGCTCCATCATTGGTGTCATTGGGAAAAATTGTGGCCTATCATTGGTGTCATTGGGAGGATTGTGCCCTATCATTGGGGTCATTGGGAGGAATTAACACTGGTGTCATTGGGCCCCATTGTTGGTGTTATTGGGAGAAATTGGGCCTCATCATTGGGCCCCATTATTGCTGCCATTAGGAGTAATTGTACCCCATCATTGGTGTCATTGCCCCTTTGTTGGTGTCAGCGGGGGGGTGGGGGATTGTGCTCTATTGCTTGTGTCAGTGGATGGACTAGTGCCCCAAGGGCCAGATAAAAGCACACAAAGAGCCGCATTCAGCCCCTGGGTCGTAGTTTGGAGACCACTGCTATAGACCACTGACTAGAAGTGAATTCATTAAAGGAGTCATTTGAACTTCCAATGCTCCTTACCATAGTTTTGATTGGATAGCCAATAAAACATACTGTAAGTCAATTGACCATGAGCAATCACATTGCTTGTGTTTGGATTGTATAGTCAATAAAACATAGGTCAATAGACCAGGAGCAATCACATACAATAATGACAAAGTAGCACACAGCCTTTTAAGTGAGTGATATCATAATGATGTGGATTGTCTCATTTGAACTTTTCTTGGTGTAGCGCTGGGCTTCGTCCACCACCACTGCTACTGCTATGCCTGCTCTGGAGGACTTGGAGCATGTAAAGACCTCCTGCGGCCGCGGTAGAGGACCACCCCCCAGTCTGGCTGGACTTCATCAGAAGGAGGCGATTGCTCTGGAGAAGCCAACAAAGTCTACCGGTAAATAACCTGGGGAAATGGTGGGGAGCAGGACTGTGAAAAGTTATTTGCCAGCAGAAGAGGTACGTGACTCAGACTCTTCTTCTTATGCTGAGGACGTTGATGAGTTATTTGAGACAATTTCCCAAGAGTTGCTATGGGCCTGTGGGGATGATGCGGCCGCTACCTGTGCTGACATTTCGGGCTGGCTGACCTTACTTCAGGGAGCATATCGCCACGGGCAGAAACCCCAACTACCGTTAATGTGACATTGCCAAAACCAGTGAACTTATCAATACTTACGAGAGACTCTGCTGCTTTGGTGCACAAATCCCCACATTTGTGCATACATCCCGGGCATGGAACTGCTCGATCCCTGCCCAGACTTGCAAGGTCTCAGAGACTTTTAAATAAATGGGTAGCAATGGAGTATGGACTAGAGTTCCCATATGTGCCCAGGGAAATAATGTATGTGATTGAGGAGAATCGTGAGGTGTGGCACGCAGAGGACGTCTGGAACTATCTTAAAGTTCCAAAGCCACTTTGCAAGAAAGCATTTTGTCCAGAAATGTATGAACGCTTTTCAGGATTCACCAAGATCGTCTGTCAAGCCGCAGGAGAGTGGGTGGTGTAGATAGGCAGGATTTTGGTGGTATGTGTATAGTCTGTTAATGTAAACTGCACTCATATGACAAAGTTAAATGTGTTTCATATTTCTTTCCTTTCCCCATTCCAAACCCCAAAAAGTTCAGGTACTCCAATTTTTGTAGTATTAGGAGTTTTTTTTCTTTTAGCCAGATGATGAGGACATTGTCTAAATAAACTGGGAGTGTGTGTAGCGCCGGGCTCCTGAAGAGCACACGCTATGTTTCTGTCAATTTAAATTTTTCTAAGACCATAGTTGGGTTTTAGGGTTAATTGTAGTAAATTATGGTCTCAGTATCAGTTTGGCTGGACTGTATTGTGTTCTGCCTGGCAATAGGTGTGGATGTAACCATTGGCAGGCATTGGAACGCAGTCTGGTTGGACGCATTGGATGCCAATCTTTCTCGGAGCCAATCAGTGGGGGTGTTGTATCGCTGTGTATTCTGGGAAAGGGTACTGGTTCCGGTCCATAAGTATGTTCTGACTCCATGGTCTTGGTCTTCCTGACCAGCCCCCAGAGGCCCTCATGGCCTGGGGTGCGGATCCATCTGCTTCTGAGTCTCAGGGCTGGCTAGCCTGAGGCACAGTAACTGGAAGGAGGCTTCCAAGGTGGTCTGGTGCCGTCTTGGTTTTGGAGAGGCCCAGCAACTGAAAATGCAACCAGGGAAGGACTCTTCAGAAGAGGGCCACGCACAAGGCTGGCTGCTCAGCAAGAGCCTGGAAGCTAAGCTGGAAAGGGCACCAGGTGAATCCACACTCATACGGTATGGCCGGACCGCCTGCAAGATACTGGTACCGTATGAGAGTTCTCTAATTTCATCCTTCAGTTACAACCAAGTCTGTGAGAGAGGCTTTTCATTCTAAAGGTCTACAACCAAGTCTGTGGCAGAGACTTTACTTTTACCTGAATCACCTGTCGGTGGCTAAATTCACCAAAAGGGGATTTATCCGATAGTTGTAATATCCAGTTGCGAATGGCTATTCCCTGGATTGCATAGAGGGAGACATTCAAGTGTTAGCAGTTCCAAGAGAAACTGGGCTTTCCTACCCATACCCTCTATTTCCTGTGTTTTGTTAAGCATTTTTGCAAATAAAAATCCCTAAAGTGGATCCAGTGTCAGTCTCTGCAGTTCATTGGGCCATCTACCTCGGGAAACCCCTAGACGTACACGAGGTCAAGAAGGTAACGGTAAGTCCAAAAATAATCAGCAGCTCCTTCGGGGGTCAGTGCTACATTGGTGAAACCCAAAAACATTTCTATGCACATCAAGATGACACGGCAAGCCTACACTTAAAGCATACACCCACCTAAAAAAATGCCATAACAATGTGTAGACATGTCACTGGAGAAGTGATCGAGGGGGTGTACATCTCACCTAGGTTGCTACACAGTGTGAGATGGTAAATCCAGGATGGATCAGTTTCTCAGCAGCGATATGCTGCTGAGTTGTTATTTAATTTTGCCGGGCCTGGGTTTATATGGAATGGCAGGTAGGTTTGGTAGAGGGACCTGTCATTCCACATCCCCCGATCCAGTTCTGGGTTTGGGATCAGGTGAGCTTTGATCCTAATTAGCCTGGGAAGCTAAAGGCTCTGCAGGGTCTGCAGGTGATTGCTCTCAGCCAGGGAAACGAACAGTCTGTGTGTTTGAGGAAGCTGCAAGCACAGCCACTGCTGGAGCTAAAATCCACCCTGTGATATCCAGGCGAAAGACGCTGTGTTTATAAGTGTCAGATAGGTGAGAAGAACCTGTTAGTAAGCGCCCAGCCGGGCTAGGTTGTTTTGTTTTTGTTATTATTTTGTTCCTGTTATACACAAGAAGCACGGTGTTGCTGTATACTTTGTTTGTTGGACTGTTTGTACCACGAATAAACGCCAAGATCTGCTTTATAAATTCCAAGTCTGCTGTGAACTGTGTCCAAACACACCCTACCCCGGGAAGATCCCTTACAATTGGTGGAGGTAGCGGGCAACACGGTTGCTAGGGGCAACGGTGTGGACAGACTTGGCTACAGCTGCTTATGTCTTGGGTGAAAGCTGCAACTACACTCCAAGAACAGTCCAGCAACATGGAGGAGATGCTGAAGCAGTTTATGCAAGTGAGTTTGCAACAACAGCAACGACATGAACAGTCCATGGCTGCACAACAACAACTTATCGAGCACCTGATAGCAAATCGAGAGGCGCCTGTGGTTGCTAATCCACCCACAGTGATGGGAGCCGCTCCAGAGATTTTTTTTGGGAGAAGGACTGTGCAGAAAGCGCTGCAAAAGATGACTGCTGAGGACGATGTTGAAGCCTATCTAACAGTATTTGAGCGCGTGGCTGAGCGAGAGAAGTTACCAGCCGCTGAATGGGCAGAGGTAATTGCGCCCTATTTAACAGGTGAACCTCAAAAGGCCTACTATGACCTCAGTGAGCAAGAGGTTAAGGACTATACTCGGCTAAAAGAGGAGATACTTGCCCGACTAGGAGTTACTACTGCAGTCCGTGCCCGGAGGGTACGCAACTGGAGCTACAGTCTGGACAAATCAGCGAGGTCCCAGATGTATGACCTAATCCATTTGGCAAGAAAGTGGTTGGAGCCAGACACTTCTACTCCTGCACAAATCCTAGAGAAGATCGTGATGGATCGCTACCTCCGAGCGCTTCCTACTGACCTGCAACGCTGGGTGGGACAAGGTGATCCTAAGAATGCAAACGAACTTGTCAACCTTGTGGAGAGGTTCCAGGCGACTGAGGACTACCTCCGTGATGTTCCTGCAGCATCTTCACCTCTCCGGAGCGCCAGATCGGTACCGTCAGCTGGTAAGAGACTTCCATCTATTGGGGGAGTGTTGAGGGCTGCTGATGGGGGGAAAAGGGCTCAAGTGGTGTCTCAGGGACAAAAGACTGGTGATGGTCCCGGGTGGCTAAGGGGCTCTAAAAAGGACTCCTTGCCAAGGGGACCAGGCCCTATCCAGTGTTGGAGATGCCATGAGGCGGGACACGTGTCTGCCCATTGCCCTCTTACCTCTGAACCCATGGAATGTGACGCTAGCCGGCGTCAGTCGCTATTTGCGGAACCATCTTGTGCTGCAGTTCCTGGACTAGAGACTGAACCGCAAATCTGCAACATCACAATCAATGACTTTCCTGTTAAAGCGTTAATGGACTCAGGAAGCCTTGTAACCTTGGTGCATGCTAGCCTGGTGACTGGGGACTTAGAGTCTAAAAAGCATATGAGTGTTGTGTGCATACATGGTGATACAAAAGTGTACCCTATAGTGCTGGCTAAAGTCGGGACTGAACAAGGCACCGTACAATATGAAGTGGGTGTGGTTAAAAACCTCATGCATAATGTAATATTGGGGCGCGATTTTCCATTATTCTGGGCTCTCTGGGAAAAAAGAAAAATCCCAAAAGGAGTGAGGATACCTCTAAGGGGGTTGCCTTGTCCACTGTGAATGATAAAAGTGTGCAGGATGAAAATGATTGTTTTCCTTTGCAGGTCCTGGCTGGGGAGGAGGAGGCTCCTCCCACTGAGCAAAATATACTAGACTTAGAGGTGTCTAGCGATAATTTTGGGACTGCACAATTACAGGACCCCACTCTCAAAAATGCGAGAGAGCAGGTTGCTGTTATGAACGGGGTACCTCAGGAACCAGACGCTGAAAAAAGATTTCCACATTTTTCGGTGACTAATGATCTTTTCTATAGAGTCAATAAGGTTAAGGATGAGATTGTGGAACAGCTTCTGGTACCTAAGCCGTACCGGCGTCAGGTGCTTGACATGGCACATAACCATGTTCTTGGGGGACACTTGGGGACTGACAAAACGCGAGAGAGGGTTCTCCAGAGGTTTTTTTGGCCGGCCATATATGATGACATTAAAAAATACTGTGAGTCGTGCCCCACATGTCAGGTTAGTGCCCCAGTGTCACATTTTCGCAGTCCTTTGGTTTCGCTCCCTATTATAGAGGTGCCTTTTGAGCGTATTGCCATGGATTTAGTGGGTCCCATTGTAAAGTCAGCTAGAGGACACCAGTATATTTTGGTAGTCCTGGATTATGCGACCCGCTATCCTGAGGCTGTACCCTTAAGAAACACTGCATCTAAAACAATTGCACGTGAGTTGTTTTATATGTTCTCTAGGACTGGGATCCCCAAAGAAATCCTAACTGACCAAGGTACGCCATTTATGTCGAAAGTAATGAAGGAATTATGCAGACTATTTAAAATCTCACACATCCGTACCTCTGTATACCACCCCCAGACGGACGGATTGGTGGAGAGATTTAATAAAACTTTGAAACATATGTTGAAGAAAGTGGTGGCAAAAGATGGTCGTGACTGGGATCATTTATTACCCTACCTCATGTTTGCTATTAGGGAGGTGCCCCAAGCGTCCACAGGGTTCTCACCATTCGAGTTGGTCTATGGTCATCACCCTAGGGGTCTACTGGACATTGCAAAAGAGACATGGGAGAATGAGTCCACCCCATACAAGAGTGTTATTGAGCATGTAGCACAAATGCAGGACCGTATAGCCACTGTAATGCCCCTGGTAAGGGAACACCTCCAGAGGGCTCAAGAGGCCCAAAGTAGAATTTACAACCGGTCCGCAAGAATCAGGACATTCAACCCAGGCGATAGGGTCCTTATACTAGTCCCCACTGTTGAGAGTAAATTCTTGGCGAAGTGGCAAGGTCCTTATGAAATTGTTGAAAAGATCAGTGAGGTGAACTACAAGGTGCACCAACCAGGTAGAAGGAAGCCTTTCCAAGTTTATCACATAAACTTGATCAAGCCCTGGAAAGACAGGGAATCCTTGGTGGCGACAAATACTGTTAATAATTTGTCACAACCAATCCCTCCAGTCAAGGTAGGTGATACTCTATCAGTGTCACAGAAACAGGAGGCTCAGGAATTTTTACAGAAAAACAAAAACAAGTTCTCTGACCTCCCAGGGCGTACACACCTCATCCATCATCACATTGAAACTGAGCCTAGAAGCAGAGTAAACCTTAAGCCCTATAGGATACCGGAGGCACGTAGGGAAGCCGTATCTGCCGAGGTAAAACGTATGCTTGCTCTGGGGGTAATTGAGGTGTCACAGAGTGAATGGTCCAGCCCAATTGTGCTAATCCCAAAGCCCAATGGAACTTGGAGGTTCTGTAACGATTTCAGAAAGTTGAATGAGATCTCCAAGTTCGATGCGTATCCTATGCCCAGGGTAGATGAGTTGATTGAGAAGTTGGGTAACGCCAGGTACATAACCACCCTCGATCTCACAAAGGGCTACTGGCAGATTCCACTTTCTGGTGAGGCTAAAGAGAAAACTGCATTCTCCACCCCTGATGGGCTATTCCAGTATGTAGTGATGCCATTCGGGTTACATGGAGCGCCTGCAACTTTCCAGAGGTTGATGGACTTGATTCTGCGACCACATCGTGATTACTCAGCTGCCTACCTCGATGATGTGGTCATTTTTAGCCCTGATTGGGAAAGTCACCTCTGTAAGGTACAGGCCGTGTTGGATGCCATAAGTGATGCGGGGTTGACCATAAATGCCGAAAAGTGTGCTCTAGCCCTAGAAGAGGCCAAATATCTGGGCTACATTATTGGGAGAGGGTTGATTAAGCCACAGCTAAATAAAATTGAGGCAATACAGAATTGGCCTAGACCCCTGACAAGGAAACAGGTTAGAGCTTTCCTGGGTATTACGGGGTATTACCGTAGATTTGTGCCGAACTTTGCCTCAGTTGCTGCTCCACTAACTGACTTGACAAAGGGCGGAAAGACAGCAATGGTCACGTGGACCCCAGAGGCCGAGAAGGCTTTCCAAAGCCTTAAGTCTGCCTTGTGCCAACCACCTGTCTTAGTTACCCCCGATTTCAGGCGAGAATTTCTGGTCCAGACAGATGCCTCTAACACAGGCTTAGGTGCAGTACTCTCACAAGTAGTGAATGGTGAGGAGCATCCAGTGACGTACTTGAGTAGAAAACTAACCCCGGCCGAGAAAAATTATGCCATTGTGGAGCGAGAATGTTTGGCAGTAAAGTGGGCCCTAGAATCTTTAAAGTATTACTTGCTAGGCAGGAAATTCAAGTTGGTGACAGACCATGCCCCCCTAACATGGATGAAGTTAAACAAGGAGAGAAATGCAAGAGTGACTAGATGGTTTCTCTCCCTACAAAACTTTAATTTCACTGTGGAACACAGGCCAGGGAAATTACAGGCAAATGCTGACGCATTGTCAAGGGTAAGTTGTCTGTGGGGACAAAAGGCTCAGCCCTCCGGTCTGAAAAAGAGGGGGGGGATATGTAGACATGTCACTGGAGAAGTGATCGAGGGGGTGTACATCTCACCTAGGTTGCTACACAGTGTGAGATGGTAAATCCAGGATGGATCAGTTTCTCAGCAGCGATATGCTGCTGAGTTGTTATTTAATTTTGCCGGGCCTGGGTTTATATGGAATGGCAGGTAGGTTTGGTAGAGGGACCTGTCATTCCACATCCCCCGATCCAGTTCTGGGTTTGGGATCAGGTGAGCTTTGATCCTAATTAGCCTGGGAAGCTAAAGGCTCTGCAGGGTCTGCAGGTGATTGCTCTCAGCCAGGGAAACGAACAGTCTGTGTGTTTGAGGAAGCTGCAAGCACAGCCACTGCTGGAGCTAAAATCCACCCTGTGATATCCAGGCGAAAGACGCTGTGTTTATAAGTGTCAGATAGGTGAGAAGAACCTGTTAGTAAGCGCCCAGCCGGGCTAGGTTGTTTTGTTTTTGTTATTATTTTGTTCCTGTTATACACAAGAAGCACGGTGTTGCTGTATACTTTGTTTGTTGGACTGTTTGTACCACGAATAAACGCCAAGATCTGCTTTATAAATTCCAAGTCTGCTGTGAACTGTGTCCAAACACACCCTACCCCGGGAAGATCCCTTACAATTGCTTAAAATTAGCACAGTACAACTTTTGAGCAGTGAAGGTGAGAATTAAAGAAACAAGCTGTGATTTATAGTAAATCTGTATCATACAATGCATCGTTGCTTCTGTTGTGCACCACTTTGTTATGCTGAAAATTTGATACACGTTTCCCATTCTCTGCATTATATGCCTAGTAATCAATATACAGGGTTGATTCATGCACTTCATACTCCTATAATCTGATACTTACTTAAAAAGAAGAGAATAACCTTCACAACTTGATCTTGAATGGTTACATAAAACCCTCCCTGAAGCCACAGTGAATAGATACAGTGAGACTGAAGACAATAGACTTGATTGCTGCAATGAATATATGGTTAATAATTTTCTTTTTTCAGGGCTGTATGAGAGCTAGAAGGAAAATTAAAATGCTCATTAACCTTTTTGAAGGCTAGATTTGCCAAAGTGACTTTATAACTGACATTGCTTTAATAGTTTGGTGTCCAGTTAGTTCTTGACAAAGAAATTCAGTAAAATTCATGAGTATTTAGCAAAGAGTGTGATGTTGGTGATACATTACTTCAGAAATGAGAAGTAGGACTAGACACTTAAAGTGTAAGTGCACTTTCTGGAGCCTAGTAGACATCACTGCTGATGTTTACTGCTCACTGCAATGGCACCTCTCAAGTTCCAAAAGGAATGTGCCCCTTTAAAAGGATTTTACAGTGTCAGTACACTAGTTCCAAATTAAATTACAGTCTATACACATATAATATTTTACTAGGGTATCTATCAACCAGGAAAGCTTTCCTCAGTCGCTCTATACTATTACTATATAACCCCCTTCAACATTGTGCATTGTCATACAAAAAAATATATTGTGGCTTACTAGTCATTGGTGGCTGCATTTGTTTTATTTTATATGTTTTCTGTTCCTTTATTTTTACTTGATGATTCTGTCAGTAGGAGACCTTTTGGCCTAGGGTGGCAACACTCACTGACTATATCTGTGCAGGAGCAGCATTGTCACTCTAGGGTGTTATCTATGATTTTTGATTATAGACTACTATAAGAGTGCACACTGGTACATTCATTCTGATTCCATTGACAAAGCCCTGCAAAGCAAAGCAAGGCCAAGACCACAAGAAGCTGACCACATCATTACTAAGGATCAGCTAAGGCAGGTGTCTATGAACAGAAAACCACTGCTGATAAAATAAGAGATGCGCATGGTTCAAGGATTTCAAAGAATAATATGATTGTTATAATATAATTATTTGAAAAAAAATTATTATTCTAGCTATATGTATCCTCCTTATCCTAAATATACTACTCTGTCAATTTAAACTTTGGCTGGGCTGTAGTTAGCCCAGACTGATTGCATAGTTTTCACCAGTTTTTTCCCTATTTTTTTCTTAAGCTTAAAGTCTTTTTTTTTTTTTTATATACAACAAACATGTTATACGTACCTGCTCTGTGCAGTGGTTTTTCACAGAGCAGTCGAGATCCTCCTTATTTCAGGTCCCTCTTCGGTGCTCCTGGTCTCTCCCTCTTGTTGGGTGCCGTCACAGCAAGCAACTTGCTATGGGGGCATCCAAACCAAGCTGCAGCTCCTTGTGTCCATTCAGACACAGAGCCGTGGCCCGGCCCCACCCTTTCTCTCTCCTCATTGGCTCACTGACTTTGATTGACAGCAGCCTATGGCACTTCGCTGTGGTCTCAGCCAATGAGGAATGGGGGTCCTGGGCAGCCGAGTTTCTTTTAGTTTCAGGTAAGTATTAGCCCTTGTACACACGGTCGGAGAATCCGTCGGAATGTGTCCTATCGGACCGTGTCGTTGGATAATCCGACTGTGTGTGGTATGCATCAGACTGATTCCGTCCGAATATCTGTCGGACCCAATTTACCAACATGTTGGAAATTTTTCCCGACCAACTGGGCCGGTCGGACCTAATCTGATCATGTGTAGAGAATTTTGATCGGACCAAGTGCCACACATGCTCACATTCAAATTCCGACACGGAAGTGCTCGTTCAGGTAAAACTACTGCTCGTAAGCGATATAGCAAATTTGTCACGCTGCAATGTTAAAAATTCTTTCATCAAGCGCATTCTCTTGTTCTTTACAATGCTGCAAGAACGAACTTCTTTTGATGCTCATAGTCACACACACTTCTACCGAATGGATTTCATTACTCTTTTTTAACCATTTCAGCAATACAATTTTAGTTTGCGTCACATCTACACAATTTTAGATTAGGTTTTTTCTTTTTTGGATGTTTTTTTTGGGGGGGGGGGGGATTCCCTAAAAATCTCCTTTAAAGACAGTTTGCTCATTTCTCCTTATTTTTTTTTTTTTGGTGTGTAAACTTACAACAACAACATTATTATATTTTTTTATATTTTCTTTTTTAATCTACAGGAGGTTGTTTAGTGTTGTTACCCCTTGTTATTTAGTTCACTTTGTATTTTTGAAATGTACCTGCCTGCTCACAAATAAGCTGTACTTTTGGAAGGAAAACACATTACACAAGTATTTCATCAAACAAAAAAAAATGTATTTTGTTCGCTAGAAACTAAAACTAGGAACGCAGCACTGGAGAAACTTCTTAACTTTGGTGCAGCCTTTGGCCCCCAGGGCAGACATGACTAAATTATAATTTAAAAAATTGGTGGCCTGAGGAGTAGATATCTCAGGGAGAGAAGTCAGGTCCCGAAGTCCTACAGAGCAGGAAATTCAGATGCCATTTCTGTCCCCAGGATGTGGATCTTCAAGAGGCTGCATCTTCTGGCAGACCAGACTCAACCCAGGCCATCACTCTCGCGTCTTCCTTCGGGACTTCCCACCAGGCATCCTTCCAGGCTGTGGCTGGGCTCCTCTAGCTGGGGCAGGAGGAGGAGGGCGTTGGTCAACCTCCTGGCTGCCACTTGCCACAGCCTCCCCCCGACTGAGGTCATCCTGTGTATGAAAAGGGGACATAGTTTTAGTTTTTTGATCATCAATCACAACATTTTGTGCTCCTGGCTTTTGCTAATTGAATGTTACCAAATAGAACAGACTATCATTCTGACACCAGCATTTTTCTTTCCCGTCCTAATCATTTTTGGTCACTACTGTCTCTTGAGATGTAAACCACTTTGAGAAATCACAACTTACTGATCAATAAGAACATCTAGTTAACATCATTAAATGTAACACAAGAAATATGTTCAACAATGCAATACCTGTCTCAAGCTGGGCCCCACCACATGGTGCTGCCTGGAAGGCCCAGGTTGTACATCAGAAGCCTCAGCTGGGGGTGAAGGATGCCTTGGAGGAAGCCTGGAGAGTGGTTTTCTGAGTGGTGGCCTGGGTACCCCTTGGTCTACCAGAAAATGCAGCCTGTCAAAGTGAACCATCCTGCGGTAATAAACAGCATCTGGATGTCCTGCTCTCAAGGACTCCAGGTGCTTCTTTCTCTCCCTGGGATATGTCATCTTCATGGCCACAATTTTGCGATTCAGATAGGCCATGTCTGCCGTGGGGACCATGATCCGCAACAAAGCAAGCAGTTTCTCCAGTGCTGCGTTCCTCTTTGATCTGTCAGTATAAAACTTGTTGTGGAACTGCCTCAGGCAGGGCATCTCCATGTACCATTCTATGAATAGCCCCATAAAGTTTGCATTTGTGAATGGATCCATATTGTCTGCAAGACACAACACAAGACAAACCCTCAAATACTAATAATGCAATTAAAATCCCTCCTAATCTTGTCCCAACATCGGCCTAGATAGAAGCAGTCTAGTCTAGTGAAGCACCAAGTTAAAAATGTTACCTTCGTTTCCACGTTCGTCGCGTCCATGCCTCACACTCTCCTCCCAGATCGTACGGACGATACACACGTGTTGCGTTTTATATACAGTGCGCATGCGTGAAACTCCGCCCGCCCCTGACGTTCTTTCCAGACTATTCCCCGCTCCTTCGCTTCCTGCGCAGTGAGGAGAGCACATGGCGGAGAGAACGCAGGTGCGCACTAATAGTTCCACTAACGAGGAGGAGGGTGAGGAAAGCCCGGAGCCCGAAACGTCCCGATCAAGGAAGACAAGATTTAAGGCCTCAAATATGTCTTTTGGAGAGATGTTGGAGATGGTCGACATATTGAACAGGACCGACTATGATGGGAAGTATGGACCTTACCCAAACCCAAATATCAGAAAGGCCAAGATCATGAATAAAGTTGTGAAGAGTCTTCTGAAGAATTTTGGGGTACACCGATCCAAGGATCAACTGAGAAAACGCTGGTCAGACCTGAAACTGAGGGAGCACGAGCAGTACCTAAGGATCAAGCGTGTTCTTAAAAAAAGTAAGTAGTTGTCGTGTGTTCATATGATTATTCTTGCTTGCATACATGCTCCATGTGCTTTGATTTCATCTTGTGCATTTTAAAATGGCCACTTTTAAGGTCATGGTTTCGTTCGTTCGTATGAAACATTGTTCTGCAGGGAAGTATTCCAGCTTAACAAAGTGTCCCCAATAATGTTCTCACCTTGTAACTCGGCCCAAAAACACAATTGTACAACACTTCCAAGCAATGTTTCATATTCCTATTTCTGCCCTCTGTGTGCTAATTAATCTTTGTTTACATTCTCATAGGGGAGAGAAGACTCTGCAAGTATGAGGACACCAGGGACCACACCCCTCCCAAAGAAGGGCAACTTCCAAAAGCAGAAACAGAGGAGCAGGAGGAGGAGGAGGAAGGGGAGATTGTGGAGGTTGGAAAAATTGTCACCGCAACAGGTGAGTGTCGGAGAACACAGCTTCCGGTAAGCTCATCAATGTACAGTGGTGTGAAAAAGTGTTTGCCCCCTTCCTCATTTCCTGTTCCTTTGCATGTTTGTCACACTTAAGTGTTTCGGAACATCAAACCAATTTAAACAATAGTCAAGGACAACACAAGTAAACACAAAATGCAATTTGTAAATTAAGGTGTTTATTATTAAAGGTGAAAAAAAATCCAAACCATCATGGCCCTGTGTGAAAAAGTGATTGCCCCCCTTGTTAAAACATACTATAACTGTGGTTGTCCACACCTGAGTTCAATTTCTCTAGCCACACCCAGGCCTGATTATTGCCACACCTGTTCACAATCAAGGCCTCACTTAAAATGGAGCTGCTTGACACAGTAAGGTCCACCAGAAGATCCTTAAAAGCTACACATCATGCCGAGACCCAAAGAAATTCAAGAACAATTGAGAAAGAAAGTAATTGAGATCTATCAGTCTGGAAAGGGTTATAAAGCCATTTTCAAAGCTTTGGGAATCCAGCGAACCACAGTGAGAGCCATTATCCACAAATGGCGAAGACATGGAACAGTGGTGAACCTTCCCAGGAGTGGCCGGCCGCCCAAAATTACCCCAAGAGCGCAGCGACGACTCATCCAAGAGGTCACAAAAGACCCCACAACAACGTCCAAGGAACTGCAGGCCTCACTTGCCTCAGTTAAGGTCAGCGTTCATGCCTCCACCATCAGGAAAAAGACTGGGCAAAAATGGCCTGCATGGCAGAGTTCCAAGGAGAAAACCACTGCTGAGCAAAAAGAACATCAAAGCTCGTCTCAATTTCTCCACAACACATCTTGATGATCCCCAAGACTTTTGGGACAACATTCTGTGGACCGATGAGACAAAAGTGGAACTCTTTGGAAAGTGTGTGTCCAAGTATATCTGGCGTAGAAGGAACACTGCATTTCATAAAAAGAACATTATACCAACAGTAAAATATGGTGGTGGTAGTGTGATGGTCTGGGGCTGTTTTGCTGCTTCAGGACCTGGAAGACTTGCCGTGATAAAAGGAACTATGAATTCTGCTGTCTACCAAGAGATCCTGAAGGAGAATGTCCAACCATCTGTTTGTGTACTCAAGCTGAAACGAACTTGGGTTCTGCAGCAGGACAATGATCCTAAACACACCAGCAAGTCCACCACCGAATGGCTGAAGAAAAACAAAATGAAGACTTTGGAGTGGCCTAGCCAAAGTCCTGACCTGAATCCTATTGAGATGTTGTGGTATGACCTTAAAAAGGCCGTTCATGCTCGAAAACCCTCTAATGTAACTGAATTAGGACAATTCTGCAAAGATGAGTGGGCCAAAATTCCTCCAGGACGCTGTAAAAGCCTCATTGCACGTTATCGCAAAAGCTTGGTTGCAGTTGTTGCTGCTAAGGGTGGCCCAACCAGTTATTAGGTTTAGGGGGCAATCACTTTTTCACACAGGGCCATGATGGTTTGGATTTATTTTCACCTTTAATAATAAACACCTTCATTTACAAATTGCATTTTGTGTTTACTTGTGTTGTCCTTGACTATTGTTTAAATTGGTTTGATGTTCCGAAACACTTAGGTGTGACAAACATGCAAAGGAACAGGAAATGAGGAAGGGGGCAAACACTTTTTCACACCACTGTATATCACCATATTTGGATTACATGGTGTGTTTGTTTGCTTTGTTTTGTAGGTGATGTGGAAGAAGATTCCCGTTTTACCAGTGAAAGTGCCCAGATCTTGATCGGGGAGATAATGGGGTGCAATCGGGATTTGGAAATTGTACAACAAAACATCAATGATGTTAAAAATAAAAATAAAAATAAAATGAAGAACATCATTGATGTTTTGGGGAGAGTGTGAAAACAAAAAAACTAGATAGGGTTTTATTTTTGCTTTTTAACAAAAAAAATTTGTATTTTGCAAAATTAAAAATTTGGAAGTTGCACAGAGTGTGTAAACATGCGCTATCTCCAATCATGGGGGATCAATGTACATGTTTTGTGGAAGGTGTCTGAGATGAAGGGGTTGCAGCCCTAAAGCATGTACATTGATCCCCCATGATGAGATATAGCACATGTTGACACACTGTGTGCATCTACCAAATGTGTTTTTTTCAGGGGTCATACCCCATGTGATGAAGGCAATATCAGCCCAGTTTGTACATACTCATGTCTGATATTGTCTTCACTTTTCAAAGTTGAACTTTGTAAGTTCCTGTGTTCTGTATTTTACAGTTTGATACATGCCTGTTTACACAAAAACAACAAGGAAAAAAAAATCTGATTAAACTCTGTTTTGGATACACAAAATCTCTTGGTTTGTTGTAAAAACCTTTAATAAACGCACATTTGGAAATTGTACAACAAAACATCAATGATGTTAAAAATAAAATGAAGAACATCATTGATGTTTTGGGGAGAGTGTGAAAACAAAAAAAATAGATAGGGTTTTATTTTTGCTTTTTAACAAAAAAAAATTGTATTTTGCAAAATTAAAAATTTGGAAGTTGCACAGAGTGTGTAAACATGCGCTATCTCCAATCATGGGGGATCAATGTACGTGTTTTGTGGAAAGTGTCTGAGATGAAGGGGTTGCAGCCCTAAAGCATGTACATTGATCCCCCATGATGGGATATAGCACATGTTGACACACTGTGTGCATCTACCAAATGTGTTTTTTTCAGGGGTCATACCCCATGTGATGAAGGCAATATCAGCCCAGTTTGTACATACTCATGTCTGATATTGTCTTCACTTTTCAAAGTTGAACTTTGTAAGTTCCTGTGTTCTGTATTTTACAGTTTGATACATGCCTGTTTACACAAAAACAACAAGGAAAAAAAAATCTGATTAAACTCTGTTTTGGATACACAAAATCTCTTGGTTTGTTGTAAAAACCTTTAATAAACGCACATATGAATGTGCTTGTATTAAAAAGTTGAATTCTCAACAATGTGTGGCTTCCTTTTTCATTGGGCTTAAAATGTATTTGTAGTCAAATTTGAGTTTGTGCTGAGAAGGAGTGCGATTTAATAAAGGCAACTCCACTTTGCACTCCAAGTGCAGTTTCAGGTGTACTTTTGCAGTGCACTTTTAGTGCATAGTGGATGTGCCTTTAGTAAAAAGCACCCACAGTGATGTGTAAATTTGGATAATCATGCCATTTTCCTGCCATGGTGCTGAAAATGAGCATGATTTTGATCAGTAATGCACTACATACATTCATTAACAAAAAAAAGGTGTGTGTGTAGCAGACCCACAACATAATAACATTATCTGAAGAAGAGTCTGTCCCCTCATCTCGCTCTGAACTTGGGTTTGCACTGTTGGTGAAAAAGGCACAACTTTAATAAAACTGGCAAAGTGGGAGGCCACAATCTGCCATTCCTGCGGCGTTGAAGGACACTGTGTAGTGAAACAAGAACAAAAACTAGTAATTTGACAAATCAACATTGCATGCAGATTAGACACCCACATTTTTTGACAAAATTAGTATAACATTTTTTTAACTGAGTATTTAAAGCCTAAAGTATAAGGTCACCTTATGAGAGTCATAAACCCCCCATCCCCCCATCTGATGGGCCCTTGCTAAAAAATGAGGGGGGATGTTTAGGACAGGTAACCCTCTCCACTTGATTGAGAGCTGAATGCCTAAATAATGTGATACTTTGTGAAGCCCCTCCTTACTTACACTATTGGCAGCCCACCGGACAGGTAAGAAGTGTCATAATAACTAAATGGAAGCACATTTTGACATTCTGCTATTATATAGCAAGAAAATGTATGTGTTAAAAAATAAAAATAGCATTTGAAAGTATTGAGGCAGGCCCTTACACTACATGCTTTGGTGAATTTGTCCATAAATGTGATCATGAAAAAGGTAGGTATAGTGTGTACTGGGTTGGGTCAAGTCATCAGATAGAGGATTGCTATCAGCTGAGCTAGCAGTTGGGGGGAGGGGGGGTTACTAATGAGTTTGGCACAACTCCAAAAATAAAAAAAGGTCACTTTGCATGAATTGAAGCACACACATCACATTTGTTGAGATTTTAGGGGGTGTTTAGGGGAAAGCAATACTATGGAGCTGCCAAAAGACATTGTTAAGTGACTAGACTATAGTTTTATGGGCCAAGAAGAGCATGGTGGGGAAGTTAGTGAGGCAAATATGTATGAGGACAAAGAGGCAGAGCATATGAATTAGAGCATATTGCAATGATGGTAATTAGGGAATGAGGAAAGAAATGCAAGACATTAGCAATCATGAAATACATAGAATGTGATGTTTAAGGATAAAACTTAGCATAATATAGTCCTTCTGCAGAAGCTGAATGATGGCAGAACAGGTCTCTGGAATAATGATCCCCAGAGCCTAGGGGGAGATGCCTGTAGAGAACTTGAGGTCCTGAAGACTTCTCCCTGTCGCCAAGTAGCACAACGTGGCAATGAGCCTCTGCTCCGGAGTGATGGCTTGCCACATGCAGGTATCCTGCCTGGTGATATAAGGGGTCAGCAAAGCCAGCAGACGGTGAAAAACGGGTCCGTCATCCTGAGAAAAATCCAGAAATGATCAGGATTATTCTCGCGGATCTCACGGAGCAAAGGCATGTGGGAGAACTGGTGACGCTGGCACAACCAATTCTTGGTCCACAAACGCCTCCCCTCCCTGTTCATGGACCGGGCTTGTGTCAAAGTCAAAGTAAGAACCCCAACACGAAGCCCCTGCACAGCACAAACTGTACGATGAGTACGTAGACGAAACATTTTTTGAAAACGGTCGGCTGGTCAGAACGGACACCAGAAAGCACCGATAAACAGCAAGGCCTGAAAGGACGACCTGAATAGCAGAAGCAAGCAGACAATAAAAAATGCCTTTCAAAGCATACTATACCAAGATATAGTCCACAATGAGAAGCAAATACTTAATGACTGCATGCACTGATTATCAGATACGCAAAGACAAGCACAAACTGAAGAGCGGTAGCGATCTGAATCACTAATCTGAAAAGCGCGAATCGTCTCTCCCCAAACTTCTACTAACACGAGATCAGCAGAAGGAGCCCAAAGGGTGCCGGACGTGGTGCTGAACTTCCTTTTTCTAGTCCCGCCGTACACGGCTTACGTCACCGCGTTCTTGGCAACCGCTAAATCAGACAACTTGGCCCGGCCGTGTGTATGCAACAGTTTCGGACACAATCCGTCGGACTAAATCCGACGGACAAAATCCGACGTATTTGGTTGGCAGAATCTCCGACCGTGTGTACAGGGGCTTAGAGCGGCTGAGGGGACCTGCTGCACACAGAAGGCTTTTTATCTTAATGCATAGAATTAAAAAGAAAAAAAGTGACTGGCGCCCAATATCTTTTCTCGGTCCCCTCATTTTAGCCATGGACTTAGCCCTGGGGTGAAATGTTAGCCCTGCCCCTGCCTCTAGAAGTGTTATCCTGACTTTGGGGTGTGAAAAGGGTGCTATATATATTAAACCAAAGGCATGAGTTTTTTTGTTGTTTCGGATTTAATTATACTTTATAATGTCCAAAGACAGACATTTCCTCCAAAAACCAATGAAGGGGAGACATCTGTCCACCTCTTTTACACTTTTACCTACCATTGTTTGCTAAATGATATAGTTGGAGGTAGCTAATGATCTAACACTTGTATTCCTCTTCTCAGCGAGGACAGGCTAGGATTTGCCTGGTTGCATAGTGGGAACCCACTATGTGATTTTTTTATTATCAGGTTAAATCTGTTCAAAAATACCATAAATCCAGGGAGGTCATACATTTCTATGCACTTTGACTCTGCTGTCCTGAAATCTTATGCAGTGTTATCAGTTTTGCTCAGTTCTCCTCAGAACAACAGAACAACTCTCGACTATATTAAGGATATGAGCGGAGGGAAAGGAGTTCGGTAGTCCAATGTAATAAAGGAGAAGCCTAGAGGGACAACTAAATTGGGTGCCCCTCCATAGATAGAGCACAGTGAATGAGTGTTGTCACCCTATGACGGTAAATCCTATAGTGGACTGTGTCAGTGGATGTAATTATTTTGATTATCAATGCTGTGTACCTAATTGGCAGAATTCCATGGCTAGACAAGACTAATTGCAGAACTGCCTGCTAAGTTTCCAACTGTCAGTTTATATTGAACTACATATGAAACAAATCTGTGATGTGTTGAGCAAGGTTTAAAGGTTAATTCGAAGTTTACCTGGGTATGGAGGAACATGTGGCAGCACAGTTATTGACCCAGCACTCCTACAGTGGGTGTAATCAAAGAATGTCTTGTATTCATCGAAAGAATGGTATTCTGTGAATGGCAGCAATGCTGAGTGAGCGCCCCTGAGGTCACTATACAGTAGGGCAGCCACTCGGCACAGGACACAAAAGATTGCTGAGATTACTGTAGTAGCACTGACTACTGCAGTGATTGTCAGCTTTCACAGTGCATCAGGTTCTATCTTGTATGGTCGCAAGGGACTTCTAGTGCCCGAAATTCCTTTTCTCTTGATTAAGGTATTTAAAAACAAAAACTGCATTATGAAAACTAGATGACACTAACAATCATA
This sequence comes from Lithobates pipiens, assembly GCF_037356315.1. Classification (NCBI taxonomy): domain Eukaryota; kingdom Metazoa; phylum Chordata; class Amphibia; order Anura; family Ranidae; genus Lithobates; species Lithobates pipiens. The sequence goes on from NW_027507758.1 coordinate 508,359,235, forward strand.
TGAGTGAGGCCGCGTACACACGGGCGGACTGTTCGCCCAACCTTGTCCGCTGAACAGTGTTTGGGCGGACAGTCCGCTCGTGTGTGGGCTTTCAGCGGACAGTTTCAGCGGACAGTTGGACGGACAAAGTCTTTCGGAAATTCCGAAAAACTGTCCGCTGAAACTGTGTTTGAGCGAACAGTCCGCCCGTGTGTGGGCTTGTCCGCTGTACTTTCGAAATGAGCGGACTGTTCCCGCTCGGAAAGTCCGCCCATTTCGAGCGCGTGTACAGGTAGGCGGGGCCCGCGAAGGAGACGTCGCGGGCTCCGCCGCCTGGAATGGGCTTAAAGGGGAACCCCAACGCCGAAAAAAATCGGCGTGGGGGTTCCCCCCAAGTCCACACCAGACCCTTGTCCGAGCACGCTACCCGGCCGGCCAGGAAAGGGGGGCGAGCGAGCGCGCCCCCCCTCCTGAGCCGTACCAGGCCGCGTGCCCTCAACATGGGGGGTGCCTTGGGGAAGGGGGGGCCGCGCGGCCCCCCCACCCCAAAGCACCTTGTCCCCATGTTGATGAGGACAAGGGCCTCTTCCCGACAACCCTGGCCGTTGGTTGTCGGGGTCTGCGGGCGGGGGGCTTATCGGAATCCGGGAGCCCCCTTTAAGAAGGGGGCCCCCGGATACCGGCCCCCCACCCTATGTGAATGAGTATGGGGTACAATGTACCCCTACCCATTCACCTGTGAAATAAAGTACAAATAAAAACACAACACAGGGGGAAAAAATATTTTATTGCACAGCCGGGGGTCTTCCGTCTTCGGGGGTCTTCTCGCCGGACTCCTCCGCTATGTGTGTGTAGCTCTTTTGCCAGCGGAGGAGTCCGGCTTTCTTCCTCCCCGCCGCCGGCCTCTTCTCCCGACTTCGGGGGTCTTGTCCCCCTCTTCGGTTCTTCTGCCGGGCCACCGCGCCTGGTCCGGTGGCCCGGTCTTCTGTCGCCGTCTTCCGTTCTTCTGTCGCCGCCTTCGGTTCTTCTGCCGGGCCACCGCGCCTTCTTGTAGCTCTTTTACAGGCGGTGGCCCGGTCTTCTGTCGCCGCTGTCGCCTTCCGTTCTTCTTCTTGTTCTTCTTGTTCTTCTCCAGGAGATGTTGACACGTCGCTCCCTCCGGCCGGAATGCCAGAGCCGCCCTGCGCTGTGACTTATATAGTGACAATGGGGCGGGGTCACATGGTATATGTCACATGGGTTGGTCACATGGTGACCCCGCCCCCTTACGATGTCATAGTCCCCATGTGACATCAACCCATGTGACCAACCCATGTGACATATACCATGTGACCCCGCCCCATTGTCACTATATAAGTCACAGCGCAGGGCGGCTCTGGCATTCCGGCCGGAGGGAGCGACGTGTCAACATCTCCTGGAGAAGAACAAGAAGAACAAGAAGAAGAACGGAAGGCGACAGCGGCGACAGAAGACCGGGCCACCGCCTGTAAAAGAGCTACAAGAAGGCGCGGTGGCCCGGCAGAAGAACCGAAGGCGGCGACAGAAGACGGCGACAGAAGACCGGGCCACCGGACCAGGCGCGGTGGCCCGGCAGAAGAACCGAAGAGGGGGACAAGACCCCCGAAGTCGGGAGAAGAGGCCGGCGGCGGGGAGGAAGAAAGCCGGACTCCTCCGCTGGCAAAAGAGCTACACACACATAGCGGAGGAGTCCGGCGAGAAGACCCCCGAAGACGGAAGACCCCCGGCTGTGCAATAAAATACTTTTTCTCTGTGTTGTGTGTTTTATTGTACTTTATTTCACAGGTGAATGGGTAGGGGTACATTGTACCCCATACTCATTCACATAGGGTGGGGGGCCGGTATCCGGGGCCCCCTTCTTAAAGGGGGCTCCCGGATTCCGATAAGCCCCCCGCCCGCAGACCCCGACAACCAACGGCCAGGGTTGTCGGGAAGAGGCCCTTGTCCTCATCAACATGGGGACAAGGTGCTTTGGGGTGGGGGGGCCGCGCGGCCCCCCCTTCCCCAAGGCACCCCCCCATGTTGAGGGCACGCGGCCTGGTACGGCTCAGGAGGGGGGGGGGCGCGCTCGCTCGCCCCCCTTTCCTGGCCGGCCGGGTAGCGTGCTCGGACAAGGGTCTGGTGTGGACTTGGGGGGGACCCCCACGCCGATTTTTTTCGGCGTTGGGGTTCCCCTTTAAGCCCATTCCAGGCGGCGGAGCCCGCGACGTCTCCTTCGCGGGCCCCGCCTACCTGTACACGCGCTTGAAATGGGCGGATTTGCCTCCTCCTTACGTGGGCGAGTCCGTTCATTTCAAAAGTTGAGCGAACTGTTTGCCCAACCTTGTTCGTCAAACAGTCCGCTCGTGTGTGGGCAAGTCCGCTCATGCAAATTTTGAGCGGACTGTTTGACAAACTGTTTGCCGAACAAGGTTGGGCGAACAGTCCGCGCGTGTGTACGCGGCCTTAGACAGAACACATAACACAGTAACTCAAGACAACAGGTTTTTGCGTCTCCCATAGAGGGTTAGCCCAGGCCAAGGCTCTCTCAGAAAGTAAAGATATCACAAAACCTACTTTGCTTCTATCCATGGGAAACGAAGTATATCTAAACCTGATTGAGAAACCCTCTGCATTGAACTGGATCGCCCCCAAATCGATGGGGATGTGGAGCGGAACCAGACATACTTGAGATTTCCTCATTAGTGCAAAATATTGGGAAAAGAAATGGGAAAAGGGCAAGTGGTTGAATGGAGGACCAAACCAAGGTATTCATATACCAAATAAACATTATTAGAACAAAAAATATATAGAAAAAATACCCTCTAAGCACTGTAAAAATAGATTAACGCCTTAACCCCCGGAAGATTTTACCATCTTCCTGACCAGAGCATTTTTTGCGATTTGGCACTGTGTCGCTTTAACTGACAATTGCATGGCCGTGCAACATTGCACCCAAACAAAATTGATGTCTATTTTTCCCCACAAATAGAGATTTCTTTTGGTGGTATTTGATCACCTTTGCGGTTTTAATTTTTTACGCTATAAACAAAAAAAGAGCAACAATTTTGAAAAAAAAATGCAATATTTTTTACTTTTGGGGGACAAATAACTCAGCTGACTCCTCAATGGCTGATATTGGGGCTATGCCAGGAATAGATGTGGACAAGAAGGCAGGTTTATCCACTCTGGCAACTGCAGGGGACTGCGCACTTGTCTCTACTTGCATGGCAGAGAATGAGGAGGATGAGGAAGGTTTAGTAAGCCAGTCCACCACCTCTTCTGCAAGCTGTGGTTGGATAGCATGGGCAAACTCACTAAACAGAGAAAATGATGCCCTGCCTGAGGAGTGACCACCACATCCACCTTTGCCTGTGGACGCATTTGTTGCTGGCTCCCTAACAGTCTGCCTCTCCTTGTTCTCCTCCCAGATATTATTGGGATGAGGGGGCGGTGCTTATAAGCAAATGAAAAGAAGTTGAAATCTGTATGTAGATGTACTTTAATCAATGTAAAGAGGTGTTTGGTGCACTTTAAAGTACTAAAGCTACACAGACACACTCCACGGATACACTATAATATACTGCAATATAATATACCAAATGTGCAGTGACGCACACAGAACTATATGGCATTTAAACTGGCAGTCATGCACACAAAATGATATGGTGTTAAACTGACAGTAACGCACACAAAACGATATGGCGTTAAACTGGCAGTAACGCACACAGAAGTAAAGGGTGTTAAACTGGCATTAACGCACACAGAAGTGAATGGCATTAAACTGGCAGTAACACAATCAAATAGATGTGTTCAACTACACTGACGCTATCTGAACTGTCCCTAATGTATGTATGAATGACACAGTCTCACTACACTACAGTGAAACTATCTGAGCTGTCCCTACTCTACATTAATGTATGTATGAATGACACGGTCTCACTACACTACAGTGAAACTATCTGAGCTGTCCTTACTCTAGCTGCACACTATGCAAAGCTGAATGATGTTCCTCCTCCCTACACTCACATTATCCCTAAACTGACACTAAACTAATATTCTACACTGACACATAAAGCAAAATAGCACAGTATAGTGCACTAACTGATAGCACTGAACAGAGCCCTGTTCTATCTCTCTCCGCACCAAAATCATACTGTAAATGGCTGTCATTGAAAGAATAATTTTATACTGTGGGGCAGGAATGGGCCATGATTGGATAAAGTCATGATGACAGTGTCCGATCATGACTCTGACAGTGCTCTGTGCCCTGACTGGCTGAAGCTTTCACCACTTCAGCCAATCAGGGCTTGCAATGCACTGTTCAGCACTGCAATGCATTAAGGTCAGTTAGAGGGGGCAAACAAATGGACGAACTACCTGTTTGTTCGTCGAACGTCTGAACAGCTAAAGTTCGGCCTGAACTTATGCTCGAGCTGAAACCATTTGCCCATCCCTACACACTATTAGTTCCCTTAAGGCTTTTATGTTATTCCCTCAGAGAGCATTAGGTATTGGAGGGATAAAGAGGGAGGTTGACCCAAGTAGTCCCTGCCTGAGTAGTCCTGGTGGGAAATCTGGATTACCCAAAATTGATGTCATTGGGCCTACATATGTTGAGATGGCTGTAGTCTTTATTAAGTGATCCCAAGGGAGTGGGGATAGAAGAGCTTCTATCTGCACCCATTGTTTATGTTTTTTGAATAATATATACTATGTATGAGTCTAGCCATAAGAACTGCTTTACAATAAAGTGCTAGGTTTGGTAATCCTAATCCGCCTTGGTGTTTCTTCCTTGTAAGGGCATCACATTTTAATCTTGGTTTAGAGCTGGTCCAAATATATTTTTTGGTTTTAGAGCATATTGTTTGAAAAAAACTTTTTAGGGAGGCCTATTGGTAAGATCTGAAATACATTAAAAAATCTTGGAAGGCTATCCATTTTAAATAGTGCCTATACTCAACCACAAATGACATCAACTTGCCCACTGTTTTACTTTCTGTTGTGGTAGGGCAATCAGCGGCTGGTAGTTTAACGTATATAAATCCTCCTCTCTCATAGGCAAACAAATACCCAAGTATTTCAGAGTTTTCTCTTGCCAGTAAAATGAGAATTACTTCTTTAAGACATTTACCTCCTCCTCAAGTAGGGATACCCTCAACATCTTTGTTTTATTTATATTAACCTTGAAATTACTAACTGCAGCAAATTCATTAAATTCTTGAATTGGCGTTTTAAAGGCTATCTGAGGATTTGAAATACATAACAATAAGTAGTCAGCAGAAAGCCACATTTTACATTCCATGTAGCCTATCCCAATACCATGTACTGAGGGATTATTTTTAATGGCAATGGCCAAATGTTCTATAATATATCCAAAGGACAAGCGAGATAGAGCATTCCTGTCTCATTCCATTTCCTATGACTACTTGATCTGATAGGTTCCCATTGACTCTTATGCCTTGAACACACGGTCGGACATTCCGACAACAAAATCGATCTGATTTTTTCAGATGGATTTTGTGCCAAACTTGTCTTGCATACTCACGGTCGCACAAAGTTGTCGTAAAATCCAATCGTATGGAACGAGGTGACATTCATTGCATACAACGGGACTACATAGAGGCTAGTAGCCAATAGCTTTGGTCTCATAATTTAATCTGAGCATGCGTGGCACTTTGTCTGTCAGAATTCTCTACAAACGATCAGAAGAAGTCAGATCAGATTTAGTTGTCGGAAAATTTTAGATCCAGCTCTCAAACTTTTTCCATCTGTATTTCCGACGGAAAAAGTCTGATAGAGCCCACACATGATCGGATTTTCAGACAACATAATCCGATCGGACCTTTTCCATCTGAAATTCCGACCATGTGTAGTAAGGTATAATTCTTGTGGTCGGAGACTGATACAGCCCCAGTATTCTTACTAAGAGGGTTGATGGTATCCCAATCTGAGGTTAGGTTCACACATATGCGAATTGGATGTGTTTTGAACCGCATCGAATTTGCATGACATATGAATTGGACCGGCTTACAATAGAGCAGGTTCACACATTTCCGGGGTGGCCGCAGTCCATTTCTAACAAGGGTCCTGTGCAATTTTGGGTCTGTTTTAGATGCAAGTTCAAGTAAAAAATTTTACCGCAATCACACCTGAACTGGTGAGTAAAACTGAACCGGACTTAGGACTCCAGATTGCAAATCGCAGCCAGACATGTATTAACCTAGCCTTAGTCAGATGGGGTTGATTTACTAAAGGGATAAAGACTGTGCACTTTGCAAAGTACAGTTGCACTCTGCAAGTGCAGTTGCTCCAGAGCTTAGTAAATGAGCAGAAACTCTTCTGACTTCCATCATCCAATCATGTGCAAGCAAAAATGCTGTTTTTTTTTCCTTGCAGGTAATTAGATACTCTTTGCAAATTGAAGCCTTACCTGCTTTAGAGACTGCACTCTAGAGAGACTGCACTTGCAGAGTGCAACTGCACTTTGCAAAGTGCACAGTCTATTTGCTTTTAGTAAATCAATCCCAGAGTCTCTGACATGAAGGGCTAACCTAAGCAGTCAAACACGTTTATGATGTCTAAGAAGCAGAGGGGCGTTTTGTTTTTCTTAGATTAGTTCATCAAAGTTAGGACTTTAGCAGTGGTATATTTTACCTCTTTGTGGGAAACAAACCCCGCCTGGTCTAAATGTTTAAGAGATTTTAAATGCCTGGCAATAATTTTAGAGTAGATCAGAATTTTTCTAAGTACAATGTTCATGCTAATTTCTGAAGTAAGCTGCAAGCACAATAATTATTTTAATTACTGAAGAATATTGCATGGTTTCGGAACTGAAAAAAGTAATTTCAAAGTATGACCTTGTATCACATTTGAACCTCCACCTAATAATTAATTTGTACTTTTCCTTTATTCTTCCTCTGAACTGCTCATTTGACCCTCATTTAGTAATTACAAAATTGAGAAATATAAAAGGACATGGAATAAGATTTAAAATTAAGGGTCACCCCCTTTCATTTTCAACGCAAATCTGAATTTAGAGTATACAACTATTCTGTACAAAATACATAGCTAAGTAGTTTTAAATGTTTACAATTTAATCTTTCAAGCAGCATTATTTAGAAGTATGAGCGGAATGTAGAATTACTTACTATCACTCATGCATATAAAAGTTCTGCCCTTATTTCTCTGTGCATGGCATGCTGGTCTTCATATATGAAGCACCTAGGACATGACTTCTAGCATGCAACTTCACATAAACAACTAAATATGCACCTGAAACACACGCATACATACAAAGTAATTGCGTTACCTGCCAAAAGATTTGTAGTTCTGTCCACTCATTTTTTAGATTTACACCGCTCTGTCACAAAGTACAGCTGATTGCTGGTGCAATGCTTTACAGCAGTGGTTCTCAACTCCTGTCCTCAGGACCCACTAACAGGCCAGGTTTGGAAGATAACTGAAATACATCGCAGGTGATCTAATTTGCTGCTCAGTGATTGCAATATTCTAGTCTGCATCTCCCCAAGGTAATACTTAAAATCTGGCCTGTTAGTGGTCCTCAGGACAGGAGTTAGAACCACTGCTTTACAGGCTCCATAAAAAAAAAAGAATAAATGCAAATTTTTGTTACCTGCAAAAAAATGTGCATTTATTATTTTTTTTCTAAAAAGTGAACTACAGAGCTGCATTAATCTGTATATTTTATCTCTTCCTGGAATTCAGCTTTCACTGTGGCAAAGAGACATAGGAACGGTGCCACACTATTCAGATTGTCAGAAATAAGATGGATAATATTTTATGAACTTAGAATTACATCTGGAAATACAATACAATTAAAATTTTTGTTACAGCCTAGACCCTTGTCCACTTTTTAAAAGATACCATGGTAGGTGCAAAATTCTGTTCTGCCATTATGTACTCATGAGCTAAATGAATGACATATCTACCGACAGGAAGATTCAGCACTGGGCAATGCATACCTCCATGAGGTACACTTGTTATTGAGCTAATTAACAATCTAAGGTCCATTCAGAGCCAATCAAGAGTCTCAATGCGTTCTGTAAGTAAGACCTCAGAAGAAGAGTATATGACTGCAAATGGCCAGTTTCTCCTTTGATTAATATTTTGATATGCCTGGATAATGGCACCCATAGGGAGACAAGTACAAGGGTGAATATTACACAGATTCCTTGGTATGGTGTCTTCATAGTATTACATTAAGGGAGACTGAGGTATGGGTCATTATCAAGTCTATGCTCCTGAGAAGGCCAGCTCTAACACTTATTTATTGATGCTTAACCTATTCCCCTTCCACCAATGGATGCACTTTAAGAGTGTATATTTTAGATAGATGAGGCAGAGTATTATGACGCATGAAGTAGCATTTGTGTGTATATGAAAGGAGTTATTAGTGTTGCCTGTGAACGTTTTTATTTATCTAAGTCACAGTATAGCTAGTGTTGCACAACTGGAAATGTTCTTTTCTTTGCAGAGTCTGTATAAAATGTGTACATTATTTCCATTCTTTTTATGCTCGGGGACCTCTCACTATTTCTTACCCTCAAAGTAGGCTAATGGAGATGATACATGTTTTGTAAAAAGACAATATTCCATTATTCACTACACACACACTCAGGCAAATTGATAAGTGTTAATTGGCACACTTTACTTTCTCCTTTTCACCATTGGATTGGTAACTTACTTTTACTCTTCTATATGTTATACATGTCTGTATACACTTTAAATGTGAACCTTTGCATTTCTAGTGCAAGGAAAATCAGAAATTATACTTTTATTCCTTCCTCACCAGAACATTCTCAACTTCCTATTGCCATACCTCCCAACGTTAGAGCTTGAGAAAGAGGGACACCTTAGGGAAAAAAGGACCTGCAACATGGGATTGCTTCAATTACACTCATAACTGGGTGAGACTTAAAAGAGGCTGAGCCTATTCGTAGGCAGATCCAACTGTGCTCAAGGTGCCTGCATGCCCTCCACCAGGACTCCTCTAAAGACTGGGCTTACTCAGGCCTAACATACAAGCCAATCATAGTCCTCAGCCCATACAGAAGTCCTAGACATGCAGTGCCCTTAACACCCCCTCACCATACTACTGGTCACCCTTGACAATAAATCCCCTCTGGCTGTGGACACTTTTTGCATTAGGCCTGATTTCTTCCACATGGTTACAGGATAGATCTCTTACTTCCCTATCCACCACCAACCCCTACCGTGGCCAAGTTTTCACTGAGTTTCTCCACCAGGATTCTATAACTCATTGTGCACTTCTTCATGAGATGCACAGTCTAGCTTTTACTTGATGGTATTATCTTACTTTACATCATCAATGGTAACAGAAACTTCAAGCAGCCACAGATCGATACACCTCAATTTTTTAAGGTAGTGTGTTCAGCAACAAACAGTTTCTCTTTATGTTGCAGTGTATCTTCAGTTCCCGGTAGTAGGGGTGCCCATTCTGGGGTAGCAAAGAAATAATTTCACATTATTATCCCATTCTCTGTTTCTTCCCATCAGCTAACAACATCTGCTTATTGCTAGTCTCCACCTACAGCATATAAGGGATCCTTCCAGGAAGGATGTGAAATCCCTTCAATTCCAGGAAGGATTTAAAGCAAAAACCTACAAACATGTAGTCTAAATTTAACACATATGTTGCATTCCTTTTACTCACAAAATATTCCTTAATTACAGTGTCACAAATGAGAGTCTTGCAGGCATATAAATCCCTCAGCACACGGGATCAAAATAAAAATTTAAACTCTGCCATTACAATTTACTCTCTCTGCACAGAATAAAGGCATATGGCAAACACTTTTTCTGATCCTATCTTAAATAAAATAGCTGGGAACTACACAACAAACAGCAACTGTTAAGACAATAATCAGTGTGGACAGGGGTAAGTAATGGACAACACAGCTAACCAAGTGCTGCAGCCAGGACTATATAATATGAATCATAACATATTAAGCGCAGCAGTCAGGAGTATGTAATGTATTACATGGCTTATACAATGCACAAATCAGAAATAGAATACACTGCACATGATACAGAGTGCAAAGATCAGTATGTAACATAGTCCTGCCTGCAGGTAAGTTGAGGACACAATTGTCATGGTGTTAGCATTCAATGGGAAGAAAAACACACAAAAACCCCAGAAAAGCAGAACACAGACTACAGAAAGGTGGTATGGAATAAGGAATGTATATTATTAAGTACAGAATGAGTCAGTGGGGAATAGGAAAAGCACAGGGCAGATTACAGAATGTGTGGGTGAGGAATAGGGAACACACAGTGCAGAGTATGCAATGTGTACTGTATTATTTTATGTGCCAGGCATACATGCAGTTGCAATGCAAATGCAGACATTATAATGCCAGATTACTGTTCCTTTCCTCCAGACTCAACCTTCTACTATGCACACAAATATTTTAAAAGGTTCCACGCACAGTCCAGGAGAAGTGACACTACACTTCCTGGACTAGGGTCCAAGTCAAATGGTGGTGGTCACTGCCCAATCTCGCTGCTGCCCACTCTTGAGGCCCCCTTGCAGTGAACAATGGGTCAGTGTACAGCACCACACTGGGTAGAGGTACTGTACAGTAGCATAACCTGGCATTTTGAGATACATTAGTGGAGCAGAGTGGAGTAGTTGAAATCCTGGGACAGTCCTTCAGAATCTGCGTTGGTTGGGAGGTATGCCACCCCACTGCCCTTTTAGCTGTAGGAAGAAAAGCCAACCTACACAAGGTATGAGCTGCTCAATTTATAGCTTAAACAAGGCTATGGCACCACGTGGCAATGCTTGGTGATTGTCTCAGCACTGCCACATAAAGTAAATTACATGCTCCTTTATTCCTGAAAGTACTGGTCTGCTTGTTTTCTTTACTCTTTGCTGCTACTCTAGAGCAGCTGGGTAATCCAAGAAAATGACATCCAATGGAGCTCAACCACATTTACTTTAACCACCGGGCCATAGCAGAATGTTGGCTACAGCGTGGTTTGATAACTCTAGGAGGGCGTACATTGATGTCCTCCCAGAATCGCACTCCAGCGCGCGCCCTGGGGTGCGCACTTTGGGAATATCTGTGACCGCCGGGTCCAGGGGACCTGCTCATCACGGATCACGGTAAATGGCTGCTGACAGTGGCCGTTTACCACGTGATCGCTCTGTCAAATGATGGAGCGATCATTTGTAAACAATCCGGCGTCATGTCTGGTTCCTCTCTCCCCTCTCTGTACTGATACCAGTACAGTGTGAGCTGAGAGGGGAGAGATCAGTTGCAGCAGTGCTGTGGGCTTGATCTGTAGTGCCCACAGCACTGATCTGTGCCCATTGCAGCCTCATCTATCCATCCATGCTCAGCCATCCCTCTGTCATACTCATCCATCCATGCTCAGCCATCCATACTCAGCAATACTCATCCATCCATCCATGCTCAACCATCCCTCTGTCATACTTATCCATTCATCCATGCCCAGCCATGCACACTCAGCAATACTCATCCATCCATCCATGCTCAGCCAAATCATCTACCCCCAGCCATACTCAGCCATGATCAGAAATACCCAGCCATACCCAGCCATACTCAGCGATACCCAGTCATATCCAGCCATACTCAGTCCTACTCAGCCATACCCAGCCATACTCAGTGATACCGAGCCCCACCCAGCCGTACTCAGTCATGCCCAGCCATACCCAGTGATACTCAGCAATACCCAGCCATACTCAGCAATACCCAGCCATACCCAGCCTTACCCATCCATAGTCAGCCATACTGAGCCATACCCAGCCATATTCAGCTGTACTCAGCCATACTTAGCTGTACCCAGCCATACCCAGCCATACCCAGCTGTACTCAGCCATCCCCATCCACGGCTCATCCATGCCACATCAGTTCTCATCCATGCCACTACAGTGCCTCACAAAATTGTAATTGGTGGTCAAATTAGATTTGAGAAATATATGCCCCTAGAACACCTGATGTTGCTCCCTGTAAGTTGGGCCTCTGTGTGTGCCCAGGCTGTAGAAAAGTCTCCCACATGTGGTGTCACCATACTCAGGAAGAGTAGGATAATCTAATTTGGGGTGTAATTTTTGGTATGTACATGCTATGTGTTAGAAATATTGTATGTCTACTTTGCAAAAAGGGGTAAAATGGGGGGTATGTGAACTTTCCTTGCTTGTTAGGGTCTCAAAAAATATAATAGGCCATCAGTACTTCAGGTGTGATCAATTTTCAGAGATTGGCACCATAGCTTGTGGACTCTATAACTGTCACAAAGACCAAATAATATACACCAATTTGGGTTATTTTTTTTTACCAAAGATGTGTAGCAGTATACATTTTAGCTAAAATTTATGAAGAAAAATGACTAATCTGCAACATTTTATAACAGAAACCAAAATGCATTTTTTTAAAGATTTTTCAGTCTTTTTTCTTTTATAGCTCAAAAAATAAAAAACCATCAGTGATTAAATACCACCAAAATAAAGCTCTATTTGTGTGAAAAAAAGAGCAAAAATTCCATATGGGTACAGTGTTGCATGACTGAGTAATTGTCATTCAAAATGTGAGAGCATCAAAAGCTGAAAATTGGTCTGGTTAGGAAGGGGGATTTAAGTACCCAGTGGTCAAGTGGTTAAACAAGGGCAAATAGGCATTTAGTCCAGGACCCCTATATTAGACCATAGTAATGTATTCCCTTTTCACATCTAGGTTAAAAACACAAAAATAATATAATTTAAAAATGTTGACACATTAGATTAGCTTGCAAAAGGCAAAAGAGAAATGCCCAATGTTCCAAGTAAACAAGCATTACAGGCATGCCACTAATGGAATAATTGCTCAACTCTAACTTTGCATTTTAAGGAAGATCATGTTTGCTGGACCAATGTAAACAGTGACAAATTTAGTAAATCAACTTAATTGATGACAAATCCATTTCCTAGTCCAATGCTACTTTTGTGGTTTAATACATGTTTAATAAAATATTAAACAATAATACAGGACATAATATTAAACAATAATACTCCGTTTTTATTCATTTATTTTAAGAACAGCATCAGCGGTATTGATTGTTTTAGCTATGTTAATTTATATACAGTACTAACCTAAATTTAATTTATTTTCCAATTTTTTAAAGCGCAGAACTGTTACACTTCACAGAGACCCTGTTGGAGGATTAGGCCTAAGCATCAAAGTAAGTAATACCTTATACACTCTCACATATCAACAGTCCCCTATTAACCAAAACTCTACATTTGTACAAAATGATATTAGCAAGTCATTCAACAAAAAATTATGTATAGTTTTACAGTAAGGGACTCAATGTGTCAGTAAGAGTTTTTCAAAGGCTTATATGCAATTTTTTTTGCACATTTGGAATAGTTTTAAGTTGATAAAACACAGAATAAAATAAAGATTGATGCTGCCTGTGGTGCTGTGATCACTGTTTATGTAGCATAAATAATGTTTTTTTCATATAAATAAAACAGTGCAAAAAATTCTAATGTACACAAGTAACATGTGAAAAAGATTTATGGAACAAATCAAATCAATAGGAAGATCTGTTGGAGGAAGCCTATACATCAACCACCGAATAATAATCAATCAAAAGTGAAATGAACTGGCATTGTCCAACATGGGAAATCTATAGGAAAAGGCCTGTAAGTCCATCACCGAGTAATAATGGATCAAAGGTGGAATGTACTGACACTGTCCAGTATAGAAAACATCAAGAGTGGTATATATTCAACAGAGGAAAGTGGTGTATGTGGACTCAAATGTCAACGACAAAGAGTCATACAGGCAGGGTGCCAAAATTGGCAAATACACGGGCCTCCAAAGGGTCCAGGACCTCAGAAGAGGAATCCAGGGGTATTATAGATGACTATCAAACAAACCTCCAATGGAAGGAGCACCGAGACTGGATCTTAGATGTAAACAGATCAACTGGACAGCAGGGTCACTCTCATCCAGATGGTATGTGGAGAAAAAAATAGCTTCCACATAGCATAGGTCAAACAATTAGGTTTTTTTATTTATAAAAACCAGCATACAGCAATACAGATAAAAATTGTGATCACAAATAAAAATGTAGGGCAATGTGAGGAGCGATAAGCCTAGCCCGATGTGTTTCGACCAAAAAGGCCTTCACCTGGAGCATATACCAGCCTACTCATCCTACTCACCGTTACTACTCACTCCGCATGAATGTGGAGTGGGATATTAACTCTTTCATCAATCAGGTTTAAGGTTCATCCCTTTCTTTATTTTATTTTTATCATGATTTATTCATTTATTTGTATTCATTTCTACATATATATATTGTCCATTTTGAATGTATTTTTCTTCTTTTCATGTATACATCAGTGTTCACATTGCTATTTTTTATTCATTTATCCTTACACTGACATTCATTGTCCATTTGTTAATGTTTGCACACTCCCATTTGCCCTTATCATGGCATTTATGCAGAGTTTAGGGTTGTTATTGTTGTGGCATTTTTGCCCAGTTAGGGGCACATTAGCCTCACAGTTTCAAGGTTGATCCTATGTGGTCAATTTAACCCTCATCTCTTCATTGGAGGCAAGATATTTCCTGATATGTTGTCAGCTGTTTTCTCTTCTGTCACGTGACCGTTGTTTTGACACGTGTTTTGTCTGATACTGGCGGCTGTGATTACTTCCGGCCATGTGATTTTGGTTGCGGGCTTGTGACGAGGAGACGAGGAGATCTGTTTCCTGTGAGAACGGATGGGTACCAGCGGTTGCGATTACTTCCAGCCATGTGGCCAATGCCGTCTAGTTGGGAACACATTTACTGAGGCAATTTTATGTATTTATCCATTTCTAGGGAACGATCATGCCTTTTTGATAGGGGATAGTGCCGATTTTACATGGGATAGCTTCAGGTTTTCATGTTGGCTTCGGTCATGTCCTGGCTTGTCATGTGGCCATTTCACCCGATTGCAGGCTTTTTAACAAAGTATTTGCCTTGTGTTAGCCATGTAATCTTCAGGCGTAATTTGCATACATTTCCCGACCAGTTTCTATACCCATGTGATCAGCACTCCCTTCTATGATTGGTCCTCATAGTGAGGCTTAGTGAGGCTGGTATATGTCCAGTTTAAGGCCTTTTTGGTCAAAAAGCGTCGAGCTAGGCTTATCGCTCCTCACACTGCCCTGCATTTTTATTTGTGATCACAATTTTTATCTGTATTGCTGTATGCCTGTTTTTAGAAATAAAAAACTTCATTGTTTGACCTACACTATGTGGAAGCTATTTTTTTTCTTCACATACCATCCGGATGAGAGTGGCTCTGCTGTCCAGTTGATCTTTTTGCATCTAGGATGAAGTCTTGGTGCTCTTTCCATTGGAGGTTCATTTGATGGCCATTCACAACATCCCTGGATTCCCCTTCGGAGGTTCTGGACCCTTTGGATTTCCGTGTATTTGCCGATTTCAGCACCCTGCCTGTATGACTCTTTGTCGTTGACATTTAAGTCCACCTGATCCGGTAAGAGTACATACACCTCTTTCCTCTGTTGAAGATATACCACCTTTGATGTTTTCTATACTGGACAGTGTCACTTCAATCAACCTTTGATCTATTATTACTCGGTGATGGACTTACAGACCTTTTCCTATAGATTTCCCATGTTGGACA
This sequence comes from Lithobates pipiens, assembly GCF_037356315.1. Classification (NCBI taxonomy): domain Eukaryota; kingdom Metazoa; phylum Chordata; class Amphibia; order Anura; family Ranidae; genus Lithobates; species Lithobates pipiens. The sequence goes on from NW_027507758.1 coordinate 508,374,907, forward strand.
GTGCCAGTTCATTTCACTTTTGATTTACTATTATTTAGTGGTTGATGTATAGGCTTCTTCCAACAGATCTTTCTATTGATTTCATTTGTTTCATACATCTTTTTTCACATGTCACTTTTCACATGTGTACATTTGATTTATTTTTTGTTTTATTTACATGAAAAAACATTATTGATTACATTTTTTCCTGAACTGTTTCACCTATATCACTTTATTTGTGTTATTTATCAGCACTACATTATGCCCCATTTCCATATTAGGCTAAATAAAGCTTATCAACGGCGTTAGTAATTTTTCTATGGGATAAAAGAACAGTGGGTAGATTGTACTCCTGAAACTTAACATATTCGTTCTTTAAAATATCTTTAAAACATTTATTTAAAGGCCTGTTTTATTTTAATTGTGCCTTAAAGCCTAATTGAACTTTTGTTTTTAATTAGCTAAATGAATCAAAAAATGGTATGCAAAGTCTCTGTACACCTTTTGTTTTGATTCACACTGAATTTAGATGATTTAAACTGAGAGTTCAAATTGGCTTTAAAAAAATTGTACATAACACTTATTTGAAAATGACCAATAAAAATAATCTGTTTTGCAAGTAGATGTTATAAATCACTAGTAAACCTATCTTTTTTCAGGGTGGAGCACAGCATAAAGTACCTGTTGTGATATCTAAAATATTTAAAGATCAACCAGGTAATTCACATTTATGCAAATGTAATATTAACGTATTCAATTAAAATATATATATATATATATATATATATATATATATATATATATATATATATATATATATATATATATATATATATATGTATATATATATATATATGTATATATATATATATATATACATATATATATATATATATATATTATTATTATTACCATTGTACTGCTATTATATTACTTAAAGAGTGTTGCTTTTATTGCTCTTCAGCTGATCAGAGTGGGTTACTGTTCACAGGCGATGCACTAATGCAGGTATGTATCTGTGTTTTTTAACTTTCCTTTTATTTTTGACATCTTAAAACAATGGTTAAATGAATCATAAATGTCTTTGTAAAATTATTTAACACACATTTTTATGTATTAAAAATATGTTTAAACCCTGCATTAGCCAAAAGCTACTTCTTTATTTTTAGTTTTAGAGCGTGGAAGAATTAGAACTTCTGCCAACAATTTGTTGTCTTGTCCTCATTTGGGAGACCTTTCTCCATTTGCCATCTGCTTGATGGATGTAAAACAGGAAGAGAGTGTAAATCTCCCCAACAGGGCCACAGGCAGCAGGTAAAAGATTTGCTAATAAATTGAGGAAGACTTAAACCACTGTTTTTCCTGTGTCCCCATGAGGTATGTTTCGCCTCACTTCATGTCCAAGAGACATGTCAGACAAAACAGGAGGAGAGAACAAAGACAACATTTAAAGTACAAAAGAAGAATATCCTCAAGAGGGACAGAGACAGCTTTGAAAAACTTACAGAAGTTCTAACTCTTCCCCCAAACTAATTCTGGACTTTGGTTAATTTCAGTTACAGTGGTTATAATCCCTTACATATACCTAGTAAAGTGAATGGCCTTAGGTGATACACAGAAATTAAACAATTCCTCCTACATACGTTGTACGCACAATCATACATACATTGCACACAAATCAAAGGATTTATTTCTCAGCTCTAGCAGCAGAAGGGATCTGAAGTCTCACAGTGCAGTTCTCAGTCTCCTCTCTATCGCCTTTTTATCTCTTGGTATCAGGAAAATAATCAAAAGTGTCTTATACAGATATAAGAAGAATGAGGCAGCAGAGAGAAATTACACCCCACAGTGCTTTGGATTGAGACACGTACACAGTATAGAAGGATGTGTTTTGTTCATATTTCATGCCTAAGGTTTACAACCACTTTAATTTAAACTAAAACATTCATAATCATAGCAAAAAAAAAAAAATATATATATATATACAGTATATAAAAGAGAGAGAGAACTTTACATAACTATTTGCCACTATACAGTATTCCTGCTTTGCATGCAGTTACTGTATGTGACCCTAGTATTTGCATGGGGTTATGTTTGAAAATGCAGCAACACAGCCACACAGAAGGGTTGAGTGGGTGGTTAAGATGTAGAAATCAAACAACACAGGAAATAAAACAGAGCAGCACAGATAGATATATCAGTTAGGGATGGGCAAATCTGCCTAGGTTTGATTCACTAAAGGTTTGGCAAATACTGTTTGAAATGTGGCACACCCAAACCTAGCTTGGGTCTATTGGGGACAAATCCTGTTTGAAGATTCTTTGCCATTTTTAGGTTTAAATTACTATAAGAAAACACCAAAGAAGCTGGGCACTGCCTTTAGAGAGATGGACCCATTCAAAAAAAAAAAAATATTAAAGAAAAAAAATCCATACAGTCAAAAGACATCTTTTTAATCTTTTAAATAATGTGGTTGGAGGATACCTTAAAACACAGACAGACAGTCTCAAGAACAGCTTCGAAATTGAAATAGCTTAGCTTACATACAGCAGGTGCACCCTGATCTGGGCATTTTTTTAAAGTTAGTTTTAGTGGCAACAAATGCTTTTTTTCAAACAGTAATAAGCCCACTTTGTCTGGCAGATAGAAATTGACCAGTAGTTCACGGAGGTTTTCCTTGTTCTCGCTCATGCAAAACTGCCCAATTTCTATCAAACTCTCATTAAACATTAACAAACCCCAGAGAATACTGTAATATAAAAATTGCCAGCAGAAGGACAATTTTAAATAGGAAGGTCAGGTTCCAATTTACTAAGGACAGATTGCACAGGCTAGGGTTTTACTACAAGAATTTAGATAATGCAGATGATTCATCAGTATCAAAATTGGCCAGCAGCACTTTCAGAAAATTGTAGAATGGATTTTAGAAATAATAGGCCTAAAATGTGTATACCCAACTTTTTTTTTATGAGGATAGGAAAATGTAGCAATATAATGTGACGTGGTTTAAGTGCATACTGTTCTTGCACAGGGCTTTTTATTTCTTTAAAACAATGCAGTAATGTTCTGCAAACAAAAGGCAGCGCCAGGTATAGATGGTCAATAACAAGTAAATAATGCACTTTGAGCATGTCACACCTGAAGAGGACCCTTTTTAACATAAAATATACATACTGTATTTATCGCCGTATAACATGCACCGGCATATAACACACACCCCAAGTTTAGGAGGGAAGTTTAAGGGAAAAAAACTTACATTTAAATGCCCATCAATGCAGCCTTATCAGTGTCCATCATTGCACCTTTACTAGTGTCATTTGCAGCCTTCTCATGCAGCGTTGTCCATCATTTGCAGCCATGTCATGCAGCCTTGTCCATCATTTGCAGCCTTGTCATGCAGCCTTCTCCATCGTTACACCCTTGTCAGTGTCATTTGCAGCCTTGTCAGTTTTTTTGCAGGTTTTCCTTTTAAAAATGGCGCCGCCGAGATACAGAGCCGGATGTCCTGTGTATCTCGGAGGCACTCGGTAGTTCTCAGCAGCTTACGGCGTTCTCGGAAGCCGCCCAGAAGAGCCGAAGGCGGCCGAAAGCCACTGAGAACAGCCGAAGGTGGCTGAAAGCCGCCGATAAGAGCTGAAGATGGCCAAAAGACGCCCAGAGGCTCAAAACGGCGGGGGATCGGTGTATAACACGCACCCGCGATTTTTCCCTGATTTTAAGAGGAAAAAAGTGTGTGTTATATGCCGATAAATATGGTATGTAAAAAATAAATGAAAAAAAGAAATAAAGTAAAGACCCTTAAATACTACCCCTAACATGAAGAAACATTTGCTATGGAATGGTCAGCAGGTGAAACAAACAGCTGACCTCAAATCGACCACCAATCAAAATTAAAGACAAAGAGTCCTCTATAATAAGAAACAAAACAGAAAAAAAGACAGCACACGGATTGATTGCCCAAAGATTTAGCAATCAGAATTAAAGTACAATTTTCTAATTGACCCTAATCTGTCCCTATGCAGCTTGTGTGCTTTCCCTATCCTTTTCCTACAGCAGTTTCCAATACACTGCCACTATGGCTGCCCTGTGTCCCTTCTTAAGTTTATTCATAAGTTAGGGTGCTAACTTATCCAACGACCACCTAACTGACTCTTTTAAGCCTGCTGGTCATACTGTATTTCAAAGGCCATGAAGTGCATTATCGTTTAAAAAAAAATCTCCTGGATACGGTACCCTAAATCTCAACCCCATACGATTTACTTAGGGCCCATGGTATATTTGAACACAAATACAATCCCTAATGACAATAGGGAGCTGTAGAGACATCACATTATATAAGTATGGTAAAAACTGAAACACCAACAGAGGTAGAGACACAATAAGACAATAGAGGGCAGGGGATATTTACAAATTCACATTCTACCTAGCACAGTTATTAAAGCGGAGGTCCACCCTAAAGTGGACCTTCCGCTCATTGGAATCCTCCCCCCCCTCCGGCGCCACAATTGCCACCTTTCAGGGGGGAGGGGGGTGCAGGTACCTGTACAGTACAGGTATCTGCACCCACTTCCGGGATAGCTCTCTGCGGAAAGGGGCGTAGATCTACACCCCTTTCCGAAAGTCCCCCGCTGCCTGCTGGGAAACACACAGATCCCAGAGGCAGCGAGTCCATCCTTATTGCGCAGAGCGACTCGCGCATGCGCAGTAGGGAACCGGGAAATGAAGCCGAAAGGCTCCACTTCCTGATTCCCATACCCAAGATGGTGGCGGCAGCACCCGAGAGATGATCGAGAGATCGGGTTCGGGTGCCGACATCGCGGGCGCGCTGGGCGGGTAAGTGTCCTTATTTTAAAAGTCAGCAGCTGCTGTATTTGTAGCTGCTGGCTTTTAAAAAAAAAAAAAACGGCGGAACTCCCGGCGGACTCCCGCTTTAACATGATTGTAAATAATCACCTTGTAAAACAATCCATTCAGCATAGCTAGAGAACTGACCACATTGTGCTCTCCTGTTTAGTGTGGTCAGATTTTAATAGGCAAGCAGAGAGACTGGCAGGAACACCAGGAATTTCACATAAAGGGAAGCAATACAAAGAGAACAGGATACTTTCTCATACAAGTAAATGGTACAGTAGGCACATATCAGGAATATGAAGTGTTGGGAAAAAAATGCTTTCTAAAAAAGTGTTTCTAAAAAAAAAAAATACCTGTAATGAAATGTGTTTTTTTTTAACTGAAATTAATCACATTGCTGAATGTAAGTTACTTTTAAAAGAAAAAGATCAATTTCCCAGCTAAATATGCTCTACCAATATACACTGTCTCTGAGGCCATCTGTGAACATTATGTTGATCTTTAACACCACGTACAAGTTTAATGCATGAAAGTCATGGAAGTAGGTCATGGGATGTCATACAGGAACCTTAGTAGCACATGAACATTTATTAACCTTATAATAATACAAATGATGGAACAGAGGTTTTTCTTTTGATAGATAAAGGTGTTTATTAAGGAGCCACTTTTTTTTTAAGCAAAATAATATATTACAAATTATTTCAGCAGGCTAAAGAAGCACAGGCAAACATAAATAATCACCATTACCTTGGTCCATTCTGCTTAAAGTGGAAGTAAACCCACTTTTTTAACTTTTACCTACAGGAAAGCCTATAATAAGGCTTACCTGTAGGTAAAAAAAATATCTCCTAAACCTGTACGGTTTAGGAGATATTCCCCTCGGTATGCGCCGCTGACTGCAGCGGCGCATGCGCACAAGGGGGTTCTCTCCGCGAAAATCCGGCAGCGCTCGTCCGGCCGGATTTAAATCTCCCGCGCGCATGCGCGGGAGTGACGATATCGCGGCTCCGGCCACTCACAGCGCCGGAGCCGCGATACCCGGAAGAGACGCCGAGGGAGCATGTCGGCTTCCTCGGCGTGGATCGGGCGAGATGTCGGGGCCTCGTTCTAAGGTAAGTATTTCATAATGAGCTAGTATGCGGTGCATACTAGCTCATTATGCCTTTTGCTTTGCAGGTTTTTAAAAAAAAAAAAAAAAAAATGCGGGTTTACTACCGCTTTAAGGGTTCATTCATACTGGCTGAAAGAGCGCTGCTTCTACTGTGCTTCCATGTACATTAGGATGTTTAGAGGCATATTTAAAGCTCAGCATTTAGAGGCAAGAAAAAAAAACTTGTTTTTTCATTAGAGCTTTCTTGCAGAAAAAAAAAACTCTAAACACTCCTAAGCTCTCTTAAAATCTTGTACAAAAATGGTCTATAGGAGCATTTTGTTTTCCTGCCAAGGGAACTGGCATTTTTTTAAGCCAAGTGTGCATGGAGCCTTAGATAAAATGAAAATGCCTACTAATGACACCATCACAAAGAATCAGAAAATGGGATGAGATCTGCCGAATGGGTGACTAAAACAGTTGACTGTAATAAAGCTCTAACAGTCCACCAGGGCTGCCCAATGAGAGCTGGATATTCTGGCTGCATACATGAGACACAGGTGAGAGATAACGGACAAGTGCCTGAGTGGCTAACTAGCTGGCCAATCATGATTTTGTTGACACACAGGTACTCCCTTTAACTGTATCACAAAGCACAAGGGTAAATAAACCTGTTATGCTGTAATACCTATAAAATTCCTATGGGTTATGTTATATGCTGCAAAGAATTGTCATTCTATTTAAACGCCTTTATGAATTTTTACTAAGTACACATGCATTCAAAAAATTGCAAAATATACAACTTTGTATAAATGTGTGTGCACAATATTGAGTGATTGTAAAGTTTTTTTGCTGTTTTTTTATAAAATAAGTATGTCATACTTATATGCTCTGTGCAATAGTTTTGCACAAAGCAGCCCTGAACCTCCTCTTCTGGGGTATCCTGGCTTCTCCCCTCTGGCAAATGAACCCATAGAAAGCCATCTGCTATGTAGACATTCCTGCATACTCTCTTCCAATGCACCCTGTCTGAGTGTATTGACACTGCCAGTGTGGCTCAATCCAGCTCTGAGGGATAGGGGAGCCTGGTTGAGCCACACTGGCAGTGTCAATACACACAGAATTTCATTGACAGCAGAGGTCACTCTGCCCAGTGAGGAGGGAGAGAGTATATAGAGCCTCTGCTCTCATGCACATTACTGAATCTTGATTGAGCTCAGGTAATAAAAAGGGGGTGAGGAGAGAATCCTGTGAAACAGAAGTTTTTTTTTTTTTTTTTTTTTTAACCTTAATGCATAGAATGCATTAAGGTAAAAACCTTTAGGCTTTAGAACCACTTTAATTATGTGTTGATCCTGCCAGTGTCTTCGGTTAGAGGGGCTAAACGCAAGTGACAATGGTAATTGCAGGCTCCTCTTTCAGCATTAGCATTGTCAGGCCCGCATGCCCTCCTGCTGGAGAACTACAGAAAGCTATGCCAAAGGCAGCATGACGTATAGCTGCCCGAGGATGGAACAGTGCAGGAAGTGCAATGCACTATTGTCTTCACCAAGCCCAAAGCCTAGACCCTGCAGACACTAAGGAAAAGAAAGCTCAGTTGTGTGACTTCTTAAAAAATCTAAGAAGTGTAATGTATTTTAACTTTTATGGTTTGAAAAACTATGCAAACAGTGTTTGTCAGCCTAATGTTCTGCTTATTTGTTAACAGCAGGGTTTTCATCTACTAAAGTTTAAAGCAGTTGTAACCCTAAAAAGAAAAAAAGAAAACTTCTGTTCTTTTAAAGCATGATAAATACCACAGCGCTTCTGCAGTGTCATTTGTCCTATTCTATGTTGTAAAATACCTGGTTGATCCTTCCTGTTTATGTGCCCCCTAGGTGTACTGACCACGGTAATCATGGCTGCTCATCCATGATATTGTGGTCAGTTTACGTGCCTCCTTCACCCCGCTGTATGCTGTCTCTCCCCCCCCCCCCCCACTTGTCATTTCTGTGTGTGAGAGCCAATCTCCTCACCTTCCCTCCCCTCTCCTCCTGCTGTTTTTCCCTGCAGTTTTAAAGTAAGATTGAAAAACAAATGGCACCCCCTCTGTTGTATGAAGATATTAAGTACTGTGTATGAGTTTTTTGAAAATTATAATCCTGAATGCCTTTGTGCACAGCACTGTTGTGTGATCACGCAATCTCCCTTTGCTGGCAGGCTGACATCAGAGGGGAATCTCAGCCCCTCCTACTGCTGCCGTAGGATCTCCAGTGGACTCCGTTTTGCTCAGCGGAGGACCAATCCGCTGATCCCTGCTGAGTAGGCAGATGACAGATCAGTCTCCAGTCTCTGTGCAGAGACGGACCTGTCAGAGCACCGCTGTCTTCTATGGAAAGATCGGATGAAAATGGACCACCTGTCCGTTTTATCCGATCACATCTGATGGATGGAAAATAAGGTCTACATTAGTCAGATTTTTACAGACAGGATCGGATCAGATAGCAGCGGGTGTCAGCAGACATGTTACCGGTGACATCCGGGCTGAATGGAGCGTCCGATCAGGTCTGCTTGAAAAACCGCCAGGCGGACCTGATCAGGAAGTGTGAAAAGTGCCTTACTTCCTCTCATCAAACTGTAGGAAATTAGATTAAATCTCTCCAAAGGAAGGGACATCCCCTATTAGTCAGTTGTCACCATGATTTCCCCTCTGTTAATGTTTTGGTGACAGCTCAAAATATTGAATTTCTACTTACTGTTTGTCTGGGTGACAAGGGACCAATAGAGAGCAGAGAGGGTGAATCTTCCTAGCTGGGGTTCACAGACAGGAATAAAAACCTTTATTACTTTATTCAAAGCTAACAAAAAGATTTTTGACTTTACATACACTTTAACCACTTTCAGACCGGACCATTTTGCTGGCTTAAGACCAGACCACTTTTTGCGATTCGGCACTGCGTCACTTTAACTGACAATTGTGCAGTCATGCGACGTGGCTCCCAAACAAAATTGACGTCCTTTTTTCCTCACAAATAGAGCTTTCTTTTGGTGGTATTTGATCACCCCTGCATTTTTTATTTTTTGCGCTATAAACAAAAATAGATTTTATACTGTTTGTTATAATAAATATCCCCCAAAAATATATAAAAAAACATTGTTTTCCCTCAGTTTAGGCTGATACATATTCTTCTACATATTTTTGGTAAAAAAAAAATCGCAATAAGCAATTATTGATTGGTTTGCGCAAAAGTTATAGCGTTTACGAAATAGAGGATGGTTTTATGGCATTTTTTCTAATAATTTTTTTACTAGTAATGGCGGCGATCAGCGATTTTTATTGTGGCTGTGACATTGTGGAGGACACATCGGACATTTTTGACACATTTTTGGGACCATTGTCATTTATGCAGCAATCAATGCTATACAAATGCATTGATTCCTGTGTAAATGACACTGGCAGTGAAGGGGTTAACCAGGGGGTGGCAGTGTAGGGGTTAAGTGTTCCTAGGGGCGTGTTACTAACTGTGGGGGGCTGGGCTTTGTGTTAGTGAACACTGATCTCTGCTCCAATCACATGGAGCAGAGATCAGCGTCACTTGTTGCTAGGCAGAACGGGGAGATGCTGTTTACAACGGCATCTCCCCATTCAGCTGCCCCGTGAGATGATTGCGGGTATCCCCACGGCGATTGAGTCCACGGGACCCGCGACCTTACTCACAGGGGTCCCCACCAGCACGCGATGGCAGGGCGGCATTTAAAAATGGACGTACCTGTACGCCAATATGCCTGCCCGTGCCATTCTGCCGACGTACATGGCGCACGCAAGTTGGGAACTGGTTAAACAAATCCCAATTTAAACTCTCAGTCTGCTATATTGTGACATTTTTAATTCAATTATGTTCTATTATCACCAACGAGATCATTTCTGAATTCAAAAATATTCTCTGTTACTGACATACACTTGCCTTGTTCTAAGTTAACAAAACGTACAAAACATTTATGTTTTGGTAGTTTCTAAATGTCAATCTATTTATTTTCTAAATTGGTTCACTATATTGATCTCTGAATCAGTAACGTGACAGATTGCAAAAGATAATAGGACAAACCCCCAAAAAATATTTAAATATAGTAATAGTAAAAAGGTTAGGTCCTAGCATGTAGTCCCTTTACAAAATAATCTAGAGTGGGTGGCTGGGGACAAAGAGAAGGCAAATTTATTAAATACTTTCTTCCGCTCTGTGTATACAAAGGAGCATGGGGTAGCTCATGTCCATAATAGGGGTGGTAGTGTCACAGCCCCAAATGACCCACAATGGCTCAAAATTTATATGGTCCAGAAATATTTAGACAGACTAAAGGTGGATAAAGCACCAGGTCCAGATGGTGTACACCCACGCATTCTAAAATAATTGAGCTCTGTCATTTTTAACCCCTTGCCACCGAGCGTACGCAGATGTGCGTACTCGGCTTCCGGGGGCTATACCGGGATGATGCCCGCACTTTCAGGCATCATCCCGGTACAGATTTTTAGAGCCAGCGATCGGCTTTCCAGCCATAAGAACAGCCATAACAACCGATGCGGCTAACAGCGGCAAACAGCTAACAGCCGCTCGGCTGTTATGCCGGGGGAGCGGGAGGGGATCTCTTCCCTCCCGCCACCTCCCGCCGCTCTTACCAGGGCTCCCATTCAATCGGGAGCACTGATGCAGAATCTGATGCCTCCGGCGGCTGGGGAGGGACTGGAATGAAGCCGTAAGTGGCTTCATTTCAGTCTACTAATGGTAAACACGAAAGCAACATCATGACGTCACTTCCCGTTTACTCGGCTGCCAATGGCGCCAGATTTAAAAATATATATAGTATTCAGAATTGCCAAAAACTGCGATCTGAATACTTTGAAGTGTAAAGGAGGGTCTAAAAGACCCCCGATCCCTCCATAAAGAGTACCTGTCACCACCTATTACTGTCACAAGGGATGTTTAAATTCCTTGTGACAGCAATAAAAGTGATCACAATTTTTATTTATTTTTTAAAACTATTTATTATTTTTAAAATAAATTAAATAAATTAAAAACAAATGTTTTAAAGCGCCCGCTGTCCCCGCAAGCTCGCGTAGCAAATAAAACACATACGGAAGTCGCTCCCGCATATGTAAACGGTGTTCAAATCACACATGTGTGGTATCGCCGCGATCGTCAGAGCGAGAGCAATAATTCTAGCACTAGAGCTCCTCTGTAACCAGAATTTTTTTTTTAAAGCGTCGCCTATTGAGATTTTTAGGTACCGTCGTTTGTCGTCATTCCACGAGTGTGTGCAATTACAAAGCGTGACATGTTGGGTATCCATTTACTCGGTGTAACATTATCGTTCACATTATGCAAAAAATTGGGCTAATTTTACTGTTTAGTTTTTTTTTAATTCATGAAAGTGTCCTTTTTCCCAAAAAGTTGCGTTTAAAACACTGTTGCGCAAATACCATGTGACATAAAATATTGCAACAATCGCCGTTTTATTCTCTAGAGTCTCTGATAAAAAATATATATATATATAAAGTTTGGGGGTTCCAAGTAATTTTCTAGCAAAAAATATAGATTTTAACTTGTAAACACCAAATGCCAAAAATAGGCTTAGTCATGAAAGGGTTAAAGCCGTGGTTTCTAATTTTTAGGTACTCTTTAATGACTGGAATAGTACCACTGCATTGGCGTAAGGCCAATATGGTGCCTATATCTAAAAAGGAATCAAAGTTTTTACCAAGTAACTATAGAACTTTTAGTTTAACTTCTATAGTTAGGAAGATACTGAAGAGTTTAATAAAAGACCACATACAGTAGATGTATTCTTGCTGGGAAAAAATGATTTTAAACAACAGCATGGATTCATGAAAGACAGAAGTTGGCAGACAAATCAGATTTCTTTTTATGAGGAGGTAAGTAAAACTTTTGACAGAGGGGAGGCTGTGGATGTAGTATACTTGAATTTTGCAAAAGCATTTGACACAGTTCCCCACACATGGCTAATGTGTTAGGGTAAGTCTATAGGCTGAATATATCTGTTTCTAAATGGATAGAAAACTGTCTAAAAGACCGTATTCAGGGTGGTTAATGATTCATACTCTGAATGGTCTAAGGTTATTAGTGGGGTACCCCAATGTTCAGTGATGGGATCCTTACTTTTTAAAAATATTTATTATGTTATTGGGTCTGGGATTAAAAGTGTTCTTTGCAGATGTCACCAAGCTATGCAGTTTAATAATGTCCTTACAGGATGTCTCCAACATGCAAGCCAACCTCAATGCACTGTTTAATTGAGCAACTATGTGGTAAATGAGGTTTAATTTTGATAAATGTGAAGATACGCACCTGGGCGTTAAGCATATGCATGCATCATACATACTAGTGGGAGTACAACTAAGGAAATCAATGGTGGAGAAGGATCTGGAGGTTTTGGTAGATCATACGCTCAATAATAACATGCAATGTGAAGCAGTGGGTTCCAAATCAAGCAAATTCCTTTCTTGAATTAAGAGAGGTATGGGCTGCAGTGAGGTAGATATAATTTGCCCCTGTACAAATTATTAGTAAGACCTCATCTGGAATATGCAGTTCAGTTTTGGGCACCAGTTCATAAAAATGATATTGGGGACCTGGAGAAAGTACAGAGAAGAGCAACCAAATTGATAAGATGCATGGAGGAGCTCAGCTATGAGGAAAGATTAGAGGAATTGAATTCATTCTCTCTTGAGAAGACAAGATTAAGGGAATATATATAAATGCATAAGTGGTCCATATATTGAACTTGGTGTTGGTGTTGAGTTATTCACTTTAGGTCATAGTTGGTAAGATTGAATTAAGACAACAGTCTATCCAGTTCAACTTGTGTAAGTGTGTTTTTGTGTGTAGAAAAAGCATTTCCCATATATCCGTATATATTGTTTTTGCTAAGATGCAAGTCCAAGAGCCTTTTAAATCTAACCATACTTCCTGCCAACACAGCCGATTGTGGAAGAGAGTTTCACATCCTTACCACCGGGACAGTGAAAAAACCCCTACACAGCTTAAGGTTAAGCCTCTTCTCTTCCAGTCTAATCATGTGGCCCTGTGTTTTCATACACTCCCTGGGACTGAAAAGTGTCATACTTACACTGGGATCACCGTTGAGATTTTTCTATATCACTATCATATCTCCACTCAAGTGTCTCTTCTCCAGGGAGAATAAATTTAGCACTTGTAGTCGTTCCTCATAATTGAGGTCCTCCAGTCCCCATATTAATTTAGTTGCCCTTCTCTGGACTCTTTCCAGCTCCAGCACATCCTTTCTGAGAATTGGTGACCAGAACTGGACGGAATACTCCACATGCGGCCAAACCAGAGTTTTATAAAGTGGAAGAATAATAGTTTTATCTCTGGAGTAAATTCCCTTTTTAATGCATGCTAATATTCTGCTGGCTTTGGTAGCTGCAGCTTGACACTGCATGCTATTGCTCAGTCTGTCTTCTGCTAGTACCCCTAGATTCTTCCACATCCTATATCACAGACAACAAGTGGCCATGCTTTACATCTGACAGAATAGAGGTGCAATCTCCAAATATGAAAAGCCTTCTTTACAGAAAGAGCTGTGAAAATGTGGAATAGGCCAGCCCAGTAAATTGCTTTATAAAAAAAAACCTGGATACTAACATGTATAAGTAAAGTTGATCCAGGGAACATCTGATTGCCTCTTAGGGAATCAGGCAGGAGTTTTTTCCCCCCTGCTAAAGCAATTTGGATCATGCTTTGCTGGGGGGTTTTGCCTTCCTCTGGATCAACTGTGGGTATGGGATTGTGTATATAGGATTGTAAACATTTGTTTCCCCTTTTTATTGGTTGAGCTAGATGCACTTGTGTCTTTTTTCAACCAGACTATGTAACTTCAAACCGTTTCTGAAATGATATTACTGTTCCAGTGACCTTTTCAATAAAGAATAAAAGCCTACATTTATGAAGTGCAATTATTATAAACAGAAAAGTGTCTCTACTTGCAGGTGAATGGGATAAATGTTGAGAGCGCAACACATGAAGAAGTGGTAAGTTGTAAGTATTTTGAACTAATCTGTGTTCATGTTTTTTTTTTCTTTTACTGTGTCTTATTGTGTTGCATGTATTAGTATTTTTAATTTTCTATTCATATTTTATTTATTTTCTGTCATTATGATGTGTATTAAATATTTCCCTCATTTGCTGTGAAAAGGGTTGGTTAAATCTACTGAGAGTGGTAATCACTTATGGCCATTAATACAATCTAATCAGCAGCAGTTTCAATACTAGTTTTATATACTATGCAGGGTTTTCTTAACAGTCAACCACATTTTTCAAACACTAGTATAAATAAAACAAATGATAGAACAAAGGTAGACATACCATTTGTGAAGACCATGTAGCTGCACAAGAGCCCTTTGGTACTTAGGAGCCCATATTTATTAGATGTGAGACCAGGGATAAAATCAGAGTCTAGTCTCAGGAGGGGCACTGCCAGAAAATATTTTTTTTGGGGGGCAATTTATCGGGGAAATGGCTGGTGTTGGCGCTGCAATTATCAAGGGGCCATGGTTGATATGGTGTCAGAATGGTTGAAGTGCATTATTTCTATTATTAAATTGCTATATAATATGAAATAGTTCAACTCGCTATAATGCAGAATCAGTGGGAGCCCTGAGCATGTTACTTGCCACCATCGCCTGCCACCAGATGCAGCTTGTCACTTGCCACGTCTCCTGTCACCAGATGTAGATTGTCACTTGCCACATCACCTGTCACCAGATGTGGATTATCACTTGCCACATCACCTGCCGCCAGATGCAGCTTGTCACTTGTCATGTCACGCGCCACCAGATGAAGCTTGTCACTTGCCATGTCACATGCCACCAGATGAAGCTTGTCACTTGCCATGTCACATGCCACCAGATGAAGCTTGTCACTTGCCATGTCGTCTGTCACCAGATGTAGATTGTCACTTGCCACGTTGCCTGTCACCAGATGTGGATTGTCACTTGCCACGTTGCCTGTCACCAGATGCAGATTGTCTCTTGCCATGTCATCTGCCACACATTGCGGATTGTCACTGGCCACGTCACCTGTCACATGTTGCGGATTGTCACTTGCCACATCCCCTGCCATACATTGTGGATTGTCACTTGTCATGTCACCTGTCACATATTGTGGATTGTCACTTGCCACGTCACCTGCCACATGTTGCAGATTGTCACTTGCAACATCACCTGCCACACGTTGCAGATTGTCTCTTGCTGTGTCACTTTCCTGCTATGGTAGTCGCTTGCTGTGTCCCAGAGTCAGGCAGCAGATTATTAGTCAGGCATCAGAGAGATGATGTCATTTCTCTGCTTCTTGCGACTGCCTGCACAGTGACGGCGGAACTTCACTGCAGGGATGCAGGGCAGGTGCCCCCAACCAACTCCCTGATTGGCCAGCTGTCCACTCACCCACGAGCCACCCAAATGCTCACTTGCACTCTCACCCGCCCGATCACCAACCAACTGCTCTCTCACCCGTGGAGGAGCCTGCCCTCCCACTCACCCGAATTCTTGGGGAGGGGGCAATTGCTACCATTGCCCCCCTGATCCACCCCTGTGGGAGACAGGCTGCTTTCCCATTGACCTGGATGCTGCAATAATTTGCTTCTCAGAGATTTCCAGATGAGCAAAAAAAAACAGGTTGTGATATATATGTTGGTATAATACAAATGCAGTAAAAATATATTTTCCAGTGAGTGACCTTCCATATAAATGTTTGTTTGTGTGTGCGTGTGTGTGTGCATGCCTGTGTGTTTATTAATGACACATTGGAGAGTGATGTAATTCTATTAATTGGCAACTCCACTTGTAAACCCTCTATAGATATCATATTACTTAATGAAAAACAAACAAAAACAACAAATTGGAAATTGACATTCATTGATGACTACTTGTAGATAGATCTCTAATATATTGTTCACTTTTTTACCTATCAAGACACATGTCCTCTTTGTCCAGGGATGTATTGTTTTACCAAGCATTTCTTCAATGTTTTGGTTTCATTTCTAAAAGATAGCTACTATATTGCTATTTATGCCTTATATTCTGTAATGTATTGCTGACTTCCATAAAGAATTTAAAAAATCTTCCAGTTTTCCCAGCTTCTTCTTCCCTATGCAGAGGTCTAGGATCCTGGCATTATTAACCACTTGGCGCCCAAGGTACGTCCTGGGACATCCTTGACTTTCCGGGGGTATATCTGAATGATGCCTGAGGCTACAGACATCATTCAGATATTGCCATTTTCAGCCAGCGATTCCCTGAACCATAACAAGGATCATAGCGGCTGTTCAGCCGCTTGATCGTTCTTACAGGCGGCGGGAGGGGACGCCCCCCTCCTGCCGCCCTCCGGTGCTTCTACCTACTCACCGCTTACATTGGTGAGTCAGACACAGGATCCGCCGGCCCCCGGATGGTGATCATAGAGATTTCCGGCAGACCAGATGGTTGCTGGAGTCTCTATGATCGTTCGGAGGCCGGTCGCGATGTTATGATGTCACGCCCGGCCTCTGCATTCAAATAACGGTGCCGCCTCAGCCGGGAAGCCGTGATCATTTTTATTTTATTTTTATTTTAGGCTTCCCAGCCTAGAGGTGAGATATGGGGTCTTACTGACCCCATATCTCACTGTAAATCGTCACCTATGGGGATTTTTAAATACCAAAGTTTGGTGCCAGTCCACGAGCGTGTGCAATTTTGAAGCGTGACATGTTGGGTATCTGTTTACTCGGCATATCTTCATCTTTCAAATTATGCAAAAAAGTTGGGCTAACTTTACTGTTTTGGGGGTTCTATGTAATTTTCTAGCAAAAAAATTATGAATTTTACATGTAGAAGAGAAATGTCAGAATTAGCCTGGGTGCAAAGTGGTTAAGGGCAAAACAGGGTCTATTGCCCTGCAGTGGACATGATGGTACAGAGAAAAAGTAAACTGCCAGAATGTGGAGGAACTGCCAAGGAGAAAATTAGATAAATGAAACTTCCTCCTCTTCCATAGACAAAACAAGCATTAACCCTTCAGTTGTGGGCACAACCCAACTGCAAGTTATCTATAATATATGTGTGGCATCTCATAACAGTGCACTAAGCAACTGAACAGAAAGGACTTGCTAATGAATGACAATGGGGACACCTTTTGCAGCTCTCCAAGATAGAAATCCCACCCCTTTTTGAGGAATTTCGCTCTTATTTTTGTTACATCTACAGAATGAAAAAATGAAGGGAAATGTCCCCAGCAGCACACAAACAGCAAATAAAATAACCTGATAGGGGTTTTTCACACCTACAGTAAACAGATGATACTTTGTGCATTATTTAGTTTACAATGTAATACTGACATGCGATGAGAATGATCAAATTAATTCAACTCATATTTTCTTTTTCTTTGTTTTTCCTGTTTTTACTGCTCTGCCATTAAAGATATAGTAATGTATCCACCCTTACATAGTTTACATACATGTTTGTGTAATGTTAAAAAAAAAAAGTTTCACCTCATTCATGAATCACCATAGCTTAAGTTGAATCTTGAACTGGGGTTATTTGAGTTCCTCTCCAATTTTGGTAATTGGGATTTTCAGGAGGTGAGACAAAAAGCTCCTGACTTTAAGTTCAGTGTTAAAATGGAAATAATGATTCGTTTTCTCTTTCTTTTTTCTTTTATGCAAACACTCTGAAAATGCAAGGTAAAAATAGCACATGCATTCCCCCTGAATGAGATTGATTTACTGACTGCAAATAGACTGTTTCACTTTGAAAGGGAATTTTCCCTGAGCTTAGTGAATAAGATGAAGCTCTGCTGCCTTTTATCATCGATTAAATAGTTGGTAGAGTTAAAATAAAGACACCTGCCATCCAGTTAAATGTGTAAGTCCGTGCGTGTGTTTATGTCACTACCTATTCCCATGTCCTTGTATATTGCAGGGGAGCTGCTGTGGCCGGTCAAAAACTAGCCTGCCTGGGTGGCAGGCTAGACAGGAGAAAGCCCGATGGGGGGGGGGGGGGGCACACCATGTTTTACCCCACCAGCTGACATCAACCCTAGTGACTCCACTGGCATATTGCATTCACTAAGAAACCCATCTAAAAAATTGTTTTCATTTTTGACACTCCCTGCTATCACCACCAACCGTGGAAGGAAGTTCCACATCCTTACTGCTCTAGCAGTAATAAACCCCTTAAACAGGTTAAGGTCCAACTGTTTCTATTCTAACTTCATTGAGTGGCCATGTGTCTTCCTAATAGACCTAATATTGAATAGTTTACCCCCTATGCTAAAATTGCCATTTAGATATTTGTATATGGCAATCATATCCCCTCCTAAATGTCTTTTCTCCAGGGAATAATAACTAAAGTCAACCTTATTAGCTTTATTGGCCTTCTCAGGATTCTTTCCTGTTCTAGCACATTCTTCCTGAGAACTGGAGATGAGACCTGGATAGCCTACTCATTGCATAGAACAGAGTAGCTCCACATAGTCCTGTCCAGTGTTCTCATTTGATAAAAGCATTATTTTTAAAAACAGTTAATAATTGGATAAATAAAGAGCAGTATAGAGGGTTTTATTACATATCCAAAAAAAATTAAAACTTCTCTATAGAGAACATTCTGTGAGGAAATGCTTACATCACTTTCCTCAGATGATACTACCAGTTCATCTCCTCCCACTGATGCTGATGAACAGCCTTTGTGAGGTGGAATATAAATTATATAAAATACTGTACAGATAATGAAAACACTAACATTTGCAAGTACTGTGTGCAGACATTTCATTTAAAAATATAATTTCAGGGTTTTTGCATAAAAAGAACGCTTTAGTAATACTTTAAAAGACTAATTCATAGACAAATACAAATTCTACTGGATGTTTTAGGCGTCACAAGAAATATCATCTCTCAAAGATACAATCAAAAAAATTCTCATTATTTCTATACTTATAAAAGCATCATTATATTGTGAATATATGAAAATAATGTATGTATAATATATATGTATATAAAATAATGATATAAATAACAGATAATAAAAAATGATCTTTTTTTTATTTTTAAGTGATGAAATTGATTGTGACAATCAAAAAGTCCTGTAGAATATGTACGTGTCTTGAATTAATATTAAAGATGGGATGTGGAATTGGCATATAATGACCACTCATATAATTGTGAAAAAACCGGCAGCAATCAAATGACGGGTGTCTCATATAGCCCAAACAACTGTTCACCCCCAAATGTTAGCCCCCTGCAACAGTGGCTACCATTAGAGACTAATCCACTATAGATCAGACTTTATCAACATTTTGAAAAGTTTATTAGCCACTTTCCAACCGCCGCATGCCGATTTACATTGCCAGAATGGCACAAGTGGGCAAATGGGCATACCTGTACCTCCCTCCCCATGGGCAGGGGAGTGACCACGGTCCCCCCCCAGATTTGTTGGAGAACCGATCAGTCCTCAGGTCTTGACCAATGATTTATGGCCTGGACCTGCTGATTGGTCCTAATTATAGTTGAGCGGACACCTGGATGTACAGGTTCGATGGGTTCTGCAAACGCTGCAAAATTATTATTTTTTGCTCTAAATGGGTGTTTTTAGAATAGCAGAATAGAACAACAGTATCTAAAGGGTGTCTCTCACATGTACAGATACAGACTAGGCTGGAATTTAAGATTTTTCCCCTAAATGTTTTTTTTTTTTTTTTTTGAATAGCAGAATAGAGCAACAGTATCTAAAGGGTGTATCTCACATGTACAGATATGCAGAAAATGCACCAAAAAATAGTTTTGCCCTAAATTATAATTTTTTGAATAGCAGAATAAAACAACAGTATCTAAAGTGTGTATCTCACATGTATAGATATGCAGGAAACACTGGAAAATATTTGTATTGCCCTAAATGAGTGTTTTTAGAATAGCAGAATAGAGCAGCAGTATCTAAAGGGTGTATCTCACACATACAGATATGCAGAAAATGCACCAAAAATTTTTTCTTTGCCCTAAATTTTTTTCTTTTTTGAATAGCAGAATAGAAGAACAGTATCTAAAGTGTGTATCTGACACATACAGATATGCAGAAAATGTTGCCAACTATTTTTTGTTGCCCTAATTTTTTTTTTTTTTTTGGAATAGCAGAATAAAAAACCGTATCTAAAGTGTGTATTTCACTAAATACAGATATGCAGGAAATGCAGCAAAAATATCTTTTTTTTTTTTTTTTTTTTTTTTAGAATATCAGCACATTTTATTGTACCCATTGTTCCAAAAATCTAAATTTTTACAGCATCATCATCTCCTGTACAAGAGCAGGTGGCAGCAAACTACAGAGCAATGCATTGCCAAATTTACAAAGGGTTCTTGGGCAAATATACAAACTTGCTTATTTCTTCATATCTACCCATACAGATCACCACAGCAACTATATACAGCGTTTATTGAAGGCTTAAAGGGCTTTTTTTCCCCAGGCTAAAGTAAATATTCCAGCTACGAGAGATTTCTCCAAATAGTATTCATGAGCTTCTCTTCTCCCACACTTGACCAGGGTTGACAGGGGTTCTGTCTTCACTCTGTTTTGACTTGCGGTGTTCATCCTTTTAAAGGTTTCTTTTATACTTTCATGTTTACTGTCTTTTATTGATTTAATTATCTTGACAGCAACATTGTTTGCTACCATGATACGTAAATCAGCAACTCCAGCTCTGTAGAAGGTGATTTCACCATCACAGCTAAAAAAAAAGAGCATATATGCCGAAGCATGGGGGCAGGGGTGGAGGGGAGATTTACCTGTAAGATTAGGGGTGGATTGCCCCCATGCTTCGGCATATATTTTTTAGGCACAGATTGAGTTATAATGTTTTCTATTTTATTGTTTTTGTTTTGCAGGTATGGTATGTCTTACTGTTATACTGCAATGTTACTTTGTTTTATTGTTAACCATCATTTGCTTAGCAGGTACGCCATTCAGCTGCAACGCTGATTTATTTATCTTGACAGCAACAGTGCTTGCTTCCACGATATGCAAATCAGTGACCCCAGCACTGTAGGAGGTGATTTCACCACTACAGTTAAAAAAAAATGGTGCATGTATGCCTATCATTAGAAGAGGGTAGATGAAGGGTGGTATTCCAAGGGTGGGCATATCCACCGATCAATCTCTTTTTTTCATTCAGCCCACAGGCTGCATGAAAAAAAAGAACATTATAATGTATGCCCAACAAGGTATGTTGCTGGACTTTGAGTGGTTATACCAGAATGATGCTTGTAGGTTTTGGCATCATTCTTTTCAGCCAGAGGTCAGCTTTCATGTAAAAGCAATCCTAGTGGCTAATTAGCCTCTAGACTGCTTTTACAAGCAGTGGGAAGGAACGCCCCCCCCCCCCCCACCATCTTCCATGGTTTCTTCAGGCTCTCCTGTCCCTACAGGGAACCCAAGAATGCAGCTGGTGGTTCTGCCAGCTGACCACAGAGCTGATCAGAGACTAGAATGGCTCCAATCATCTCTATGGCCTAAGAAACTGGAAGCTACATGCATTTTGTGACTTTATTATGCTGGATATAAACATAACCATTGAGAAATTGGCAAAGCATTTTATCACACTGATCTTGGTGTGGTCAGATGCTTTGAGGGAAGAGGAGAGATCTAAGGTCTAACAGTCCACAATTTTTTTCCAAAGAGAGTACCTGTCACTACCTATTGCTATCAAAGGGGATATTTACATTCCCTGAGATAACAATAAAAATGATTAAAAAAAATTAAAAAAATGAAAGGAACAGTTTAAAAATAAAATAAAAGATAAAAATGAATAAATAAATAAATAAATAAATAAATAAATAAAACACCCCTGTCCCCCTGTGTGCCCCTGGAAAGGCGAGGCGAACGCAAGCATCGATATGTAAACAGTAATTGCTCCATGCATGTGAGGTATCACTGCAAAGGTCAGATCAAGGGCCATCATTTTAGCAGTAGATCTCCTCTATAATTCTAAAATGGTAATCTGTAAAGGTTTTTATAGGCTTTTAAAAATGTATGTAGTTTGTCGCCGCTGTACGTTTGTGCGCAATTTTAAAGCATGTCGCGTTGTATCCATGTACTCAGCATAAGATCCTCTTTTTTATTTCATCGAACATTTGGGCAATATAGTGTGTTTTAGTGCATTAAAATTAAAAAAGTGTAAAATCGCAACACCCACCATTTTAATCTATTAAGCCTTTGCTTTAAAAATATATATATAATGTTTGGGGGTTCAAAGTAATTTTCTTGCAAAAAAATAATATTTTTTCATGCAAACAAAAAGTGTCAGAAAGGGTTTTGTCTTCAAGTGGTTAGAAGAGTGGGTTATGTGTGGCATAAAATGCCAGGACAGT
Organism: Lithobates pipiens; assembly: GCF_037356315.1. Classification (NCBI taxonomy): domain Eukaryota; kingdom Metazoa; phylum Chordata; class Amphibia; order Anura; family Ranidae; genus Lithobates; species Lithobates pipiens. The sequence continues at coordinate 508,397,228 of NW_027507758.1, forward strand.
TCAACCCCCCCCCCCCCCCAATTAAACCTTTTTGGAAAGTAGACACCCCAAGCTATTTGCTGATAGGCATGTTGAATCCATGGAATATTTTAAATTTTTGACACAAGTTTTGGGAAAATTACACTTTTTATTTTGCACAAAGTTGTCACTAAATTATATATTGTTCAAACATGGCATAGTTTTATGTGGAATTACACCCCAAAATACATTTTGCTGCTTCTCCTGAATACGGGGTTACCACATGTGTGAGACTTGTTTGGAGCCTAGCTGTGTACAGGACCATAAAACCAATCAACACCTTCAGGCTTTCTGAGTGCATAAAATGGTGATTTCACTTTCTCACTACCTATTACAGTTTTGGCCCTGAAATGTCAAGATAAAACAAAACCCCCACAAATGATCCCATTTTGGAAAGAAGACACTTTTTGCTGAGAGGCATGTTGTGTCCATGGAATATTTTTCCACAAATTTCATGAAAATTAACATTTTTCTTTTTGTACACAAAGATGTCACTAAATGATATATTGTTAAAACATGAAAATTATGTGGGAAAATATGTGGAATTACACCCCAAAATACATTCTTCTGCTTCTCCTGAGTATGGGGATACCACATGTGTGTGACTTTTTTGGAGCCTAGCTGCATACAGGACACTAAAAACCAAGCTTCACCTTCAGGCTTTCTAAAGTCGTAAAATTGTGATTTTACTCCTCACTACCTATCACAGTTATGGAGGCCCTGAAATGTCCAGATAGCACAAAACCCCCCAAATGACCCCATTTTGGAAAGTAGACACCCAAAGGTATTTGCTAAGAGGCATGGAGAGTATTTTGAAGATCTCATTTATTTTCGAAAATGAAGAAAGGAAAGAAAACATTAAATCATCAAATATTGTACCGCCCTGCCATTTTAGCATCTCAAGAATTAAGGTAGGCAGTCATAAAGGGAAAAGCTGCAAAAGTTTGATAAAATGTACCCTAATTTGTAGACGCTATAACCTTTGCACAAGCCAATAAATATACGCTTATTGAATTTTTTTACCAAAGACATGTGGCTGAATACATTTTGGCCTAGATGTATGAATAAAATTGAGTTTATTGAATTTTTAGAAGTAGAAAATATTGATTTTTTTTCAAAATTTTCGGTCTTTTGCTGTCTATATCACAAAAAATGTAAATTGCAGAGCCAATCAAATACAATCAAAAGAAAGCTCTATTTGTGGGGGAAAAAAAGATGTAAATTTTGTATTTTAGTATATTTTGTGTATTTCTTTCATTCTTTTGGCACACGTCTTTTGGTACATTTAACATGGTGCAGAGGTAGGACTGGTGGTTTATTATTTATAGATAATTTTTTCTCCTGTTTTGCATACAGTTAATCATAATATTCAGCACTATTTTGTTGAGGCATTTCAACTGTTATTCAGTTCCCCCTTTCCCCTGGAATCTTTTGAGAAAATACTAAATAATTTTCACAAATATTCAAGTACTCATCAAAAAACCCCCAAAAAAACGAATTATGATCTTTTTGGAGCTTTAAATCTAGTCAGATTTTAACCGGTTCCCGACCGGCGCACGCCGATGTACGTCGGCAGAATGGCACGGGCAGCATATTGGCGTACAGGTACATCCAATCTTTAACGCCGCCCTGCTATCGCGAGCACGCCGCGTGCCGGTTGGGACCCTCATGAGTCTGGTCGCGGGTCACGTGGACTTGATGGCCGTGGGCATACCGGCGATCGTCTCATGGGGCGGCTGAATGGAGAAATGCCGTTGTAAACAGCATTTCCCCGTTCTACCTAGCAACTAGTGACACTGATCTCTGCTCCATGTGATTGGAGCAGAGATCAGTGTTCACTAAATGAAAGCCCAGCCCCCCACAGTTAGTAACACACCCCTAGAAACACTTAACCCCTACACTGCCACCCACTGGTTAACCCCTTCACTGTCAGTGTCATTTACACAGGAATTACTGCATTTATATAGCAGTGATTGCTGTATAAATGACAGTGGTCCCAAAAATGTGTCCGATGTGTCTGCCATAATGTCGCAGTCACAATAAAAATCGCTGATTGCCATTACTAGTAAAAAAAAAATATTAATAAAAATGCCATAAAACTATCCCCTATTTTGTAAACGCTATAACTTTTGTGCAAACTGATCAATAATCGCTTATTGTGATTTTTTTTTACCAAAAATATTTAGAAGAATACGTATCAGCCTAAACTGAGGGAAAAAATTTCTCAGCTCAGAGAGGTGAACTGTGCAGGGCTAATTATACTGCTCAAGATAACGTTTCAGAGTGCACAGGAGCTACAAGCTGATATTTCTGGCAGAATTGACAGATATTTTGTGCATTTATTGAACAAATATAACACAAATCTTTCATTGGCATATTTAATAGACTAAAAAGAAACAAAAGAAGTCCATTGTTTGAGTTCACATTCATTTGAATTTTTGGATTTGACCAAAGAGCATTTTTAAAACCTTTTGGGTCTCCTTCTCCAACAAATTCAATAGGAAACATTTTCTGCTGACTAATGATGTAAGTGGTAATCATTTCCCTTGGAAATAAAGTTTGTTTGACCTTTTTACAACCCTCCAAGAAGTTAATGAGGTGTTATTACTAAACACGCTTTTGGTTAGAGAAACAACAGATGTTAATTCTGTCAGTAAATGGTTTATAAAAGTTAACTTTTATGTTCTTTGCACTCCTTATTCATGTGTTTCGTGCTCTTATATCTCCGTTATTTGTATAAACTGTTTCCATAAAATGATATGATTGCTCTCAATCTCTCTTTCTTTAACTTGGGTCTACTTACATTTACAAAAATATCAAGCAATTTTCACTATTTAAAGTGTTATTTTACTGTCAAGTAAGTTAATCAGTGTAAATGCAGCATACATAAATAGAAGCTCCAAAAAACAACATATTTTCTTCTTTGTAATTTGACTTTCCTGTATATTTATTGGACTGCTATATCTTAAGCTTAAGCTTCTTTGTTGCAGTTTTGGATAGAGTAGAGAAGGATTACAACCTTTGACTTTATTTGCTGAAGCATTTTATATAGGATCTGACTGTATATAGACTGGAGTACCATTAATTTAGTCTCTTTACTAGAATGCCCACATGGACTCTAATATCTAGGCAGGGCAGAGAGAAAAATGAAGGACTGAATGGGTTAAAATATCTGCAATAAAAAGAATGGTTTACTACCCATGGTGTTTCTAAACACTACAGTAATAAAAAAAGTATAGTCACGTGAAGATGGCTGTGTGTTGAACCTGATTTTGTGCTATTGTTTTGTACATCAACTATAGGGTGCTATTGGCCTGAACTGATACTAACAATTCTTTTTTGTGGCCTAGATGCAAACAAGTCTATGCTGTAATTACTCGCTACTTGCCTTTTCCCCCTTTTTTCTTAATGCAAGACTAACCTTTGTTACTTTGGTTATATCCAAATTTCAACATTTAAAAAATGCCAGAAGCAGCATAGGGCTGTGATGCACAATATGACACAAGTGGGGGAAGTGTTACAGAAAACAAGCTCTTACAGTTTCCTGCCAATTCACTTACAACCCATAAAGCAACATCCGTAGATGCCACTAACTCAGACCATGAATGGTCTGATATTTTCAGCTATTGCAATGAGTAAAATTCACTTTGGACCAATGGAGTGGACTACACACCCAGCTAGCATCTGTATTTGCATGAAGTCAGTACATTAGCTCACATGGGGTGTTTTTGTTCTTTCTCACAGCGAACAGCAAGAAAAAATGTAGCGGTCCACCAAGTTTGCCCCACTTTTATTTTTTGTTGATTGAAGCTCTATGTTTGTGCTGCTTAAATTTAACCTGACACAAACCTACAGGACAAAAGGGGAGCTGGGACTTTAAATGAGGCCCGCCATATCAAATAAAATGAAAATAGGTACATATATGTATATATAGATGAATCCATTTATTTGTTACAATCTAAAATTCATTCAAACTCGTTAAAATGTATTGTATCAAATAATTTGGTAGTCACATGACTTACACTTGTATTATGCTTGACTTGTATTATTGAGTTGACATGATGGACATAAATAGTAAAATGAATACATGAAAAATATATGCATATACACATAGTAAACCAGATGTGCCTTGATATTAGGTAGCACTCAACGCATTTCATAGCATTACAGCCACTCATCAGGAATGTGATAGGGTGATATACTGTAAAGAAATAGCAATTATTAATAGTGCCCTCTAAAAAAGGGATTTTCCCAAAGCTTGGTAACAGGTCAGTAACTTACAACTCTGTCCCATGGCTGTAATAAAAATATTAGGCATGACAAGTCACTAAAGCGGGTGTCTTCTACCCAATTTGGTAGAAATCTGTCACAAACCTACTCAATTCCAATTCAGCATATGATGAAACAAATTTACAAACAGAGAGGTTATCTTCAGTGAAACCGATTGTGAAATTATTTGGTAGCTCAAGAGATATAGCGAGCTGATTTTTTATGCAAATCTATGTTTTTCAACATTTCCTGTATAACTGGCATTTCTGTAAAAGGGGGTGACATTGCCCCTTGTACACACACGTTTCCCTACTGATCAAGGAGACAACCCATCAAATTAACCACTTCAGCCCTGGAAGATTTGGCTGCTCAGTGACCAGGCCATTTTTTGCGATACAGCACTGCGTCACTTTAACCATTTGCCAACCAGCGCACGCTGATGTACGTCCTATTTTTGAAGAGGGATATCTCGGTAAGGGCAGCAGCTGCTGCCACAACCGAGATATCCATCTCTTCAGGTGACGGTCGGCTGTACGATAATGGTGGTCTCCACGGTGGATTCGCCGCAAGATCACCGCTATCGGTGGCGGGAGAGGTGCGACCCCCCTCACGCCGCCCTCCCGCACCTTCCGCCGCTTATCGGAGCCATCGGTAGCGGTGGAGGCGATTGGGTCCTTTCGCTAGCTGGGTATGGAGACGAGTGAGGCTAAGATGGCCCCCACTCGTCTCTATACCATAGGAGGGTGGAAGCAACGTCAAAACGTCACTTCCGCCCATACACTTCCGCCCATACCTCTTAAAGGTATATTTTTTTAAATGTAATTTTTTTTTTTTGCATTTTAGCCCAAATATGAGATCTGAGGACTTTCTGACCCCAGATCTCATATTTGAGAGGACCTGTCATGCTTTTTTCTATTACAAGGGATGTTTACATTCCTTGTAATAGGAATAAAAGTGGTTCTTTTTTTTTTTTTTAAAAACAGTGTAAAAATAAATAAAATCAATTAAAATAAATAAGAAAAAAAGTTTTTTAAAAACACCCCGTCACGACAAGCTTGCGCACAGAAGCGATCGTACGTGAGTAGCGCCTGCATATGAAAACGGTGGTCAAACCACACATGTGAGGTATCGCCGCGATCAGTAGAGCAAGAGCAATAATTCTAGCCCTAGACCTCCTCTATAACACAAAAAATGCAACCTGTAGAATTTTTTAAATGTCGCTTATGGAGATTTTTGAGGCTAAAAGTTTGACGCCATTCCACGAGCAGGCGCAATTTTGAAGTGTGACATGTTGGGTATCAATTTACTCTTATATAAAAAAATTGGGCTAATTTTACTGTTGTCTTTTTTTTTTTTTTCAAAAAAGTGAATTTTTTCCAAAAAAAGTGCGCTTGTAAAACCGCTGCGCAAATACGGTGTGAAAAAAAGTATTTCAATGACCGCCATTTTATTCTCTAGGGTGTTAAAAAAAACAATATAAAATGTTTGGGGGTTCTAAGTAATTTTCTAGCAAAAAAAAACTGTTTTAAACATGTAAACACCAAGTCTGAAAAAGAGGCCTGGTCCTTAAGTGGTTAACTGACAATTGAACGATTGTGCGATGTTGTCCCCAAACAAAATTCACGTCCTTTTTTTCTCACAAATAGAGCTTTCTTTTTGTGGTATTTTATCACCTCTGTGGTTTTTATTTTTTGCGCTATAAACAAAAAAAGCCCTACAATTTTGAAAAAAAAAAACACAATATTTTTTACTTTCTACTATAATAAATATTCCAGTTTAGGCCAAAGAAGGGAATGTAGATTGTCTAGAGGTGGTTTAACCCTCGATGTCTGTTAAATTGTGATTTTCAATCCCCAGATTAGCCCATTGAGACAATGAACCAAGACAACAAAGTCTCTCCGAGCAAATCTAATCTTTATTCTTTGGTGTGAATACTTACAGGGTGTTTTCAGAAAGTACCGCCCTTTGAATGTGTCATACAAATTATCCAATCATATACAAGTACAGTCTATGACAAAAGTGAAACTAGGGATTTCTCAAAAATCATGTGCTTTACAAGAAACAAAACAACTAAAGAAGATAACAGTAACATGAAAAACGAACCTTGATTAGCAAGACTAGAGCATATCTTTTTGTGAAGTGGATGTTAGAGAGACACAAAATGGAACCTGATTTTCTTAAAGAATGAAAGTGGTTAAGCTAAATAGCCCTTCAATCCCCTCTTAGATCATATAAGATGATCTCTACATTCTGTGTTGTGTTTTAATACTTCTTTGGGATTGTGGCTTTGATTGCCTGATGGCTCTTCATGTATGTCATGTAGGATAGAATCTTATCATCAGGAGATTGAAGGCGTACAATTATGCAAGTGCAATACGTAAAGCAGAGGTATAGAATCAGAGCAACGATAAATATCATACAATGTGTGTGTACTTTTAATTGCACCCAAATCTTCAGGATGGTAGATACAGTTAGTGATGATCCAGGTGGGTAGCAACACAATCAGAGAGATCAGGCTCAGTAGGCAGAATGCTTTGCCAGAAGTCTGTGGTGAAATAAGCGAGGTCATCTTCTCTGGCCGGACCTGCTTTCCCAGGAACTCCTCCTTCATCTGCTTGGACTTCTGCTTGAGTGCCTTCTGTATCCAAGATCTCCTTCCTGCTCTTGGAGCTTTGGGCAATCTTTTTTACTCTGTTGTCATGGATCCAGGACTGGCAATTTTCCACTAGGATAGCTGTTCTGGTCACTGCAACCACTGTGGTAGGAGGTCCAAAGGGATACTCTTGCTTCTTATTTCTGTTCAGCTGTTGGATCACCATGGTGTCTCCCACCTTGAAGGGGTGAGTAGCTTCCTGTGAAGAAAAAGGAGAGGTGCGACCAACATTTCTCTCAACTGTATCCAATGTTTCAACCAGTTTCCTTACATATTCTTCCTGTATTAAGTCTAAATCTCCCTTTTCTATCATTAAAGGTGATCTGGCCCATGGGGTAGGGAAAGGTTGACCCATCAAGACTTCAAGAGGTGAATACCCTGTTGACTTGGAGGGGGTCATTCTTATTTCTGCCAGGACTGCTGAGAGGACCTTCATCCAGTTGGCAAAGGTTCCTCCTGTGGCTTTTCTTATTTTGTCTTATATTGTTCTGTTCATTCTTTCTACTATCCCTGAGCTTTGAGGGTGGTAGGGAATTTGAAACTTCCATTCTGTCTTGAGAGTTTTCACCAAGTCCTGGCAGGCCCTTGATACAAATGCAGGTCAATTGTCTGAGTTTATTGTAAGTGGGCATCCCCATCGAGGAATGATTTCCTGAATGAGGATCCTCACTACTGTTTGTGCATCTTCTTTTGTGGTTATAAAAAGTTCAACTCATCTTGAGAACATGTTCACAATTACCAAAAGATATTCCTGTCTTTTGCCTAGTTTGGGCATGTGTGTGAAGTCAATCTGCAAATGTGTAAAATGAGTTGTTGGATATATCAGGTGTTCATGTTTGGCCTTGTGTGGGTTGTTTGGATTGTTCCTGATACATGTGATGCATCTTAATACATAATCTTTCTCCAATAGTTCACAAGTGGCTTTCTAGCCTGTGTGACCTATTCCATGGTACTGTGAAATAAAAAGTGATGCACTAGCTACTGGTATACATGGCTTCCCCTCTTTGCAGAGAAGTCCAGTCTTTGGATCTTTCTGCACACCTATTTTGTCCCAATCTCTGAGATCAGCTTCTTCTGCACATCCTTGGAAATCTGAAAGAACATGATCAAAAAAAGGCAATTCTGGTGCTAGCATGGGCATTTAGATCTGTGCATTTTGTGAAGTAGCAGCTTGTTTGGCAGCTAAATCAGCCAGAGCATTTCCCCAGGCTATCTCTGTCTGTTGGCCTGTGTGTGTCCTTCAGTGTTGTGGAAGATAAATCAGACCTGGTCTCCTTTTAATCCTAAAGGGGCATTTAAGGTTGGTGCTGGTCCTGCAGTGGGAGAAGCATATTTGATGTGCAATTTTGGATTAGACAGCAAGATCACCTCATAGCCGCTCAACCTGTGAGCAGACATGTGCTGCGTATGTACATTTTTCAACAGGATTGATACATTGTGGTGGTGTGAAGTGTGGTGTCGTGCCCCAGAGTGAAAGAATTGGCCATCATTGTAAGGTTGAGAGTTACAAGCATGACTCCCACAGGGGCAGAGGCAGAGGCATGATGGGACTTGTAGTTTTGCAACAGCTGGAGGGCCGCTAGTTTGAGACCCCCAATACAGATAAAGACAGCAGATATACATGTAAAACTTATATAGGGAGATTTGTTTCATCTCTGTGTATTATCTGAGGCTGTTCACTTCCCTGAGTATATGTACGGGTTCACATCCACTTTAAGTGCTACACTTTCTGCATGCTTTTGAATAAAACAATATTTTTTCATCAACCTGTAGTTTTAAATTTATTTTAATATACAAGGGTTAACTGTAAGATACATTTTTAAATATAAACTTAGTAGTTAGCCTACAGTGTATTCGATCTTTCAATTCACTCTGCAGTAGTAATGTGCAATATATACATCTTTTAACCTTTAATGGAAGCTTAAATTGAATCTTGCCTCCTGGGTGACATCCACTACTCCATAAAACTCTTAAAGTATTTAGTTTTAAAGCAGAGTTCAGCTTTGGTGCAGTGGTATTGATAATTTGAAAGAGTGAAACTGCTGTGCTTTGTTGAGTGAAATAAAATATATCAGGGGATCAGTGGACGATTTCAAAGTTTCCAAGGAACAATAAAGACAGTGCAGACAGCAGTGGCCTATAATTGACAAATTTTAGCCCATAATTGTATCTTACTTTTTGTGTTGCAGTCAAGACTAACTTTCTCATATGGTTTCCCTTATAACGCATTTCAATTAAATGGCCACTGATCTGAAACAAATAATTTTAACAAATTGATTCATGTAAAAGAGGGTTTGTTGTCATTAGGCTATAGTGTACAAGTGTAAAAGTCAAAAAATTAACAAGAACAAATTAGAGTGGGGTATTATATTTTCCAGCACACTTGTATGTAGGTGCTTTAGATAGGTTAATGTATTTCTGCTTGGTTCTTGAGCTATCTGTCTCAAGATGTTTTTCATGTCTGTGCTGATGTCCTCAATCTGTCTGAGCCAATCAGGTGCAACTTATTACATCGTAGATGTAGGGTAGATTTGAGGAATTGATTGTCTAGATTTTCCTGCCAATTTTCCAGAGATCCCCATAAAAAAGACTCACTAAAATGCCCTGGGGGAGCTGTTTGGAATCTCTGCCGCCAGCTGTGGACTTATTTCCTTTATTGATTTCCAATCATGGACTCTGTCCCTATAGACTCTGCTGTTGTTCAGGTATGATTACCTTATGATCTCTAGAATGCCTTTGTACAGGAATTTGTGTGATAAACTGCTTTACAAGAACTGTTCCTGTATGTTTGCTTTTCTTCAGTAACATTACCGTTAAAGAGTAAGTAAATCCTGATGGGTTTTACTTCCTCTTTGTTCCCCTGCAAAGTAAAAGCATAATGGGCTAGTATGCATCACATACTAACCCATTATATGCCACTAACCTGCAAACAAAGCCCACGCTGTCCCAGATGGTGGCCGCATCCATCTTCACCTCTCTTCTTTTCTGAGCCATGGACTCCGGCTCTGTGACTGATTGGAGCTGCGTGATGTGACTCCCACGCATGCAAGTGAAAAAATGGCACAGAGGGCCGTTTCTTCACAGTGCATGCGCTAATGTCATCATTGGCCCAGTTTACAGCAAATATCTCCCAAATGCTGCACGTTTAGGAGATATTTCTACTACCTATAGGTAAGCCTTATTCTAGGCTTAGCTATAGGTAAAAGTCACAATCAGAGGTTTACAACCACTTTATGTTATTGTTACCCATTTACTATATTTGAGATTTAATATCTCTCAGATATAATTTGGGTTAAATGAGACTTCTCGGACCATGAGTGAAAGCTTTAACACAATAACAAAAAAGTATTGGCATATAGTAAAGAGGCCTAGATTAATACACACAATATATTTATTGTCAAACCTCTACTCAAGAAACCAAACCTGGACCCTCAGGATCCAAACAACCGTAGGCCAATTACAAGCCTCAACACCATTTCTAAGATCATGGAGAAAGCTGTAGTACATCAGCTACAACTCCACCTGGATACTCACAAACTCCTGGACCCGCTGCAATCAGGCTTCCGCCCGGGTCATGGAACAGAAACAGCTCTCCTCAAGATTTGGGATGACGCCCTTGAAGCAGCAGATGACGGAGAGCCGTGTCTCCTCATACTGCTAGACCTAAGTGCAGCGTTTGATACAGTAGATCACAATACTCTACTCGTCCGCCTCACAGAAGTAGCCGGAGTCCAAGACATAGATCTCCAATGGTTCGCGTCCTTCCTAGGAAATCGGTCACAGACAGTGAAACTATGAAAAATTCCTCTCCGAAACTCGGGCAGTCACCTGCGGAGTCCCTCAAGGCTCTCCTTTGTCACCCGTTCTCTTCAACATTTACATTCGCCCACTCCTCCAAATCATCAGATGCTCAGATCTCTGCTTCCACTCTTACGCTGACGAAACTCAACTTTATTTCCGGATCAATGGAAAAAAAGATCACCAACAACAACTTGAAAACTGCCTCAAATCAATAGAGGACTGGATGACCACTAACTCCCTCCAGCTGAACAAATCAAAGACAGAGCTTCTTATCTTACACCCAAATCATAAGCCCGCAACTAAAACCTCCTGGTCTCCACCAACCGTCTTTGGGCAGACTATCTCCCCAAAGACCAAAGCGAAGAGTCTCGGGGTTATTTTAGACGCGCAAATGTCAATGGATGCGCTAATAGGATCTGTAGTCAGTGGATCTCACCATCTGCTACGCATGCTTTGCAGACTCATCCCTTTTATCCCAAAGAATGACAAAGCAGTGGTAGTTGGAACAATCATTAATTCACGAGTGGACTACGCAAACTCGCTTTACATAGGATTACCACAATATCAACTTGCGCGATTACAACTGATCCAAAACACGGCAGCAAGGCTGATAACAGGAAAAAAAAACCTGGGAATCCATCTCTCCTTTGCTGAGGAGCTTACATTGGCTAACCGTAAAAATCGGATCACGTTCAAGACCCTTTGCCTCACCCACAAATGCGTGCATAGAGAAGCTCCGCAATACCTAATGGAGAAAATAAATCATTACACACCAAACCGCAGTCTTCGATCAGCCAACAAAAACCTCCTCCTCGTGCCCAAAGCCCGGTATAAATCCAAGGGGGATCGGAGATTCACTGTCCAAGGGCCTAGGCTATGGAATGCTCTACCAATCAACATCCGCCTGGAAGAAAATCACCTGGCTTTTAGGAAAAAACTCAAGACCTTCCTCTTTTAGCAGATGATCAAAGCTTGCCACAGCGCCTAGAGGTGATTCAGTTCGCACTGTGCGCTATCTATCATTGGGACTTACACTTTGCACGTTTTGATTTCATTATTTAATGGACTTCATCACTTTGATTATTTATATTTTTATGTGTTTATACTGATGTTTCTTTTTGTACACTTTGTTGTCACTCCCTATTTTTGGGGTCACATCACGACATAGTGTGACCTCTTTCGGTTATCTCTCATTGAGATATATACTCATATGTCCAGTTGTATTGATATATAGATTTTGATTGTCACCATATTCACCATCTTGTTTTTTAACCACACGTTAAGATTATCCCCATATTTGGGTTACGTTGTGTTCATTTGTTATAGGTGTGTGCACTTATTGGTGTTTACTGTTCTCTTGTTTCACTCCAAGAGTCATATATGTACAAGTTTGGCGCTTACACTTTACACCCTTGACGCATTGTGCGCTATACAAGTATTTCACTCATTCCTTCATTTGTACAGTAAAAATCAGGGATTACATGAGGGAATACAGAGTATATTCCTTAAAACATTCACCTACAAACAGTAGGCCATAAAATATATAAGACAAACATATTTAGTTTCACGTTACAAGTACAAGGCAGACATTTTCCATAGTTACCAGGCTACGGCCTACAAAGGTTCCATTCCCATGTCTGCTCTACCGGAGTGTGTGTTTCCCTCCCATCTATTCTGTGTATATCATTACAAACTGTTGCCTGATTGGTTGTCATGGCTTGGCTCTGATTGGTGGGCTTCTTTATTCCTGGTTCAGGATTGGCAACATCTCCAATCCCTATACTTTGCATAAGTCAGCCCCCTTTAATGCAAATCTTTGGCACCGCCTATTTTGAGTGGGAGACTTAACTTGTAGATACATGACCTTCAGGAAAGTTATGTATTAATGACGGCTGACCCTCATTGCATATCTAAACATGGGATCCTTTGAAGTGAATATATGTAGAACAATGTGGTTTGGGCCCCATTGTTTAGATACACAAACTTAGGCAGTGAATTTTCTGTCTAACAGACACTTCTGTGAAGTTGTGTTACATGCCCTACATAGATACAAGCTAAATGAAATATATTCATAATTACAATATTTTGCAGCAAATAATGGAAATTCCACATAAACTCATAAGGCAACAGATGGCCCCTTGTGACCAGTTAAGAATATGAGACTCGGCCACACCTAAAATAATGGTTTATGTGTTAACTCCTTTAATATTTGGAACTTTTGGCTTTGCCTTCTGAAACAAAAACAAAAATCTTTGAGAAAAAAAAAAAACTTTTGAACTTTCCATTTCGGCAGTCCACATTTTTGGATCCCAGTATCGGTAGTCATCACAAAAAACATAAGAGACAAAACACCAAAAAAAGAACAAGAGGAAAAAAAAAAGAGGATCCTTGTTCTCAACAATCCAATAATAATAGTACGAAAACCCATAATGCCAATCTGGTCATGATTCCAATTGGATACAGTATACAGTAATGGCCTTTGGACCAGCTTTCCTGGCTTTCTGAGATTATACTTTATTAATGTGGACAAAGGTAGAGAAAGAAAAACATGAGTACTATCAATCATATGCATTCAAATGAATGCTTATCTTGTCACTCTGGGTATTAAGGACCTTCGATTAGAATTGTTATAGATATACAGTACCTGTCCACAAGAATGTGTTTTCAGCACAATCCAATCGCGCTGGTTCTCGGCGACAGGGTACACATTTTCCCCCGCATCTTATGATGTCACAGTCCCAGGGCATGATGGAACCGTGTTATCATAAGGGGTAGGGTCACCGTGTGACATCACCCAGTGACCACGCCCCATGCCTATATAAGTCATTGCGCACCTCACACATGGCATTACAGCAAGAGAGAGCGGCGTGTCAACATCGAAAGAAGAGAAGAGGGATCAAGAAGACGGAGAAGACCGGGCCACCTCTAGCAAAAGAATGGCAAAAGAGCAGAAGATAGCGGAGGAGCCCGGCAGAAGAAACAGAGAGCAGGAGAAGAACTGGAGACCTGGAGAAGAGGCCAAAGAGCAGGAGAAGACCTGGACACCAGGAGAAGAGGCTGGAGAGAGCAGAGAAGATTGAAGAGACCCCCAAAGTCGGAAGAAGACCCTTAGAGCTGCCTAATAAATTACTTTAAAAACCTGTCTAGTGTTTTTTTTTTATTGACACTTTTCCCCCCAGGTGAATGGGTAGAGGTACGATGTACCCCATACTCATTCACATAAAGTGGGGGGTGGGATCCTGGGGCCCCCTCATTAAAGGGGGCTCCCGGATTTCGATAAGCCCTCCGCTCGCAGACCCCGACATCCAATGGCCAGGGTTGTCGGGAAGAGGCCCTTGTCCTCATCAACATGGGGACAAGGTGCTTTGGGGTGGGGGCCGCAGGGCACCCCCTTCCCCAAAGCACCCCCCCCCATGTTGAAGGCATGCGGCCTGGTACGGTTCAGGAGGGGTGCGCTCACCTGGTGGGAAAAAAGTGGTACCAGTTTACAGTTTACTCTAAGCCACAGGAAAGGAAAAAGAAACAAAACAAATATCTGCGCACAGGTTATTTGTGAATAAATGTAAACTTGTAAAAAAAAAAAAAGTATAAATGTAAACTGGTACCACTACTGAGCTCATTACAAAACGTAAACAAAAATACAAAACATGCACATTAATGTGATCACATTTCTTATTGATGGCCATCAAAGAAGGGTGTGTACACACCCCTGAAAAAAAAAACAGTTTGGTACTTTAACAGAATACATGAGTCAATTTGGAAGGAAAAACAAAACACAAGGCATGCTGAATCCATAAGATGCTACAAGGTGCAAAGTAATGTATTATGAATGAAACTTCACTCTAAGCCACAGGAAAGGAAAAGAAACAAAACAAATATCTGTGCACAGGTTATTTATTTGCGAATAAATTTAAACTTGTAAAAAAAAAAGTATAAATGTAAACTGGTACCACTACTGAGCTCAAAAAAACAAACAACTCTCTCATAGCTTAGTTTCAATATCCTACACACAAATACTATGCCTTTAGTGGACACACTATTTAAATAAAACACTAATAATAAATAATAATAAATAATAATAAAAAACTTGTTGATCCTTTTCAACAAAACAACCAAGACCACACTCTTTCAGTGTCTTTCCAATAAAACACATATGTACTCACCATACAGCACAATCAAACAATGGTTAGAGAGAGCAATGAAGCTTGGTGAGCACAAAAGAAACAAATAAATAAAAACAAAAGTTTCCCGCTCAGTACTTCCTCCCCATTACATTGACTGGTTATAATGGTACTTTCAATGTCCTTTTTCAACTGTAATTATGGGATATTGACCTAAACAAAATCTGTGGTGTATAATCTCTCCCTTTTGTTTTTGTTTTTTTGTTTTTTAGAGTTCATCTAATACTCACTAATAAAACAAAAATATTTACCTGAATTTTTCTATAGATAAACTTACTGTGACCTCCAAACTACCGGAAAAACTGACTCAGAGAGAAAGCTTTAACTCAATAACAAAAATGTATAGGAAACGGGTAAAAATCATAGTTTACATGAAGGAATACAAAGTATTTCTTAAAACATTAATCTAAAACAGTAGGGCATAAAAGACATAAGACAAACAAATTTAGTTACAAGTAGAAGGCAGACATTTCCCATAGTTACCAGACTACGGACTACAAAGGTTCCATTCCTGTTACTGCACTACCGGTGTGTGTGTTTCCCTCCCATATAGTCTGTATATATCATGACAGGCTGATGCATCATTGGTTGGCATGGCGTGGCTCTGATCGGTGGGCTTCCCTATTCCTGGTGTAGGATTGGATACATCTCCAATCCCTATACTTTGCATAAGTCAGCCCCTTTAATGCAAATCTTTGGCACTGCCTATTTTGAGTGGGATAATTAACTTGTAGATACATGACCTTCAGAAAAGTTAAGTATTGATGACGGCGGACAATCATTGCATATCTAAACATGGGATCTTTTGAAGTGAATATATGTAGAACAATGAGGTTTGGGTCCCATTGGTTAGATACACAAGCTTAGGCACCACATTGTCTAACAGACATTTCTGTGAAGCTATATTACACACCCTACATAGATACATGCTAAATTAAATATATTCATATATATATATATATATATATATATATATATATATATATATATATATATATCACATATTTTACAGCTATTAATGGAGATTCCAGATAAACTCATGAGGCAACAGTATTAATTGTCTGGTCAGAAGTCCCTCAAAGGAGGGCATTCACAGTGTATCAACGAACTGGGCTTGCAACACAACAAGGGGACTGAGTTAGAGGAAGATACAATACATGGGTCTAACACACAGAGTACTATACAGTGGAAGTTAATGTATTGCTGCTAAGGACTAAAGTAATTGTGTTAGCCCTTGCACACACGGTCAGACATTCCGATGGAAAATGTCCGATCGGACCACGTTGTCAGCTAATCCGACTGTGTCTGGGCTCCATCTGACTGTTTCCGTCGGAATATCTGACGGACAAAGTTTTAGAGCTGGGCTATAAAACTTTCTGACAACATGATCCGATTGGACTTTGTCCAATTGTGTGTAGAGAATTCCGATCGGACAAAGTGCCACGCATGCTCAGATCAATTTCCTAGACCAAAGCTATTGGCTACTAGCCTGAACGTAGTCCCGTCGTAACAAAATAACGTCATCACGTTACATACGATCGGATTTTCCGACAACTTTGTCCGACTGTGTGTATACAACACAAGTTTCAGACAAAATCCGTCAGACAAAATCCAATGGATTTTGTTGTCGGAATGTCCGACCGTGTGCACAAGGGCTTAGATGCAAGGAATCAATGATGGTTCCTCTGGTAATGGAGTGGTTAAATGCTTGGCAACTCCATCAGCATCCAGCTCCCCACTCTCTGGGACCAGACCCACAGCACAGAGTGCCTAGGGACCCAGCCTTGAGTCTCAGAACAATATGTATAGGGACCCTGGAGAAGAGAGAAAGCACAGATGTTAGAGAAAGTGTTTCCAGTATCCCATAGCAACTGTGGGATGTGTCCCTAACATGAACAGCTGGATTGTTGGAGCCCGATCCAGGCTCAGCAGTGCTAGCCTTTAAATGCCGCACACCTGGGAGTGTTGCCGTCTATGCATAAGGGTGTCTGAAGTGTACAAGTGTCATCAGTGCAATGCAGTCAGCACATGGAGCAAAGAGTTAACAGCATCATTGCCTTAATGTTGACTGTCACATGAGCACAACTCCCAGCCTGAAGTTCAGCATTAGCGAGTGCAGCTCCACTATTCCCCTCAAGGGTACCTAAGCCCTGTCAACACACTCTCAAATTAGAAAATGTAATAATTTGTTTCTTGTTCATTAAAAGAAAAGTACAGTACTGTGCAAAGATTTTAGGCAGGTGTGAATAAATGCTGTAAAGTAAGAATGCTTTAAAAAATATGCATATTTTAATTGTTTATTTTTATCAATTTACAAAATACAAAGTGAGAAAACAAAAGAAAAATCTAAATCAAATTAATATTTGGTGTGACTACCATGGCTTCAAACCAGCATCAATTCTTCTAGTGCTTGTGCACACAGTTTTTGAAGCAACTTGGCAGGTAGGTTGTTTCAAACATCTATGAGAACTAACTACAGGTCTTCTGTGGATTGCAAGTTTGGGGCTGCATTTCTGCAAATGGAGTTGGAGATTTTGGTCAGGATCAGTGGTGTCCTTAACCACTTCCAGACCGCCCTGTCATTTTACGTCAGCTGTTTGAACAGGAATATTTTTGTTATGGCAGCAGCTAGCTGCCATATCCCCGTTATTCTCTTATTCAGTGAGCGGTCTGGTTTAAGATAAAAGTGGTCTCTGCGGTGGATTCGACGTGAAATCACTTTTACCGGAGCCGTTAGCAGCAGCGGAGGCGATTGGGTCCTTCTTGTGGCCTGACATAGAGACGAGTGACGGGAAGATGGCTCCCACATGTCTCCATATCATTGCAGGGTGGAAGCGACATCAAAACGTCACTTCGGCCCATAGCTCTTAAAGGGCCATTTTTTTTAATTACAATTTTTTTTATTTATTGCATTTTAGTGTAAATATGAGATGTGTGGTGTTTTTGACCCCAGATCTCATATTTAAGAAAAAGTGACACTTTTTTTTTTAAAACAGTGTAAAAAAAAAGTCTAAATAAATAAGAACAAATGTTTTTGTTTAAACGCGGCCCGTCCCAACGAGCTTGTGTGCAGAACAAATGCATACATGACTAGCAGGGCCGGACTAACCATTGGGCTTGACTGGGCTCAAGCCCATGGGCCCCGCCCAATAGGGGGCCCTGCTGAGATACATAGCCGAGTGTACTCGGCTCCGCTCCGCTCACAGTCCCGCCCTATGATGGACATAACACAGGGACTGGGCAAGACTGTGAGCTGAGCCGAGTACACTCACTGCGAGAGGACCCGCGAGCCACTGAGAGGACCCAAGAGCCGCCAAGAAGACCCGAGAGATGCTGAGATACACAGGACTCTGTATCTCGGCGGCACCATTTTTAAACTTCAAGACTGCAATGACAAGGCTGCAAATGACACTGACAAGGCTGCAGATGGAGGGGCAAGGCTGCAGATGGACACTGATAAGGATGCACTGATGGGCATTTAAATGTAAGTTTTTCCTTAAACTTCGCTCCTAAAAGTTTTTTTCCTTAAAATTCACTCCTAAACTTGGGTTGCATGTGATACGCCGACGCGTGTTATACGTTGATAAATACGGTAATGTAAAGAAGGTAGGGACCGAAAATGACTCAAGCCCAGGGGCCCCCACCACCCTAAGTCCTGCCCTGGTGACTAGCATATGAAAACAGAGTTCAAACCACACATATGAGGTATTTCCACGATCGGTAGAGCGAGAGCAATAATTCTAGCCCTAGACCTCCTCTGTAACTAAAAACATGCAACCTATAAATTTTTTTAAACGTTGCCTATGGAGATTTTTAAAGGTAAAAGTTTGTCGTCATTCCATGAGTGGGCGCAATTTTGAAGCCTGAAATGTTGGGTATAAATTTACTCGGCGTAACATTATCTTTCACAAGTTAAACAAAAATTGGGCTAACTTTACTGTTGTCTTATTTTTTAATTCAAAAAAGTATATTTTTTTCCAAAAAAAGTGTGCTTGTAAGAACACTGCACAAATACGGTGTGTGACAGAAAGTATTGCAACGACCACCATTTTATTCTCTAGAGTTTTACCAAAAAAAGTATAATGTTTGTGGGTCCTGATTAGTTTTCTAGAAAAAAATATGTTTTTAACTTGTAAACAACAAATGTCAGAAAGAGGGTCGGTCCTTAAGTGGTTAATGCCTGGAAGTGATGCCTGGAGTCTTGGAAGTGATTGTTTAGCCTCAACAGAGCCCTGATCTTAACATGAGCTAGTCTGTCTGGGATTACATGAAGATACAAGGGATTTGAGATACCCCATATCCACAAAATATCTGTGGTTAGTCCTCCGGGATGTTTGGAACAACCTACCTGCTGACTTCAAAACTGTGTGCACAAGCACTAAATGTGCCTGGAAGAATTGATGCTGTTTTGAAGGCAAAGAGTGGTCACACAAAATATTGATTTGGATTTATCTTCTGTTAATTTACTTTCCATCTTGGTAATTGATAAAAATAACTTAATAACCCTTATATTTCTGAAAACATCTGCCTAAAATTTGTGCACAGTACGGTATGGCAAAGCTTTTTTGGCCATACTTCTCTTGCGGGTCACATGAGTGCATTTACTGGTGCTCTCCTATGACCCAGAATCAGCCAACGAATAAGGCTACATTTACACTTGTACGGCTCCAAAGTCACGTGATTTTGGAGTGCAATTTTGCTGCAGCTTTGGATGGGTGAAGCGTTGATGCAACTTTGGCTTTGCCCAATGATAATGGACAACTGTTGCAAAACTGACACACATATAACATTCAGGTTCGACTTTCATGTGACCTTTGAGGGTTTACATTGCATTCTATGGCACTCAAGTCACATGAAAGTCAGACAAAAGTAGTGCAGGAACCTTTTTAAAGTTGTACATTGAGCAGATGTCATTGAAAAATATGGGGTGCAGCTTGTCATGCCACTTTAGTGTCCAAAGTAGCATGACAATTTGCATTAGTGTGAATGGAGCCTAAACTGAAATTTTACTTTCTCCATCAGCTCACCTCGACAGTTATTGTATTTTGTATAACTTGACCCTTCCTTTTAGATTGTAAGCTCTAACAAGCAGGACCCTCAGATTCCTCTTGTATTGATTTGTATTGTAACTGTACTGTCTTTCGCCATTTTTTAAAACCCTGCACACACTGTTGGCACTTTATAAATACTCAGTAATAATAATAAGACGAACAGTAAAACCTGTGGCAGCTTTCATTGCCCCAACTATGCAGTAATACCCAGGGGTTCTGACTGAGGAAAGATTTGACACTTTATAGTATTGAAAGAGCTATCCCACCCAGGGGCGTACCTAGAGCATTTGGCACCCGGGCGGATCCTATGTCTGGCACCCCCCCCCACACCTTAAAATGTAAAAATACCTCACTTTGCCCCCTGCATACCTCTGCATCCTTCAATATCTTTTTGTCACTACTTTGTACCCCCCCTCTCCACAACTGCACCTCTGCATCCCTTTACATTACACAGCCCCTCACAGCTCTAGACCCCCTGCATGTTACACAGACCCCCTACAGTACAGATCCCCCTCCCTACTGTACAGACCCCCCTTCTTCAGTGTAGACCCCACCAAATAAGAGGACTACATATCCCAGCATGCAAGGCTGCAATGCATTACAGAGGAGGGCTACAAGTCCCAGCACGCACTGTACTACAGAGGAGGGCCACAAATCCCAGCACACAAGGCAGCATTGCACTATAGAGGACTACAAGTCCCAGCATGCAAGGCTACTCTGCACTATAGAGGACCACAGGTCCCAGCATGCAAGGCTGCACTGCACTATAGATGACTACGTGTCCCAGCATGCAAGGCCTTCACTGGATTACAGAGGAGGACCACAGGTCCCAGCATGCAAGGCTACTCTGCACTATAGAGGGCCACATGGCCCAGCATGCAAGGCTGCACTGCACTATAGAAGGGGACTACAAGTCCCAGTATGCAAGGCTGCACTGCATTACAGAGGAGGACTACAAGTCCCAGCATGCACTGTACTACTGAGGAGGACCACACCTCCCAGCATGTAAGGCTGCACTGCACTACAGAAGAGGACTACAAGTCCCAGCATGCAGAGCTGCACTGCGCTACAGAAGAGGACTACAAGTCCCAGCAAGCAAGGCTGCACTGCACTACAGAGGAGGCCTACAAGTCCCAGCATGCAAGGCTGCACTATGGAGGACTACAAGTCCAAGCATACAAAGCTGCTATGCTCAGCAGAGGAGAACTGTAAGCCCACACAGCCCGGTATGTTGGGACTTGTAGTCCTCCTCAGCTGCATCTTGCAGTTACATAATAAGAGCTGCAGAGAATCTCTTCACACCCCCCCCCCCCTCCTCGGTCTCTCTCTGTATGACCAGCACTGACCTGTACCGGGAGGACACAGAGCCAGTGACACCTGTCGGCAGTGATCCGGGACCCGGTGCAATAATCCCCTTCTCTGTGGTTACGTCGCGCCGTTCTGATCAGTCTCGGGCAGCGGCTGTCAATCACAGCCGAGCAGAGTGAAGCTACCTCCCCCTCCTCTTGTATGTCTACACAGTGCTGTGCATGGAGGAGGAGGTGGCTTCACTCTGCTCGGCTGTGAGTGACAGCCGCTGCCCGAGACTGATCAGAATGGCGCGACGCAACCACAGAGAAGGGGATTATTGCGCCGGGTCCTGGATCACTGCCGGAAGTTGTCACTCCACACGGGTGCTGCTCGCACCTCCCCCTGCAATGCCGCCCGCAGCTCTCTGTGTGGTCAGTTAACCCACGGCGCTGTCTCTTCAGTCGGAGTGGGAGGGCGCTGGCACCCCCCAGGGTGTGGCACCCGGGGCGGCACGCACCCCCCGACCCACACTTAGTACGCCACTGATCCCACCCCTTACCATACGCCAAATATTTTTTGCCCAGTGAGTTAGGTAGTCATAGTGAAAGGATATGTTTGAATGGAAGGAATCATGCAAGCTCCAACACTACCTAGAAGAGCCATTCTAAAAAAAACAAAAAAAAAACTTTCAGATAGTATTGGAGCTTTCCTGTTCAAAATGGATTGGCTTTCAGGCATAGAGGGTGCAATGAAAGATTCAGCAAATATGTGCAGGTGTCTCTAGGTGCAACCTTTCAAAAAGACCATATTTTTGCCACACAAGCCTTTGTGATTCAGATCCTTTTTTTTATGGTGTGTGTTGCAATACACTTAACATTTTTGGTGCCTTAAGGTATGCTACCAGCCCATTGAAAATTAATGTTCTACCTTAATGCAGTACACTATGCTCGGGGCAGGGTCTGCACAGTGTAGTAACATTTAGTAATTCATGTTCACTGGACTGGGTCTATAGTTTTTAATACTTTTGAATTCACTGGTGTGGATTTATATTTAGCGCTGCTTATTATATTGTTTAGATAAGGAATACAGTACACTATAACACACTGTAAAGTATTGCAAAAATGCAATGCACACTTTGACTAGACCCTTTACCTTTAAATTCAAGACAAACTGAAAATCAAACAGCATATTTCAATCATCCTTTTTATTCATGTTGACATTGTACCTTGCTTTTTAATTATAGCATATTTCAACAAGTTTATATTCTTTCATGAATTCCAAGAAAAGCCACTGTATATAAATTTAATAGGAGCAGGGAGGACTTTTCTCATCTCTTTTGATATGACCGGTCACAGTTATCCACGTTGTCAGTGCTAACCTTGGCTCTGAAATCACAGAGTGCATTTTAAAATAGTACATATTAGTAACTCTGATGTTTTAATCATAACTTTGTTATAATCTCAGGTCACCATAAAACTCCTTTTACTAAGAACATCAAATACTTATGCGTGGGAAGAGCACATAAATTGTTTTTTTTTTAAACTTCTTTTTCTGGTTTTGGTTTAATACCTTTTAAATAATTCTGCTATGTTTTGTAAATGCAAATTATTTACATTTAAATATTTTTAGGGTATTGTATCATGCATTTAACCAGTATTCTTTTTTTATGGTAATGCATTTTTTATTTTTTTTATGCTTACTGTTATTTTCATGATAATATTCCATGTACGTTTTTTGTAGACAGAAGAAGGCATAAATTCCAGGATACTAGATAATGAAATCAGCACTTTTGTTGAATGAATACAGTATAGTATAAACTCTGACGGTCTTTCCGAGTTTTAGACGGTGTTCCAAACGAATGGACTTGCCTGCACACGATCACACCAAAGTCCGTTCATTTCGAACGCGATGACGTACGACGGGACTAGAAAAGGAAGTTGAATAGCCAGTAGCCAATAGCTGCCATTGCGTCGTATTTGGTCTGTCGGACTAGCATACAGACGGTTTTCCCGCTAGGAATTGATTCCGTCATAAAGATTTTAAATATGTTCTATTTCTAGGTCCGTCAGACTTTTTGAGAAAAAAAGTCCGCTGAAGCCCACACACGATCAGAATATCTGATGAAATGATTCAGTCAGACCTTTTCTGCCGGAAAGTCCTGTCATGTGTACTCGGAATTACACTTTTCTTGTTAATAGCTTAGTGGTTCTGCTTTGCATCTCCGGAATTCTGAGTTTGAATCTCAGCCAAAACACTACCTGCATAGCATTTGCAAGTTATCTTTGTGCTTGCATGAGGATTAGGTAATTCAGTCTCCTCCAACACTCCAAAGACATGCTGGTAAATCAATAGGGCCCTTTCTAAATTGGCCAAAGTGTGTGTATATTTATGCATGGGAGAGAGGGTAGGCAGGCGCTTATGGGAATGATAATATGTAAAGTACTGTGCAAATTGTGAATATTATACACCAATCAGCCATAACAATAAGACCACTGGCAGGTAACGATAATAACACTGATTATCTCATTGCAATGACATCTAAATGTCTGGGGGTTATATTATGCAGCAAGTAAACATGTTGACCATGAAATTGATGTGAAAAATTGAAAATTGAAAAATTGAAAATTGAAAAATTGAAAATTGAAAAATTGAAAATGGAAAAATTTGGCATTGCAGTTTGTTGTGTTTGGGGCTACGCAGCTCAGTCAGAGAGTCAGTCTAGGCTCTGAAAAGATCCTGACCATATGGTTGGGATCCACATAGAACCTTGGACTGGCCCCTGGCTCAGCCTCTTAGCTATCCGCCGGGAGCCTGAGCCAGCTCCTCCCATCCCCTCCCTTTTTAATGTCATGCTTCTCTTTTAAAGTCTGTATTTCAAGGTAAATTAGTACAACATTTGTTATTAAAAAAATATACTGTTTCTGTGTATTGCAACTAGCCTGGAATGTATTCACATAGAATTTTAAAAATCTAATAGAAAATGGTTGACTTACATTGTTTTAACCCAGGTTCACACTGATGCAATGCGGAAACCAGTGCGATCACAGCGCTGGTTCCCGCATCGCTCCTCTCCCACAGGCAGTTCACACTGACTTCTGCAAACCACTGCTGTTGTCATTACATTGTTAATGACACCCCCAGATCGGTTCCCAGATCGCAGTCCGAACCGAGAACTCGCACAGGAATTGGATTGCATAGGTGCGATTCTAGTTTGAGGTAAAACAAGTCCCTGCACTTTCTTCTGTACGAATCTAATGCTTGTTCAGCTATACAACTGTATGGCTGAATTCGCATCTCACAGTGATCGGCACCGCAGGTGCGGGTGCGAATCACATACAATGTCTGTGATCGCACTGGTGTGAATCTGGGCTTAAACTCTTTTTTATTAAGTTTTTATGTAAAAAAGACATAACATAATATTCACAAACATGTGTATCATTCCTACAATATGCATATTATAAAACATTTAAAAAGTCCTGCAAAATATCGACTTACATTGGATAGTTTTTCTCAGTGACACTTACATCTTTACCTGAAACCCACTCATGTGTGCTATCCATTACCTTTTTTTTAAAGTGTATTTCCACTCTTGAGGTCAAATTGGGATAAAAGCTACTTTATATTTGGTACATGTCCCTGTTCATATAGCACACCTTCATAAAAACTATTTAAAAATTGAAGCTTACATTTTTTAGATGCTCCAGCACTGAAAAATCCTACTTGACTCTCTTTGTTTATGAAGGGGCCAGGGAGCTGTATTTGCTATTAACCATGTCCGTACTGTGCAGGCAGATCTGAATTGGATTTGAAAACTGTCTTTCCTAACAAAGGGTTAAATATTTTGAAACTGTATTGTAAAATTAAATGGATGTAAGGCTTCATGTACGCAGGACATTGTTTAACTTCTCCTGAACGACTTAACTTGACAGCTAGAAATCGGTGTCTAAAAACGGCCATTTAGCTGTGTTTACCTGCCACGTTTAGTCGCATTTAGCCATGTTTGCATCTAAAAGCTTTTGAATTTTTTTTATTATTTTTTGTAAAAATAGCCAAAAATGAACGCCTGTAAGCGAAATGCAGCTAAATGTGAGTTACCTCTTTTAGCCACTTTTAGCAGCGTTTAGCCGCATTTGGCATTTGAAATGCCTCTAAACACAGCTTCTAAAATCATTTTTTTGGGTTCCAAATGCAACTGGCTAGAAATGACTTTAAAACGACCCTGTTTACATGTACTGATAAGATAACATAGAGGAGAGTTCAGGAGCAGTTGAAAAAATTGCTCAACTGCTCCTAAACATCCGTTTACCAGCAGGAGTGTACATGAGGCCTAATATGTCAATTAAATGCATTGTATATAAACTCAGTTTAGCCAGTCCCCTGTCTTTCTATTGGGGCAGATCACTCTAAACATTTTCAGAAATGCTTGCAGTCCACTATGATACCTTCTCCTAAGAAACATCTAAAAGTTAAGACATATTTATTTATTTTTTATTACTTTTTAGATATGTTATCTGAATGGAAACACATAACAAACATATAATGGGATTTTCTCAAAAATGGAGATACACTTTAAGATAGAAATTTTCCAACAGACGCTTTGCATTCATTTGCTTTGATGTATAAGAAGAACGGCGTACATACAGTACATAATTAAAAATATAAACAGAAACAAGGGATATATTATAAAAACAAACACTTTTTTCAACATCAAAATCCTAGATTATTATTACATTTGTGTACATATCTGAACAGATAACACATGCCCTTTAATTACAGTATATGCAATTATAATTATATTATAATTGCATTGGAATGCATGAACGGTCATATTTTTCTAATTTAACTGGCCCAGATTAATTGAATAATTAAAAATGATGAAAAGAACAATTAACATAAATTTTATTGTATGAAATATTATTAATAACATAGAGATCTATTCATAAACTTTTAACTTTTCAAGGATTTGCACATTTGCACATTTTTCCAATTGAATCCAATTTTTTCAGTAGGGGTAAAAGAGAAACTAGAAAGAATGTGGAGAGAATGTGAAATGAAGCAAACAGGTCCACCTGTTGGCTGCATATGATAATAGAAAATAGTTGAATGTAATATTTCATACTTAGCTTACTAAAAATATATTTATTTCTTTAACTTTTTAGTCCTGACCATAATAAACAATGAAAATGTATACAAAATCACTCCACATTTCCTTTAATAATCTTACAACCCACCAAAGTACTTCCTGTTTAAACATTTTAATTAAACAGTCAAACTATATTGGTTAGTCTACATATTCAGAAGCACATGGATATGATTCTCTCTGATTAGCTGATGATTCATGTTCAATTTTGATAATTAAATGCAGTCTGAAGGCCTTATTAACATAGTAATTAGCATGGAAACATACAGTGCTTAAGTGGTGTGACCATTCAGGAAAAGCCTATTTGAAACATCCTGATTAACTGAGTGGCAGAAACCTTGTGCCAGTAAAAAATATTATTCAGTATTATGATCACAGAGTTTATTTAAAGCATCCTAACTCCTTAAACCCATGCTAATTTGGGTCTTCCAGGCTAGGCACAATTAATCTAATGGCCCAGTCTAATCAAATCCCAAATCCAGCGATACACACTCCGCCTACTAGCAGGTGACAACACTGCTCTGAATTCAGCTGTATTAATAGATAGATATAGATAGATAGATAGATAGATAGATAGATAGATAGATAGATAGATAGATAGATAGATAGATAGATAGATAGATAGTCTATGGGGTTGATTTACTAAAGGTAAATAGGCTGTTCATTTTGCAAGTAAAGTTGCACTTTGCAAGGGAAATTGCACCAAAACTTAGTGAATGTAGTAATGTTTCACTTTGCAAAGAATACCCAATCATGTGGAAAAAAATATATATTTTGCTTGCACCTGATTGGATGATAGATGTCAACAGAACTTCACC
Organism: Lithobates pipiens; assembly: GCF_037356315.1. Taxonomy (NCBI): domain Eukaryota; kingdom Metazoa; phylum Chordata; class Amphibia; order Anura; family Ranidae; genus Lithobates; species Lithobates pipiens. The sequence continues at coordinate 508,424,449 of NW_027507758.1, forward strand.
TTATTCACTAAGTGCTGTGGAAAGTTTCCCTGCTAACACTAAAACAGTCTATTTGCCTTTAGTAAATAAACCCCTATGTATTTGGGTTTATCTTCTGTTCAATATTTTTTATTAATATAAAGAAATGCAAAGTAATACAAAGTATGCAATTAGTACATCGGTATTTTCAAATACAACAGTAAAAAAAAAAAAAAAAAAAGAAATACAAAGTTATAAGGGGAAAAGAACAGTATATAGATTGCAGTAGCAGTAATAATCCAAGACATAATGAATAAGTGGGGTAGCACCCTGCTCCAGGTACCCCAAATGGGAACACACTGTACACAGGATCAAGGTGCTAACCCTGACAGTAGGGAGGGAGTGGAAACCGAGGAGAATAAGATTAATACCATATTCTCTCCCTGTGATAGCAGAATGAACTAGAGATTGATATCCTAACTCTAGAAAATGGCAATAACAAAACCAGTATAAGGATGGTAACATGAGACACCAACTAATAAAATAGAACCACTAAGGGCGAATAAATGATATTCGTCAATAGTGAGCAAACCGTTAGGAGGTAGGCACAGAGATAAAAAAAAAAAAAAAAAAAAAGGGGGGGGGGGAGGGGGGAGAGGTAGGGGGGCAGGGGCAAAATGAGTCCCTCTTGGATTAATGAAAGTGATCAATGGAACAAGAGTTTAGCCGATTCGTACCAGTTTAGCCAAGCTTCCCATTTGTGTGTCAGTTGAAGGAGAGAACTTTCTGCTAAGGCATACATGCGTTCATACATGCCATGTATATGTGTTTCTCTGATGACATCTAAGTGTGAAAGTTGGTCAGTTGATTTCCAGTTACGTACAATGGTCAACCTAGCAGCTAGGCAGATATGTGTAACTATGCATTGAGAATTGTGGGGGTAGTTTTCGATCCCAATATTAAGTAGTGCCAGTTCTGGAGATGGAGGGGAGGCAATATGTGTAATTTCTGAGATAAGACGAAAGGTATCAATCCAAAATTGTTTCAGTTTAGGGCATTCCCAGAGTACGTGATATAGAGTACCTGGGAGGCCACATAATCTCCAACAGTTAGGATCTGTGGATGGGTTAAATTTATGTATATGCGATGGGGTGATGTACCACCGATTTAATATTTTATGAGAGAGATCCCACAAGTTAGCCGATTTAGTTGCCTTGAAGTTGGCGCTGATAGCATTGTGCCATTGTTGAGGAGAATACGTGGAATCTAAGTCTCTTTCCCAAAGTAGCATGGGAGGCAATTTTTCAAAAGTTAGTTTGCCATCTAAAAGGGCGTAAAAAAGGGAGATACCTTTGGTCGGTGAGGAGGTATTAGATAGGTAACGCCAAGCCGCGCTAGGTATGTTACGACGAAGGGATGGATTCCGTATGAGACAGTGTGATATTTGGACATATTTGAAGTAATCAGTATGAGGTAAGGAAAACTTGGTCTGTAAGGAGGTAAATGAATGTAGGTATTCATTGTCATATAGGTCTGAGACGTGGGAGATACCCTTGTGTTTCCAAGAGGAAATCTGTATGTCTTTAATCAGTATCCGTACCGTTTCTATTGGGAGAGGAATTTTGCAGGTGTGAGCAGTGGAGTGCACGTGTTGAAAGAGGTATGTAAAGGCCGCCACGGATGCTTTGATCGTTGGGGATAGAGATTGGTCAGAGCGTTTAGGTTTGGGCGCAGATAATAGCCAATTGCGTAGATTTACGCCTGGTACTTGAGAGGCTTCCATAGTGCTCCATTGATTATTTGGATCAGGGGTGAACCAAGCTTTCAGTTGGGTTAAGAGTGCCGCATTATAATAGTGTCTCAAATCAACATATCCCAAGCCCCCTATGCGCCTATGTTTTATAAGAATACGTCTTGCCACTCTGGATTTTTTGTCTTGCCATACAAACTTACGAAGTATGGAGTGAATTTGTGTAAAGAATGAGGATGGAATGGGTATGGGCAATGCTCTAAATAGGTAGAGCAACTGCGGGAGTTTGAGCATTTTAAATGCAGCAAGTCTGCCTGAGGGTGATAATGTAACTTTAGAGATATTGGCTAAGTCTGCAGGAAGCTCGGCTAAGAAAGGAGCGAAGTTCGCTTTGTATAGAGCAGTGGTTGTCTTAGTGAGTGAAGTGCCCAGGTATGTGATGGAGTCTGAGGACCAAGCATATTGGTAGTGATTGCGCAGGTGTTGTTGTTGTAAAGGAGACATTGCAAGGGGTAATATATAAGATTTAGTTACATTAATCTTGTAGTAGGATACACAGCTAAATGCATCAAGTAAGTTTTGTACCGAAGCCAGGGAAGAGGAAGGATTGGTCAATGTGAATATCACATCGTCAGCAAAGAGGCTAATCTTGTGTTCCCTGCTGCCCATAAACACACCCGAAATAGATGCGTGTGATCTTACTTTAGCCGCGAGGGGTTCAATTAACAAATCAAAGATTAGGGGTGAAAGGGGACAACCTTGACGTGTACCATTGGTAATATTAAAGTTAGTGGACAGCATGGAAGAGCAATAGACTTGCGCTGACGGGTTGGAATACAAGGCCATGATTGCCATCAAGATATGGCCCTGGAATCCAAATTTTTCCAAAGTCTGTTTCAAATATTGCCAGTGAACCCTGTCGAATGCCTTCTCCGCGTCCAAAGATAGGAGCAGAGAAGGCATTCGACGGGTCACCGTGTGATGAATAATATTGATCATTCGTCGGGTCGCATCAGACGTCTGGCGGCCTTTTAGGAATCCTGCTTGGTCGGGGTGTATCAATTGTGGCAGTAAATCCGATAATCTATAAGCTATTACTTTAGCATAGAGTTTTACATCGTGGTTAAGTAGGGAGATGGGGCGGAAGTTTTGTGTGGATGTGGGCTCTTTCCCTGGCTTCGGTATCGTTATAATTAGAGCTTTCAACATTTCTTGCGGGAGAGAGGCTGAGGAGGCAGCAGAATTAAACCATGGAGTAAGGTGTTTAGTAAGGATCGGATGAAATAGTTTGAAGTATTCCGCTACAAAGCCGTCAGGACCAGGTGCTTTATTATTGGGCAAGGATTGAATGGCTCGTGTAATTTCTGTCGTCGTGAATGGTGCGTTGAGTTTCTCTAATTGAAGGGGAGTTAATCTGGGTAGGCTAGTTGAGTCCAGAAACGATTGAATTTGTTGGGGAGTAGGTTGGGGTTGGTGTGGGTCGTCTTTCAAATTATAAAGAGTACTGTAATAGGTGCTGAAGGCATCAGCAATGGCTTGAGGGTCAGTCAGTTTGGCCTTAGTAATCGGATGGTATATAAAAGGGATATGAGATTTAGAAGAGTACCCTTTGATCTGGCGGGCAAGTAGTTTACCCGGTTTATTGCTTTCAGCATAAAATCTCATTTTTAGTCGTTTTTGGTGCTTGTCGTGAGTTTCTAACAGTAGGGCTCTGAGATCTAATCTTAGGGCAATCAGTTTTGATTTGAGCGCTTGTGTAGGATTTTGCCTATTAAGGAGATCAGTGGATTGAATGTCTGCTAATAATGAGTTCATTCGCTGCCCCCTCTGTCTCTTATCCTTAGCTCCCAGCTGGATAAAGATTCCGCGCATATATGCTTTATGAGCTGACCATAAAACCTGTGGATCAGAAACTGAGTTAGCATTTTGTTCGAAGAAGGATATCAAGTTGTCCTGTAGCAGTTGCGCATGCAGTGGAGATTGCAGTAGTCTGGTATTTAGTCTCCATAAGTAGGTCGGAGCACGTTTAATGGAGTCTTCAATGGTTAGGCTGACAGGGGAATGATCGGACCAAGAGGTCATATGAATAGTAGAGTCAGAGACTTTCTGCAGCGTCCATGGGTCTGTGAGGAAGAGGTCGATACGCGAATACGAATTATGACAGGGAGAGAAAAATGTAAAGTCTTTTTCATCTGCATGAGTGCATCTCCAGACATCATAAAGCCTTAATTCATGCAGGAGGGAGTTTAGTTCCGGGCGGCGTCTCGCAGTGCGTGAAGATGAATCTAGTGCTGGGTCAGGGGTACAGTTGAAGTCTCCACACCATATGGTTGCTCCATGTTGTACTGCTGCAACTTTTTTGTGTAGCTTTCGAAGAAAGCGGAGTTGGTGGGTATTGGGGACATACACATTGACAATAGTGTAAGGGGCGTTGTTAATATGACATTTTAGAATGATATAACGACCTCCGGGGTCCAAAAGGCACTGGTCCTGGTGATATGTCAAAGCATTGTGAACAGCTATTAATACTCCTTTTTTTTTCTGGTTTGCGTTGGCTGTTATTATCGTATTAAAGTTTCTATTGGTACAGGAAGGAGGATTGGTGTCCAAGAAGTGCGTCTCCTGTGCACAGAGGATGTCGCATTTGGTTTGCTTAGCCAAAGCCCAGAGGGAGGCTCGTTTAGCCGGGTGATTGAGACCTTTAGCATTAATGATAACTATGGTTATAGTCATGTTGCTTATGTGAGGGACAGCTGTAATGAATTGAGGTACCTTTGGTTATGTTGAGGAGTGGAGATAGAACAGTAGTCCACGCAATCTGAGATGATCTGGGTAGGAAGGTGTTTCCGGGGAGAGGGCGTCTTCGAATTGTTGTTCAGTGGACTATCAAGCGTGCAAAGACGTACCTCGGACGGATCTTTCAGTAGGAAATCCCGGACACCTGTAATAAAAAAAAAAAAAAAAGAAAAAGGGGGGTAGGGAAAGAGATTTGAAGTAGGTCTGTGCCTGCAAGCGATAACTTGTCAAGTGCGGAGTGGTTCAAGTGAACAGTCAGGTGAGGATACCGAGGTGTCCCCAGGTATTGGTTATTGTACCAAGCGATAAGAAAAAAAAAAAAACTGTAAAATATGGCGAAACTGGAGCCAAAAGAGACACACAAAAAAAAAAAAAAAAAAAAAACCCAAAAAGAACCAAAACAATTCTCAGGGTGTAAGAACGACACAGCAGTGTCTAAAAAGACAACCCTGAATGGGGGTGTAAGTCTTAACACGACCGAGTGTGAGCAGGAGTCACATCTGCACGGCCAAAGAGAAAATTGTACCCCAGCCTTTCAAATAGGTAGGACATGCCTGTGACCTCTCGGGGGGAGAGGTTGGGTCAGCACGGTGCCAGTGTTGCTCTGGTCCATAGGCAGTATGTCATTGTTAGAAGGTACTATAGCCCAATCTTGTAGTAAGCGCAGACCTTGTGAAACTGAGGAGATCACATGTTTGGAGCCAGCATGGCTGATAGAGAGTTTGGCAGGAGCAATCCATTGATATTGTATCTGGTTATTGCGTAAGGTTTTGGTAATGTTATTCAGTTGCCTACGTCTGCTCAGGGTGTGCTGAGAAAGGTCTGCAAAAAATTGGAGGTGCTGATAGGGTTCAGGTAACGTTTGTAGAGCTCTGGCTTTTTGCATGAACTGCTCTTTAATATGAAAGAAGTGCACCCTGAGGATGACGTCTCTGGGAATGGAATCCGGTAGAAACGCAGGTTTTGGTAGTCTATGGATACGGTCTATGAGTAATTCCATATTTTTTGCTTCTGGGAGCACAGATTTAAGTAAGCCCTTTGCAAACGCAGGAAGATCAGCATTTTGCACTGATTCTGGCACTCCACGAATTTTAAAATTGTTACGTCTGGCTCTGTCTTCTAAATTTGCCAATTTATCAGTCAGCCATATAGTTTCTTGGGCCTGGGCTTCTTGCGTATCAATTATATCATTTATGGTGGCAGTCATAGCGTCCACATTAGTTTCCAAATGAGTGACCCTGTTATCCAGTACTGTCATTTTATTGCCAAAGCCATGCATGACAGAGAGCAGGTCAGATTGTAGGGAGCTGCGGAGAGACATTAACATGTCTTTGAGGGTTGTGTCCATGACAGCCTGTCCTACAGTGGGGAAGGATGCTATGGCGTCAGGTTGAGGGCACTGTGAGGGGACTCCAGACAATGCTTCCCTTGTGATGTCTCCCTCCCGGATTCCCTCTGAGGCATCCAGCCTCATTTTGCTTTTTGCAGGGCTGTGAGTAGTTGGAGTCCCGGGAGGGGAGCGAGAGGAATCCCCCGCTGTAGAGGCACTTACCAGAGCAGCCTCCGTTGTTGCGTGACATTCGTTTCTGCGGGGAGGGCCTGCAGACATTGCCTGTGTGTTCCTGTCAGCCGTCTCGGCGCCATCTTGGCCGCGCCGCGCGGACGGCTGGTACATGAAGGCTGTGAGTTTACGGGGCAACCGGGTCTCCTTCCGCTTAAGCGACATGTCCCTGTGGTAGTCCGGGAGCCGAGGGCTCACTATAGGCGTCTGTTATCGGCTGGGGTACGCGGTGAGTAGCTGTTCGTCGCCGTGGATGAGGAGAGCTCAGAGCTCAAGCGGCCATCTTAGTCACGCGCCGGCCACGCCCCTCGTATTTGGGTTTATCTTGAGTGATCCTCATTCTCTCCTAAACAAGCTCCATAAGGTAATGGCTGTTTTACTTAAAGGGGTTGTAAAGGTTCGTTTTTTATTTTCTAAATAGGTTCCTTTAAGCTAGTGCATAGTTGGTTCATTTACCTTTTCCTCAGATTTCCTATTCTAAATGTTTTTTTTCTTTGTTTTCTTTGTTTGAATTTCTCACTTCCTGTTCCTCCTCAGTAAGCTGTTCTGGCTGACTAAACACTGCTTGGATGATGGTGTGAAGTTTAGTGAGGAGAAACAGGAAGTGAGAAATTCAGACAAAGAAAAAAAACATTTAGAAGGGAAATCGAAGGAAAAAGTAAGTGAACCAACAATGCACTAGCTTAAAGAAACCTATTTAGAAAATAAAAAACAAAGCTTTACAACCCCTTTAAGGCTTAGGGGGTTATTTACTAAAGTAAAATCCACTTGGAAATAAACTCACTGTAGATCTGAAGGGGACATGCAAGGAAAATAAAAAACAGCATTCTAGCTTGCACATGATTGGATAAAAAAATCAGCAGAGCTTCCACTCATTTCAGCTCTAACCCTTAGATTTAGAGCGACTGCACTTCCAAGTGCACTTTCAGTGCAAAGTGGATTTGCCTTTCATAAATAACCCCCTTAAAGTGTATGTTTATTCTTAGAAGTCTATTTATAAAAAACTGATTTCCGAATATCTCATCATTCATGTCAGTGCAATGAATAAAACCCATAATGTTTGTAATATGTGTGTAATGTTTTCCCTGTTGCTTTTTACTGGGTGAATGTAACATCCCTAACATTTGTTTCTAAGGCCGCGTACACACGCGCGGACTGTTTGCCCAACCTTGTTTGTCAAACAGTTTCGGCAAACAGTCCGCTCAAAATTTGCATGAGCGGACTTGCCCACACACGAGCGGACTGTTTGACGAACAAGGTTGGGCAAACAGTTCGCTCAACTTTTGAAATGAACGGACTCGCCCACGTAAGGCGGAGGCAAATCCGCCCATTTCGAGCGCGTGTACAGGTAGGCGGGGCCCGCGAAGGAGACGTCGCGGGCTTCGCCGCCTGGAATGGGCTTAAAGGGGAACCCCAACGCCGAAAAAAATCGGCGTGGGGGTTCCCCCAAAGTCCACACCAGACCCTTGTCCGAGCACGCTACCCGGCCGGCCAGGAAAGGGGGGCGAGCGAGCGCGCCCCCCCTCCTGAGCCGTACCAGGCCGCGTGCCCTCAACATGGGGGGTGCCTTGGGGAAGGGGGGGCCGCGCGGCCCCCCCACCCCAAAGCACCTTGTCCCCATGTTGATGAGGACAAGGGCCTCTTCCCGACAACCCTGGCCGTTGGTTGTCGGGGTCTGCGGGCGGGGGGCTTATCGGAATCCGGGAGCCCCCTTTAAGAAGGGGGCCCCCGGATACCGGCCCCCCACCCTATGTGAATGAGTATGGGGTACAATGTACCCCTACCCATTCACCTGTGAAATAAAGTACAAAAAAAAACACAACACAGGGAAAAAATATTTTATTGCACAGCTCCGGGGGTCTTCCGTCTTCGGGGGTCTTCTCGCCGGACTCCTCCGCTATCTGTGTGTAGCTCTTTTACTAGCGGAGGAGTCCGGCTTTCTTCCTCCCCGCCGCCGGCCTCTTCTCCCGACTTCGGGGGTCTTGTCCCCCTCTTCGGTTCTTCTGCCGGGCCACCGCGCCTTCTTGTAGCTCTTTTACAGGCGGTGGCCCGGTCTTCTGTCGCCGCTGTCGTCGTCGTCGCCGTCGCCGCCGCCGCCGCCTTCCGTTCTTGTTCTTCTTCTTCTTCTTCTCCTGGAGATGTTGACTCGACGATCTCTCCGGCCGGAATGCCAGAGCCGCGCTGTGCGGTCACTTATATAGTGACAATGGGGCGGTGTCACATGGTATATGTCACATGGGTTGGTCACATGGTGACCCCGCCCCCTTACGATGTCATAGTCCCCATGTGACATCAACCCATGTGACCAACCCATGTGACATATACCATGTGACACCGCCCCATTGTCACTATATAAGTGGCAGCGGAGCGTGTCCCTGGCATTCCGGCCGGAGAGATCGTCGAGTCAACATCTCCAGGAGAAGAAGAAGAAGAACAAGAACGGAAGGCGGCGGCGGCGGCGACGACGACGACAGCGGCGACAGAAGACCGGGCCACCGCCTGTAAAAGAGCTACAAGAAGGCGCGGTGGCCCGGCAGAAGAACCGAAGAGGGGGACAAGACCCCCGAAGTCGGGAGAAGAGGCCGGCGGCGGGGAGGAAGAAAGCCGGACTCCTCCGCTAGTAAAAGAGCTACACACAGATAGCGGAGGAGTCCGGCGAGAAGACCCCCGAAGACGGAAGACCCCCGGAGCTGTGCAATAAAATATTTTTTCCCTGTGTTGTGTTTTTTTTTGTACTTTATTTCACAGGTGAATGGGTAGGGGTACATTGTACCCCATACTCATTCACATAGGGTGGGGGGCCGGTATCCGGGGGCCCCCTTCTTAAAGGGGGCTCCCGGATTCCGATAAGCCCCCCGCCCGCAGACCCCGACAACCAACGGCCAGGGTTGTCGGGAAGAGGCCCTTGTCCTCATCAACATGGGGACAAGGTGCTTTGGGGTGGGGGGGCCGCGCGGCCCCCCCTTCCCCAAGGCACCCCCCATGTTGAGGGCACGCGGCCTGGTACGGCTCAGGAGGGGGGGTGCGCTCGCTCGCCCCCCTTTCCTGGCCGGCCGGGTAGCGTGCTCGGACAAGGGTCTGGTGTGGACTTTGGGGGAACCCCCACGCCGATTTTTTTCGGCGTTGGGGTTCCCCTTTAAGCCCATTCCAGGCGGCGGAACCCGCGACGTCTCCTTCGCGGGCCCCGCCTACCTGTACACGCGCTCGAAATGGGCGGACTTTCCGAGCGGGAACAGTCCGCTCATTTCGAAAGTACAGCGGACAAGCCCACACACGGGCGGACTGTTCGCTCAAACACAGTTTCAGCGGACAGTTTTTCGGAATTTCCGAAAGACTTTGTCCGTCCAACTGTCCGCTGAAACTGTCCGCTGAAAGCCCACACACGAGCGGACTGTCCGCCCAAACACTGTTCAGCGGACAAGGTTGGGCGAACAGTCCGCCCGTGTGTACGCGGCCTTAGAGGAAAAATAGAGAACATAACAAAACATTCAAGCATGAGAGTTAGTATTCACCAACAGACAAAATAATCATATGCTATAGGCTAAGCAGGGGAATGAATGAGCGTTCAGCTGAACCAACCTCAAGCTGCAGTGTGAGGTGAAACATTTAGCAGGAGTATTATTACCACTGCCAAATGTGACATCTTCCTCTTGGTTGTAGGGAGGCAGCACATGCCAGTGTCCTAAAAACCAGTAACCCATACCAGATGGCCACATTCAGCTGCCAGCCAAGGTTTTCCAGGTGCAAACAGTGGGGGGAAAAAAATACATGCGGTATCCACAAAATTTAAGTGTTTGTTAACCCCCCAAAAAAATGTAGATTCTGGTCCCTTAAAGCAGATTTGCCCTCCTCTAAACTGTAAAAAAACCTGAATCTGGCACTTCCTATATCCCCTCTCTAAACAGACTACAATAACCAGGGCAGCTCCGCCCTGATTACTGTCAAGGTGCGTCCCTCTGTCAAATGTAGCTGTCCCCTTTGCTCTCCTCTCTCCCTCCTCACCCCCTCCTTCCTGAATGTCAGCGTTGTCTGTGTCTTTATCTTCGCCTCAACTATTACAAATAAAAACACTAAAATTGGCACTGCCAGTCCCTCTATTACAAGTTGGCATACCACACTATCAAAGTCCTTTGTAAAAACGAGCTCTCTAAATACCTCTTTGGAGCTGTCTTCAGGCTGGTCACATGACTCTCAGCCACTTTACAGCTCCAAGACATTGCTTCTGTGGGAGGTCATGTGATCTCCCCGTCTGATGTCAGAGGGAGATCACAGCCCCTCCCACAGAAGTCATGGCTATAGGGCTGTAAAGCGGCCACGAGTGATGTGACCGGCCTGAAGACATCTCTAAAGATGTATTTAGAGCGCTTGTTTTACAGAGGACTTGGATAGTGTGGCATGCCAGCCTCTAATAGAAGGGCTGAAAGTGAATAATAGTTAACAAACACTTTTATACCAGACCCTTTAATTCTGTATTGAGTTTAAGGAGGATGCCATGAAAAAACACAAATGAAAATGGCAAGCCCCCCCCCCCCCCCCAAATTCCATACCACTTTCGAGTCTGGAATGTATTTTAAGAGGAAACCTCACACAAAAAGAAAAGAAAAAAAAGGGTTAGGTCCCCATAAAATCCATAGTAGACCTAGAAGGTCATTGATGAAATATAGTCATGTCTATATCTGGTCAATGATGTCACCCAGAATCCCCACCCCTGTGCTTATATCAGGACTGGGAGATACTATTCATTGCCAGTGAAGCGATGGGTTGGGACCTGTCTGAGGGTGGCGGGTTGTTTTTCTTTCAGCAGGTCAGCAGGTTTTGGGCATCATCATGATTGACGTAGATTTGAATCGCTGGACTATGTGTCTGACAATGGACGTACGTCGTAGGACGATTTTTTTTAAATAAAAGAACTTATCAAAAGTATATGTGTTTTTTTACCATTTAATTTCTTTTTGCTTTTATGGAGGGGGGGGGGGGGCGGGGGGCTGTATCTAGGGCCCCCTTTTTCAAAGGGTGCTTCCAAATTCTAAGAAGTCCCCTCCAGCCACACACCTCCACAATCACCAGGTCAGGGTTGTGGGGAAGAGGACCTTGTCTTCATCAACAAGCTGTTTTACCGGGGGGGCCCTCTTGACAAGGTACTCCCATGTTGAGGGCATGTGGTTTGGTATGGTTCAGGGAGGGTATGGATTCAGGGGGCTCACCCTTTTTTTGTGTGAGGTTCCCCCTTAAAATCCATACCAAACTCACAGGGTCTGGTATAGAATTGTGGGTGAAAACCGCGAGGTTTTTTTTCATAGGGTTTCCCCTAAACTTTCATAAAAGACCTAAAGAGTCTGGTATGAATTTTGTGAGGGACCTCATGCTTGTTTTTTTTTTTCACAACATCTCTGCAGGAAACCCCAGCTAACAGCTGAATGTGCCCAGTTGGTATGAAACACTGGTTGTTAGGACGCCAACTCCCTAAAAACCAAGACAAAGCTGTCACATTGGTGATAAGACCACTACTAAATGTTTCACTTCACACTGCAGCTAGAAGTTTGTTTGGCTGAAAACCTATTTTATTCAGCTGCTCACACAGGAGTCTCCATAGATAGTACACAATGCAGAAGTCTTCCTCACATTATTTCCCCTGTTGTTTGAATGTTTTTATAGCTATTTCTCTCTTAGGACCGAATGTTAACAAGGGAAACAAGGAAACTATTAGACCCCTTTCAGACGGGGCGGACTCTGTGAAGCGGATCAGCCTGCTCAGCAGGGGATCTGTGTGCTCCATAAAGAATAATGGGTGTTCCAATCAGATCCACCTGCAAAGCAGACAGGAGGACCCGATTGGTCCACTGGTGTGAAAGGGGCCTTATACACACATTTCAAACAACACGGCTATTTGTTATGCTTGCATAAATGCTGAGATATTTAAAAAAAAATAGACCCCTTAAAGTGTATGAACAGCCAAAACATTTTATGTTAGTTTTGGATAGAATTGGGAGGTGTTAAAACCTTCAAGTGACTGTCATCATTTGGGAGATTCCTTCTCTTTACTTGTCCTGGTAACCAATGTCTCCAGTATATAAATATATGGGAAATCCATATATCAGAGCTACAAGTATAATATTACTATTGTAGATTATTATAATTGTGTATGTGGAAACGGTTAATTGCAAGCTTCTTGAGAGTTGTGGATGTGATTAATGTGAATGTGTGGCATATGTTAGATCTATATGAAGTATATTAATGTTGTCTCTGTTGTTAGTAAGGTCATTAGAGTTTAAGCTTCTCAGGTGTAGAGAAAGGTGTAAATGGCCCAGCATGCTCTGTACAACATTGCAAAATATGTTAGAGCTATATAGTTGTTATAAAACAATTATATGATTGTGATGGGGACTTAATTGTAAGCTCATTGGCAGCAGAATTGGTTTAGAATAGTTCAGGGTTCCATGTATAACACTACAAAATATGTCAGTACTAAATAATGAATAAAAATAGCAATAATGGCTAAAAAAGACACTGGGATGTAAGCTCCACTGGGCATAATTATTTTTATCATGTTATATTGAAGTCTATGTCTAATCCATAAAAATATCAAACTGGATCACTTCAATGTCAAATTACACATTCTAACTCATATATTTTATAAATTATGCAGAGACAGTAGCATAACTACAGCCAAAGCAGCCCACACAGCTACTATGGGGTCCGAGGCAGGGAGGGGGTCACACTAGGGAGGCAATAAACATCAAAAATTAGTGTGTCCATAAAGATACCAAAGATCCAGTACTGTATAGTTAGCGCTGACTGTCTGAAGTCTACATTCTAGACCCGCTGACTGTCAGATGCACAGGAGAGTCTTTGGGGTCATGCTGTCATTCACCACAGTTCTTCCTTTCTTCCCCTCATCTGAGAAAAGATTTATTGCCTTCAGAGCTTGTGGTAATCTCTTTAAGAACCTAACACAGTCCACAGTCTTTCCATCTCTAGAAGATCAGTTAATACCAAAATACGCTAGTGAGCTACTGAGTAAATTTAAAGCCGAACACCAGACACGATTAAAACATTTTCTGATATAAATTCACTTTGTGTGCACCAGATTTGCAAACCCAGGTATTATCTTGAAAGCATGGTAGTGGCACCATCACTGGGCTAACAGAATAATTGGTGTTGCGCTCCTATCAGAAACGTATTTAGAATAAATAAAAACAAGCTATAAATAATTAATAATGTGAATCGTGACAAAATTCTCAATAAATAAGCATAAAAAACAGTAATGATGTGTCAAAATCGTGAAAAAAATTCTCAATAAATAAGCATAAGAAACAGTAATAATGTGTCATAAAGTGAAATACATCACAATATAAAGTGCTAATGTGCAAGCAAGTAACCACCATGGCAGTAAGAGCCATTGGCTTCTGGTGCAGTCAATCAAATGCTGTGCTGAGTGAGTGGGGGGCAGGACCAAGCCACCCACTCTGTGTCAACAGACGCAGACAGGGCAGCTCGAGAGCAAGTATGCAAGGGTGCCCCCATAGAAAGCAACTTTTCATAGGGACACTGGGTGGGGGGACTAGAACGCTGCTGGAGGATACCAGAAGAAGAGGATCAGGACTGCTCTGTGTAAAACCATTGCACAGAGCAGGTAAGTAAAACGTATTTGTTATTTTAATTTAAAAAATGTAAAAAAAAACTTTAATGTTGCTTTAAGCATACTTGTTAAAGTATGTTGTATATGTCAAGCTAAAAAGTTTTTTCTAGTTTTAGGGAAGGTTTAGAACTCCTTTCTGGTTTCTACTGGTATCCAAAGCTCCATTAGAAAGATTCCCTCTCCTCTCCCCTTCTGCTGTTTATCAAACAGGAGGTAAGGGAAAATTTGCAGCAGGGACACAGGCAAGAAAAAAAAATCTGAAAATGTTTTTTGCCTTTTCATTGTCTAATAGAAAAATTATTTTATTTTTGTCTGGGTTTGTTGTTGGAAAATTCCCATCACTTTTTGTCTGGCAGCAGGACAGGAATTGAGGGAAAACTCTATTTAACGGAGCCGCTTATAATAGCAAAAAACATGCAAGGATTCTAATCCTTTGCCCACTTCCTCCCAAACCAAAAAAAGTTTTGGCTGGACATATACTTTAAGATCAATTACAACATTGTTCTAGTTGACACTGCAAAGTGCCTCGCTGGAGGTCCCAATCAAATTTTTGCCATGGGGCTCCGTAAATTGTTGTTATGTCCTTTGCAGAGGTCCATATAGCAGTATAATAACTGTTATTTTATCATAACAATAATGTTGAACATTATTTAAATAAATTGTATCTATAGCTTTTGGATAGAGAAATTATACAACTGAGGTCAGTGGGGGTCCTAAACAATCAATCTGCAAGCTTAAAACAAGTCTAAACTATAAAACATAATAATAACTATTCTTCAATGGGCTCCAAGACCACAGCAATCCATGTGCAACTACAAAGGAAGTATGTCTCTGAAAAAGAGTGGGTGCTGTCTCTGCAAAATAGCTCTAGATCCCATACAAATAGGTACATTCAGTCTGATCTTCAAATAAACTAGCTTCTTCTATGTAGTAATAGTTAACCATATTTAACTGGACTTGTAATGCTTGACAGTTTGCAGCTTATCCACACTACTTTAGTTTCAGGGACACACTCCAGCATTGAAGGCTTCCACTCCA